>NC_073744.1:182540900-183172805 GCF_029784135.1 Toxorhynchites rutilus septentrionalis | reverse complement strand
ATTATTAGGTAGGTAGGTAGGATATTAGGTATTAATATCCTAATTAAATAGTGCTCCCGTCCCACATTATCATGTCGGGGTTCAGGGTCGATTCCTGTTCTGGCCGGGGTATTTTTCGTCAAATATATTTCTTCCGACTTGCACTGTGATCGCGCGTAGTTTAGAGCTTGCCACTCCAGAGTACATTCAAGGCGTGTTTATCAGGCATAGCAATCTCAAATAGGTACTACTAACAAAAATAACGCAAGTAATACCTATGTTTAGAAGGCAAAAGTTCCACTGGGAACGTTAGTGCCATCCAAGAAGCAGATCCTATTTAATAAAAAGCGGATTGATACTATCGCCTCCGTCGCCACCACACAACCGATTCGGTTCGGATTTTCTAATGCCGTACTTCAAACGGTACAGCATTACATAATTTGTGGATTATTTCTTTGGAAATGATGGCGATGTGATTATTCCTAGCGATAGTGACCCGTTGTTTTTCAGGTTAGATGCTTCACGCACAAACCGATTTATTTCGCTTGACAGTGCTTCGAGCGCGAACAACTTTTGTTGGGTGTGAACCTAACCGAATAAAATAAGTAAAAAAAAACTTTTTAAGTAAAACGGTTTCATTGTGATTAAGCATTATAATAATACAGATAAAGTACTAAAAGCTAGAAAACGATTAGGCAAGTAGCAGAAAATCCGATTTTATTTTAGTCTCATCAATGTCCTAGATTAACAAAAGAAGGGGTTTGATAACTACTAACTGCCTCTTGCCCAATTATTTTCTAGCTTTTAGTACATTATCTGTATTATTATTATACTTAATCACAATGGAACCGTTTTATTCAAAAAAATTTTTTGCTTATTTTATTGTTTAGTTGTTAGTTATCTATATCATTAGTATGCATCTCTACAATAAAACCTTTTAACTTTTTTTTTGACCTTTAATTTCTTACAAACGCATACTTTTGGAAGAACGGCAACTGAAAATCGGAAATTGGCTGCGTTGGCGGTAACTATAGCAACCGCAATGGGACGTATTTTAACTCTAGTTTTCAATCGACGAACACAACTCTCACTTTAGAAAAAAAAATCTCTCCGTTTGACTTGTTGAAGTGTTGTGTACTTTGACGCCACTTTTTACCCGGAAATAATGCACGAATTCGCGAGAATTGAATGAACGATCGAAAAGTCACCAATCACTCCTAAACTCACACAAGCTCTCTCCCAACAAACAAATTTAACTGCTGCATTGTATTGTATAGAAAAAACACCCTATTCGGTGGCCTCGAAAAGCGCCATATTTTTTTTGAAATGAATTCACTTTTGTTTCTGTGTGGCTATGCTTTCAGTTCTGCTTTGCGTTCCGGTTAGAAAATTAATGATCGATTTGGGAAGGAGCGAGTGAAATTTATTCGAATCGAGAACATATGGGTGGGCCTTACGATGCTATGTCTCGCTTCTCTTTAGGCAAAACAATGACTTCGGTACAATGACAATCTTCAGCTGCTCTATCTGAGTGATTACGGTAAAATGTGGTAAAAATGTACAATAAACCTAATGATGTATTTATTCTACTGCCCTAGAGTTTCTTAGAAATCGAGATCCCTAAACCAGGTCCCTGAGCTACACCCAAACTAGCGTTGGCAGAAAACATGTCATCTTTGGCAGAAATGATGCCATTTAGTGTGCTGGAGAGTCAAATGCGCAAATAATGAGCTGTTTTAATAGCTTAAATATGGTTTGTATGTATGCGTGCAGACATCTCTTTCTGTTTTCTTTTCTCATTTCATTTGGGATTGTGCCAAAAAAAAAAGTCCATACGACGTCAATCCCCAATCCCCATCGAACCAAGGTCGGCTGGAATGCAAAACTATTTTACACGACCACGCCATCCACATGCCTAATGATGCTTCAGCTGTTGTTCAGCAAATACGTGATGATATTGCACCTGATTATAAAATGATGCCGTGTATGTGGCAAAGTATGCGGAAGGCTTATTTGTCTTTTGTTTCGCTCGCTCGTATTAATCTTATATTGCTGTACCATGTATTTAATACAAATGCTTACCAGTATTTGTGAGTCATGACATTTTCTGTTATGTTATGTTTCATTTAATGTCATAAATCGGGATGACAAAACATGAGCTAAAAATCAATTTTGGGTGTTGAAGCATTCAATTATACTTCTATTTGTAGATTCTCCCCATCTCTTTACTTTCAACACTCTGATTCTGATTACCGACATGTTCATGCAGAAAATTCAGCTAAATTTTTGATAATCAAAGCCAACTCTCTTCCATTTTGCAAAATTCCCGATGCTACCCGAATTATCGTTCGATTGGTATGGAATTTTCTTCGCATCCCGAAAAACTCCACGATTAACCACAATAACACTGAAATGTAAGCAATTTTACGCACCAAAAAGAAAAACCGCCGTATTGCAATCAATTTGACGTTCCCATCTCAACCCAACCCGAATTCGATCTTGATGTATCTGTGGAAATTTTTGCCACCCCCACCGCACATACATACTGAGTGACTGATGGTGAGTGTGTGTACTTCAGCTGCTTCCTTGCCACCCGCTTCTGGTTTTCAAGCTTCGTGCACATGAGGATCTCGCCTTACGAGATTCACTACATCTGGTGCACACGCTCCACTTCCGGCGCGATATCAGACGCAAACCAGTCTTTCGTAGCCGGGATTCCGAAGTGGTAACGCATCAATTCATTCCACTCGTGTTGCTTTACGTGATTGATTTGTGTTCTTATTGGGAAAAATGACGATGAAATCCGGAGGATAGCTCTGCGTGGGAGGGGCAGAGGCCGGGATTATAATGATGGAGTTTTTTTTTTTGCATGATTCTTCCCGCTAGTCTTGGCGGCCTATCGGCGCAAAGGTGTTCACCGGATTATGAACCTCAGCACAGTCGGGTTGTGCGATTTTTCCGAGAGCCGGGGGTAGGGTAGTTAATCGCCTACCGGTGTGACTCTTAGGGTACTGTGAAGCTGGGCACCGTTGGCTGGGCAAGAGATTTATCCGAAGGTGTCGGAAGCTTACCCTCCATTTGTGAAGGAAAGGGATCCGGAAGCAATCAATCAAATTATGTACTCGGGGACAAATTACATGGATTACTTGGTTTTCGGGGGGAAAGGCGCCACAAGCTTGAATCGATTTTCAGTTTAGGTGTAATTTGTTGGCAGATCGTCTTGACGGAAACGCAGGTGTGAGGCTTGAATCCTTGTTTTCGTGTAAAACAACAACAACCAGAGAAAAAAATTGGTAAAAGTCCACTAATTCCATCAAAGTTTTAGCTTGGGAAACGAGGAAAGATGATTACCGCAGTGAGCCCCGAAGGACATGAATAATTATTCCCTTAAAGCTGAATTGATGGAAAACTCGTCATAACTTTGTGATAATCCCGAAGCGAACCTAAACACAGCTAATAATTAATCATTTCAAGTGAGCCCCATTCATGTCCCATCTGGAGGACACAGAGCGCATACACACACTTTCTGTCCAACCAGTCGAACTAATTTTGTGAGATGCAAATTTTCTAGCCATCACCATCATCGTTACATTCTGCCAAAAACGCAGCACCTAACTTCGTAACTTCAGATGCATCTCCGCCAGCCAACCAGTCAGTCAGTCAGTTAGTCAGACATTCGGTCGGAGCTATTCATTAACCAAATTGCAACAGCTCAGCACTCTCCCAATGGTGGATGATGCAGCTGACTACTTCGTTGGGGCATCAGCTTTGGGGTGAAACAAGCGCTGGCGCTCGGTTTTTTTTTGGCTTCCCACCCACCCACGCTTTGCTTCGCAAAGGATGCACTTCCAGCGGCATCCGAACCGAAATCAGTGGCGCACTAATTGGAAAGCAGCGCCACGATGAGATTGAACGCAGGTGTTTTTCAAAACACATTGCAGTTGTAGTTTGGAGTTTCATTGTTTCGCGTTCGTTAAGCTTTCAGCGTTAACGAGCGAATAGAAATAAACTCATTTTCGGCGCGGCAGTGACTCTTTCAGAGCTGCAGCTGATGCTGACGCTTTGAATTCGAGGATGCACCACGATGAGGAAGGGTGGATTGAGTGCGCTCAACTGTTTATTTCGATGTATTGTGTGAAAATGCTCGCCAAAATTTCGCTCCGTTCGTGGAGCTACATCCAAGCTCGAAGCTGGTGGGATCTCGCCCTCTTAACAACAACTATTATCTGTTGGGATGCGAAACGAAACGACTTTTTCCTATTTTGAGAGTGTCAAACGCTTAGCTCCGAGATGAAGAATGACATTTAATTTTCAACGAAAAAGGATTGTTTTTATCCCTCCAGTAATCCTGGTTGTATTGTAACATAGATGTAAAATGTATCGTAACTAATTCATTTTCATCGTAACTAATCCATTTGCAAGTAACAACCAAATGAAGGATTTTGAACGTTTATAGCACAACCGTTTCTTGATAGATTACAGGAATTTTTGTTAATATAATGCATAGCACTT
The DNA here is from genome assembly GCF_029784135.1 of Toxorhynchites rutilus septentrionalis. Lineage (NCBI taxonomy): Eukaryota > Metazoa > Arthropoda > Insecta > Diptera > Culicidae > Toxorhynchites > Toxorhynchites rutilus. The sequence continues at coordinate 183,168,314 of NC_073744.1, read as the reverse complement.
TGAACTTATTCAATTGTTTGTTTTGAAAATAATACGTTATATTTGAAAGAAACAATTGAATATATTGATTTTTTTTTATTATTTTGCCCTCCACTCATCCCCATTTCGAAGAAACTTTTTTTCGGGAATTCTAGAGCTGGGCACCACTTATTTTTTGCTGGAAAAATAAAATTAAAACAATTTACAATTCTATTTCGATTTCGGTACGAGGTGGGAGGACAAAAACATGTAGAGCAAAGATGTATGGATCCCAGTGAAAATAGTATTTCTTTTAAGGTATCCAACATAATATAAGAATATAACTTAGTAAAAAAGATAAATAGAAACAACAAAAATTTAAATATAAAACATTGAGAGTACAACATTCTGAGAAAACTGGCAAGTATACAAAAAGAAGAAAACTAAACACTGAGGTGGATTATTATTGATTATTGATTATTATGATCGATTTTAGATATAGCTTCAATTTATTTTTAAAAGGATTCGAAAGGGTTTTTACTCGGATTTCCGGTGGCAAAGCATTGAAACGGGATGGTCCATCAAAAAAAAAAAAACAGAATGCGCTGTTGACCAACATTGGTTGTTATTCGACTTCGCATTAAATTCTGGGCTTGTCGTGTGGAGTGTTGGTGATTTTCTGTAGGTATTGTCAGGTTGTGATTCATATTATTGTCATCTATAACGCTGTGGATAAATTTAATAGTCTGAAATTCGCGCAGTTCAATAAGAGGCAGTATACTATGAGAATCGTTAGAGTACAATTCTGAAGTAGGATGAACGATTGGTAGTCTGTATATGATTTTCAAACATCTATTCTGCAACATCTCAGCAATACGAATTGCCTTATATAAACAGAAACTAATCGAGAAATCTGTGCATATAAAAATATAAATTGAACGGTCAATTGAGAATCTAACGTAGCGGCGAGGCACATTTTTATATTGAGCCATTTTCAAAGTATCCGAGGTTTTTTGTTCCAATTTTTAATGAAAGTTTTTCTTATTGCAAATCAATATAAATGAAGTATATATTGGTCATTATTATCCATAACATAACATAAAATTTGGATAATTTCATAATTCCATCGGAACTTCTGTGGTTTACCAACGGAAAACTGTTTCAAGTGATCATCGAATGCTCTCATGTTTCCACCAAAAGAGATCTGCAGAGATCGAAATGAGTCAGTACTCAGAATGTGCAAGTTTCGGGCTGTATTTTTAATTTATGCTCCGTTAGCCATTCGTGACTGTGAATATGACAGTTTGGATTCATTCGAAGTAGGATGGCTAAGCAAAGGAGCTAGAATTTAAAAATAAAAAATACAAAAGGTTTGAAATTTTGAAAAATTAAAAATCAAAACATAAAAAATTCGGAAAATTCACAAATTTGAGAATTCACAAACCAAAAACCAAATTCAGAATACCTCAAATGCAGAACATTAAAAACATGGAAAATCAAAATTCAGAAAATTGGAAATTGAAAAAAAATAGAAATTCGAAATTGAAGGAAATTTAAAAGCGAGCAAAAAACATTAAGAAAGCAAAATTAAAGAAAAAATTGAATGTTATAAAATTTATGATCTAGAAAAATTTAAATTTTGATTTGAAAGTTCAGAAAAATTACAATTCCACATAATTTTAATTTCAATACATTGAAATTAAAAAAATAAATAAATAAAAAAGAAACAAAGGAAAATATGAAAATTTAAAATTTAGGTTTAGAAACAAAATTTGAAAAATTAAAGTTTACAAAATGGAAATTCATAGAATTAAACATTTAGAATATATCAATAAAATTTCAAAATAAAAACATGAAACATTCTGAAAGCATGAAGGTCAAAAAGATAATCAAAACAAAATAATTTGAAAATTAAAAACTGAAAAAACCTAACAGTCCAAAAATAAAAAAAAGCAGGCAATTAGAAACTCAAAAAAATGTAAATGCAGAAAATTTAAAAATTTGAGAAAAGAAATTCAGGAGATTTGAAACTATTAAAATTGAGAATTATGTGAATTGGAAATTTAAAACATGAAAAAAAAACATCAATTCTAATAAATAAAAATTCAAAACTCAAAAAATTTCAAATGCTGAAAATAAAAAAAATAAAGAAAATACAAATTCGGGAAATTTAAAATTTTAAACAACAAAAATTTAAAAAAAAACTAGATTCAAAGAAATTAAAATTCATAATTCAAAATATAGAAAATATTAAAATAAACATTGAAAAAAAAAAATTTAAAAGATTGAAAATTCAAAAAATTTCCAATTTTAAAAATTAAAAATTCAGAATACTGAAAAATGAAGACTCAAGTTCAGAAAATTGAAAATTCAGAATTACAATTCTGAAGTAAACATTTCAAAATATGAAACATTAAAAAGATTTAAAATTTAAAAATAGCAAAACAGGAAAATTTTGAATTTAAAGATTGAAAAATAAAACTTTCTTAAAATTAAAAACTTGTGAAATTGGCAATGTAAAAAATTTAAATGAAAAAAAGAAACATTTATTGATTAATCAAGGAAAGATTTCTGATTTTTAAATTTTCAAATTTCAAATTTTCTGTATCGTTGGATATAAATTTTTTGAAGTTTCATTTTTTTTTTGATTTTCTACAAATTTTTAATATTTAGAATTTTTAATTTTCGTAATACAGTCAACTCTCCCTAACTCGATATCCAAAGGGACCATCGAGTTAGGGAGGTATCGAGATACAGAACATTTTTTCATATTTTTTTATGCCACAAATTGCAAATATATGATGTTAGGGTAAGTGTCCCAACATTAAGGCTTAAAAATATGACCCAATTAGGAATAAACCAATTATGGTACATGGGGTTTACTATAATTGGTACCATTGCGTATACAGGATATTACTATAATTGATTTGTTTTTGTGCATTAGTACAGTTACCCTATATGTACTAATGCGCATGTACTATTATACATTCTTTTCTCAAATTTTAATATAAATTTAAAATACATAGGATGTTTGTTTAGTAGGCCAATTTTATTGTTAAATGGAATTGGAAATGGAAAAGGAACTAGGTTAACAAAGAAAATATTAATTATGTATGTAATTCAAACTAAATTGTAACGATCACGCAGGAACTGTTCAATCGCAAAGAAATGTTCAAATAGTTTTACGGGAACATTTTCAGTTGATTGCAATGTTTCGGACATATTCTTTAGGTTCGATTTAACGTTCGAAGGTGTAATTTAAAAACAATCAGCTGAAACTTCCTGAACCTCCTCTAACTCCATAGGACTACTATTTTCAACGTTTTTTTCAGCTTCTTCAACACTTTCCAGTATATCGGTATCAGTCATTAGATCACAGCAAATCACGTTTTGATCCATTTCGCAATATTCATCAAATGACGATGAACAATCGAATGGTACTGCACTGTCGACAGCAGCAAGCTCACGACGCATTAATTCTGCCAGCGGAATATCATCATCATCATTTATGGAAAATCCGGCTTTCCTGAAGCAATTTTGAACAGTCTCAGATTTAACCTTGTTTATCCAAGAGCGTGAAAGTAATTCAATTGCATCCAATACCGATATATCTGAAGGGTCCTAGAGTATATTTGAATACAGTATGAGTGCTGAATAACATGAATGTAAAAAGGAAAAAAATACCGTTGTATCCTCCATTTCTAGCAGTCTTCGTTTTACTAATTCATGGCGATAGTACTGTTTCAGGTTCTTGATTATGCCCAAGTCCAGCGGTTGAACTACTGAAGTAGAGTTTGGTGGAAAAAACTGCAAATTTATCGATTTAAGCTTTTTGGGTGCGCTGTACAATTATCAACGAACATGACCACCTTTGAGGAGAAAGAGATATAAGTATGATACATTCCCATTACACATAATTCCCGAATCAATACCTTTCTATTTTCTTTGGAAAATCTTTCGTCAAGTTGCATAATCCATTTCTCAAAAAGAATAGAGGTCATCCAGGCCTTGGTGTTACTCTCGTATATCACTGGTAATGATTTCTTCTTTTTGAAACACCGTGGGTTTTTACTCTTTCCAATGACCAGCAATGGTAGTTTATCGCTTCCGTCCATGTTGGTTGCACACATGACTGTCAGACGTTGTTTCGAATATTTTCCTCCGTGGCAAGTTTCTAATCGAAATGCAAATGTTTTGTCTGGCAAACATTTGTAGAAAAGTCCTGTTTCGTCTGCATTGTAGATATCACGTGCATCATACTCGGCGATTATACTGGGTACGGTTTGCGAAATCCAGTTGTCCGTTACACTGAGATCTACACTGGCACTCTCGCCACATAGCTTCCGAAATGTCATCTTTTGCCGTTTTAAAAATTTACTTAGCCATCCAGAACTTCCTTTAAAATTGGGAATTCCCAGTTTCTGGGCAAAATCGCAAGCCTTCTCCCGAAGAATAGAACCTGAGAGAGGTAAATTATTCTCTCTGGCTTGATTGACAAAAATTTCCATTGACCGTTTCAGCTTCTCGTTCCCAACCAACCTTATACGCTTTTTGTCCACATTCAATTTTCCCATCCGATGCCATTTTTCCTTTTGCTTGAATAGAGTTGACACCGTACATTGTGCAATACTGAAATCTTTTGCAACTTCAGACACCTTTCGCTGCTCGATGATGCTCAAACGTTGCGCTATGGTTAGCGTTTTAATCGTTCGCTTGAAAGGTTTTCCCTGGTTTTCCATACTTGAAAAAAAAAAATTCTTGATAATACGAACACTTCGTCTTCACTTTCAAGAGCAATTGAAATGACAGCTAGAAACGCACAAAAACAAGTACGCGAAAATCAATCGAGTTAGCGAGGTAAAAATCCATGGAAAAATGAAACAAAGCCCATCGAGTAAGAGAGGCATCGAGTAAGGGAGGTATCGAGTTAGGGAGAGAAGAATGCATGTAAAATCAAAGGTGCCATGAAATTCATCGAGTTAGGGAAAATATCGAGTTACAGAACATCGAGTAAGGGAGAGTTGACTGTATGATACGAAAATGTGTATTTTTATTTTTTTTTTTTGTTTTCAAATGTTCTTTTTCCACCAAACCCTATAAACGCTATGGGTTTTCTTGGAGAAGCTAAATTGCCAGAACATGGAAGATTGCGATTCGCAAACTGCTCAGTAATTCTAACATAGGCCATTATTTCAAATTTTAGAAGTCTTCTCTATGTGTAGATGTCCATGAAAACCACACCTTTCTAACCATTGTAGTACATCATGTCGGCTATTTATCAGCACTTACCAGCGCTCTAATGCCAACACCAGAACACTCTCTCCACAGCACCCGCAGAGCTCGTGAAAAGGTGAAAAACAACCACTAGAAATCTACTGACACAGATAAAGACGCGCACCCCCTTCGCTTCCCGCCTAAGCTGTTGGTTTTCCGTGGAGGGCAGCAAAGCGAAGCCATCCGTTCCATCCATTTCGGGGCTGACACAATAAATTAGTTTCCCGATGGGAAAACTTTCGCTCTGGAAGGGACGAAATTGGCACCGGTTCAGGCACCAGCAAACAATAACTGCGCGAATTTGATGACGGGGTGTGGCAGTGCCGGTAGGCCTCCCCGTTTTCTTTCCGCCGGTAGTCTCCCGGAAGTGCACTCAGTTCAAATTTATTTCTTTTCGCCAGCTGTCCCGTTACGGTGGCATCCGGGAGCAGAGGTTAAGAAAAGCGAGTGAGAGAGAGAACGGAAAGGTGCAACGTTTTCAGCGAGACTGCACCATCTGGTCGGGATCGAAAGGAAGTGAGTTGATGCATTTCCTGATCAGGTCGGAACGGCTTTGGAATGCCAGTTGCCGAGAAGTTTTGGGCCGAGGGCGGGGTGAAATCTTTCCTGCCTGAAGCTGAAACTAATGGCCTTCGGTTGGCCCGGAACGTTCTGTGACGTGCATTAACGGAATTGGTAAAGGAGGCAGGATTTCGGATCTTCGCGGCGAGGTTGGGCACCTTGCTATTTGCTGCTTCCCGATACCTTTTAAGCAATCTTTTATTATTTTGTGTGTGTGTGTTTTTTTTCTGATTTCTCTTTCAAATCACAGCTGAATACTCAGTTCTCGGTGGTGCAAAACGAGCAAAGTTGTTGTCGCAATCACAATCAGCAATTCATTAGGCTATGTCACGATCGGTGGCAGCAGGAAGCGGAACCGCGCGAGTTTATCATACATACCGCATTTACTAACCCAACAAAGGATTAATCTTGTCATCATAAATCACACCGAGCGCCAGACGAGACCTGTAACATAATATTAAATTAGCATTCATTAAAACCGAAACGGTGAAAGCCTCTCCATTGGTTTGTCTCTCGTGCGGAGGAGCGAAAGAAACCCATTACCAGCTCATAAATAAAACATGTCGCAACACTGTGCCTTCGTACACTTGGCACATCACAATCGGTCCCGCGTATCCCTGGATCTTGTTTATGGGCTTTCTTGTCATACCTCGGGTTTGGTTAGTATTATGATTCGAGCAGCGGCATTATTGCGCGCTGCAAATTGAATCACACGCACACCTACTTTCTTATCGCCGCTCGTCCCGGCTTCGATGAACCGAAAATGTCCAATCAAACGGGATAAACGGGTTTTCCGGGAAGGCAAAGACGAACTATTCGTATGCCCGACATGTTTCCCCCCTGGCAATAAGTGCGTCAAGGTCAAATCTTTCAACGAAAATACCCAGAGGCAAAGCGGCGTGTGCAGAGTGAGTGAGTTATGCAGAGGACCTCTTTTTCGGCGTTTATCTTGGCGCCACCCGAAAACAACAAAGAGCCAAAGTACGCACTATGAAAGAATATGACCACCCATAAATGGGTGAAATTAAACTTCATTTTCTCAACCGCGCGGAAGAAAAGGACCGCCACCCTTTTATGCTTCCGGTTTCGGCTTACTCGCTTTCTCGGGTCCACTCCCATTTGGTGACAGTCTTTATGTTGGCAGCACTCTCACGCACGCACTCACGATTTAAGACACTGTGTTTTACGATGTTGTCTCCCTGCTCAAATACACTCGTTTTACAGAAGCAAACAGACAGAACGAGCGTTATTCATTGAGTCCTTTGGATGGGGGGCCCAAAAAAGAAAGAGGGCGCTCACTCCCGCGCTCGATGGTTATTTTTCATGCGGTGTAAATTGACGTTTTTATTTCCTCTTTATGACAGGCTGCTGCGGCAGTTGTTTCCCTGATTGGCTTCACTGCTGCTGCTGCTCCCCCGTTTGTCACCAATAAAAATGGTGAAATTATGAAACGTGTTCCGCTTTGCATCCCGTTTCGCACCAAAGCCCGTCGCCCCTAGTTCCCTCTGAAGATGGAGGGTTTTGTTTTGTCGGAGTTCATAGTTTTAAGACCTCCGCCTGCCGAAGAGTGATTCATTTTACGATCCGTGGGGATAATGATGTAGTAAAATGCCGAAACTGATGGGATTAAAGATGGGGATGGATTAAGATCGCTAGCTTCCGGTTTCAATGCAGCGTTCGGCCTCCGATCGAATGGTGGCCATCCACGTTCCGTCAACATTGCTCTGTCATTTAACCATCTTTTCATATGACCATTTCGCTATTAAACACAATCATTTGTCTCGATTGACTATTTTGCCAACAATTCGCCTGATGTTGGCAAAGTTCCGTACACCATGAATAAGGTGTGGTGATTATATTAGGCTGTCAAAAAAGTCCTGCGGTATTTTTTTTGAATTTTCATTTGTTCATAAAATTAGTTACAATCATCTGTTTTAAGCCACTTTGATTTATGATCTGTGACAACTTCAAATTGACAGTTTTGAATACTGGGGAAGCAACCAGAATAGCCAACCCTCCTGCACGGGCAAGCATGCTAGACATATCTCTATGCTCTTCTTCGTTATCCCTGGATTGCATGTGGAAGGTAATCCAAGATCCCCACGGTAGTGATCACCTACCAATAATTTTATCGATCGCTAATGAATCAAGCTCTCGTGAGTCAGTCAATATTTCGTATGACCTCACGAAGAATATTGACTGGAGAACATTTGCGGAAATAATATCTGAAGCAATTGTTTCAATGCATGAACTTCCTCCACTCGAAGAGTATAACTTTATATCGAGTTTGATTTACGAAAGCGCACTTCAAGCTCAAAAGAAACGTGTACCGGCTACCACTTTCCGACGTCGTCCTCCAACACTTTGGTGGGACAAGGAGTGTTCAAAGGTCTACCTTGAAAAATCATCCGCTTTCAAAAAATTCAGGAAAACTGGATTAGTGGAATGGTTTCTAAAGTACCAAGCTCTAGAAGCCAAACTAAAAGGTTTGATTAAAGCAAAAAAGCGTAGATATTGGCGGAAGTTCGTCAATGGTTTGTCAAGGGAGACCGCTATGAGCACTCTTTGGAATACGGCTAGGAAAATGCGTGGATGGAACCATACAAACGAAAGTGAGGAATACTCTGACCGTTGGATTTTTAACTTTGCAAGGAAGGTTTGTCCCGACACCGTTCCTGCACAAAACGTCGTACGCGACATTCCACTTCAAAGCGATTATGAGAATTTTTCGATGGTGGAATTCTCAATTGCCCTTCTCTCATGTAACAATTCAGCTCCGGGGTCGGACAAGATTAAATTCAACTTGTTGAAAAATCTTCCCGACTTGGCAAAACAGCGTTTGCTGAACTTGTTCAACAAGTTTCTGGAGCTGAATATTGTCCCGCATGATTGGAGACAAGTGAGAGTGATAGCCATACGAAAACCCAACAGGCCGGCTTGCGATCACAATTCGTATAGGCCGATTGCAATGTTATCCTGTATTCGTAAATTGTTAGAGAAAATGATTCTACTTCGTTTGGACAAGTGGGTCGAAACGAACAATTTGCTGTCAAATACGCAGTTTGGCTTCCGCCGAGGTAATGGGACGAATGATTGTCTCGCGCTGCTATCTTCTGAAATCCAAATCGCATTTGCTCGCAAAGAACAAATGGCTTCCGTTTTTCTCGATATCAAAGGGGCATTTGATTCAGTTTCCATGGAAATTCTCTCAGAGAAACTTCATAATCGTGGACTTTCACCAATTCTGAATAATTTCCTGTACAATTTACTCTCAGAAAAGCACATGTTTTTCAATCATGGCAGCTTGAAATCTTCTCGTTACAGTTTTATGGGCCTCCCACAAGGCTCCTGCCTAAGCCCCCTCTTGTACAGTTTTTACGTCAATGATATAGATGATTGTCTAACTAGAGATTGCACTTTGAGACAACTTGCAGACGATGGAGTTATTTCCACCACGGGTACTAATCCCGCCGTTCTGCAAAATTCCTTGCAAGATACCCTGAACAACCTGTTCACGTGGGCTCTCAAGCTGGGTATCGAATTCTCTACGGAGAAAACTGAAATGGTCCTTTTTTCTAGGAAGCACGAACCCGCCCAATTCCAGCTTCACCTATCCGGCAAAACGATCAAGCACTCGATGTTTTTCAAATACCTTGGAGTATATTTTGACTCTAAATGTACCTGGGGAATACACATTGCGTATTTGAAACAGAAATGCCAGCAAAGAATCAATTTTCTCCAAACAATAATCGGAACATCCCATCCAGGGTGCCCATCCAGGAGACCTCATTCAGTGTACAAAACAACGATATTATCAGTGTTAGAATATGGCAGTTTTTGCTTCCGATCAGCTGCCAGGATTCATATTCTCAAGCTGGAGAGAATACAATATCGTTGCTTGCGTATAGCCATGGGGTGTTTGCATTCGACACATACGATGAGTCTCGAAGTTTTGGCAGGAGTACCCCCGCTTACTCTTCGGTTCACAGAATTATCCTACAGATTTCTCATCCGTTGCAAGATCACGAATCCATTGGTATTTGATAACTTCGAAAATCTACTCCAACTGACTCCTCAGTCAAGTTTTATGTCTTTATACCATGAGTACCTTACCCACGACGTGCACCCTTCACCAGGCATCTCCAACCAAGTTTGCTTCCCTTATTTCTGCAATTCCTCTGTCATTTTTGATCTGTCCATGCGACAAAAAACCCATGGAATCCCAGATCACCTACGCTCCGATTCTATTCCGCTGATATTTTCGGCAGAATATGGGAAAGTTAGATCTGATAAAATGTTCTTTACTGACGGTTCATTCATAAACGGGTCCACTGGCTTCGGCATCTTCAATGAAAATTCCAGTGCCTCTTTCAAACTCAAAGATCCTTGTTCCGTGTATGTCGCTGAACTGGGTGCGATATATTACGCATTAGGGATCATTGAAACATTGCCCATCGACCACTATTTTATTTTTTCAGACAGTCTCAGCTCCATAGAGGCAATCCGCTCAATGAAAGTTGATAAACGATCATCTTATTTCCTAACAAGAATAAGACAACTATTGAGTGTTTTGGTCGAAAAATTATTCAAGATTACCTTAGCATGGGTTCCCTCTCATTGCTCGATTCCGGGGAATGAGAAGGCGGACTCGCTAGCTAAGGTGGGCGCTTTAGAAGGCACACTTTTTGAAAGGCAAATTGCTTATAATGAATTTTTCCACATTCTTCGTCAGTATACGCTCGTATGTTGGCAGCGCATGTGGAGTGGTGATGAGTTCGGTCGTTGGTTACACACGATTATCCCTAAGGTCTCAACGAGTGCATGGTTCAAGGGATTGAATGTAGGTCGTGATTTCATTCGCGTGATATCTCGGCTTATGTCCAATCACTACAACCTAAACGCGCATCTCTATCGCATTGGGCTCGCAGCAAACAATCTTTGTGATTGTGGCGATGGCTACCACGACATCGAGCATGTTGTCTGGTCGTGTATCCGGTTCCATGCTGCTCGCTCTCAGCTCTCTAGAGCACTGAGAGCACAAGGCAGACAATCGGATATCCCCGTCCGGGATATCTTAGGTAGCCGGGATCCTGATCTTCTGCTTCATCTATACCTGTTCCTCAGAAACGCCGATGTCAACGTTTAATGATGTTTCCTTCGTTGTGTCCCCGTTTCATATCCCTCCTATCCAATCGATAAACTTTTACTTAGTCGCGGCAATACATACACACACTCTTTACAGATACACGGACCAAAGGTTGTGCAGTCCACTGATCATTCAACAAGAGCCAAAGGTTGTACCGCTTATGACAACTCTACACGAGCTGATGATTGCGCCGGCTAGTGACCATTCTATCCTGGATTCCTCGAGTCGAGAAAGACGCACCACGCTAGATATGGGGTACAGACTAGGGGGGGCGTTGCTGATTAATGGTCAGCTGCATCCCAAAAGGAAGTATCCCGTGTCGGGCACACGTACAGAGCATCGAAGACTGCGACATACCAATTATGAGAACACTTGTAATACTAACCTCGAGTCAACCGCGAGTAATCGGTTACATATTACTAACATAGTCTAAGCAAACATTGTCAAAATATTGAACTCCCGGCCCCGTTTGGCTGACGCCATATGAGCCTTAATAAAATATATATTTTGGATAAAAAAAAAATCTGTTTTAAGTCAAATATGCGCCGTTTTGTTCGATGACTTGTTCCCAACGAGATGCCAACTTCATAATACCCCTGTTATAGAAACTCGCTTCCTTATTGGCAAAAAACTCGGATAGCCAATTTTCACAGGCCTCTTTTGTGGCTAACTTCTGACTACCTAGCTCGTTCGCCATAGACAAAAACAGGTGGTAGTCACTTGGTGCAAGGTCCGGACTATACGGCGGATGCAAAAGAACCTCCCATCCGAGCTCCCGGAGCTTCTGGCGCGTCACCAAAGAAGTGTGTGGCCTGGCGTTGTCCTGATGGAAGACAATGCGGCCTCTGTTTATCAAAGATGGCCTCTTCTTCATGAGTGCTACCTTCAAGCGGTCCAGTTGTTGGCAGTACAGGTCCGAATTGAGCGTTTGGCCATAGGGAAGCAGCTTATAATAGATTATTCCTTGACAATTCCACACACAGCAGAACCTTCCTGGCCGTTAATTAGGGCTTGGCCACCGTCTGAGCCGCTTCAGCGGGCTTCGACCACGATCGTTTGCACTTCACGTTGTCGTAAGTGACCCGCTTTTCATCGCCAGTCTCCATCCGCTTCAGAAACGGGTCAATTTTGTTGCGATTCAGCAGCGATTCACATGCGTCGATACGGTCAAAGATGTTTTTTTGCGTCAACGTGTGTGGCACCCATACATCGAGCTTCTTTGTGAATCCAAGCTTCTTCAAATGGTTAATAACGGTTTGATGACTTATCCCCAGCTCTTGGCCGATGCTACGGCTGCTACTATGCCGGTCTTTCTCGGCTAATTCAGCGACTTTGTCGCAATTTTCGACGACAGGCCTTCCGGAGCGTGGCGCATCTTCGACGACCTTTACACCAGAACGAAAACGTTGAAACCATCGTTGTGCGGTGGAAATGAAAACTGTATCGGGTCCATAAACTGCACAAATTTTATTGGCAGCTTGAGATGCATTTTTGCCTTTGTCATAGTAGTACTGTAAAATATGTCGGATTTTCTCTTTATTTTGCTCCATATTTGCGACACTATAACTCACGAACGACTTAACCAAACAAAACACTGTCAAGGACTTTATTATAGCTATTATTATAGCGCAAAAATGCCTTTCCAACAAGCTGTAGTATGTAGTATGACGATACAATGAATACAACTAGAACTACGCGCTTACAACGACACCTCGCGGAAATACCGCAGGACTTTTTTGACAACATAATATGTGTCATATACCCATTCCAATTTAATTATCTGCGTCTGAAGTAAATAACATAATAGGTATATTACTCTCCGCTTTTTTATGTAGTGGCTAGCTGACCCGGCAAACTTCGTCCCGCCCAAAATTTGTTTTTTTGTTATTCCTAGTATTTCCACCAAAACTCATCATTATAATATCAGATTATTTTCAGATACATTTCTCGTTCAAGATTTTTCAACCACTTGCAAATAACATGTCTCTACGTTACATGGAATAAATGTTTATACAGAAAATATGATAAAATAAAGACAGCCCTGAATCGAACAATTCCTTCCTCGAGCTCTGCTCTTATCAACACATTCGGCGATACTTTTTTATTGATATAGATAGAAGAAGATATAGGAGTGCGTTTCATCACATTAAAATCCATTTCCAGTTTCGAACAAAGATATTTTCTTTTTTTTTATCTGTATTATAGTGATTTTCAACTCATTTGGCTGGTTCGTCACTTGTACTTCCATTTTTGGAAGAATGTCGGGAGTGAGAATTGAACTCGTGACCTTCAGCGTGAGAGGCATGGATGTTACCACTACGCCAGATCGCCTCCACGAACAAAGATCGATTTCGCTAGCGCAAACATCAAATGGACTAACAGCACTTGTCACTAGGTAATTGTAGAACATATGGGAATTTAATTTTCCGAATATTCCCTTCTTCCTTCAGAGTTTTCAGAAAATTTTCAATTGTCATGTTTGGAATATTTTTAGTTGAAATATGTATAATATTTTTATGGGACCCCCTCTCCATTGCAGAGGAGGGAGGGGTGTCATACCATCATAGAAACATTTCTCATACCCAAAAATCTTCACATCCCAAATTTGGCTCCATTCGCTTGATTAGTCCTCGAGTTATGCAGAACTTTGTGTTTGTGTGCCCCCTGTAATTTGTGTTTCAATTGTATGGCAACCCCCCCTTAAAGAGGAGGGGGAGTGAAGTGTTTAACCATCATAGAAACATTTATCGTACCCTAAAATATCCACTTGCCAAATTTGGTTTCATTTGCTTGATTAAATCCCGAGTTATGCAGAAATTTGTGTTTCATTTTTATGGCAGCCCCCCTAAGAAAGGGGGGAGGAGTATCTAACCACCGCAAAAACATTTACTGCACCCCAAAACTTCCACATGCTAAATTTGGTTTCATTTGCTTGATTAATTCTCGAGTAATGCAGAAATTTGTGTTTCATTCGTATCAAAGAGGGGGAGGGGTCTCAAACTATCACGAAAACCTTCGCCGGTCTCAAAAACCCCTACATACCAATTTTCATGTTAATCGTTTCAGTAGTTTCCGAGTCAATAAGAAACAGACAGACAGACAGACATCAATCCATTTTAATATATATATAGATAGGCAAAGGAAAAAAAGCAAAAAAAAAAAAATTTTAATAGCGCCGTAAATTTGAACCGGTTTTTTTCTTTTTTCTATCTTGGTATAGTTTTTTACCAAACATGCTTCGATTTGATGAAACAACAGTTTATCTAATCATTCTAAAATTATAAGCCCTATTGTTATCTCATCGATATAAAGAGCCTCTTTATCCAAAAAACTTGTGCCATTTTCTTCTCAACGACTTATCTGTCGGAAAACGATGTAATGATATCCTGCTTCCTTCGCCACTTTCAGTTCCGCTATTCTTCCGGAGTCGCAGAACGTTGTACTTCGATATTTTGCTGAAGTAAACAAAAAGGGGTCGTAATAATATTGAGAAAGGATCACAACGAATTTTAACCTGCATTGAAACATTGATATACTATCGTATTTGATTATGTCACATTTACCGGAAACCCACTCACCCGAAAAGACATTCACCCGATTTCCACTCACCCAAATGTAACTAATACTCGAATACGACAGCTACCTGAATGTAACATTTACCCGAACTGACGCTTACCCGAATGCGACATTTACCCGAATGCGACAGCTACCCGAATGTAACATCTACCCGAATGCTACACATTCTCGAAGAAGGACATATTCGAATAATACGCAAATTGTATTATTGGGAAGTTGTTGGACACGGGAGGATGTTCAATTTAAATAAACCAACTCTACTCCGTTAGTGTGAAGGTTAAAAAATCCTATACATATTTTATTTAGTTTCGTATTTCGATTTTTATAATAAATATAATAACTTTGAGTCTCCTCCACGGTGTAATCTTCACCTACTGATATTAAACCTTCTTCAACTAATTCGTAAATTGCATAAATTCAAATTAGATTGATTTCGATTGATCTTATTTTCAATTTTTAATAGCGTATATTGAATAGCGATTCAATTTTTCTTTTACCCTTTCAGTTCAATTTTCTTTTCAAGGATGAGGAACCTATCATCTCCTATTTGTATCTTCATCCCTATTGTGTGATGCTTTCATGCAGCACCTGGAACCGTTGTTTTGGAATAGAGCGCGCACGCAGATTGCGCAACAGAAGTGCAGGGAAACTTCGATATAACGTACCCTCGTTATAACGTCACTCGATATAACGTACACAATTTCGAAGTCCAAAGGAATAATTTTTTGAATATTGTTTTTCTGAAATAACAATGAATTATTTGTATTTCGATACTAAACCTTGATTTGTACTTTTAACCAATTTCAATTCCGAAGAACTGTTTTGTGATTCCGGATTCTAAATGAATCAAGCTTTAATCAACAGTACGAAGGGAAACAACTTGAGAAATATTTGCTTCGTCTTCTAGTTGAATTTATTCATTAACCTTACTCAAACAAAAACACAATAAAGTAAAATAAACTACGTTTATGAGTTCTTTATTATGCTTCGATATAACGTACAATTCGATACAACGTACAATTTTGAAAGTAAAATGTACGTTATATCGAAGTTACCCTGTATTTGTATATTTATTTCTGACGAGTGTCATGTAAAATTTCTAAAAATGACACAGCGACATCTTCAACATCTTTTTCGAATTACCTCATTACGATTTCTCATTTTACTTCGTATTTTTGTTGCCTTTTCATGTTGTTTTGATTTAATCTTACTTATCATCAGAAGATTTGACAAAACTCATAATCGTATTCGTCGGAATTTTTCCTTCTTCATTCGGGTTAATGTTGTATCCGGGTAAATGTCACATTCGGGTATTTGTTACATTCGGGTATTTGTTACATTCGGGTATTTGTTACATTCGGGTATTTGTTACATTCGGGTATTTGTTACATTCCGGTAAATGTACTGCAGGTGAACGTGTTTCGGGTGAATGGTATTCGGGTGAATTTCCTGGATTTGTTGCCAGATCAGCTTGAAATGTTTTTTTAACACAAAACTCGAAAAAAACGAACTAGAAGGGGTTAAACTATCATTGGAATGATTAAAAAAAAGTGCGTGAATCCGACCCATCAAATATTTCGAACAATCAAATGCTCTTTACAAGAAGGTACGGAACAACAGCATTTCATTGACAAAACTACCGAAAAGTAATTATCGAGTTGCATGATGTTGCGCGTTTGATGGCACACGATAAATATGCCAAATTTGGTGTTATACAGTGTCGGACAAAATATTAAGAGCACTGCTCAAGCAAAAAAAAGAAAGTGACAATATTTGGGGGTAAAATAATCAAATCCTTTTATAATTATTTATTTGCATTGTTCGAAGCATTCATTAAAAAATGCGTTTCAAGCATACTTAACAACTGAAATGACGCAACAAATTTTAGGACCAGTTCCTCGTTTCGGCTGTTTCGAGTGTTGTTTCGACCGACTTTTACAAAAAAAATCTTTCTCGGTGATATTTTGTGTTTTTTGGATCTTGGTCAGTATTGTATTGTATCATGTAAACAAGAAGTATGTAAGATTTTAACTCTCGAATTACAGTTGCAGTCAACGAAGAATGGGTCGCGCGAATAATTGCACGGAAAAACAGTGGATGGTCATTAGGGTGCCAATGAATGTATGGGGAAAAAATGACCCTAACATTTCAAAAAGTTACCCTATACAAAATGTTTACCACCTCGAAAAAACACCCTATGCAAAATATCAGCTTAATCGGACTTAAGGGACAATGGCGCAAAGCGATCAAAGTTTTTTTTTTAAATCGCCATCCCGGTCACCACGTGCCAGAAGCTGGTGGAATTCATATCGAACCGGGTGCGAGAAGTAATGCGTAACAAAGGTCAGAAGACGTCTAACCGGAATATATGGGGGGTAAAATGAAAACATAAACACAGAACATGCAGGAAAAAATGAAAGATTTCGAATGCTTATAACTCGAACATTTCTTAATAGATCGGATAGATGTTTGCATCAATTGATAGGAAATATTTCTACGAATCTATCACAATTAAAGTTATTTTTCCTGAGATAAGCAATTGAATAACTGCAAAATGTCAAGCACTATCTAAACGCCTTAATTGCCTCGTTTTGATTGGCCCGATTTACAGTTTTCCCAACACAGTTATCAAAACCAAGGTGCATGCGGAAATTGGTATCAATCTATTTAGTTAGAGGCGAATGAACTGCAAAGTTTAAAGCCTCTTAAAAACAAAGAATCAATCAATCAATCAATTTCAAAGTTGATTCATTCAGTTTCGTTAATTCTCTCTTTCGTTCTGCTCTACATTCACGGAATTGGAACAAAAAGAAATATCCCCAGTTTTGTCATTAATTGATATTACTATACCATTTCATTCAATAGCAACATCGTTCTCGGACAATGACGAAACGGTGAAATTCGTTGAGAAAATTCCTAATAAATGCAACAAATTAGGATAGCATTGAGGAGTGTGATGGAGTCGACAATGTAAACCGAGGAAGAGGTGTTTTTAAATTGTTCAAGCAAGCAAGGTCTCATTTAAAATGCCTTCATTTTACATACTGCCGTTCTACGCATAGTTGTCCCATGTTCCAAAATCAGCAACTGAGAAAAACGCAATCAAAGTTTTCTCGCATATTTGTCCACCAAAAGCTTTAAGCGTTTCAATTTAGCAATACATCGGGTTTTTTATAAGCACTATACTATTGTTTAATTAAATGTGATGAAATCCCCTCACTGAATCAATCAAGCTTGATTAGGGGTTTAAAAATTCATGGTGGGACTGTTTTGCCTAGAATATCAACATGGGACAATTGAACTTGATGTTGTTTTTTGATATACTGGGAACAAACAATTTTTTTTGTGTTTTTCTGAAAGATTATGCATAGAAAGATCGTTTTTTGAAGAAATGAGTGATCTGCAACACTTTCGCAGAATATAAATCTCAATGTTAGGCATTCGCTAACAAGGTGTACACGTGTTCTCTTAAACTTTTTCTTATTTGTTTGAGAATTAGTTCGTTGTTCCAAACCAGAAAAGAGTGCATTAGGCCTGCTGAAAGTGTGACATGAAATTCCTGTACTTGAACAAACTTATTCGATATGGATCTGCAAAAAAATACATGGTGGGACAGTTATGAATAGAATATCAACATGGGACAATTGAGCTTGATGTTGTTTTTTTAAAAGTTGGGAATAAACGATATGTTTTTTGTGTTTTTCCGCAAGATTATGCACAAAAACAACGTTTTTGAAAATCGTCAAAAAGTAACATGGGTCAACTATGCGTAGAACAGCAGCATAGAGAATATGCAATTGCAATTTCATTTGTCAGAAATGCTTCAAAAGACTCCAATTCCGCTGTGAAAAAGTACCGTTTTGACTCAAATTCCGAACACTTAATTTTTTACTAAAATTTCGCACACATAATTTTAAAAACAAAATTTACTGAACACCAATGTTGTTTTGATACCTATAAATGTTGTTATACTGAATATCGGGGTTTTCATTATTCAATTATTTATAACATTGATGCTCAATATATTTAATTTTTAAAATGAAGTGTTTGGAATTTCTATTCTATGCTATTCTTAGCCCTTAGTAACTTTTTTGTTGGCATTCCCGCTTGTACCACCGAATTGCGTTGCCATTTCGGAGTAACTTCAAAAATAACTGAATTAGCAAGGCACTGTCTCAATGAGAAAATCACACACTTATCGGGATATTAAGCATGAACAGTCACAACATTCCTGACAATTCAATAGCAATGCCAAGACTTACGTGACCAGAGCACCAGAAAGTTGGACATCAAAGATAACATTTCAAAGAAACTAAAAAATTCACTTGCGAAAAAAAAAACTATAAAATTCGTACGTAATTGACAAACCCGAATAATGTTCATATCGTGTCCTATTTTACTGATACTCTTAAACTGCCATTGGTAATTTGGAATTGGAAGATCGAATAATCGCACCATTGAGGGGATTAAATTTTCTCTCTGATATTTGAGTAACATGAGCTTTGTCCATTTTGGATTTTTTTTTACCATTCGAGTCTTGGTACCATGTTTATGATTCCATGTCAATCTTGTTTATGAAATGCGAATAGTTGTACGGGAACTCGAAGAAGAAAGAATGTGTCACAGCTATTATGAAAGATTGAAGATATTGATTTTTAGGAAGATGAGGAAATAAGTTAATGCATACAGATATCAACTGGAAATAACAACACTGAAACATGTGATCGTATAAAATCAATAAAAACAAATCACTTTGATTCGCGATGACAGTGGGACCGTGTCGATGTCTAGTGGTGACTTTCAATTAGGGGCCATAATTTGGGTCCCATACTCGATAGTTTTCAAATGTTAAAATTTTAACGAAAATTTTCACATCCTGTTATTTAATTACTTGAAAAACGCGTTTCTGACCTTAATTCAACCGTTTTTCTATACATTTCCGACATTTTTACTGAAACTTTCCATTATAATATAAAGTTGTCTTCAAAAACAATTTTATTATGAGATTTTTTCATCACCTGCAAAAAAAAGTGTTTTTCCTTTAAAATGAATACTAATTTCATACAGAGAAGTTAATTTTCATTCACAATTTTAATTTTAAAAACGTGCTCATACCTCCTGAAAATCAATTAATATCTTTGGCGCCACTTGAACTTGTAAGCGAAGTTGAATTCCGTCAACGCGAATAGTATACGAGCCTTTATAAGAAATATACGAGAAATTGTTATGAGAAAAGCTTTGCAACGAAAATCTCGATATTTTATGTTGCATTGTGTAATAATACGTTGTATTGCAGCTCGTGTGATAAATAATGTAATAAATGATTTTCTATTTTTTTTCATGTCACAGGTAAAAAGTATTTAAATTATACATATTGGAGATAAAACACAGATTTTTCCATTACGAAAAAACCTGTTTCGAATATATCAATTGAGACGTTACTGTATTATTGTGATCTCTCTTTGTTCACTTCAGCAAAATATTGAAGTGCAACGTTACGCGATTCCGGAACAATAGTAGAACTTAAAGTGACGAACGATGAGATAATTATAGTGATTATAATTGAAAAAAAAAAAGACGGGTGGGTAATGTCGGGGACATAACCGGAGTGACGTAGGACTATACAAAGGGGACAGCTTTTGTTAAATATATATTTTAAATATATTGTTTTATTTTGTTCTCCTACGTGAATACCTACCTATCTACCTGAAAAATTAATTAGTTTACTGTTTACTCTTTATGAACATGTTGGTGGTTCTGAAAAGAACCTTTGGTGTTGCGTTTTGTTTTTATGATGTGATGCGATGCGATGTTAAACGATGCCAAACAACCACACTGGTTTACGGCTTGAAAGAAAATGAGAATTTTTTTGGGGTCCGCGCGTTTTGTACTCTAGCAGTACACACTCACAGGATAGAGACAAATCGGCAGACTCAGCCAAAGGGGCGAGTCCAACGAAACGAACGAATGAGCTTTAAAAGGCAGCGATGGCAAAAAAATACACTCATTACGATTTGTTCGCTCGTTGGATTCACATGCAGGCTAAAAAGGGTCCTTTTCAGGATCACAAAATTATCTTCCATCTAAAGAGTTTATTGTTTCGTTATCACTCGATATCCCCAACTTTCCTGTTTAGCGATTGCGTTTGCCACTCGCCACAGCTTTCATAGTTGGAAAATTTCTTCCCATCCAGCTTGTGACATATTGTACAGTAAATTACATTCAATGGCACGTCGCATTACCACCACTCAGTATCGGATTGGAGGTAATTTTAATCTGTAATTGAACATTTGCGATGACAGTGGTACAGTATCGACCTTCAATGTGGGGTCATAATTTGGACCCTGCACTCTATGTTTACAAAAATTACCAACTAAATATGTCGCATTACATGTCCGTCCAATTAGCCAAATGTCGAAATAAATGTAAATTACTGTACTTTCAATCTGGAAGCAATTTAAGAATTGGTGAAAATTGAATAATCGGGAAAGTCAATAAGCTCAGAACAACTGCCAAATTCACATACTCATCATATCCTGGCAAACAAATTATGAAAAAATCAATTTGTGTTTTATTATTATTTTGGATATTATTTTAGAATGCATGTTATACAACTTATAAAACTTCGTAAACTCTTTTTTGAAAGGTTTAATGGCCCTGATAAGCGCCGTGTTTTATGGAATGGTTCCAATTTAGAAAACTTAGTACTTGTGGTTTTGAAAAAAACCACTTTGAACACTCTCGATGCCGCCTTGTTCTGGATTTGGCACCAAATCAGTTTGTATAAAAAACACATTTTTTTATTCTGCTACCTGCTGCCGTTTTGCGATTGCGTTTGCCACTCGCCACTCGTTGCAACTGCTTGGTGTCCACGGAACCGATTGTGGTCTGTTCTGAATGCGGGTTTTCTTATCGTCGCGATCCTCCTTTGCTCCTTTGCCATGTCCAGACATGGCTGCTTGTGTTGGTTTGTTGATGTGATGCGAAACGATGTGGTGTACGGTTTGGATGAGAATGATCGTTACGGCAGCGGAGCGGGGATTTTTAAGCTGAATGGCTGGCTCGAGAATTACGCATGTGTGAGACTGCGACCAATGTTTCGTTCATATTTTTTCTTTTTCCTTTCCAATCGTGCTTCGTTGTATTTCGCTGCTGCTCTGGTTGCCCGTTTTGGTCGGTACGATTTGAGGAGCACAAAATGGACCAATCAAAAATGGGCACATAGTGTATTTGGACAATGCTTGATATTTCACAATTATTCAATTGTTTATCTCAAGAAAAATGAAATGTTATTCGTTATGATAGATGCGTAGATATATTTCCTATCAATTGATGCAAAAATCTTTGCGATCTATTGAGAAATGCTCGAGTTATAAGCGTTCCAAATCTTGCATTTTTTCCTACTTGTTCAGTGCCTAGATTTTCATTTCACCCCCTATATCTTCCGGTTAGACGTAGTCCTACGTCAATAATTAGGTGAACTGTTAATTTGATCGATTCGAAGCATATTTTGGAACATTTTTATTGTTACAATGCAAACAACATTTGCATATTTACATGCATTCAATCGATGGTCTTAAAAATATTTTTGCTTTTATTCTTTGTCTAACACTCAATGAACAAAGTGTCGAGTAATATACTTGAAATTTTTTTTACAGTGCACAATGGTCCAAGAGGAAGGGGGTCTCCGTAGCCACATTGGTTGCGCGTTCGCTTAGTAAGCGATCGATCGTGAGTTCAAAACTCAGGGCCCTCATTGACCATCTTTGTGTTGTTACAGAATAGCTACGTCCACGCAACAATCATCAGCGATGGAGATCGATCCACGGTCGAAATAAGATCGATTCATCCATACAACTGCTCTGCTCTGCAAGACACATCGGGCTGCTGTTCTATAAATAACTCAACAATGATCAATCAACTGTCTCCGCTGTCCGGTGGTCTAACTGGATAATGGAAGAACAGAACGAAAACTCTTACACCTATATGGCAACTGTGTAAATGTGTACCATATGCAATGGTATAGAAGGGAATACTCTAACGCCGAAAACATGGCATCTGTGTAATGTGCTAATTATAGATATGATAAACATGTGACATGTACACGATTGAAATTCGGCTCTGTTACAGCTAAAATGCTAATGAGCCTAAAATAAACAAATGGGATAAAAAGAAAATGGTCCAGGAGCTGCATTTAAGTGGAAATTAGCATTTAGAGCTCGACGGCTATTCTCTAGACAAAAACTGTCTTCGACAAAGTTGTTGCATAGGATAGAGCGCTCATTTTTATGTTATCAAAAATAGGGTGACCAAAATTGTCGATGAAATAAAAAATAAAACTTTCTTCTTTTTATAGATAGCGGTAAACATAGATCGAAAATGTTGTAGTCCCAGTTATAAGAGACATATTTGTAGAACAAAGTTTTTTTTCTATCTCGTGAAATAGCCAATATAGAGCCTTAAATTAGATATATAAAATATAGGTAGAAAAAAACTTTGTTCTACAAATATGTCTCAAATAACTGGGACTACAACATTTTCGATCTATGTTTACCGCTATCTATAAAGATAAGAAAGTTATATTTTTTATTTCATCGACAATTTTGGTCACCCTATTTTTGATAACATAAAAATGAGCGCACTATCATATGTAACAACTTTGTCGAAGACAGTTTTTGTCTAGAGAATAACCGTCGAGCTCTAAATGCTAATTTCCACTTAAAGGCATCTCTTGGACCATTGTGCATTGGGCACCGGTTGTCAAGAAATACTCTCAATGAAACAAATTGGAACGAAATACACTAGGGAAATAAATTTTATAGTTGTCCTTTAATTCTACCTTCAGAATGTCTTGGTTGCCTTGTTTCAATCGCGTGCGCTCGTGTTCCACCCTTTCAATGGGCTCGTTTTTTATTCTTTCCAGGTCAAAGTGGAATGTAAACATGTTAAACGAAACTTGAGACTGATAATGATTTAATATTATAATGAGAAGTGTCAGTAAAACATATCAGAAAATTTATAGACAAATGGTTGAAGAAATGTCAGGAATACGTATTTCAGGTAATTGAATAACAATTTCAATATTTTGAAACTGGCCTTCTAATCTGATAGAGATTAGACTTTCCAGGTTGGGACCCCCTGGCTTTTTTTCGAGTGCGAACAACAGAGAAATCAAACTACGCGAGATGACAGGTTTTCAAATGGTAGAAGGTTTCTGTAGAATATTTGTCCTCGCCCATAACATATGGTTTTTGTATCATATATTCTATGAATACATTTGGTTGATGTCATACAAAATTGTTTTTTTTTTTTTTTATTAATTCGTTTATTTTTACAGGCTCAGTTACTTAAGTTTAAAGGAGCCGAATTCTTAAATATATTTTTAAAACTATATATATATATATATATAAATAATTTTCTTACATCTATGGTTAGTAAGGTGGAAAACCGATTACTCGCGGTGTACTCGAGTTTAGGAGGGTGACATATTTTTAGGAGAAGGATGGGATATAAGGAAATTGTAACAATGTTGATGAGCACTCAATTCTTAAATCTATTCGTATATCTATAGTTTATTTACATTTCAACTTATTCTACTATTTATAGCAAGGGGACGAATTACCCGCAAAGGAAGGAAAGGAGGGTATAAGGATGTAGGGACAATCACACACGAAGATCTATAGCTTTAAGGAAAACATATATATGGGACATGTAATCAAGGTCTAACCGAGCCAACACATCTCTCACCGGCACATTGGGCTGTCTTCCTCGGGCCCGAAGGGAGTTTTCTAAATTCGATCTGGCGACCAGATACACCTCGCACGACCAAACAATGTGCTCGATGTCGTGATAACCTTGGCCACAAACACAGAGATTGCTGCTGGCAAGATTGAAACGGAAGAGTAGTGCATCTAACGAACAGTGATTGGACATGAGTCGGGAGAAGGTGCGAATAAAGTCCCGACTCAAATCCAGACTTTTGAACCACGGTTTGAGGCTAACCTTTGGGATAATCGAGTGAAACCACCGGCCCAATTCATCTTCATTCCACTTGCGTTGCCAGTTAGCGATGGTATTTTTGCGGACTAAAGAATAAAATTCATTGAAGGCGATTTGACGCTGATAAATATCGCCTTCAATTGCACCTACCTTTGCTAATGAGTCAGCCCTCTCATTACCCGGAATTGAGCAATGTGAAGGGACCCAGACAAAGGTAATGACATAACAGCGTCTGGATAAAGCACTCAAAATTTCTCGTATTCTCTCAAGGAAGTACGGCGAGTGCTTTTCCGGCCTCACTGAACGGATAGCTTCGACAGAGCTAAGACTATCCGTTACAATGTAATAGTGTTCAACAGGTCGTGAGACGACGCTATCCAGCGCCCAGTGTATTGCTGCCAATTCAGCAATATACACTGAGCAAGGATTCTGAAGACTGTGGGAGGTGTTAAAAAATTCGTTGAACACTCCAAATCCTGTGGACTCATTCATAGAGGACCCATCAGTAAAGTACATATTATCACAATTGACACGCCCATACTTTGCATTGAAGATTGTAGGAACGAACCCCAATCTAAGATAATCTGGATTTTCATGGATTTTCTCCTTCATGAACAGATCGAAATGTACAGAGGAATTGATGTAGTCAGGAAAACAAACACGGTTGGGAATATACGAAGAAGGAACAACCTGCATAGAGGTGAATTCATGATATGAACTCATGAATCTAGAATTAAAATTTAGCTCGATCAATTGCTCAAAATTTCCGATCACCAATGGATTCATAACCTTACACCGGATGAGGAACCGAAGAGATAATAAATTGAAGCGATCTTTTAGTGGGAGTACGCCTGCCAAAACCTCGAGACTCATGGTATGCGTTGAGGGCATACATCCCAACGCAATACGGAGACAAAGATACTGAATTCGCTCGAGTTTAATGAGGTGTGTTTTGGCAGCTGATTGAAAACAGAAACTGCCATACTCCATCACTGAGAGAATAGTTGTTCGATACAACATAATAAGATCTTCGGGATGGGCTCCCCACCAGGTGCCGGTAATTGTACGGAGAAAGTTTATTCTTTGTTGACATTTTTTACTCAGATACCTAATATGGGCCCCCAAGTACATTTGGAGTCGAATCAGACCCCAAGATACTTGAATGACATAGCATGAGTGATCGGTTTACCCAAAAGTTGAAGCTTTGGTTTTGCTGGTCTATGCTTCCTAGAAAAAACCACCATCTGTGTTTTCTCCGTGGAGAATTCGATCCCTAGCCCAATGGCCCAGGTTGAAAAATTGTTCAAAGTATCTTGTAAGGGTCCTTGCAGGTCGGATTCGTTTGATCCTACGACAGACACCACTCCATCATCTGCAAGTTGTCTTAGGCTGCAATTTTGTGTAAGGCAATTGTCGATGTCGCTTACATAGAAGTTGTACAAAAGGGGGCTTAAACATGAGCCCTGGGGGAGGCCCATGTAAGAGACCCGACTTACTGCCGAATCTCCGTGAGAAAAGTTCAAATGTTTCTCACAAAGCAAGTTATATAACATATTATTCAATAGAGGCGGCAGACCCCGAGAGTGTAATTTGTCTGACAAAACCTCTATTGAAACAGAATCAAAGGCCCCCTTTATGTCCAAGAATACTGAAGCCATTTGTTTTTTTTTCGGCATAAGCCATTTGAATTTCTGAAGAAAGCAACGCAAGACAATCATTCGTCCCCTTGCCCCTGCGGAACCCATATTGTGTATCTGAGCGTAGGCCATTCGTTTCAACCCATCGATCAAGGCGAAACAAGATCATTTTCTCCAACAATTTCCGTATACAAGACAGCATTGCTATTGGGCGGTACGAATTGAAGTCGGACGCGGGTTTTCCGGGTTTTTGAATAGCTATAATTCGCACTTGTCTCCAATCATCTGGAACAATATTATGCTCCAGAAACCGATTGAATAAATTCAACAAGCGATGTTTCACCACATCAGGGAGGTTTTTCAGCAAGTTGAACTTAATTCTATCCGATCCCGGAGCAGAATTATTACATGAAAGCAGAGCAAGAGAGAATTCTACCATCGAAAACTCGGAATCAAGATCGCACCTATCTTGTGGTATATCTCGAACAATTTTTTGCACTGGAGCGGAATCGGGACAAACCTTCCGTGCAAAATTAAAAATCCATCGATGTGAATATTCTTCGCTTTCATTCGATGAAGAGCGATTTCTCATGTTTCGAGCCACTTTCCATAATTTTTTCATTGACGTTTCTCGTGATAAACCTCCCACGAAATTTCGCCAATAAGCACGTTTTTTCCCTTTGATCAAGTTTTTAAATTGATTTTCAAGGTCCAAATACGTCTGAAAATTTTCAGGGGTTCCACGTTTCCGAAAAGCTTTAAATGCATTCGATTTATCTCCATAAAGCTTGAAACACTGGCCATCCCACCATGGATTGGGAGGCCTTCGACGAATAGTGGAACCTGGGATGGGTTTCGTTTGAGCGCGAACCGCGCTGTCATAGATCAAACGAGAAAGGAAGTTATACTCCTCCAATGGAGGTAAACCATCTCTGGAATTGATGGCTAGAGCAATCGCGTCCGCATATTTTTTCCAGTCAATGTGTCTTGTGAGGTCATATGCCATGTTTATAGATTCTGAAGAATTCGACCCAATGGTGATGGAATTCGAGCAAAGCGAGAGGTCAAGAGCACATGGGTTAGCAGGAGGTTTAGGCACACGTGTTGTTTCCCCAGTGTTCAAAACGGTCATATTGAAGTTGTTACAAAGGTCATATATCAACAATGAACGATTGTCGTCGTACTGTTCCCCCCAGGCAGTTCCGTGAGAGTTGAAGTCTCCCAAGATCAATCGTGGCTCAGGAAGAAGTGAGCACATGTCATCAAGTTGTTTGCGGCTAACCGCAGCTCTCGGAGTCCAATACAAGCTGACAATACAGAGGTCTTTACCTCTGATGTTTGCATGACAAGCAACAGCTTCGATCCCTCTAATAGGTGGAAGGTCAATTCGAAAAAATGAGTGGCACTTATTGATCCCCAATAGTACCCCTCCGTATCTGTCATCGCGGTCCAAGCGTATAATATTAAAATCGTGGAAAGAGATATCATCTCGCGAAGAAAGCCAAGCTTCGGACAGAGCAAAAACATCACAATTGAAGTTATGAATTAAAAATTTGAATATATCCAATTTAGGGATAAGACTACGACAATTCCACTGAAAAACAGTGATATCTCCGACCTCTCTATCTAAATTAGACATCAAGAGAGATAATCATTGCAAGGAGGGGCCATGTTTGCATAAATTGCTGTAAAATTGTCTTTAATACTGGAAGCATTGAGATGACAAGGGTTCTGATGGAGTCGGAAACATTAAAACACTCGAAGATTTGATCCAAAAGGTCAGACAACTTTATAAATCCCGATTGGGAAGTTGAGCTGGACGGAAAAACAGGGACAGTTGGGGTTTTTGATGTCCCCTCGAGTGCTGGGTCGTTCGAAGGTGAACTATTCCCACGGAAGCCAGGAGGAACCTGATTTTGCTTGTCCGCTGCACTCGATTTTTTAGGCAAGCTAACTGGGGGTATCACCGGGGGGACTTGTTCTTGAACTTTGGGAGTGGTCACATTTTTGCGCCGGGGATTCCCTTTGAAAATAAACGGTGTGCCCCCGCTAGCTGTGTCCGCTTCCATTTCATCAACTGGCAACGTGGAAAAGCTATTGTGTGTTGAGATTGGTTGTTGTTGTTGTTGGGCCAGTGGAGAAGCGCCCTTTAAAATTTCCGCAAAAGTGCGTTTCGAGCGTTCCTTTAAAGAGCGCTTCTGTTTCTCCCAGCAACTCTTGTAAGTTTCACAAGCTGAGAGCGCGTGTGGGGATCCTCCGCAATATGGACACTTATGCTCAGTCGCACTGCAGGATTTCCCCTCATGTTGCTCTCCGCAAGTGGCACAGCGCTCCTTGTTGGCACAATAATCTGAAGTGTGACCAACTGACTTGCATTTGTTGCAAGTCATGGGCTTTGGCACGAAGAGTCGCACAGGTAGTCTCAATTTGTCCACCATAACGTAGTCAGGGAGGGCGGCACCAGCAAAGGTGACTCGAAACGAGTCTGACGGCGTAAATTTAGTTTGGTCCCCATCATGGGAGAGTTTCCCGAGTTGGCGACAGTCCAAGATCTTTACTTCCATTGAGGGAAGCTTCTTGAACTTGCCTTTTCCTTCTTTTTTTATTTGTTCGCTCGTCAGACCCGTTTCAGTTATCACCCCCTCAATTTCTACGTTATGGGAGGGTATAAATGTTCTATATTCGAGAGTGAAGTGTTGGTCAGCAACAATCTCGTTTGCGTGTTTCCGTTCATTCACGACAACCCGCAATTTTTTCGGTCTAACCCTGCGAATTTCAGATACAGAAGTGTATCTGGCCAGATCTTTCATGATCTGAATCACGTTAAGGCTTTTTCCTTTTGGTTTTGGCCGGAGGAAAACAACCCACGGGCCAGTTCCAGGTGCATCTTCTGGATAAACTCTGACACGTGGAGCGGAAACAACAGAGGGAGAAGACGAGGACGAGGATTGGGTTGGATCTGAAACATCAGAAGGGTGAAGCGAAATCGATGATGGGAGAGGGGGAGTGGAAGTAACAGTCGGTTAAGAAGGGAGGCTTGCTATTTTCTTAGAGGGGGGCTTGGAAGGATGAGCAGATTCGTCCCCAGAAGAATTATCTTCTTTTTGAGGGACTCGTTTATGTTTTTTCCCAGATCTTAAATGGGATTCATTATCGGAGATCTCCATCTCTGGAGATCCTCCACTATCCTCCATTTTACAAAAATTTCTGTCTTATTTCTAATATATTATTGATTTTAACAATAATCTCGAGAAAAAAAAATAACAAAACAAAAATAAATTATGATAATAATATTAAACAATGAACAAATGAGTTGAATAATAATATTAATATTAAATATGTGTACCTTAAAATAAAAGTTGTTCCGATACTGCGCTCTACTGCCCTAACCAGGGAGAGACAGAGGCTACGCGCTATGGATCAACACAATAGCGCAAGAATAGCTCACACGGTCACGTGATGATAATTCCCGTTAACGACAGCCACACGATGGCGATCCCGTTATGCCGATGTTCAACAGCCGCCAAGGGCTGCAAGCTGCAAGAGCGCTGCTTCCTTTGTTCCACTTCACAAAAGGTCAATTCGAAAGCGGACAGCAATGACCTTCACTCGTACACTATACCAATCGCACAATAGTAAAAGTGGCAACGCACAATAACGACACTGAACTTTACTCGTCAAGAGTTGGATAGCGAATGAAATTGTTTTTTTGTTACAAATAATATTCTTCTGTCATTCATTGCCATGAAAACTAGTTCGAGAGGATGTACCGTGAGTACATTATGTAGAAATGTATTTTTAATATTATTGGCCACCTTTCAGAATGGACCAATCAGTCCGTTAGTCCGTTTTTGATAGTTAGCGGATATGAGGATTTGTTCTAACAACTGCAGCGAATTGAACAGATTAATGCTCGGACCCAAACCGGAAACATGAAATACTAATATGTCCAACTCAGTCATTGACTCGTAAGAGATGCCACCCTGAATGAATACCGGTCCGACGAAGGTCGACCGCCATAATGTTGTACATTATTCCCTGTCAACATATACGTGAAATATGACCCGAATAAAATACGACCTTCACAAATTTATAACTTCTGTGCAATCATCTAAATGAAAACCATTCAAAACGTAAACAAAAGCCACTTTCCGAATTAGTGCCAACCGAAGCGAGAAGCACGATATTCGAGAGTGCCATTCCCCATTGATCATGTCCGTCGTCCACCTTTTTCCATCGAGTCATCATTTGCCTCCCTCTGTTAGCTAGGGGAGAAAATTCGATTTCCTCATTAGAAAAAAAAAACTGGGGAAACTTGACCGGCGCAAGAAACTCGAAAGGACCGAAGTTTTACTTTTTTCCCGTTCCTTCACCAGTGCCAATGTCGAAATGACATTTCGCTTTTGCTTCGTTTCTTGGGGTCGCAAGAAGCATGGAGGAAGCAAAAAAAAACAGTAACGACGTGTGTGTGTTTGAGTCCCGATAGCACCCGGGCAATCAATTCCGTGCCCAGGAAATCGAGTCCGAATCCGGTGAGAGGAGGCAGGGATCTGGGTGCGATGTGAATTGCTCAATAGAAGTCATCTGACCGTTACGAAGCATTGGCCGGGCCTCTTTGGAGGCCCGGAGCACGAGACGACTTGATTTAGCTGGTGTTTCATCTCGAGGCGGATGAGAAAGTTTCGAAGTCGAGGAACTTCAAAAAATGTTCCTCCACGTATTCGCAATCGTCGTCTCTTGGGGCGCATGCATATCGAAATTCCCCATTCCTATCACAGGCATCGATAGGCAAAGTGATTGGGTGTGTCCACTCCAAGAGAAACAGAATCAATGGGAAGTTAAGTCAACCGTAAATCGTATCAGTAGCAAACACAGGTGAATTCCAATAAAAACACACACACACACACCAAAGCCCAGATTTGACGATTGCTTTTCGACAACAAAAAATGCCGAGCGCAAAGGAGAGCGCGCTGATGGATCCCATCCAATCCAACAAAATCCACTTATTCAACTCGAAATTTGATTACACTTTCCGTACAATTTCACGATCCATCTCATTATCAAAATACAAGTCCCCGAATGGCCATTCCCGGGTAATACTGGCCGTAAATTAGCCATTAGCGCGCTCCGTCCGCCCAGCAGAAGAAAGTTGTAAACTGGAAAGGACGGCCAAAACAGTCGTAAACACACCATCATTTCGTCGGGGGGAACCCCGCACGGCACAAAAACGTGTAACGATAAATTTCTCTTTATAGTGATTAAGACATTATGCGACTATTAACGGTATCAAGACGGTGCGCCACCCCGTTCCCCGCTCGGGTTTTGCATGCATAATGTGGAAAAGCCACCCTCGGCAGCCCAATAATGGGTCTTTTTTCACCTCCCTCGAAATATAGCGTTTCATCTGTTCGGCGGTATGTATACACACTGACACTATCCTCAGGATGCAGCAGGATGCGATGATTGCTGGGCTGGGCGGCAGCCTCGGAAGTTGTATTTATTGCGACGCCCCCACCCCCTTTCGGAAGGTGTCGTCGTCGAGTGCAGAATAATTTACAGCCGCTCGGTGTGTGAGATGAATGGGCCCCTGAAGAGCCTTGCAATAGATAGGGTAAACTGCAAGCTCCGCACTATTTCCAAGTCATTGGGTCTGGTCGTGTCATCACAAACATGGCGGTGACGAAGACGACGATGACGACGGTGAATGATATAGTGGGTGTACCGTAAGGGCGATGATGAAAAATTCAAACGGTCGTCATTATAAATGCAGGTTAATGAGAAGTTTTCCCAGCAGCATTCTGAAGCGCAGGGCTCGTCGAGAAACGGCTTGAATCAACTCGGGGGGTTTAATCGGGGAAAATGCTTTCGAACAGCCGCCTTCGTCGTTGCGATAAGATGGGATGTAAAGATTTTAAATGAGGTAACAGAAGCAGTGGAAGGGGTTTAATTAAAGTGGAAATAGTTTCTTTCCGAACAGGTGTCCACAGAGATAAGAAGGCCAGAGGTTACAATCGTGTAGAAGATGTGACGTCACCGGAATAAACGTTGTGGCTCTTACATCTGAGTGGTTTGCATCAGACATATCATGTCGGGAGCTTCGGGCACGATTCACGCTTGCTTTCGAACTGGTAATACACTTGTCTTCCCATTGTAATCTCTTTGCATCGGAAAACTCAAAAGGACCGAGAAAACTCAACGATTCAACGAGCTTGAAGTCGCAAGAAACGCGATCAGAATTAAAATTCGTTATACCAACAAGAGAGAATTTCATCCCCGCCATCAGTTCAGACAGAATTTTTCTACACCCAGAAAAATCCTTGGTAATAGAATACCCAATGACAACATTAGTAGAATCTACATACGAGGGTCGTTCAAAAACTAAGTTTCAGTGCCTCAGAAATCGCGGAAAAATAAAGTTAGGACAAACAATAAGGTGATTTTTGTAATCTACGTTTTATTTTCTATTTTTCTACATAATCGCCGTAACGTTCGAGGCATTTTCATAGCGCGGCACGAGTTTTTCTATTCCGAGCGCGAAGTGCGTAGTGTCCAACTTTTTGAAGTGCGATGTAACTGCGTCACAAATTTCTTCAGTGTTATCGAATCGTTGACCGCCGAACGCCTGTTTCATCACCGTACTATTGTGAAGTTTTGGACCGATTAAGAACCGCGATTAAGAACAAAATGCCAGGTTTATTGACGAAAGGAGTGTTCCTCAACCACGATAATGCGCGGCCCCATTCTGCTCACTCTACTCTACTCTCGGAAACATTGATTTTATTCTATACTAGCAGACCCGACGAACTCGTCCCGCCCACAATAGATATTTTGATTCAAATAATTTAGAATACTCATGTTTCTCTCCGAATTAATTTTTATGAACGCGATCTATATACGCGATTAAAATCGAAAACGCCACTTCAATTCCAGTTGAAAATTGAATGAAAGACTTTTGGAGTGCATTTGGATTCAATACTTTCTCTTTGATTGTCATAACCCATATTTTTTCAATTTTTTTTTAATAATTATTTAAATTGGTAGATTTGTTCTCGAGTAAAATTACAATGAACGGACACCAACTCATTTTTATCTATACAGATTAGGGGACCAAAGGAAATGGCCATCTCGAATTTCAAAAAGTTACCCCATAAAAATTGTTCACCACCTCAAAAAAAAAAAAAAAAACACCCTATGCAAAATATAAAAAGAAATTTTTTGGCACTAGGTCGTTTTTCCGTCTGAAAAGTCGATTTCTGACAAAAAAAAAATGACAATCTGATAATATAAGGTTTAGGAAAAAGTTTTTTTTTTGTGAAATTCAAAACTATTTTTAATATGCCTCGGATTGTCCGATTTGGGTCATATATGCACCACTTTGTTGTAAAATTTGTTGCCATTCTAAAGGTAACTTCATAATGTCTCTATCATTGAAGTCTTGGTTCATATTGGCGAAAAACTATAGCAATAGATTTTTATAATCTTCTCTTGATCCCAATTTCTTATCACTCTGGAAATTTTGCAATGCGAAAAAAAGGGGGTAATCGCTTGGTGCTAGGTCCGGTCCATATGGTGGATGCATTAAAACATCCCAATCAAGCTCTCTGAATGGTGTAGCCTTGCGTTGTCCTGATGGAACACAACGCCCCTCTTCTGTTAGCCGATTCTGGACGCTTCTGGTCAATCACTAGATTCAAACGGTCCATTTTTTGACAGTAGAGATCTTAATTTAGTGAAAAATGCATAAAAACAAATAAAAACATTTAAAAATAAATTGAATTTCACGTATTTTACTGTTGCAGCATCGGCATCATAAACACCATTCACAATTTCAGCGGCCTGGCGTTTTGCTTCTGGCAACCAAATCACATACAAAATTCCAGAACGACATTTACTTTCTTGGTGACTAAATAAGCAAAATAAACTCTATCTGCTCGCGAACCCAATTAAATTAATGACTTATTATAACTTATTGAATAACTTGGTATTCCCCAAATAATTTTTTGGTGCACAACCTTAACACCTGCTTCGCCATAGCGTCAGTTCAATACATTGATGCAATGTCAAAGGCACCAACGAAGTGTTTATGATGACAGAAAACAAACAATGTTAACTGCCTGGAAAAATGCTGAATATTTGCCTCAGCAGGGTGTAAAGGATGTAAAGATTCATTACTATTTCCCCTCCTTGTTTCTATTTATTATTATGGCTGCATAATTTGCACCACCAATGCACACGGGAGCCGATACAAATAAAGTTTCAGCGTAGCGAAGATGCACTATTTTTACGTACGAGTTATGAATCACGCACTTACGCATAAAAATATCCATATATCGATGACTTGAAGCATATAAATATACACACACTTATTTCCGTATTGCGCTCTTTCAACCTTGACCTTCTTTGTTATGAAGAGGCTTCAAACATTCCAGTTCATTCGCCTCTAAACGCGCTCTTCTCAACAGTAGCCCTTTTCTATTATTTAATATAGCCTGTCTAGATTAGCTTAGCTGTTATCCTTGGTGAAAAGAGTTTTGCCTCCGCCATGCGAAACCAAATCACAGGCAGAATTCCAGAACAATTATTTTCTTGGTGAGCCTACGATAGCCTAGCTTGATGATTCCCCACACAATTGTGTAGCTCAAAACATTAATGCAATGGCGTCAGTTTGATGCAATGATTGCAATGCCAGATACATCAGCGAATGAGTAACTTGGTCGCGTCCACAACTCAGTCCGAAACGAAGACATGTGATGACGCAAAACAAGGAAGAACAAGCGATGTTCATTGTTTCGTATCTAGGAAGGTACTGCAAGTTTGCCTTTCTTTCCTTTCCTTGTTGAATTAAAGAGACTTTAAACTTTTTCAGTTCATTCGTCTCTAGCCTTCAAAAAGGCCCTTGGAAAACTCTTCCCTTTCCACATATTACTCTTCCATCCCCATTGCCTTGAGAAAATCATCCGATCCCTCGACGCCCAGCTCGCCCAGCAACGGTGTTGTCCAGTCGGTGTCCTCACGAAGAATGAAGTTTGCCTCAGCAAGATCCACTGTTTATACTCTAGGAAAATTTTCCCCTTCGTTATTCTTCCTTTGCTTTTTTTTTTTATCCCATTTATTTTATTTGAGGCTCATTAGCATTTTTGCTGTAACAGAGCCGAATTTTAATCGTGTACATGTCACATGGTTATCATATCTATAATTAACACATTACACACAGTTGCCATTCGCCAGTATTCCTTCTATACCATTACATATGGTAAATTCACAAAGTAGCCATTTAGGCGTAAGAGTATTCTTTTCTGTTCTTCCATTATCCAGCTAGACCGGACAGCGGAGACAGTTGATTGATCATTGTTGAGTTATTTATAGAACAGCAGCCCGATGTGTCTTGCAGAGCAGAGCAGTTGTATGGATGAATCGATCTTATTTCGACCGTGGATCGATCTCCATCGCTGATGATTGTTGCGTGGACGTAGCTATTCTGTAACAACACAAAGATGGTCAATGAGGGCCCTGAGTTTTGAACTCACGATCGATCGCTTACTAAGCGAACGCGCAACCATTGTGGCTACGGAGACCCCTGTTTCCTTTGCTTTGTTCACGGACACTTTACATCTTACGATTTCCCTTTCGTTGCTCGTCGATAAGTTGCACGTTATTGACAGCTCTGTTCGGAAAAGCACACAAATAGAGAGAACAAATGTATGAGGAAATAGGAATGGTTCCAATTTTCATCAATTTAAACCATAAACTGACTATGGGATTATAATGTATAGCATATCAAACAAATCGTAGGGAATTTCCGATTCGTTTGGTAATTTAAATCGCCACAATCCGTTCACGGAAAAAATAGTTATTAACCTTAACTTTATTTCATAAAAACGTGACCTGTTTTCTGATTTGGCACACTTAATGAAAGACGTAGTTCTACGTCAAAAAAAAATCCCAAAGAGTCGATTTCTGACAAAAGTTTGTATCTCGAGATGATAATAGAATTCGACGTTTCATGCAATTTTAGGTATTTCATGCGTGTCAAGCAATTGGCATCAAACTTTTTTTCCGGAAACACCATTTTCATGTACCACTTTTCAATTTTATATGTTTTTCCAACTTTCCGATTGATTTTAATTTTTTTTGGCACATAAACCTGACGCAGGACAGGCTGATCAAACCTGATACTAACTGTCCAAATCCGTTGTTTCATTCACGCCAAATTATTATTATTTGTATAGATTCTGTAGATTATGTTTTGTTGATTTCTGATGTCGTTTTTTATCTAATCGGAGAGCAGAAGTTTTTATTGACGTTTAAAATAGCTCGAATAGGCTTTATTCATTATTATCGTCAAGGAGTTTCATTTCGCATGTGAAAGGACGCTTTCAATTTTGAATATTTTTTTGCTCTAAATTTTATATTTAAAATTCCACATGCAAACTGTCTCCAAAAGATTTTTAGAAAATACTAATACAAATATTTTACGATGCAGAACTTGTCAATATATCAACTCTACTCAAAGTTATTGATATTCCTTCCCAAAAAATGCGCTGTCTTCATTTGTTTGCCATTGTTTCTGAGGCAAACATAAAAAAATGATTATTGTTAAATGCTGCCAATAATCATTTTTTATATAGAATATTGTACTCTACCTAATGTATGATTTTCAAAACTATGTTACTTTTTGTATTTGAGTGAATCAAAGTTGAAGTCATGAGTTTTTGGTTGGAAAACCATCAATAACTTTGAGTAGGATTAAGATATTGACAAGTTCTGCATCGCAAAATGTTGATAAGCTTTAAAAGTCATACGAAGACAATTTTGGTGTAGAATGTGAAATACAAAAGTTAGAGCAAAAAAGCATGTTTTCATGGTAACCCTAATGCAACATAAAAAGAATAGTAATAAGGTCTATTTTTTTGCGATAAGGAACAAAATTACCACTTTTCATGATAATCTGAGAACCACCAAATCGGTTTGGCATGGAATGGCTGTATATACAAAACTTTCTACACGACAAAAGATTCAGGGCCATGATTGCGAACACTACTGGTCCAGTACTAGAAGGTTAATTTTTCAAAATCTATGAGGTTTATATTGACCGAGCGCTCAGCATGGTAATGCGGTGAGTAGCGAAGGGTGTACCATCTAAATTTGTTCGACTTAGCCTTGACTCATTGCTTTCAATTGTACATTTGAACAGAATGCAGATTTATTCTATTAGTTTGATTTTGACATTTAATTTTCAGATATCAAAATGGCGTCCAAATAACAATAAAACTCGCACATCACACAGATACGAATCACTCATACGCAGAGTTGCCAATTTCCCAGTTTTTCCTGTGTATTGTTAGTTTTTGAAAACATGCCAGCGAAACAGCCAAAGGCAAAAACAAACTCCAGTTTTCTTTGATTTTTTACAGTTTTATCCAGCTTTTTAAATTTTTCGTCATTTTTTACTTTTTTATTTTTTTAAATACTTTTAAATACTTGCGATCAAAATGATATTCAGGGTATCGATAATGAATTTAGATAGATTTGAAACTTGGATTTTTCTGACTCCACCGTAAACGAAAACAAACTCTACATGACTCAAAGCTGCGACGAGAAATGAAACAAGACTGCCAAAACACGATTCCGATAGTTGTACACTACAATACTGTCTAAATTCGATTACGTGGCGACGACGAAACCTACGTAAAGGAAGACTTCAAACAAGTTTCTCGGGTAGACAATCAGGAGCGTAAAGCTGACAGGCCTTTTTGAAACATGTCCAACTGTGGAAGCTCGCCAAGAATCATTTGCTTTGATATGCTTTCTGAACCTTAGGTTTGAAATGCATAATTTTCATTGCTATTGGGATTGTCTACCAGAAAATTTATGTATTATGTATTACGAGTATCTGGAAAAACGTCTGTACAAGACCGATGGCTGAAAAGCTATGCGAGTAGACGTTGGTGATGTCATGTTTTGCACTATTAAGGTTTGAATGATGAGTCGATAACATGAGGTCCCACTGCTTGTACTAATTACAGTAGATATTTCATCAAGTAGGGGCATTTCCTTCGTGCCAGAGGTACCGGAGTGTGAAGAAGGTGACACCGTTAGGTGGACTATATCCTCCGTGTGAGAGATACTGGAATGTGAAAATGATCGTATGCCGACTCTTCACACCTTCGTGTGAAAGATACTGGAATGTGAAAAGAGTTTTAAGCCTTATCTGAGAAAAAAATGAACTTTTCATTTCGAAAGCATTGTTGGTTGGAATACGTGACGGAGAAACCTTCCTGTAGAGCGTTGATCGCGTGTGGTGGAAGGAGCAACGTCTCGTCAGCCTGCGTATGAGGTACAATAGTGCCTGTTTGGAATACGAGGCGGAACAAGGTCGTGCATTCGAAACGTGGTGTAATAGTACTATGCACTTAGGAAACGATTGCCCATTAAGGGTAAGAACTTTGAAAAAAAAAACAATATTTGGATGTGCGTTGGTCGGAACAAGCCCTCGGCAATGATCGATTGTAGATAAGCCAAACAATTGGCAATATTTGTGAAACCCTCCCGAAATGTGACTGTGTGCAAAGAGGAAACTAATACACCTTTCATGTGTGGATTCTATCATAATCGATCTAAATGGCTATTGAGATTTTCGCAAGGACCCGTTTTCTAAGAACTCTGGAAGTGGAGCTGTTATGGTCTATAGTGCATTCTTGTATTCTGGAAAGCTGTAAATCCACTTTATGCCACACAAAATCAAGAGCTCTGACTACATAAACGTCCATATAACCAGTTAAATGACAGTTATTGACAAAAGACGCAAAGCGAAGCTTTTATTCCAGTAGAACAACGCAGAAATCTGATCATTACTGAATCAACCTCGCTACTGAGGTCCCAGTTTCCCAATTTTATTTCCGATTGAAAATCTCTGGGTAAAATAGACTCGACGAATTTGCGCTGATTTTTGTCATTTGCTATTTTTAAGGCAGGGAATGGTAACACTGCAAAACCAAAAAATATGCAGAAACTTACTTTTATTAATTAGTTTTTGTAGTTGTTTCCAAATTATAGTTTCTTTGCTACTGGTCGTATCACTATTATGAACAGCACGGTACAAAAATAATGGCATTAATTGAATCCAACGTTGAATTTCCCATCCAAAATATGTGGAACGTTAAAATATCATTTAGCAGTGACAGATGGTATCTTTTTTTGCTAAAACAATCGAAAGGCAAACTCCGACTTCACACAACTTGCAGCCGCAGGGCTGCAATGTCTGCTCCGATGACCCCTCTGATCGATCTGAAAACTCAGCTATACTCGTATGTTGTGCCCGAGAAACATTATAATTCCAGACCCTTCTTCGAACGTGCGAGCTCATCATCCTCGCCTCCATCTTACTCGGTCTATCCTATCCTACCCCAGCTGCCGACAGCCCGCTCGTACCGACAGCGAGTTAAGCGAACCGATGTTACAGAACTTCCGATTACACAATAATAGTGTACGCAGATGAGATGCTTTCCCAGCAGCCACCGGCGAGGTAAAGTAACATCGGAGGCGATCTCCGGACATTCTCGACTTAATGGATTGAGGTCTGCTGGCCCGATGGTCAGGTTAGGAGGATATGGAGTGTGGGGAGAATGTTTCACCTCAGTTGTGTAACGTTTCCACACACACGCACACACCAGCCATCCATCAACCGACAGATGGTGAGCAGACACGTGTTTCTTTCCGAGCTACGCAGCAGCTCCCGAAAACCTAACGCACAGTTTGTGACACGTGATGGATTAAACAGAAGGGGTGCCCTCGACAGCACAGAAGAGCAGGAATACTTTTGAGATGGGCACGCAGACGATCCCGAAACCAAACTATCCGAACCTGATGCCACAGATTTAGGTATAAATTTGGCCAATTTCAATCTTCATTCCCTCCCCTCAATTGAAACTTTCATGCCGGGTTTTGGGTTATGGGAACCTACATTCAGAGCGACAGACAAGTGTTTGTCTGTCTATCCCTTGGGAATAGATTGTGAAAATTTAATTTAACAATTGATGACACGTCTCTATTATTGTGCTAACGGAATCTGCCCAAAAAAAAAGCCTCCGAAACCAACTCACGTTCCACCGTTGACGTGAGCCATATCTCCAGAGCTACATATTGGAGCCCTGAACTTTCTGAAGATGTTATTTTCCTCCAAAACAAACAAACAAGAGCATTCATCTGACGTTCACTTCGGTTTCTCCGCCTCAGTCCCCACCTGAATTGAATGCGCTCTTTCGATCGGGGGAGGGGTAGAACGGAAACGGAAACGGGAAGAAAAGTTGCCGATTTATTCAGCCCTGAATGAGGTCTAATGTCGCCGACAATAATCTGATTTGATGTTAATCTGCAACAATTCATATCGTGAGTGCGTGAGCTCCCTGATGTTTCTGTGAGCCAAGGTCTGGCGGAAGGAATTAGTGCGACCATTCTTCGGGAGCTTCCAGGCGCTCCGGGACAGTGTTCTTTTCTGTGCCGGTTGTACATGTGTATGTGTACATTTAGGCGCGCACACAAACACATACAAAAGCGCTGGGCGTGCAAACATCCCGTCTGTGTGCTGACAAGCCGGGTCTATTTGCGCTGACAATGCGGTGGCAGAAATCAGGACGACCAAATCGTGGAGACCCGTGGCACGAGGAGCGGAGCAAACAAAGACCGTGACGGTGTGGCGAAAAAAATAAAAGGAACCGGAAGCAGCGAGAGAAAGAACTTCGTCAAGGTGCCAAGATGACGTAACTTGATACCGTATCTCGCGCGGCAGGGATGGGGACGGGGACGATTGCGGAGGGCGTTTCCGGGAGTGGATTTCTGGCGGAAAAGCTGCCAAGTATGTGTTTGCAGAATCAAGAGCGAATATGTGGCGAAAGTGCTGACATACTTATTCCACTCTCGCGCCCTTCCCTAGCCGACACCACCCGGATAAGTGTCCCGCCTAGCGGAATTCTGTGAAACAGAAAAACACTGCCCAGATTTCGATTCCCAATCGGATTGATGTGAGGGACGTTTTTTGTCATTACCTCTCCGAGTAGTGTGATACCGAGTTCTCGTTATATCGCCCGACATCATCAGGCTGTCAATAATGTAATTATGGCGCAATACGATCACTCTCCAAGACTCGTAATTTTCGGCGTAATGTGTGACCTTTTTTCGCTGTGGTACAGCATCTTCGACAGACGAAAAGAACAGAAGAAACCCGAAAATTTTATCTGGGCGCCGAAATGATGAGGTGATGAGCTGCAGAATTCGAGTTTGAGGAATGACAGAGCAGAAACGATTCCCCAGTCAGCGAGACGAGTAATTTCTGTAATCGTTACCGATTATGGGATGTCCAATATGAGGTCAGCGTTTGTACGGGCGGTACTCCCGATACGACCTTGGACTTGTGGAGTGGTTTTGTGCCTTCGATTCACCATAAAATCGAAATCACACTCGAAGGATACTGTAAAGATTCCCTTTCAAAATAAGGGAATACAGAGTTATTTTAGACACAAGATTGGACGCTACAATCGCTCGGGGTTAAAACAAATCGTGGCGTTAGTGGATGAGTCGTTAGCTTCACATATAACTTCATATAAATAAAAAAAAAACACGTTGCTCATCTCTAGTCAGTTGGTGCTCTGCTTCCGTGCGGATCGATCGCACCAAGTTGTTTGCTTCTGAATGCAGGCTCAGAATATGCACAATGTAGGCACTGGGCAGAGCTTGTACTGATGCACAGAAACAAGGAAGAAAAGCAGAATAAAAATATTTACAACTTAAGCTTCGCCCTTGCATCAAAACTGCAACAGGCGAGAGTATGAAAGAGATGTCATTTAGCATTTTTCATTCCAGTCTCGTCCAGCCAGCGAGCAATCAACAACATACGTTGAATCTAAATGTTTACTTGAAAAAAATCAAACTTCCTTTTCAAAGGCCACGGGAAAGTTGGTTGTAATCTTCTAATTGCTTGTAGCTAACGGGTGAAATGTCTGAAAATACATACTTCAAGGGACAACTTCGAATTTCAGTCCATGCTTCATGTGCATTCGTGGACATTTAGGCGCGTGGTCGGCTAATGTTCGTCATATATATATACATTTTTATATCCTTTTGTTCAATTAGTTCATACGAAATATTCTCAGTCTATTCTGCGATGTTTTTTTTTTTTTTTTTTATCTGTATTATAGTGATTTTCAACTCATTAGGCTGGTTCGTCACTTTTACTTCCATTTTTGGAAGAATGTCGGGAGTGAGAATTGAACTCGTGACCTTTAGCGTGAGAGGCATGGATGTTACCACTACGCCAGATCGCCTCCACATTCTGCGATGTGTTTAATGTGTGTTTTTCAATACTTCCCAAAAACAAAAGCATTGTTTAGCAAGTGCGTGATTGCTCCCAACTTTTCGTACTTTATACAGCGGAATAATGACAATTAAAACAACTCAGCAAACATTAAATCGTATAAATATCGTATATACAGAATGATATGTGCCAAAAAGGGGGTATATGCTGTGGAAACAAACGAATAACGAAAAAAAAAGACAAAAAAAGAATTTCGCATT
The DNA here is from genome assembly GCF_029784135.1 of Toxorhynchites rutilus septentrionalis. Classification (NCBI taxonomy): domain Eukaryota; kingdom Metazoa; phylum Arthropoda; class Insecta; order Diptera; family Culicidae; genus Toxorhynchites; species Toxorhynchites rutilus. The sequence goes on along the minus strand of NC_073744.1, from coordinate 183,125,594 downwards.
TTATGTGATTTTAGAAGTACACAATGTATCCTTTGATTGACATCATATATGCGACTTAGAATATGCCAAGTTATGTGATTTAATGTTTACTGGGAATGATCGTTGGGGTTCTCGAAGTTTTCCAAGCAGCGAATGGTAACTTCATGTATTGAGAATTCCACCAGACTTTGACAGCCCATACAACAAACACAAATCTTACTGTGTTCATGTTAAAGATATTTCATCTTATCGTTGATGTAAATGGTGCTCTCTGGCAAAGATACAATTCGTTCAGTCTGATCGAATGGTTTTTAGTGTCAAGATGTACAATTTACAAGAAGGTGAATTTTTAGTGAAATCATATTACTCGAGCAACGGAAAATGGAACTTTGTCTTCTTATGGTAAGAATTTTAACATTTCTCGTCATCGATTACTTCCTCTGGGGGCACGTGAAGGACCGTTGCTATGTTAGTAAGCCACAAAATTTGGAGGAACTTAAAGAAGAAATAACTCGGATTTTCAACAGCATCAAAGTAATGAAGTAATGAAGAATTTTGTTCACCGTTTAAAACACGTTATTGAAAAAGAGGTTGGTCACATCGAAAATGTCCTAAAATAAGCTTTATTTTCGTTTTTTAAAAATAAAAATCGGTTCACTTTTGTAGAAGTTATTAAAATTAATAACTTCTACAAATCTTTACTGATTCAGAATCTGTTCGATTTTTTTGTTTCAGATAACCAGAAGGGCTGGAATCGTGTACGCCATGGTACATTTTTATTTTTAAACATCTCACTTCATCAGCTCTAAACTCTTCTAGTGATATATATTTTTTCTCCGTTCAATTTTTGTTTTATTGTTAAAATATAGATGATTATTTGTTTTTAAAATTTGTTGCGTGAGCATTTAATCTGAAGGATCCTGTATTACCACTCATTTTTAACATTGATATTCCCCTCTCATTAGAAATCAACTGAAGAATTCCAATTTCTACAAACATAAATTTTCCCAAATATACAAATGGTGATTCGTGAGATTAAACATTTTAGGCAAAAAAGGTTTGCGATTTAATTTTGTTCTATGTATGTAATAAATCGTATATTCGTATAACAACAATAGAATCAATAGTATCAATTTCATGACTATATAAGAATATATCCAACCAAACTAACTCACAAGCATCTGCCATGCATGTATATTAGGGTGCCAATGAATGTATGAGAAAAAATCGACCTTAAAATTTCGAAAAGTTACCCTGTACGTGAAAAAAAAACACCCTAATCAAAATTCTAGCTCAATCGCAGTGGCTCAAAGCGGTCAAAGTTTGAGTGTGTGTTTTCGAAAGAAATGTGATGCCAAATGTCTGAAGATTGCATGAAACAAAAACAATTTTTTTTGACCAAATTTATTTTCGAGATACGTAACAGTAGACCTCGACGTTTCGACGTTATAAAAAATTTTGAATGAAAAAAAAAATATTTTGAAAAATCCCGACTTTTTGGTTTAAAAAAAACTCAAACATTTGGCATAAAAAAAAATGTTTCGTAAACACAATTTTCATCATGGAAAAAAATTAAAGTTGGCCGGCATGTTGGTAGTCGTAGAATCGCCCAGGAGCTAAAGATCGACCATAAACCATCGAAGCATAGTAAATAAAGCTTTGAATTTCACGCAAAACTAATGGATTTCTTTTTCCCCAATATAATAGCGTCGGTATATAATCGAGTCTGTATATAAGTCGAGTCTGACTATGTACAGGGAGTATGTACATTCTACTAATGTTTGCATAACCAAAGCTATTGCGTATTCTTTTACCAAGAATTTTTGTGGATGTAGAAAAAAGTCATGGTCACTTTTCTCATTATTTACAACGGGGTCATTCTTTATGATTCTCACTCACGTGGCCAAATAGTCAACAAAAATATTAAATTATCATTATGAGACGTTCAAGTGCAACGTTTCGCAAAAAAGGTTTGATTTGTTGGAAAACAAATCGTGGAATTCACTTGACAATAATGTATAATGAATAATGATGAAAAGAATAGTGGTTTGCCCGGATTCAGAATATTCGACAACAAGTGACAGGGGAGAGGGGCGATAAGTGATAGAACAGCGAACTGTATATGTAAGATAAGAAACGCACTTGTAAAGCATAAAACCAAAAATATCATTAATATATGAGCGTAACTGCAGTTTAAAATTGTTGAAAGTGTTGTGATAAAGCCTTCGAAACTGTAATCTGTAACTAACTATTCTTGACTTTTAATATACCTGGAGTAATACAGATCTGTCGTTTTGGCAACCCTTATTGTGGAGCCGGTTACTCGGCTTCAGTAACTAACGCCGGTATCGAACAAATAGTTGGCCTCTCCAGCGAATATAAAATTTTCTATTTTCTACTTTTGAGTCACCCTGTACTACAGTGGAGCTGTAGCATGTCAAGAAATAAATAAAAACAAAAAAACACTCTCTCGGTAGCCATTCGGCCTTAGTTTTGTGCGTTTCGAATTTAAGGAATTTCTAATGAAATTTAGTTTATTTGTCCTGATATTTGCGACAAATCAACAGTTTGGACGACTGTTCACATATTCTAGGGGAGGTGAACAGATATTTTGTTCAATTTCAGCGATTATTTCGCATTTCGTTGTTTGTGGGGCAATCTGTTCAGTGGAAGATTACTACTGACAAAGTTCTGTTTTCAAAAGCTGATATACCTTATCACCTTCTGCTCCTAAAAAAAGGTCCCTTTTGTGGTTTTGACCCACAAAAAATATGCACCCCAACCAAAACCAAGCCTCATTATGAAAAACGTTATGTGTTTGCTCCTACGTTTCTGTACGCATGAGAAAATTTCAAGTACGATTCTAGGTGAACAGAACTAGCTCATTTCATATATGTACCTACTATTCCAATAATGATTTAAACAAATTTGCCAAGAAAACACGCATAAATCTATCTCTTCTAGCGTGATATGTGCGAGTGACCACTTTGCCCTCCACAGGTGACCACTTTACCTCCTCTCTAAAAATGTTCGATTTTTCAACCTTTTTTCTAATAATGAAAAATGTACTATTTTCAATTTTCATAATAAAAACCGCTTACTATCTTGAACTACAATAAGTTGAGGTACAATATTCTTCGAATAATGGGAATTTTAGTGGTAAATGGACACAGGAAATGGGCATGTTCCTTAGGGTTACCACATTCACCCCAGTTCCCCTACGTCATATTACACATGTGTGTGGAGTGCAAAATGCCAAGTAATTCCAGTGTTGCCACATATTTTTCTGTACTGGAAAGGCAAAAAAATTTTTTTTTTCATCTGTACTTTTTTTAATCCTGCAATTTTTGCGGAATACGGAATAGATTCTCCAACTCTTGTCAGTCCCCATCGTAGAAACCCTGTAAACTCTTCCAACACTGCTTTGCGCTTGTATAGTGCGCTACACATACAACATCCCTACACCGAAAAGTCATCGTAAAGAAAAGAAACATCAAATATTTTCCCATGCAAATTGTCCGGACGCATTCACATACACCATCAACGGCAACTTCGACGTCGGTAAGAAAATTGACGTTGTCTGTGGATCGCAATTATATTGGAAAAGATTCTGAGGTTTACGCTCAAAAAAATCTATACCTATCTGTGTTATATGATAAAAATCTGTTTGCTGTACTGTACAGAATATGTACCAAAAAATGAAAGAAAATTGTAATTTTCATATAAATTTGTACATATGGCAAAACTGGGCAATTATTCAGTGCACGGAACCAGTATTGCCACACGTACAGATTTATCAGGAAAAGTACAGATTTTTTCGTTATTTTTGCTACAGATTCTGTACGGTACAGTTTACCGATTTTCATCAAAAAAGTACAGATTTTTTCCGCGTCTGAAATTTCTATCGAAAATTCTATTGAATGATAGTACGCAATCTAAAGTTAGAAAGACTATGTATAAGCATCATCAAACAAACGATTGATTCGAGGCTAGCAAATGTTAATGTACATTGAATTCGACTCGAATTGCGTCACCTCGGCGGCTTGGGGCCGTCTCCCCGTTAGATGGTGACTTCGCCCCCTTACCATGACCTTATTTTGTCATATTTCATTATTTTTCTCTACACAGAATAATTCCAATGCTACAGATTTTTGGTATAGATTTTTTGAAGAAAAAGTACAGATGAGAAAAAAAAATTCCCTTCTGGTGCAGATTAAAATGTGGCAACACTGCACGGAACATCAAACTCAATGCCATCAACGCATACATGGTAGAATCTCGATTTGCGTTGCGGGCATTGAGCTTCGTGTGTTCGATTTTTGAAGCAAACATTATAATGGATTTTCAGGTGGAATAAACACATATTCAACATAAAAATTATGAATGAAAACTAGACTTTTATTATCAAAACGCTGCACGCTAATGAAAATTAGACATTTATTATCAAAAGTTGTTATCAGTTAAAGATTGTTTTTAAAAATGGTTAAGTAAGATTCAGAGTACTACGTGTTTGAATTAATTAGTTAACATGGAGTAAAAATTTTCATTTAAATTTTAACAATTTAAAACTGGCTTCGCGGCTATTGAACTGATAGAGATTAATTTGTCTCTCTAAATGGATATCGCCACCAGACGTAGACACTGTCATTCGTCACTGCGGATAAAGTGACAGTCATGCTCCAAGGTAGGTTCACCAGATGTCACAATCAACATTCGGAATGTGTTCGTGCACTTAATTTTGTTTTTCGCACAAAATTTGATACAGATTCTTTGATTCATTTCTGCAATAGGCAAACATAGGCATTCAAAATAGCCGTACTTGTCAACATAAGTGAGAGACATGAGTACCAACATAAAGCCACAAAAAAAAAAAAAATCTAGAATCGTAACCCGCGTAAATTCGAAAAGCGCGATACTTTTTGAACAGACCTCGTACTGATCAAAAATTACTTTTTCGAAAAAAAAACGGACGTTTTGTGAGCGTGGAATTTCTTGATCGTAAGAAAGATGACAAAAAAAATTGTATCAGAATGGGTGATATATAGGGTAAATATTTCGATAAAATATACACTATAAATAATCCTCAAAATTACTTTCCGAGAGAGTGATCCAAAAACCATAACTTCAAGACCTTTGGAACCTTCTGGGTTTTAGGTGGCATCCTGTGCAGTGAATTCTGTATCAGTTATTTTTTGAACGAAGAGTTCGAACTGCTCGCTTCTGAAGGCACGTCAGCAGCGTTCCCCCGGAAAGGAACGGACCATCGTCGTAATACTGTCTGTGTGTGACGATGATGGAAATGCTGGCTACTAGCATTTTTTCCCCATCTTTCCCTTTGATGAACTTCCTCCGAGTGTCCAACGACTTGCGACTCGCATAGAAGATCACAGAGATAGAGAGACGGCGGAGGAGGATGGGGATTCGATTCGCTTTGCGGTCTATGAATATATTACTCGCAAGAACGGGAAACTGAACCCACATTTCGCCTTCGCCTCCCCCCCTCCCCTTATCTTCGTCCTTCACTTTACGGAAGATTGAAGAAGTGAGTGGTGAAATATGAATTCCATCACCAGTTTCTCGCCCTCCGGTCGCTCTGTGGGCTTCCCGGCAGGCTTCGGCGAGGCGAATGGCCGGACGGATGGATGGATGGATGAATGGATGAAAAAGCGCAAGGAGTGGTGGGCTGAGCAAGACATTGGCGCCTATGGATCTATTTTGAATTTAAATTGGATGCGGTCGAGTGTGATTAGAATAATGAACGTTGTTCCAGAGTGATGTTCCGAACGGAGCGGCGCTAGGATACGATGATGAACAGATAGAGAGAGAGAGACAGATAGATAGAGATACCAAGGATAAGTTCATCGGCAGAGAAATACATCACCGGAAACACATTGGTCATTGGGCTGAGCTCGGTACGGCAGAGTACACCCCAAAAGATCGATGCGAATATCCGAGCAACGTAATCCTTTGGCTGCAAAAAGACCAACGATGGGATTGTTAATTTATGGCACGTATAGTTGATATCTTGTGAAACCGAGAGAGCTCTGACGTTCATTGTTATTTGTGGGGAAATCAACGTCTCGATGAAAAACGTGTCAGTCGGTCACGTGAAATGGAAATTGTCTGGAGGGCGACCAGAATAACAACTCGTTTACATTGTACACCAACATTAGCTTGGAAGTCATGAAGGGACGCTATTAACTCCACCCAAGCCTTGTTAACGATTGCACTCATCATAAGATGACGAGATTAACGGACCGCCACCACCCACGCCCACTTCACAATGCCAGGAATCCGTTCGACTCCGAGATTGAGAAATTACCTCCGCCACGAGGGGTCGGGGGTCGAAAACACATTTATCGGTCACTTTGTCAATGTTATTCAACGGCAAACCATCCACGACCCGTCGAGCTGCAGGCGCGGATGCGTTAAGCTCATCAATGTGCCATATCAGCAGGACATTGCACGCACACACGCACACAGGGGAGGCGGTTTGCATGTAGCTAAGCGCATGCATGACTTGACAAATCCTGTGGTCATTCGTTCGGGGGAGGAGGAGGAGCGAGACGTTTGCGGAGAAGTGGGGCTTGGGATCACATTTGCAGCCCATTTCGGACATGTGCGTTTTGGATGCGTGGACAAGATGGTGTGATTTAGCGTTAATAACTGTGTTCGCTTCCGACAATGGGTTGATTGTTGATTCGTATGTTGCAAATCATCGGCGCGCAGGACTGCGACGGTATGTAGTAGATAGCGGGGAGCATTTTGAACAGGTTTTTGGATCAAGAGTACTCAAAATGTGTGTTGTAATTGTTGCGTTTAATCCTGTCATAATCGCATGCATCGGCTGAGTGCATCATTCTGAGGAAAGTGTATGCCGGTAATGTAATTATATCTTGTCGCATTTAAATTTCAATCCGCTCCGGTAGTTTTGGTGAAAGGAAGCTTCCGTTTACCGTTTAACCATACGACATCGGTTCTGTATACAACCAGTTGATCCTAGCGATGCACTCAGGAATTGGGCTTCAAGAGCCTTAATACATTCTTCTTCTTCTTCTTCTTCAATGGTACTAACGTTCCTAGAGGAACTTCGCCGTCTCAACGTAGTATTACTTGCGTCATTTTTATTAGTACTTAGTTGAGATTTCTATGCCAAATAACACGCCTTGAATGCATTCTGAGTGGCAAGCTCTAGAATACGCGTGATCACAGTGCAAGTCGGAGGAAATTTCTTTGACGAAAAATTCCCCCGACCAGAACGGGAATCGAACCCGAACACCCGGCATGTTAGTTATGACGCTAACCACTCGGCCACGGGAGCACAGATACATAAAACATATTATCGATGATTTGGACGGCATTGGAAGTATTCAGACATTTGAATATAATGTCTTATGTAGCTTATCCATTGTCCATCATGGATGTCCTATGGAAAATGTGAAAGGCTCACGTGCGATAGGAACTAAAGGGTGTGTCACATCAAATTGCATCACGGAAAAAATGCTGTAGAAATTCGCCCAGTAGACCGATCCTTTTGAAAATTTTAGACAGTAAAATAAAAACTATTAAACAACTTTTGGCATTTTCTTTTTATTCATACTTCGAGCCCAAGCCCGTATGCTCGCACCTTCCTCTTTACCCCATCCATAAGGTTCTGTACAACGTCAGGTTGTGGTTTTTTTTTGAACAGAAATCCATTTTCTCTTGAAGTCCGCCTCCGATTTGACAACTTTTGGGTTCTTCCGGAGGGCCTGCTTCATAACCGCCCAATATTTCTCTATTGGGCGAAGCTCCGGCGCGTTGGGCGGTTTCATTTCCTTTGGCACGAAGGTGACCCCGTTGGCTTCGTACCACTCCAACACGTCCTTTGAATAGTGGCACGAAGCGAGATCCGGCCAGAAGATGGTCGGGCCCTCGTGCTGCTTCAATAGTGGTATTAAGCGCTTCTGTAGGCACTCCTTAAGGTAAACCTGCCCGTTTACCGTGCCGGTCATCACGAAGGGGGCGCTCCGCTTTCCGCAAGAGCAGATCGCTTGCCACACCATGTACTTTTTGGCAAACTTGGATAGTTTCTGCTTGCGAATCTCCTCCGGAACGCTGAATTTGTCCTCTGCGGAGAAGAACAACAGGCCCGGCAGCGGACGAAAGTCCGCTTTGACGTAGGTTTCGTCGTCCATTACCAGGCAATGCGGCTTCGTCAGCATTTCGGTGTACAGCTTCCGGGCTCGCGTCTTCCCCACCATGTTTTGCCTTTCGTCGCGGTTAGGAGCCTTCTGAACCTTGTATGTACGCAGGCCCTCCCGCTGCTTGGTCCGCTGGACGAATGAACTTGACAAATTCAGCTTATTGGCGACATCCCGGACCGAACTTCTCGGATCACGTCTAAACTGCTTAACTACGCGCTTGTGATCTTTTTCACTGGCGGAGCATCCATTTTTGTCGTTCTTCACCTTCCGGTCGATGGTTAGGTTCTCGAAGTATCGTTTTAGTACTCTGCTTACCGTGGATTGGACGATTCCCAGCATCTTACCGATGTCCCGATGTGACAACTCCGGATTCTCGAAATGAGTGTACAAGATTAATTCACGACGCTCTTTTTCGTTCGACGACATTTTTCCAAATTTACGAAAAATTGACAGTGAAGCATGGCCAACGTGATCTATACACTCTTATCTGATTATAAAACCAAAGCTGAAGATATAATTCCTAAAAATTAAATTTCTACAGCGTTTTTTCCGTGATGCAATTTGATGTGACACACCCTTTAATAACAAACAGGATTACTGTCGCTTCGCCATTCCGTGTTTCGGAAAGTAGAATAGAAAAAAAAAAACACTCAAAATAATCCATTCGATTTTGTTAAGCAATTCGCTCTGCATCAGATTATCAGGCCCCAAGCTGGTTCAAATTATTAAAATAATCAAACTTATTATATACTGCAGGCCATATTCACGGTTAATCACGAGAAGCCGGATTATCACCCTTTTTCAAAATTTGAAATTCGATTGGATTTTTCAACTCGTTCGAAATCAACTTTCGCATTTCAAAATCCAATTGATATGTACAAAAGTGGCAACCTTGCCTTGTAACTTATTTAGTATCCGGACCATATTTTAGAATACTTTTAGATTCACACAAGTGACGAATTACTATTTTATCTCTAAAAATGCAAATAAATCGAAAAATAAATAGACTTTACAAAATTCAAATTTATCTTTTTCCGCATATAGTTCAGAGAATACAAGGAAATCCTTTATACCGATCGGGCTCGGCTGTCGCAACAGTCAGTGCTACGAATTGAAAAATTTAGAAATCCTACGTTAACAATACAGTCGTGTCATGGACAACTTTTTTGTGCTACCCAGCGGCACTATGATCATAATGTGTTTGTGGCCCCTATGATAAAAAGATTGAGTACGACTGATCTAATACTTGTGAGGTTATTTTATCTATTGAAATGAAACAACATGGAGGTAAGTATTTAGATCAATTTTGAATTTTGAAAATGATTTGCTCGGTGAACCAATATTGAACCGGCAAATCTCTCTTGTTGGTTTGATTTTGAGCCGATGTTGGACTGAAAAATCGTGGTTCGACTTGACATGTGTGTACCAATTTTTCTAGTAGGTACTTTCTACGTACCTACGTAATTAGGATGATCGAAAATTACTAGCCAATTGGTATAGTGGAGTGTTTCAAAATAGTCAGCAATATAGGGTGGTATACACTTTATATCGTTTGAGAGTCTGAATCTTAAATATTGCTGGAAAAATAGTGTTAAATACTGTATTGTTATCCCTATAAGTAATTTATTCTGATCTCAAATAATTGGTTAATATTTTCGTTTCATTGTTGTATCATGTTTCAGTGACGCTATAAATATAAAATTCGATTATTAATGAACGCTATCGATTCAACAACCGAGGGACACGCAAAATTAATCAAAATTCCGCGCGGAATGGTTCGGAAAGCTTACCTCCGGCCGACTCGGCGAGTGACATGATGAGGGCTAGGATGGTAGCCCTCAGCGGGTTCATTAGTTTCATTGCTGCTAGGGTTACCGCTGTAGTTGCTGCTGCAGATCACGGTCCTTCTGATCTCGCCCGTTGATGCAGCGAACGCTAGCGGCAGTTGTGTCGGCTGCAGTAGCAGCGTTTAAAGCTCCGTTCGTCGTCGTCGTCGTCGTCTCCGGATGGTGATACAGACGCCGGCTTTGCAGTGGTGCCATTCGAAATAACCAAACTACGCGGCGGAACTGTATATCTCGACGCACCGCACAACAGAAACCGCCCGAAAGCCCTACGAAACGGCTCGCTTACTCGCTACCCAAACGACGAACGGTTGGGATTGCCGACCTGATTCGCCGGGGAAGTACTAGATGATGCCATGGTAGTAGTAGAAGTAAAAGCGAAAGAACCTAGCAGCATTCAATCGGTAAACACAAAACGGAACACACACCAACATACGCACGAATTGTAAAAGATCTACGCGAAACTACGGCGAACATTAAGTTTACTTTCTTTACTTTCTTTCCTTTGACGTTGAACTTCTAACCTCATTTCACTGAAACCTTTAAATTTGTTGTGTTATTATCTAGGATCGTTTAGTAGAGTGTAGTGCAGTTGCGGAAGGAGAAATCCCTTATTTTTTCCCCTTGTTTCCTTATCTATACGGTTCGACCAGGCAAGGATAAAAAAGCCCCTACGTTCGATGATGCGCACTTAATTGTTATTTTCTCAAAGTTCCACCCTTTTGTTGTCTCCCTGTAATCTCGGAGTTTGTTGTGTTCTTCCGGTTCTTCCTTCGCTTGCTTGCGTTTGTTTGTCCACCCGGTAGGAACAATAGGGTCGGGGATGCTGTCGTCTGTCGCGAGCAGGGGTGGACTCGACGGTAGCTATCTTCAGACCAGATCTCGGGGGAGCTTACCTGTGAAGAAGACGAGAGATAGAGTGGGGAAACAATCAGTAAGGTATAATTAGAGCGGAGCAATTTTATTCATTTTTGTGATCTGCTTCTGTCGGAGAGATGAGCTAGCTATGTAACGAAGAGAGGGAGGGGGAGGGGGTGCGCCTGTTTCTGTAGCATGCAGGATTATGGCGGTTTATGTTTCTATATTATTCTTCCAGTGCACCAACCGGAGTAATCCGGTGTGGCTTTGTGGAGAAACATCGCACTGCGTCGTTGCGAGGATAAGGATAAGTCGACGGACAGCAATTTTAACTCAGAGTGATTGTTTTTTTTTCATGCTGTATACCAATCCGATGATGGTGCGAGTATTCAAAACGGCGGAATGGGTGAAATCAATGTGAGAGGGAATGTTGATTATTCAGTGAAAGATGATTAAAAGCAAGAAAAAATTCATCAAGTTTTTCAGTCCAAGCGATATAGACGGTAATACCAAGAAAAGACCGCATTGTTAACGTAGGACTACACAATTATCTCATTCAGTTCGCATATTTATCACCTCGGATGTTATTTAAGAAAGCCGTTGGCTGCTCTCTGGCTGCAGCGAGACTAGAATGGAAATCCATAATAAAATTGCTTTTATACTCACGCCCGGTGCAAGGGCACAGCTTGAAAGCGCATTCCCACAATGTGATTAGCATAAATGGTTAATGGATCCATCAAAATGTGATATTTTCGTATAGATAATACATGACATTTTTCATTGATTCTATGTTTTTTTAAATCATTCAACACCCTATAGTTATACTGTAGTTCTACTTTCAAAAACCCAGAATCATATTTAGTTTGTAGATTTTTTTTCCGAGGAACTAAAATACGCTGAAAACACGGAATCCGCGAACCGATAAATCAAAGCAAGTACAAAGCCGCGCCTCTACTTGTGCTAATCTGTGGAACGTGTTTTCATCTCTCGCAACACCCACCGTTCCCCCAAACCACCCAACGTGATCTAACGTGGCCAGCAGAGTTTGGGACCCATGAAAACGCGCAACATTAGCATAAATATGTGCACGCCTGGGAGCTGAAAAGTTGCAAAATAACATCGGCCGCATTGGCGGGGTGACTTTCGCCAGCAACGCATTCAACTTCGCATTCACATACCGAAGCAGCTGCTGCCGCAAAAACGCGAAATAGTTCTCCAATGCAAATGTGTTCACATTATGCATTTTGATCTCGGTGTGATACTTTCTACTGCAGAGCAACCCAACCCCCACCCCCTCGGGGGTTCTAATGAGTGCAAGGTGCATTGTTTTGGTTCGATTTTGTCATAATTTCTCCATCAGCGGCAGTTGCTGATTTATGAGGCATTCGCAGCCGCGCGACATTCTGTGGGTGTTGTGTGGCACCAAATAAAAAAAAAACTCAAAGGCTCGAAGCGCTACAAAAATTAGTTTCGCCACCCGTCCCATCCCAGGAGGTGGGGAATAATTAGCTCCCGGGGTGCAGAACGGAACGGCACAAAGTGCCGCAAGCTAATCGAAACTGATACTTTCTAGATGACACACTGAAATATTTATCAATGGGGTTGGAGTCTGTGTGTGCCGGGGGTCGGTACACATCGCGAGTTTATCAACGTGTCGTGCGTCACTTTGGACTGGTGGATAATCAATTTCTCCGTCGGAATGATTGGTTCGAATCAAAATTGGACCAGAATCGCTACTCGTTTCACAGCTAGTGGTCGTTTCGGGAATAATTTGAATATTTTAATCACCAAATCTTTGCCTAACTGTACCTTGTACGAGGTCTATAAACGTTTCAGTGATTAAATTTTGGGTTTTAGTGGTCCGTTTTTTTTCTATAACAGGCGCTTCTAAACTACGAAGTTCACTACGTCATGAAACTGTAATTCAAATCGATTATGGTATGCAACGTAGGCCCTCAATAAGGACAAACTAAGGACAGAACCATAATTGGAGTCGTCCAAATGATCCGACTCTATGGAAGTGTTCCCAACTATTGTGTGATAATATATCAATGTTCAGTTGGAATACAAAATGATCTGAACGACAAGTCAGGCAAAAAGAAGTTGACGCAGAACGTGTTAACCGAGAAAAATTTTTCGTTTCCGTTGGATGCCACATAATCTGACAAAATATTTGAAAATACGCGTTCAAAAATACAATTGGTCAAAACAAATGCTCAATAAACGCAATGACAGGGTCTCAAAAGACGCGTGTATCAATTTCGTAGGAGGTCTTTTTGTTGAAAGAGGCCAAACAGTTACTAGAGAATATTTTCTCAGAATATCACAATCTAGAAAGTTGGGCTCATTTGATGAAAAAAAAATCCTTCTACGCATATGTCCGAATTTCAACAATGACAGTGTGATAGAACTTTTTTTCTGTTTCGGACTCTGTTGCTTCAAACAACATTAAAAAGTACGCTACGGAAGAAGATTCTGTTGGTTTCATTTGAAAGATGAGAAAATTTAGTACAGGATATATTAGAGGAACATCTAATTTAGTGGATTAGAATAGCATTTCGGAAGCGAAAACTTAAAAGCGAATGATTTTTAATATATTATTATTAATTTTATCCTAAAAATATTAAACTTGATTGTTTCTATCAATTAAATTAAAGCTCTCTAACCGCTCTACAATTCGTTCTTTGACACCCAACTTCTATCTTTTTTTAATTTTACTGCAATATCGATATGTACAATTCCTGGTAAAAATTCATGCAAAATCTCAAAAAATCACGATTTTTACACCACCGTACATATGTGCTGTTTTGTGGGGCGTTCGGAAAAGTTCACGGAAACGATAGCTGTTCCGGCGTGCAGCTAGCCACTCAAATTTCACTTTAACATTGAAAGGTTACGTTGAAAAGCTTGAAATAAGTCATATTTGAAATGTAAAAAAACTTTCTAGAAATTGCGACATTTTTTGTAAAAAAAAAATGCATTTTTGCTTCAAAAATGTAGACAAAAACATTCACTAGAATTTTATTTTCCAAAATATCGAAAAAAAATTCTACGTACTCTTTCATCAAAATTGGAGGGACCGTACCGGATGTAGAACTCCCACCAGTTTGCAAAACATGGTTTCGAGAAAAACGTGATTTAAATTTGGAGTACATTTATTTCGTTCATATTACACCGTATCTTTAGTCTGGAATCTCTGAATCCCTGAAAAAATCAAAAGTAACTCCAGCAACTTTCCCCCTCAACAACGTCAATGAATGTTCGAAAGGTAACTATCAAGTTTCCGGTTAAAGAGCCACGGGTTTCCTAATAGATCGTGTAGTACAATAATACATTTATCTTGTGAAAAAAAAAAAATGAAATACAATCCGTCAAAAATACCGTTTTGTCTCATATTCCGAACACTTAAGCTTCGATGGCCGTTGAACAGTGTCTCATTACTCAAAATGGTACTTTTTCACAAAATTAGATTGATTTTTGTGGATACGATTGAGCCGATTGATTTACGCATACATATTCATGGTGAAACATTAAAAAATGTTTAATCACATTTGTCTGAAATTCCGAACAGCGAGAATACATTTAAAAAAAAAATCATAACTTTTGAATTACTGGACCGATTTATTTGATCGATATATCAAATCAAAGCCAATTAGCTAGTCTTTTTTGGACAAATATTATACTCACAAAAACATTGTATTATGTTTGTTTGATTTTATTTGCCCTTTAGAGGTTCTATGGTTTCGGGGCCGAAGGCGCTATATTTTTATCATTTTTTCTTGAGAGCTGAGGTTTTTTTTACACGACATATCTAAAAACAGAGATGTGATTTTTTTTTCGTTTTTGAGTTATGATTTTTCAATGTTGAGATGTTTTGGTTGCAGTAGCTTATTGGACAGGAGATAGGAATATGGAAATCTAGTTTTCCTGCAAGTTTAATATTTTTTTTTTCAAAAAAATTAATTTTTAAGAGTTTTAAATTTTTGAAAAAAGTCAACACTTAAGCTTTGTTGGCTATTAAACAGTGCCTCGTTACTCGAAATGATATTCTTTCGCGAAATCGAGAAAAAAACACTAATTTATTTTGGATGCAATAGAGCTTTTTTCATTTTACTACAATAAAATTGTTTTTTTAATAAATATTCATGGTGAAAAACTAAACATATATCACTGACTCGAATTCCGAACAACAAAAATGCAAATTATATGTTCCGCGTATCTTTGGAAGTTAAGTTCCATAAAAGGGGCTATATTCATATGCCAGGTGACAGTTTAAGAGGGTGGGGGGTTGAGGCCTTGGTTACGTATATGACACCAAGCGCCCTCTATAAGGCAACGTTCAGGTCCGAAGTATTTGGGAACCACTGACGACTTCATACGGCATTCCACACAAAACCTTACTAAGCAAATCAATTTTACTCTCGTTGGTTTGCGTCTGCGACCTACGTTTTGATGGAAAAGAGCTCGCAAACATTAACAAATGGTCCTTTTATCTTGTTGCTCCAGAACTGGGTTGTACTTGTGCCCCAATTTTTGAACTATTGCTGTAGTTCCCTAAAAATAGTGTGATCAAACATATTCTGTTCGGACTTTGAATCATGCGTTCAAATTGCGATTCAAATGCGATTCAAATTCCGAAACTACTTAAATGAGAATTTTAATGAAGATTTCTGCATTAATCTCATTTGTTCATCTGTGTATAGTAGACTCTTACCTTTCTAGCACTCAACATGAAAACATCAGATAAAACATCTACATAAACTGAAAAAATCCTGATGCTTGTTTTTGACGGAATTTACTAACGCAAACATTTTATCACTTTGATCACTTTTTTTGCAAATGCTTGATATTATAAATTATAGGCTGTACCTGTAATTGGTTTTCAAATGAAGCCTATAACCCAAAGAATGTCAGGGTTTTGATTTTTCAATTATTTATAATATTAAAGTTCAATAAATTTACGTTTAAAAATGAAGTGTTCGGAATTTGAATCATGCGTAGAAACTTGATTCTTATTCCGAGCACTACTTCAATACTATTTTGAATGAAGATTTCAGCATGAACAATCATTTTTTTCATCCATTTATTGTAGATTCTTACCATTTATAGCATTTAACAGCAAACAGTCGAAATAGTCGAAACAACTACGAAAACTGAAAAATGAACAATGCTTGTTTTTTTTTACGGAATTTGCTAAGGCAAACATTTTATCTTTGGTTTTGACTATCACTTTTTTGTAAATGTTTAACATAACAAATTATAGACTGTATCGATACCTGTGAAAGATGTCAAAATGAAGCCTACGCCCCAAAGAATGTCTGTGTTTTCATTATTCAATTATTTATAATTTGAAAGTTTAATAAATTTACATTTGCAAATGATTTGAAATGGCATTGGAATTAATATTTTTTATTCTACCCAAAATGTACCTTATTTTTTGATCGAAAAAACGGTACTGTCCCGTTAAAAAACTGAACTTTTGGTCAGCCTACTTGAAGTTAATTCTATATTTTCCCATCACCGCCATTATTTCACATTCTTAATATACAAAACATTTTAAACATTTAATTCATCCTACATTTGGCAGCGTTTGAAAACAACAATAATGTGCAGAATACACAAGCGCTCTACAAAAGACGGCATGAAAACCGACGTTTTGTTTTATTATTTCATCGAATTCCATCTTGGATTTAAAGTTGCGAACAAAATCACACTACGATTTCATTCACAACTTGACACACTATCAACCCGATCACTGGTAGGTGCAAGTTTAGCAAATAGTAACTGCAAATGCTTTGCGTTGAAGCTTGATCATGGGAATAAGTGCTTAAATTGCTTATATTGTAATATTTCCTCACTCCACAGTGTCCGTGCACATGTCGCAGTGTTTGCCCACTGCATTTGCAATTCGAACGACTGATGAACTGGAATAACTCATAACTGATTAATTCAATCAATTAACTGATTAATTCAATCAATTAACTGATTAATTCAATTAAACAATTATCGTGGGATGAACGTTCTTTTACGTACGTTTTAGGGAAACATATTCCGGTCTGCACAACGACAAGCGAGTACAATTCCCTCGACTTGCATGTATTTGCAAATTGGATTCCCCCAGGCGCATTAATTTTGAAGTCCGTATTATCAAAACTTGGTAGTTAGGGCGTTTAGATAACGCTTGACACTTTACAGTTATTCAATTGTTCAATTCATGAAAAATAATATTTTATTAATTATGATAGACGCATAGAATTATCTCCTATCAATTGATGCAAACATCTATCCGATCTGTTAAGAAATGTTCGAGTTATAAGAATTCGAAACGGGTAGGGTTGGCACACAAATCGGCAGAACAAATGTATGGGAAGAAAGGAAGTTCTTCCAGTTTTCATGAATTTAAACCGTTTAGAGATTAGCGAATTGTAATGCATAGCATATCAAATCTTAGAGAATTTCCGATTCGAGATTGGTATGCAGATCATGAGAATTCGTTCACAGTGAAAATAGTTATTAACGTTAACTTTATTTCATAAAAACCTCTTTTTTGATTTGGCCCCCTTACCGAAAGACGTAGTTCTACGTCAAAAAAAAGCATTGTGGAAGGTGCCTATAAATATTTCTGATCAGTTGATGCAAACATCGAAAAATCGATCTCAATCTTTCATTCTCTCCTACATGTTTAGTGAATGAACTCTTTGTCTGGTCCACGTCGGTCCCTGCGAGTCGAATCAATCAGTTTCTAGCTTTATGTATGACACTCTCCGAATAAAAAGTCTACCGATGAGACAGCCACGCAGAAGACGGAAACTTTTGTGTCAGTCTCTACGGACCGACCATGGGCTCTATAAAGGTAAACGTTAATAACTAATTTTGCTGTCAACGGATTTTGGCGATTTGTATACCATCGAAATCGGATATTCTCTAAAATTTATTTGATATGCATCATTACATTACATTACAATCCCCTGGTTTGAAAAAGAAAAGAAAAGAAAAGAAAAGAAAAGAAAAGAAAAGAAAAGAAAAGAAAAGAAAAGAAAAGAAAAGAAAAGAAAAGAAAAGAAAAGAAAAGAAAAGAAAAGAAAAGAAAAGAAAAGAAAAGAAAAGAAAAATATTTTGGTTCTCAAATGGGGATCAACATAGGGTAGGAGCCTGCCTGTTGGTCTCAAATGTTCCTATCTCACGCCTCCACGAAGATCATATGACGACATTTTTAGATCGGGCGTGAACTGGAAACACACACCTGGTCTTGGCTCCGAGAACGGGTGTCGAAAGTGGCTAAGTGAGGGGGTGCGAGCGAGTCAGAGCGCTATATCTCTCCCGGGGAAGGCCTCCCGGGTCATGGAGGCCTTGCCAACCCGCTGTCTCCCGGGCAAAGGAGATACACCCAGAAAATGGAGCTACGTTCACGAAGAATACTCAGAATGCGATCGCCCGAGGAGGGTCCCCGAACTGGAGCTGGTCCTGGAACGGGCGTAAGAGCGAGCGGCCAGCGGCTGGAGGGCGATGTGCAAGAGCGGGCCACCAGCCGGGTTCAACCCGAAGAGCTACCGCCACACGGAAACAGCAGCCATCGACATCACCAACGAAACGCTGCGCCTACGAGGCGTGTTGCGACTGTCAGACGACAGTCGTCCACACTTGTGGGTACTACTAGGCGACGGATCATGTGGACACACGAAATGAACGAATTCGTGATCCGCGCCTATTACATCTGCACTGCTTTGGAGACGGATATGAGCGGTCACCCTCGAATACTCGCAATGTTCGAGGAAGCGTATCCAGAGTTCGTCGGGAGGCTTGACCAAAACGCGATGAACGCGAGGCGTAGAGCGATTGTACGCAACAATATGCTCTCCCAAACGCAAGTCGACGAGATCAAGCAGCAGGTGCAGAGAGAACTAAGCTCCAGAACAAGCAGAGCAAGCGATGTGTCGAGACGAAGTTCAGTACGGCTGAGCAATTCATTCGCGAGTGGGGCACGCGAATCAGCACCAGTGGAGGCCACAGTACAACAACCCTCTGAGCCGGAAGATCCACAGCCAGATCAACAACTACTACGCGATCTGGTCTTCCATTACGACGAGGCGATCTCACAGTTCCGCGACATGGACCCTTTGTCGCGCCCCAGGATCCCGAAGTTGCAGCATTCCCGCAGGCTGACAAGTGCAGTAAAGCTCATGAACGAGCACGTTCTTCCGCTGCACTTGGTTGATGCTGAGAACATGGAGGAGCTGCAACTGAAAGTTTACTGTGCTGCTGTGGCCACCGCCAAAAGTTTAGGATACCGTATTAGGCCAAGAGGCGGACTGCTCCAACATCTCCGTGAAAGGCGTGAGCCTCCATGGCGAAGGAGATTGGAGCAACGGATCCTAAACAAGCGCGCCGCAATTGGAAGACTGATGGCGTACAAAAGAGGCAGCAGATCGGTGAAATTATGTCGCCAAGTTGCTGTGATCGTGCGGCCTACTGAACTTCGCCAGCTGGGAGCTCACCAGCTGACGGAAAAACTCGACACACTGGTACAGCAATTGAGCGTCCTTACAAAGCGGCTGAAACGTTACTCTGACTCTGCAAAGCGCCAGGAACAAAATCGGATGTTCAGAGATAACGAGAAAGCGTTCTACGACCACATTAGCGACGAGAAGCCCGACTACCGCGAAGGTTTGCCAGATATTAGCGATGTGACGAACTTCTGGGCTGGTATTTGGGAGACCCCAGTACAACATCGCGACGGGCAAATGTGGTTAAGACGGGAGGAGGAGAGTTGTGGTGAAATTGGAGAGATGCCAGCTATCATCGTCCGAGAGAACGATGTCCGCGAAGCCTCGCGGTACCTGAGGAACTGGGCAGCACCGGGCCCCGATGGTGTCCAGAACTTTTGGCACAAGAAGCTGACCGTCGCACATCCAAAGATAGCTGAGTGCTTCAACAAGGTGCTACGTGACCCACACAACCTTCCTGAATTCGCCACCCGTGGCGTCACCTTCCTCCTCCCGAAAGACAGCAACACATTGAACCCATCAAAGTACAGACCGATAACGTGCCTATCGAGTCTGTACAAAATACTGAGCAGCATAATTACCGCCAAAGTTTCTGCTCACTGCGAACAGCATCACATCATCGCAGAAGAGCAGAAAGGATGCAGGAAAAATACGCATGGCTGCAAAGACCAGGCCATCATCGACGCAGCCATAGTCGGCCAGGCGGTATATAACCAGCGGAACCTAAGTATGGCCTACATCGATTACAGGAAGGCTTATGACTCCATACCTCACTCGTTTCTCGTCCGGGTATTGGAGCTCTACAAAATTGATCCCGTCGTCGTTAGGTTCCTGCAGCATGCGATGAGGCAGTGGAGTACGTCTCTGCACCTCAGTGATGGGGAAAATGTGTTGCAGTCTAGAACGCTGCAGATAAAGAGGGGGATATTCCAAGGCGACTCTTTCAGCCCGCTTTGGTTTTGTCTGGCACTGAACCCCCTCAGTAGGACGCTCAATAGAAACGGTCATGGCTATAAAATAAGGTATGGCGACGGCGCCCACGAAGAAGTGACCCATACCTTTTACATGGACGATCTCAAGGTCTACGCTGATTCACGTCAGCGTCTAGGTGTAGCTATCCGGGTTGTCGAAGACATAAGCAGGGACATCTGTATGGAGTTCGGCCTCGACAAGTGTCGCTGTGTCCACCTGCTGAAAGGACAACTTACCGAATCCGGAGGCTACGAGGTCTATGACGGCGAGTTTATAAGAGACATGGTTCGTGGCGAATCCTATAAATATCTTGGATTCCGACAGCTCACCGGGATTCGCCACTCCGACATCAAGACGGAGCTGCGAGACAAGTTCTTGAGTCGAGTGAACTGTGGCCTGAGGACTTTCCTCAACGCGGGGAACAAGGTACGCGCGATCAACACATTCGCGGTTCCCCTGCTGACCTTCAGTTTTGGTGTAGTCAAATGGAGCAAAACTGACCTAGAGGACCTTGAGAGGAGGATGAGGAAAGCATTCAAAGAGGCCGGAATGCACCATCCTCAATCGGCACTGGAGAGAGTTTCACTACCACGCAAAGAAGGGGGACTTGGGATCGTCGACATTTCTGCACTGTGTGTTGCCCAGGTACGACAACTGCGCGAGTACTTCGCAGAACGCGCCAACCAAAACGCGCTATACCGGGCTGTCTGCGCCGCCGACAGAGGATACAGCGCTCTGCACTTGGCGCAAGCGGAGTACCAACTCAACTGCAATCTGCAGACAGTGGAGGAGAAGATTGCAGCTTGGAAGCAGAAGGCAGTGCATGGTGCCCACCCCCATCAACTGGACCGGCCACACGTCGACAAGGCCGCATCTAATCTGTGGCTAACGCGTGGTGAACTCTCTTCAGTAGTAGAAGCCGACATGATAGCCATCCAGGACAGGATAATGCCGACGAGAAACTGCAGGCGGTACGTCTGGCATCAAGACGTTGATGACATTTGCCGGATGTGCCATCAACCAGGTGAAAACATAGAGCACATTATGGGAGGCTGTCCCGTTTTGGCCAACGCAGCCTACACCGAGCGCCACAACAACGTGGCCCGTATTGTTCATCGACAACTGGCGCTCCAATGTGCTCTACTGGAAGACAACGTACCAAACTACCGGTACCTGCCTGCACCTGTTCTGGAAAATGACCGTTTCAAGCTGTACTGGGATCGCACTGTTCTGACCGACCTCTCGATCCACCACAACCGCCCAGATATAATGGTTTACGACAAGAGCGACCGCAAAGTCACCATCATCGATGTCGCTATTCCACTGAACCAGAATCTGGAGGAGACCCACGGTCGCAAAATCTGCAAGTACCGACCATTGGCCGTGGAGCTCAAGGAACTGTGGGGGCTAAGGGAGGTCCCAAGAATTGTTCCAGTCGTTCTCTCTGGAACTGGAATTATCCCGAAGACACTTCTGGAAGCGCTAAAGGTGTTGAACATCGAGAAGGAATTGGCCGGCATCCAAAAGTCGGTCATCCTTAGCACCTGCGCGATTGTCCGACAATTCCTCGGTCAGGACTAAAACAGCACGAGCATGCAGATACGTGCATTCCGCAGAGCCTAGTCCCCCTTTGGCATTCAGAAGCCCGGGGGCAGGTGAAAATTCTGGCTAGGTTCGCCTAGTTAAGAAGTGAGATAAGTCTGCCAAAAAAAGAAAAGAAAAGAAAAGAAAAGAAAAGAAAAGAAAAGAAAAGAAAAGAAAAGAAAAGAAAAGAAAAGAAAAGAAAAGAAAAGAAAAGAAAAGAAAAGAAGAGAGAAGAAAAGAAGAGAGAAGAAACATAAATATATAAATGAGAAGAAACATCTATCTATCTATCTATATCCCTCCTTGATATTTTGAGACCCCTCCCCCCTCTCTAAGGGGGGGCTGCCATACAAATAAAACACAAATTTCTGCATTACTCGAGAATTAATCAAGCAAATGAAACCAAATTTGGCATGTGGAGGTTTTAGGATGCAATAAATGTTTCTATGGTGTTAAGATACTCCTTCCCCCTCTCTTAGAGGGGGCTGCCGTACAAATGAAACACAAATTTTTGCATTACCCGAGAATTAATCAAGCAAATTAAACCAAATTAGGCATATGGAAACTTTAGGGTGCAATGAATGTTTCTATGGTGGTTAGATACCCCTCCCCGCTCTCTTAGGGGTGGCTGCCATACAAATAAAACACAAATTTCTGCATTACTCGAGAATTAATCAAGTAAATGGGCGGGACGAAGTTTGCCGGGTTAGCTAGTATATATATATATATATATATAAACATATATAAAAAATAAATGAGAAGGTTGCGATTCCGGTCGTTCACTTTCACGTTAATCAAGTCTTATAGATATGAATGAAGCAAACTTCATGGAAACTCGGCGCTCCCCACAAATGCGATAGATTTGCGTTGGAGCAGAGCAACAGCTAAACCTAACGGAGATGTAGAAGAGATGTACTTTTCATAACTTAGCGAGAGCACTCAGATAGGGTAGAAAACTGTGATGGGTACTCTTAAACTCATGGGAAGTGAAAGATTTCAATATTTTGAATGAGAAACACATTTCGAGTAATAATGATGTTAAGTCATCCGCGGTTACACTAGATAGTGTTGACCATAGTTGATTGTATCTGAGGGGCTCAGAATGCAAGGGGTGTAAGTGACTTGATCGTTTTCTCTTCATCAACTTTTTAGTTAGTTAATAACTCAACTGCAAAAACTTTCCAATTTCAGTTTGCAATAGAATCCGATAGATGAGGTTCTGACCTATTTTCCACATTGTCAAATACAGCTGGGAATGTATTTGCAGCTAAGTTATGACCCAAAGAGAGAGTCGATGTAGAGAAATCGATCAAACCACTTACACCCCTTTCATTCTAAGCCCCTCATCTGATAGCGGGAATTGGTCCGCACAGCTTAACAGCAATTACCAAAAATAATATTTCTCCAAAATATCGTGAATGCAGTTGAATCAGCACTTATCCCGTGCTACTAGCGAACATCCTTTCAAGGTATGTTACCATCAAGTGCGGTTTAGGTTTTTCTGATGTAGTATCAATGGTACAATGGTCCAGGAGGTGTATTTAAGTGGGAATTAGCATTTGGAGCTCGACAGTTATTCTCTAGACAAAAACTATTTTCGACAAAGTTGTTACATATGACAGAGCGTCCATTTTTGTGTTGTCAAAAGTAGGGTAACCGAAATTGTCAATGAAATTAAAAATATAACTTCCTTCTCTTTATAGGTAGAGGTAAAGATAGTTTGACAATGTTGTAGCCTCAAATATTTGAGTCACCTTTGTAGAACAATGTTTTGTTCTATCTCTTGAAATCCCGCTATATCAGCGCTTTTTTCTAAGTTGCGTTAGGGTCATCAAGAAAAAAACTGTGTTTTTGCTCTAACTTCTATATTCCAAATTCTACATGCAAACTATCTTCGAAAGACTTTTAGAGCTTACTAATACGAACATTTTGCGATGCAGAACTTGGCAATATCTCAACTCTACTCAAAGTCATAGATATTTCTTACCAAAAATATCTTCATTTGTTTGGGCCAAACATAAACAAAATTTATTAGCGGCATTTGGAAGAGCATATTTCTTTCTACGTAATGTGAGATTTTCAAAACCATGTTATTTTTTTTGTATTTCAGTAAATTAAAATTGAAATCATGAGTTTTTGCGTGAAAAACCATCAATAACTTTGAGTAGGAATAAGATATTGACAAGTTCTGCATCGAAAAATGTTGTAAAAGTCGTATCAAGACAATTTTGATGTAGAATTCGAAATATAAAAGTTAGAGCTAAAAAACCGTTTTTTCATGGTCACCCTACACTAATTCAACTTGAGGCTCGCTATCAGCTATCATCGCATATCAACATACAGTGAACAACACCCCCAACAAAGGCTTAATCTGATCTCTGAATTCTTCTCCAGTTGGATCAACACAAAGCCTTATCCTGGTATCCCTACTCTCGGGGTGTGCTCTCATGCAGCTGAATCACTTTCGCGGCCCTAAAACAGACTCGACAACCCTTCGGAACGGAATGCATTCTTCATTCTGGCGCACACACACACAAGACATCCGCACTCGCGATAATGGGGACAACATTGTTTAGATTTAATCGCACCCGACGAGATACACTCTTCCGCGGGAGCGGCATTCGCGTCCTTCTTATCGCACCCAGCCACAGCCGAGGCGGAAAGTCACGAACTGATATCCCGTTAATGGGAAGCGAAAAGCTTCCCAAGATAAACTACAATTTATATGTGAAAATTGCAAATATATTAAGTTTATTGTTTATCACTTTGCTGCCATTTCTGCCAGCTGCCGGGTTTGTTATTTTGCTCGTTCCGCGTTCCGAGGATGCCTCCTCCAAAACGCGCTCCGTTCGGCGATGGGTACCATAATAAATGCTATCCGGAAGCAGCTCAGAAAAAGAAATGAATCAGAAGTGAGAGAAAAAACAAAACACGTAGGCCAAAACAAAAACTGCAGCAGCAGCAGCAGCAGGAAACGATGAAGATGCACTTTTCCTTCCGAGAGAAACGAGCAGCACTCGCCTTATTTATGTCTGCCCGGGTGACACACTGTTTCCGGAAAGTGTCCCGGTCTTCTGCACCCACGCGCAACAATGCCATTATCGTCGTGCGTCCCCACTTCACGCGAGAAACTTACGAGAATTCTTAATTTGGAAGAAACTGCATCCCATCGAGTGGCGTCTTGGGTTGAGTCGAAAATTTCACGGTTTAATGGAGTTCTGTGAAAATTTCGTTATTTTCTCTGGAGGCATCGAATGCATTGTTTCGATGCAGGTGGTGGTCTCGAAAAGGGTCGGTTTGTTCCGCGTTAATATTTACTCATGTATTGCGCTGTGTTCCATCACAATGTTAATCATTGTGTGGAGCAATTTTAATGAACCAATGAATGCAACCATTTTAAACTACTCCAAGGCTGTAGTTTGCAGTTGCGAATGGCGGCGGCACTCGTCCCGGAAATCCCGGTCCCATAAACCGCGGCCATAAAATGGTTTATTGATGACTTGTTTAATTTATATTTTCATCACCATTGCCACCGGCCGCTGCAGGGCGGCACTGAGCATCCTGTGGGGATCGTCCCTTCCCTCGCACATTCATTGAATGTATGGGGCAACAATGGCATTGACGAAAAAAAAAAAGAGTGTGTTGATTTATAATGCAACTCGTGCAGAACGCCGTGTCTGCAGCGGCCATCATGAATCGCCAGCTTCGGCAACAAAAGAAATGGCAACATGGGAGCGAGCATTTATCCATGAAATATATGTCAACTGAACGGTGGACAGAAATGATGCAGTGAGCGGTGGGAGAAAGAGAGGTAAACTCAATATTGGTTTATTGTGGTAATTTATGGTGATCTTGATGCTCGATGGCCCCCTCTGGCAACAGTGGAGAAGTTCACATCCGGAATAAAGCTTGAATCCTCCGGGAGACGAGTCGGACGGACGGGATAGGATTGCATCCGATAGCGGGAATTGGTCGGCACAGCTTAATGCACTGCTGGGATCGAATTTAAAATGCTTCTGAAAATATTCGTCACTTGCGTATCACAACCAGCCAGTCATCGGAATATATTGTTTTGAATCATGTCAAGCCTAAAGCTTAAACCATTAATCTAGCAACACTTGATGAACTTAAAGTCAACATACTAATCACCATCGCTGCCATTCCAGTGGAAATAGTTCATATGGTCATCGTAGATTGGAGCACACGTATACCAATGCAAAAAAAAATACTATTTGTGGCCAATCGAATTATATTTAGTTCTAATCATAAATTGGCTATAATACAATTTATTTAAATTGAGCAATCATTCCAAAAATGTTTATTTTTCTTCCCTCATCATCATAATCATCATAATCATCATAATATATATATATATATATATATATATATAAAGAGAAAACTTGGTTCATTCTACACTTCCTCTTTTATAAAGGCAAAAATGCAAGCCAGGCCACTGAAATTGTGAATAGTGTCTGTGGTTCTGATACTGCAACAGTAAAATGCTTTCAATTTAATTTATTTATTTTTAATTATTTTTAAAAATTCTATAAACTCAGTTCTCTACTGTTATTAAATGAGTTGTCTGAAGCTTGCGAGTGACCAGAAACTTCCAGAATTGGTAGTGATCAGCTTCCATACCTCTCCCTCGCTAAAGGTCACGGTCCCCAACGGTAGTGATCACTTGCCAATCAAAATTTCCATCACCGTTGGGTCGAATTCTTCTAAATCTATAAACATGGCATATGACCTCACAAGACACATTGACTGGAAAAAAATATGCGGACGCGATTGCTCTAGCCATCAATTCAATCAACTTCATTTCTCATTTGATCTATGACAGCGCGGTTCGCGCTCAAACGAAACCCATCCCAGGCTCCACTATTCGTCGAAGGCCTCCCTATCCATGGTGGGATAGCCAATGTTCCAAGCATTATCAGGATAAATCGAACGCATTTAAAGCTTTTCGGAAACGTGGAACCATTGAGAATTTTCAAACGTATTTGGACCTTGAAAATCAATTTAAAAACTTGATCAAAGGGAAAAAACGTGCTTATTGGCGAAATTTCGTGGGAGGTTTATCACGAGAAACGTCAATGAAAAAATTATGGAAAGTGGCTCGAAACATGAGAAATCGCTCTTCATCGAATGAAAGCGAAGAATATTCACATCGATGGATTTTTAATTTTGCACGGAAGGTTTGTCCCGATTCCGCTCCTGTGCAAAAAATTGTTCGAGTTATACCACAAGATAGGTGCGATCTTGATTCCGAGTTTTCGATGGTAGAATTCTCTCTTGCTCTCCTTTCTTGTAACAATTCGGCTCCAGGAACAGATAGAATTAAGTTCAACTTGTTGAAACACCTCCCTGATGTGGCGAAACATCGCTTGTTGAACTTATTCAATCGGTTTCTGGAGCATAATATTGTTCCAGATGATTGGAGACAAGTGCGAATTATAGCTATTCAAAAACCCGGAAAACCCGCGTCCGACTTCAATTCGTACCCCCCAATAGCAATGCTGTCTTGTATACGGAAATTGTTGGAGAAAATGATCTTGTTTCGCCTTGATCGTTGGGTTGAAACGACTGGCTTACTTTCAGATACACAATATGGGTTCCGCAGGTGCAAGGGGACGAATGATTGTCTTGCGTTGCTTTCTTCAGAAATTCAAATGGCCTACGCCGAAAAAAAAACAAATGGCTTCAGTATTCTTGGACATAAAGGGGGCCTTCGATTCTGTTTCAATAGAGGTTTTGTCGGACAAATTACACTCTTGGGGTCTGCCGCCTCTATTGAATAATATGTTATATAACTTGCTTTGTGAGAAACATTTGAACTTTTCTCACCGAGATTCGGCAGTAAGTCGGGTCTCTTATATGGGCCTCCCCCAGGGCTCATGTTTAAGCCCCCTTTTGTACAACTTCTATGTAAGCGACATCGACAATTGCCTTACACAAAATTGCAGCCTAAGACAACTTGCAGATGATGGAGTGGTGTCTGTCGTAGGATCAAACGAATCCGACCTGCAAGGACCCTTACAAGATACTTTGAACAATTTTTCAACCTGGGCCATTGGGCTAGGGATCGAATTCTCCACGGAGAAAACACAGATGGTGGTTTTTTCTAGGAAGCATAGACCAGCAAAACCAAAGCTTCAACTTTTGGGTAAACCGATCACTCATGCTATGTCATTCAAGTATCTTGGGGTATGGTTTGACTCCAAATGTACTTGGGGGGCCCATATTAGGTATCTGAGTAAAAAATGCCAACAAAGAATAAACTTTCTCCGTACAATTACCGGCACCTGGTGGGGAGCCCATCCAGAAGATCTTATAATGTTGTATAGAACAACTATTCTCTCAGTGATGGAGTATGGCAGTTTCTGTTTTCAATCAGCTGCCAAAACACATCTCATTAAACTCGAGCGAATTCAGTATCTTTGTCTCCGTATCGCGTTGGGATGTATGCCCTCAACGCATACCATGAGTCTCGAGGTTTTGGCAGGCCTACTCCCACTAAAAGATCGCTTCAATTTATTATCTCTTCGATTCCTCATCCGGTGTAAGGTTATGAACCCATTGGTGATCGTAAATTTTGAGCAGCTGATCGAGCTAAATTTTCATTCTGGATTCATGAGCTCATATCATGAATTCGTCTCTATGCAGGTTAATCCTTCTTCGTATATTCCCAACCGTGTTTGTTTTCCTGACTACATCAATTCCTCTGTGCATTTTGATCTGTTCATGAAGGAGAAAATCCATGGAATTCCAGATTATCATCGGTCGGGGATCGTTCCTACGATCTTCAATGCAAAATATGGGCGTATCAATTGTGATAATATGTACTTTACTGATGGGTCCTCTATGAATGAGTCCACAGGATTTGGAGTGTTCAACGAAATTTTTAGCACCTCCCAAAGTCTTCAGAATCCTTGCTCAGTGTATATTGCTGAATTGGCAGCAATTCATTGGGCGCTGGACAGCGTCGCCTCACGACTTGTTGAACACTATTACATTGTAACGGATAGCCTTAGCTCTGTCGAAGCTATCCGTTCAGTGAGGCCGGAAAAGCATTCGCCGTACTTCCTTGAGAGAATACGAGAAATTTTGAGTGCTTTAACCAGACGCTGTTATGTCATTACCTTTATCTGGGTCCCTTCACATTGCTCCATTCCGGGTAATGAGAGGGCTGACTCATTAGCAAAGGTAGGTGCAATTGAAGGCAATATTTATCAGCATCAAATCGCCTTCAATGAATTTTATTCTTTAGTCCGCAAAAATACCATAGTTAACTGGCAACGCAAATGGAACGAAGATGAATTGGGCCGGTGGCTCCACTCGATTATCCCTAAGGTTAGCCTCAAACCATGGTTCAAAAGTCTGGACTTGAGTCGGGACTTTATTCGCACCTTCTCTCGACTCATGTCCAATCACTGTTCGTTAGACGCGCTACTCTTTCGTTTTAATCTTGCCGATGGCGATATCTGTGCTTGTGGCCAAGGTTACCACGACATCGAACACGTTGTTTGGTCGTGCGAGGTGTATATTGTTGCCAGATCGAATTTAGAAAACACTCTTCGGGCCAGAGGAAGACAGCCCAATGTGTCGGTGAGAGATGTGTTGGCTCGGTTAGACCTTGATTACATGTCCCAAATATATGTCTTCTTAAAAGTTATCGATCTTCG
Source organism: Toxorhynchites rutilus septentrionalis (assembly GCF_029784135.1). Lineage (NCBI taxonomy): Eukaryota > Metazoa > Arthropoda > Insecta > Diptera > Culicidae > Toxorhynchites > Toxorhynchites rutilus. The sequence continues at coordinate 183,095,985 of NC_073744.1, read as the reverse complement.
TGTGTGATTGTCCTTATATCCTTATATTCTCCTTTTCCTTTTCCTTCGCGAGAAATTAAATCCCTTCTTACTAACAATAGAATAAGGTGAAATGTAAATACATATTAGATATAAGATAGGCTTAAGAATTGAGTATGATTAATGTGAGTGCGAATGTGAGTGTGAACATTGTCAACATATCCTTATATCCCTTCCTTTTCCTGAAACAAAATGTTACCCTTCTAAACTCGAGCAAACCGCGAGTAATCGGTTCTCTACTTCATTAACACTAGAATTAATGAAAAATGTTTATATATACTTGTAACAATACAGATAGGAGTTTGGCTCCTTTAAACTTATGTAACTGAGCCTGTAAAAATAAACGATTTAATAAAAAAAAATAATAAAGGTCACGAGTGCAGTTCTCACTTCCAATATTCTTCCTACGGAATAAATCCGTTGGCCCAAACGACGAATCAGTCAAAGGCTAAAAGTCCCTAAATACAGCAAAAAAAAGCCACACAATTCCGTGAGCTTTACTGGGATGTTTTAATTCATCCATCATATAGTCCGATGTTGGCACCAAGCAATTACCACCTTTTTTCGCATTGCTAAATTTTCCAGAGTGATGAAAAATTGCGGTCAAGAGAAGATTGTAAAAATCTATTGCTAGAGTTTTTTGCCAAAAAGGACCAAAACTTTCACAACAAAAACAGCGTTTACCCCAAAATAATGGTTTACTTTTTCGCCAACCTTATATTATATAAATTGTATACCAGTATGGGAAAGTAACACATTTTCTGTTATTTTTGAGCTTATTCAATGTAATAAATCGGGATGCCAAAACATTTGCTAAAAATTAATTTTGGTGTGGGCACTGAAAATGTAAGAAAAAATGCAAGATTTCGAATGCTTGTAACTCGAGCAATCCTTAATAGATCGCAATTGATAGGAAATATTTCTTCGCATCTATCACGTCGAATAAACTTCTATTTTTTTTCGAGATAAACAGTTGAGCAATTGTGAAATGTCAAGCATCTTTCAAATGCGCTATGCGCCTCGTTTTGATTTGTCCAATTTGAGCTCCTCAAATGGTTCCGATCTAAAGGAGCAACCAGAGTAACAGCGAAATATACTTTGAATACAAGCAAAAAATTATACTGTAAGCCACTTCCCTTGTGATTCTACCGCCAGTCGAAACAAATAATTTTGGCTGTTGCTTTCCGGAAACATCTTTCATTTCCTAATCACAAAGCAAAACTCATAGGGGTAGTCTGGGCAAATGACTTTTGAGCCACCCTGTACTTCAGTAGAGCTCTCGCATGTCAAAATACAAATAAAAACAGAAATTACTCTCTCGATAGCCATTCGGCCGTAGTTTTGTGCGCATGGTTTCTAAGGAATTTCTCATGAAATTTAGTTTATTCAATCTGATACGTTGGACGAATCATCAGTTTCGACGACTGTTCACATATTCTAGAAGAGGTGAACAGATATTTTTTTTAATCTCAGCGATTAATAGAAATTATTTTCATGTTTGGGGGCAAAGTGCTCATAGGTGACTAACAACTTACAATGTTCTTTTTACTAAAGCTGATATACCTCATCGCATTCTGCTCTTGAAGAAGATCCTTTTGTGGCTTTGACCCTGGATAAATATGCCACTCCAAATAAACCAAGCCTCATTATGCGGAACGTTATGTGTTTCTTACTACGTTGCAAGAGAAAATTTAAATTGAGACTCTAGGTGAATAGGCCAAGCTTATTTCATACATGTTCCTACTGTAACAAATATGATTTAAACAAATTTGGACGAAAAAAACGCATAAATCTATCCTATTTGCCTTGATATGTGTGGGTGGCCACTTTGTCCTCACTAGGTGACCACTTTACCTCCAAGCAAAAAAAAGTTCGATTTTTCACCTTTTTTTTTCTAATGGTGAAAAGTGTACTTTTTTTAATTTTTATAGTAAAAGACATTTTCTATCTTGAAGAACAATGAGTTGAACTATAATATTCTTCGAAAAACGGGATTTAAATCGGTATGTGGGCGCTGGAAATGGGCACATTCCTTAGGGTGACCACTATGCCCCCACTTCCCCTATGCTAAGGCCATCGTTCTATTATCGACATCGACATCGTGAGAAAAAGAATGAATCCACCAAACGTTTCACAAAAGAGTTATTGAATGTTATTACAATGCGACGCATTCTTCGAAATATTAAAAAAAAATTTTAATATTTAAATTGATTTTTGTTTGCTTGGGAGGAGCTTGTGTTAATTTTGGAGTGTTTTAAGCTTATTATTGGTTGGATACTTTACGATCGATCATTCTGTTTTTACGAATTCTTGCATGGTTTCCGAATTGAAAGTGGCTCCAAAGTACAACACATTTCGATTTCCCCTCGGTTTTGAAGTGTATTGGGGAAACCGTATTCCACTGTTACTCTGGTTGTGCCTTTTGGTCGATACCATTTGAGAAACACAAATTGGACCAATCAAAACGTGATACCGTGATAGCGTTGGGATAATGCATGATATTTCAGAATTGTTTATCTCATGAATAATTACATTTTATTCATTGTGATAGATGCGTATAAATATTTCTTATCAATTGATGTAAACATCTTGCGATCAATTCGAAAATGTTTAAGTTTGAAGCACTCCAAATCATTCATTTTTTTTTCCATCATGTTAAGTGTTAGGATTTTCACTTCACCCCCATATATTTCGGTTAGGCGTAGTTCTACGTCAAAAGTAACAAACATCACTATTAAACTGTACGCTTTGAATTTTTGAATGATACAATTATCATCTATATATATATATATATATATATATATATATATATATATATATATATATATATATATATATATATATATATATATATATATATATATATATATATATATATATATATATATATATATATATATATATATATATATATATATATATATATATATATATATATATATATATTTACATATATATATATATATATATATATATATATATATATATATATATATATATATATATATATACATTTATATATATATATATAAATGAATTTCTGTCTGTCTGTCTGTCTGATTCTTATGGACCCCTTCTCTAACGCCATACAAATGAAACACAAATTTTTACATAACTCGAGAATTAGTCAAGGAAACGAAACCAAATTTGATATGTGGAGGTTTTATGGTGCAATAAATGATTCTATGGTGGTTAGATACTCCTTTCCCCTCTCTTAGGGGGAGCTGCCATACAAATGAAACACAACTTTCTGCATTACTTAAGAATTAATCAAGCAAACGAAACCAAATTAGGTATATGGAGGTTTTAGGGCGCAATAAATGTTTCCACGGTGGTTGGACACTCCACCCCCGTCTTTAAGGGGGCGCTGCCATACAAATGAAAGACAAATATCTGCATAACTCTTAAACTAATCCAGAAAATACCAAATTTGGCATGCGAAGGATTTAGGGGACAGAAAACGTTTCCATGGGGGGCTGCCATACAAATGAAGCATACATTTCCGCATAACTCAAGAACTAATTAAGCAATCGTAACTTAATTTGGCATGTGGAGGTTTTATGGGGAAGAAACATGTCTAAGATGGTTCAACACTCCTCCCTCTTCCTTTTAGGGAGCAATAAATGTTAGTATGGTGGTTTGACACTCCTTTCTACTCTCTAAAGAGAGGGGGGGGGGGGTTAGTGCTGAACAACTCGAAAAATAATCAAACAAATGGAATTAAACTTAGCATATAGAGGTTTTAGGGATCGATAAACGATTCTATGGTGGTTTGACACTCCTCTCCCCTCTCTAAGGGGAGAAGAGGGGAGGGGTCTGCCTTTATTCTATCATATTTTCTGTATCAAACATTTATTCCATGTAACGGAGAAACGTGTTATTTGCAAGTGGTTGAAAAATCTTGAACGAGAATTGTGTCTGGAAATAATCTGATATTATAATGATGAGCTTTGGTAGAAGTACTAGGAATTTTATAGTAAAAGATATATTTAATAGGGTCGATTAGAAGATCAATCAATGAAAAGCTCTGCGATTGGACTCATGAACTTGCGCTGAGTAAGAAAACGTGAATGTTTGAAGGTATTGATAACAAAAAACACATTTTGGGCGGGATGAAGTTTGCCGGGTCAGCTAGTACCATATATCAGCGTTCAAAATCTTGCACCCTAAACATAGCGTTCTAGTTTTAGATATTTTTTTTTAATTCGTTTTTTTACAGGCTTGGTTACATGTGTTTTAAGGAGCCAAATTCTTAACTAGGTTTCAATAATTATATATAAACAGTTTTCATAACTGTATGGTTTTGGAAATTTAGAAAGTATAGAAATGAAAGACGTAGTTCTACGTCAAAAGGTTTGGAATTCGCCTAACTCACAAATGATGCAAAGTGCATCTCTACTCGCAATCTCAGAGGATATTTAATAGTTTGGATTAGTGATGAAACGGATAGTAGTTTGGACGAATACCGGATACCGGATATCCGGCAGCTGGATGTTCGGCTCTTTATTTGCGAATACGAAACTGGGAGAAAATTCATGTATGCATGAATCAAATAAAGGATTACATTTTAGGGAGTAATGAACACATTTCTTGGTTAAAAAATTCAAAATAAAAGTAATAGTGTTAAAGAATTTATTTTATGAGCTCATATTAATTTTATTTTAAAAAAATATGATTTATCTTATGTAAATGAGAAATTATTGATTTTTTTTTTAATATACGGCCGGATAGCAAACATTCGGCTGGATAGCAAATATTGGCCGGATGGGCATGATACCGGATAGTTACCAGATATCCGTTTCATCTCTAGTTTGGATCGAGTTTTGTGTGAAAGAGTGGCTTATTATTATATTGCTTAGGATTATATGGGAAATCGTCACAGCTACATTCCATTCGAAGAGAAAGATCGATACAGAAAGTGTTGTTCCAGCAAGACAACGCCAATATACAAAATCTTGAGCCAAGACTCGGACAAAGTGAGCTATTGTGATAACCAATCCATAGTCCAGATTTAAATCCAGTAAAGAACATCTAGGGAATTGTTGTGCGACGAATCTATGCCAACAAGAGCCAACACAACAGCATTGATGAGCTGAAAGTGGCTTCAGTTCGGACGCGTGGGAATATTTTGGAAGATTTTGTTAGTATGATCGAAAGTATACTTCAGGTCATCCAACGTGGTGGAACACTAGTTGAATATTAAAATGCTAAAAGTATTCTCAAAATTGAATAAAGGGTGTGTCACATCAAATTGCATCACGGAAAAAGCGCTGTAGAAATTCGCCCAGTAGACCGATCCTTTTGAAAATTTTAGACAGTAAAATAAAAACTATTAAACAACTTTTAGCATTTTCTTTTTATTCATACTTCGAGCCCAAGCCCGTATGCTCGCACCTTCCTCTTTACCCCGTCCATAAGGTTCTGTACAACGTCAGGTTGTAGTTTTTTTGAACAGAAATCCATTTTCTCTTGAAGTCCGCCTCCGATTTGACAACTTTTGGGTTCTTCCGGAGGGCCTGCTTCATAATCGCCCAATATTTCTCTATTGAGCGAAGCTCCGGCGCGTTGGGCGGGTTCATTTCCTTTGGCACGAAGGTGATCCCGTTGGCTTCGTACCACTCCAACACGTCCTTTGAATAGTGGCACGAAGCGAGATCCGGCCAGAAGATGATCGGGCCCTCGTGCTGCTTCAATAGTGGTAGTAAGCGCTACTGTAGGCACTCCTTAAGGTAAACCTGCCCGTTTACCGTGCCGGTCATCACGAAGGAGGCGCTCCGCTTTCCGCAAGAGCAGATCGCTTGCCGCACCATGTACTTTTTGGCAAACTTGGATAGTTTCTGCTTGCGAATCTCCTCCGGAACGCTGAATTTGCCCTCTGCGGAGAAGAACAACAGGCCCGGCAGCTGACGAAAGTCCGCTTTGACGTAGGTTTCGTCGTCCATTACCAGGCAATGCGGCTTCGTCAGCATTTCGGTGTACAGCTTCCGGGCTCGCGTCTTCCCCACCATGTTTTGCCTTTCGTCGCGGTTAGGAGCCTTCTGAACCTTGTATGTACGCAGGCCCTCCCGCTGCTTGGTCCGCTGGACGAATGAACTTGACAAATTCAGCTTATTGGCGACATCCCGGACCGAACTTCTCGGATCACGTCTAAACTGCTTAACTACGCGCTTGTGCTCTTTTTCACTGACGGAGCATCCATTTTTGCCGTTCTTCACCTTCCGGTCGATGGTTTGGTTCTCGAAGTATCGTTTTAGTACTCTGCTGACCGTGGATTGGACGATTCCCAGCATCTTATCGATGTCCCGATGTGACAACTCCGGATTCTCGAAATGAGTGCGCAGGATTAATTCACGCTCTTTTTCGTTCGACGACATTTTTCCAAATTTACGAAAAATTGACAGTGAAGCATGGCCAACGTGATTTATACACTCTTATCTGATTATAAGCGAAAGCTGAAGATATAATTCCTAAAAATTAAATTTCTACAGCGTTTTTTCCGTGATGCAATTTGATGTGACACACCCTTTAAAATAACAAGTGTGAATGTAACGCTTAAGTGCGGCTATAGAAAATACCCACCGAGTTTCATGAAGAACGAACATGAATGTTTTATTTTGTCATGGTGTAAATTATTTCATGAATTTTATTTTTAAATACATTGGATTAAATTGTATCATATCAATTTATACAATTTTATCCTTGGTTAACGAGTTGGGCCTAAAATGTGCGTGCGGCTATAAAAATACTCACAATGTATTTCGTATCGCGATTTCCTCAAGAAAATACGATTTACAGTACAATATAATATAAAAAAATATCGTTTTAGTACTTTGTATAAACAACATAAAAATCTTTTCCCAAACAGAACAAAATTATTTATGTTTTTGAAAGACAGATGGCGCTATGTCCGCCTCAACAAACTCGATACGGCGAGAAGAGCTAGAAAATGTTGAGGCAAAATTGGGAAACTCGGAATAATCTTTAAAAAAAGTACTGCAATGTGACATCCTAGTAATCGTAGTTGTTAGTCTAATTGAAATTTGTAGATGGCATTGAGCTTCATGTTCCATTGGTGCGAAAATGGTAATGGATTTTCACGTGAAATAACTCATTTTAGAAATTAAATTATGAATGAGAGATAACTTTTTCGTATCAAGTGTGTATTTCAAGTGATAGTGTAACATTTTTTATTGCGAGTGATGAGAGAATTTTGATTAAGAATTGTGTCTGATAATGATTATATATTGTATATATTTTTGGTGAAATTATTTGAAAATTTGCTTGATTCGGATAAATTCAGAAAAAAATATTAAAAAGAAGAAAAAATCAGATACATAAAGTTTAAAAAAATAGTTGAAAAATTGAATAAATAAGCAATCGGATGGGATAAATACAGAAAAATTCAAGGAAAAAAAATAATCGAAAAAAATCGTCTTAAAAATCAGAAAACAATCATAAAAATATGACAAGTTCACAAAATTTGGAAGAATTTAGAAAAAGTAACGAAAATTTTAATGAACTTAGAAAACATCAAAAAACTCAGAAACAATCATAATGATTCTGAATAAATAGGAAAAAATGCAGAAAAATTCCGAGAAATCCCCAAACAAACACAAACAAGTAAAATTTCGTAAAATTTCAGAAAAATAAGAACAATCAAAAAATTTATAAAAAAATAAGACAGGAATTCATACATTTACAAAAAATACATTACAAAATCATGATCAGTGCGATCCCTGCCCTTAGTGGTCTAGGACCACCGATCGGATCAGGACCACTATCTAGCTCTCTAGCCACTAAGCCCCGAACTTCATCAAATACTAGAAAATAAATTTGCGGCCAAAAGAATACAGGCTCTTTAAAGGTAATAATTTATAAAAATTCGGAGAAGATTCGGTCGTTTGACAATGCTTCGGTCTATATAAGTTGAAGGTCCACGATATCTGAATGAATATGATTGAGATGTTATAGAGAACGTAATGAATTACGGTCATCCAAACGTATTTATTACATTTTCTCGCAACAAAGAAACATAATCAACATGAAAGCATGACATTGAGCTGATATACAATTCAATCAACCTTTTCACTTACGAAGTGCATATAAAGTACTGAATTCAATCGAGTTCAAAAAGTTCATAGAACGATTTTTTTTTGTTCATGTGATGAAACGTGAATGTTTGAAATTATTCAAATACAAAAATCCGTCAGCGTATTTTTTTCGATGAAATAGTACACGATATATTGTTATATTCGGGTAAATAAAATTCGGTTGAATGTTTTTCGGGTGAACAACTTTTGGTTCGATGGAATTCGGGTGAATGTTGCAGTATCTTCCCTTAAACGCTTCCAAAATGTTGGAGGAATGCGAGAAAGGTCGATTTTGTGCTCACAACAAAAACATTTCTATTGGAAAACGCTATTTCAATTGAATTTTGCTGTGTCATAGTGGCAGTTTGCAGTGAATATTTGTTCCATCAAGTCGGAAATGACGAATAAATGCGATCTCTACCCACCACCAGTAATTTCTGTGATTTCTGTGACTGCAGTAATGATAAACGGTTCCGGAAAGGAATTCTTTCTACCAGTTCAATTCTTACAACATGTTTGAAAGATATTCAGTTCATACAAGAAACGATTCTTTTCGTCACAATCATTTGGATTATTGACTTACATAAACTGACCAAAACTTTATGTACGAGTAATTTCAAAGTCCGGGTTTTATTGCAACGAATTTCAATTTCCGATATAATAATTTTATTTCTGATATCACAACGCAGATGAGACACTTTCGATGATGTTGTACGCTATCTAACTTGAAGCAGAGTAAGCGAGCGTGCTGGATATCTCATCGCTTTATATAGGCCAGATTTTTGGTCCTTCGAACCGGATCAGTCGCGGGTACTGTCGATTCGCGAGTGATTTCTAGTAGTGACTTTCGCATTCAAGTACTGTGTGAACAAGTTAATCAAACCTGTACAAAGGAACTTTCGTTGCGTATGCCAAGCGGCATGACAAAAATTGAACTGTATCCGCCAATTGTGATCTATTCCAACAAACGTGCTCAAACGAACCTGCGCAAACAAATTCCGATTACTCATCGTATTGTTTCATCGTTGTGATCCCGCATAATTAGACGCGTGTGCTAGACAAGGCTTGAGTTGGCTTGGGTTACTGCGTGCATTGTGTGCGAATCTAAGCACTCACCATCAAAAGGAAGCTGCGATCAAATCATCTGAAGGAAGCTGTGAGGTAATCGTAACGGACGTCAGAAGAAGAGTACGTAAGTACTGCATGCTTTTGCATATTTCGAGAAGAATATTACGAGAAAATAAGTGGTGAAATAAAGAGTAGGTCAAGCGTTTTAATCGTGACACGTTATATCATTTATCAAGCGATCCATTTGATTAACCTGACGATTTCGATCGCCAGCATTCATCCCTGGTTAGTTGGTTGTGTTGTTGCATGGTGTTATCTGGTGTTGTACAAATTGGTCATTAACTAATACAAGAAAAATTGATTACGAAAACAGGACAAAGCAAATTGCCAATTACCGAACATGTCGAATTTGAGAGCGCTTAGTCGCCAGGAGCGTTTCTACTTAGACACAATGACCAATTTGAAACAATACATCGAGAATTACAATAGTAATCGAGACAAGAATCAACTGGAGGGATGGAAGCAGCGAGTTGAAACACTTTATCACGATTTCCAAACGAATCGACTTCAAATTGAAGTATCATCAAGTGAGAAAGCTGATGACGATTCAGAGGATGAAACTTTCATCAAGAGTGAAGAGGTGAATCACAATATCCGACAACAATTCGAAAATGATTATATTTACGCATATAGTTTTCTCGCCACCGAATTACGTAAAACGAACGTGATGCCAAATAGTGTAGACCAATCAATAGTTTCTGCTGTCTCGTGTCCGCCGTCTTCTCCGCTTTCGCGAATTAAGTTACCAGAAATTCGACTTCCCACATTCGAAGGTTCGGTCTCAGAGTGGATAACTTTTAGAGATACCTTCAAGTCGCTCATAGATGGGAATAGTCAATTGTCCCAAATAGATAAGTTTTCGTATCTGGTGGCATCTTTGGCGAAGGATGCTAGGAAGGTGATTGAATCGGTCGAGCTCACCGCCGCTAACTATTCAGTAGCGTGGAGTTTATTGGAATCAAGATATGACAATAAAAAGCTCATAGTGAAAACGTATATTGAATCGCTGTTTGCGATAGAATCCATGAGAAAGGAAAATTATGAATCCCTCATGCGATTAATAGATGACTTTGAACGCAATCTTTGCATGATCGATAAAATGGGTGTTCCAACAGATGGCTGGAGTGTTATCCTGGCTCACATGGTATGTGATCGGCTAGATGCCGCCACGCTTAGACAGTGCGAAACTCATAATAAATCAAATGAAGTTCCCACTTACGGAGAATTAATCGCATTTCTTAAAACCCATCTTGCGGTTCTACAATCGTTGCCAACATCGAATTCTCGTTACCAGGAGTCTCACAAGATTGAACACAAACGATCACTAAAATCAAGGCTCAATAACGTTTACACCATCACCAATCCAACGAATTACACCTGCCCGTTTTGCTCCAAATCTCCACACTCGCCATTCAAATGTGAAGTTTTTCTAAAATTATCGATATCGCAACGCTTTGAGAATGTCAGGAGCAAAAACCTCTGCATCAATTGTCTATCGCCTTCTCATTTAGTTCGGAATTGTACGTCCAGTTCATGCAGAGTCTGTAATCAAAAACACCACACCATGCTTCACCAACCCTCCAGCGATCGCTCACCTACTCAGTCGAAACCACCAACACCTCTCGTTCAGAATATCGCACCGACGAATCAGAAAGCACAACCTAATTCTTCAAACCAATCCTCACAACGTTCCGTATCGTCTTCGCTAACCCAAACGCCATCAGCCTCTGCCACCGTCTCTAGCCTCGCTTCCACCACAATGGTTGGAACAAATCGGAAAGTTCCAGCAACAGTGTTACTACAAACAGCGATAGTGAAGGTTTACAATTCTAACGGTCAAATGCAGTGGGCCAGAGCATTGCTAGATCCTGCTTCACAGTTGAGTCTCATTACCGAGAACCTCGTTCAAAAGCTTAAGTTGCGCCGCCATCCCGATCGTCAGGAGATCGGTGGTGTAGGCAACTCAATTATCGTTTCGCATCATACTGTCGTTGTTCGAATGGGATCCCACTGCACAGAATTTGTTATGAATGAACCATGTCATGTTTTACGAAAAATTACCCGTGATCTACCAGCTAGAAATATCGACATCTCGCTTTGGAATCTTCCTCCACATATTGTCCTAGCAGATCCAAATTTCGACAAACCTGGACCGATAGACATACTCATAGGTATGGAAAAATACTACGACTTATTAGTTGATGGATGCTCCAGAATAACTCCGGAAAAGGCGATCCTTCAAAATACGGTCCTCGGTTGGGTGGTATCAGGGAAGGTTGGCAATGACTCACATCCGGCCCAGGCCCCCATAGTGGCTCATGTATGCAGCAGCGATGGGCTTGATGCTCAGTTGTCCCGATTCTGGGAATTGGAATCTTGCTGGTCTGATAGCACGCATTCCGTCGACGAAAATTTGTGTGAAGAGCATTTTGCAGCTACAACGTTTCGCAATAACACTGGTCGATTTGTGGTTACTCTTCCCAAACGACATTCGGTACTAACTGAGTTGGGTAACTGTGAAGAGATAGCAACTAGAAGGTTTATTGCCTTGGAACGCCGACTTAATACGCAGCCTGCGCTGAAAAAGGCGTACACAGCCTTCATAGACGAATACCTCAAGTTGAATCACATGAGAGAAATCACAAACGTAGAAAAAATAAAATCATCTAATCCTACCTATTTCTTACCGCACCACGGTGTTGAAAAGACAGACAGTACTACCACCAAACTGAGGGTAGTTTTCGATGCCTCTTGTCGGACAGAAACCGGAATCTCGTTGAATCAAGCTCTAATGGTGGGTCCAGTCGTCCAAGACGATCTGTTCTCCATACTTCTCCGGTTTCGAGTACATCGTTTCGCAATCATCGCAGACATCGAAAAGATGTATCGCCAGATACGTATTCACTCTTCAGACTACCCACTTCAACAAATACTATGGCGGTCTTCGTCAACAGAGTCGCTACGCACTTTTCAACTAACAACGGTGACGTACGGGACAGCTTCAGCCCCGTACTTGGCCACCAAGTGTCTACAAGTATTATCGAACCAAAATTCTGAAGAATTTCCTCTAGCCGCTTCGGTCCTCGCTAAGGACTTTTACGTGGATGACCTGTTGAGCGGAATGGACGACGAAGAACAAGGAAAAACACGCTGCAAGGATTTAATAAATGTGTTGCAGTCAGCCGGCTTCAGCTTACGTAAATGGGCATCAAACTCCGCCACCATACTTTCCGAAATTCCATCGGAATTGTACGACGAACGTTCGATATTCAACCTGGATTCGAATCCTCTACCCATCCAAACTTTTGGTTTACAGTGGGAACCATCCTCTGACAGATTTCGCTACACTGTTCCTAAATGGTCGCAACCAAAATCCATCTCTCGTCGTATCGTTATTTCGGATGCAGCACGACTCTATGATCCCCTCGGTTTAATTGGTCCTGTTGTAGTTCTCGCAAAAATATTAATCCAAACACTTTGGCGATCCTCCAAGAACTGGGACGATCCTTTGGACGAAGATAAGCAGCGTTACTGGTTCGAATTCCGCAACAATTTGCAAGATGTTTCTAGCATTTCCGTACCCCGTTGGTTAATCTGCAATGACTCCCCAACGGTCATCGAAATTCACGGCTTCTGTGATGCCTCCGAAAAGGCATACGGAGCATGTCTTTATTTGAGAACCGAATCAATAAATGGAATTCGATCAGTGTTGATGACAGCCAAATCTAAAGTAGCTCCTCTAGGAGATTCAAAAAGGCAGAAACGAGTTTGCCTTCCAAGATTGGAACTATCGTCGGCTCTTCTATTGAGTCACTTGTACACTAAAGTGAAATGCAGCGTTCCACTGACTACCGAATCATTTTTCTGGACTGATTCAATGATTACACTTCATTGGCTTAATGCAGTTCCCTCACGTTGGAAAACGTTCGTTGCAAATCGGGTGTCAGAGGTGCATAACTTAACAGCCGATGGTATCTGGTCGCACGTTCCCGGGATCGACAATCCTGCAGATGTAATATCACGTGGGATGCATGCTACACAACTGAAGGACACTGCATCCTGGTGGCATGGTCCTGCCTGGTTGAGCCAATCATCTCGATTCTGGCCCCCTCTGAACCACAAACCGAACACAGATCTACCCACAGAAATTCTCGAAGAAAAGCCAATTGCTTTACACATAAGCCAATGTACTCCTAACGAAATATTTTATCTTCGTTCATCATTCACGGCTCTAGTCCGTATTATAGCGTTTTTGAATCGATTCATACAGAACTGTCGAACCAAGATTCCCATGAATAGAAAAATCGGATTCTTACAAACGAATGAATTGGATGAAGCCACCAAAATACTCGTTCGTTTAGCACAAGCTGAAGTTTTCTCCAAGGATATTGCAGCAATTCGGAATTATGGTCAAGTGAAAGAAAACTCCGAACTAAAATCACTATTTCCGATCGTAATTGACTCAATCATGCGGGTTGGTGGACGGCTCAGAAACGCAGCTATCTCGGAAGATCGCAAACACCCAATTATTCTTCCTGCTAGACACCCACTTACCGAATGCATTTTGTTGCATTATCACCTCAAAAACTTGCATGCTGGTCCACAATTGTTGGTAGCATGCGTTCGAGAAAGGTACTGGCCACTACGAATTCGCAATCTCGCACGGAAAATTGTACATAACTGCATAAATTGTTACCGCTGTAAGCCACATAATCTCGACCAATTAATGGGAGACTTACCACCTGAAAGAGTGACACCAACGCTGCCTTTCCTCAACACAGGCGTAGATCTGTGTGGTCCTTTCTGCTATCGCAGAATGCGTAAAACTGCCCCTGTCAAATGCTATGTTGCATTATTCGTGTGTTTCGTCACCAAGGCCGTCCATGTGGAGTTGGTGTACGACCTATCAACCGCAGCCTTCATAGCAGCGCTGCATAGATTCATCGCCCGCAGAGGAAAGCCGAATGTAATTCAATGCGATAACGCCAAAAATTTTAAAGGCGCAGCCAGAGAACTGAAAGAACTGTCGATACAGTTCTACTCGCAACAACATCAAGCTGATGTTTCGAATGTTTGTTCCAACGAAGGAATTGAATTTAAATTCATACCTCCTCGCAGTCCAAACTTTGGGGGGTTGTGGGAAGCGGCGGTCAAGTCTCTCAAACGTCATCTTCGATCAACAATAGGGAATTCAATCCTCTCCCAGGACGAGTTCGTCACTTTATTAGCTCGTATTGAAGCTTGCCTTAATTCAAGACCGCTGACCCCGCTCACCACAGACCCCAATGATTTGGAAATACTAACGCCTGGTCATTTCCTCGTGCATCGTCCATTAACTTCGTTTCCCGAGCCTGACCTTTCAGAAGTTCCTCCGAATCGGCTCGATCGCTGGCAGCACAATCAGGAGTTGCTCCGTCGTATCTGGAAGAGATGGTCCACCGACTACCTGTCCGGCCTCCATCCACGCACAAAATGGACACAGATCCGGAATAATGTCACCGAAGGTACAATGGTGTTGCTGAAGGAGGATAACCTGCCTCCTTTAAAGTGGAAGTACGGAAGGATAACCCACATTTTTCGCGGCGATGACAACCATATACGCGTCGTTACCGTACGGACAGCAACTGGAGAGTATCGACGCTCCATCTCGAAGATATGCGTACGTCAACAACACACTGAACCTACGCTCGAATGAATTTCGAGTCCTTCCATCACAGTATGTTCATACTGTGCACCGATCGGAGACCTGCGGGTCTCCGAGCCCTGTAAGTAATGTTTTATAATGAATTTGCAAAAAACTTAATGAATTTTCGTCCTCTGACATGTACGTTGGATTCATCAATGGCTACTCCAACCCACAACCACGAGTACGCCCAACGCCGGGTCACCGTCCTGCCTACCTTTTGAACCGATTCGAGTAACGAGCCTTTGTTTGGGGATTCCCGTGATGACGTCAGAAGCAGCCACCATGGTAACGATGGAGACGCCGGAGACGACCGAGACAAGACAACGGAGACGACCGGGACGACGGAGAATGCAGTCAAAACAAACAACGAAGATCGACGAGTGCGTCACGAAGTATTTCATCGGTAACGCAATCGGCAACCATCGCTTCCTGCCTATGTATGAATGGTTGAAAGTTCAGACGCGAGCTTTCAACAGGGCCCGGCATATGTTGCGGCACACGTCACGTTATTATGCATTGTATCTATATATTGCGGCACACGCCACATCAGTATCATTCCATACAACAATTATAAGCATTGTATGTACCCAAAACCCAATCCATTTAAAACAAGAGGATTAGCGTAGGTCATTCCCATCTAATCCCTATCGTATTGTCTCGAAGGATAGGATATAGAAGCAAATCCAGAAAATCTGCCCTATATAAAGCGATGAGATATCCAGCACACTCTCTTACTCTGCTTCAAGTTAGATAGCGTACAACATCATCGAAAGTGTCTCATCTGCGTTGTGATATCAGAAATAAAAGTATTATATCGGAAATTGAAATTCGTTGCAATAAAACCCGGACTTTGAAATTACTCGTACAGAGAACTTGATTCAAAGAGAACAAAATTCAAAAGGAACAATCACAGTCCTACGTCAAGCTCCTGTTCCGTTGGTCAATACGAACCACTGCTACAACACGTTTTCTTTTGTTTACCAAACACAAGACTCAACTACTAACTGTACTCCTACCTTCATCGATTGCCCACCATAGGTCAGCTGCCGAAAATCCTTCTTGGAAAACATTAAACTCATACTTTCTTCGCTTATGGCAAACACAAACACGCAAACGGCATCTCGGCTCGAGGCGCGAATGGTCCTCCCGCACAAAATCATACGATATTTACTCCGATACACGTCCCACCATGCGAAAGTCAACCATTTTCCTAAATATCTAAAGAGACATTGCTATTGCAGCCACTGTTGAATCTTGCCCTGAGTCCGGAAAGTGTGACAGGAGTAGGAGGGGGACAGCTGAGCGTTGTAAGCAAAAATCAACAGCGTAAAAGTCGACCGAAACAAAAATAAAAGTGAAAGGTAAATGTTTTACAGAGTCAATATTTGTCGGGATAGAAGCGAGCGTTTCTGCGTCGTTTGTGTGTGCGCGCGAATGTTTGCGTACGAAAAGAGGACACACACACACATATTTTCCGGGTCATCGTCGGGAACTCTTGGCGTCTCCAATAGGAGTCCTTCCGAACGGTGCGGCGCTACTTTTATTTATTTTTTCTCGCATGCTCAAGATTTCACTTCCGGGAAGTGCTATTTTCGTTGAGCGTCGTATCAAAGCGAAAGTGAGTGTGTTCGATTGGGGCCTATTTGGGATAAACGAGAAAATGGGAAAGTGCTTCGGAAATGGGATTGGAACGATGCGTAAAAGTGGTGAAATTGAGTGCGAGTTGAGTAACGCACTCACCGGAGAACTTAAAGCACGAGCTGTGAAGTTTAAGGCTCTGTGGAGGTTGAAACCCCGCAAGGAGCACGGATTCCGGGCAGTATGGCATCGTATGTTTTGACTGGCTCCGCACTGATCACATCACTGCCGCGCCCCGGGGGATCATCAACATCGCTATTCGTCGCGCCAGTCGTCCTGAAAGTGATTATCTAGGATCGCAATTTGGTCCTGACTCGTGTCCAGCGTCCAATGCCGTCCATCCGGCGGGGCTGTTGTCCGTAATCACTTCCATGCCCACTGGGGGCAAAGTCGGATAAATAAACAAAACAAAAATAATTCTCCAGTCGCTGTTTCTCGCCCCCTGACGGGATTCACAGAACATGCCGGGAATCGAATGCGGGCGGCGGGGAGGGGAGTCAGTGGCAAAATAACACCGTCATTTGACAGTTAATTTTTCATTTTGTTTTACAGCTTCATTGATTCCGCCGCAAGCTTGCGTGGGTGCCCCGACGGCAGTGACTCCCCTGACTCCGCCCCGCAAATACGTACATACGCGACTCGGCGGAAAGACATTTCCATTATTGCACTATCAATTTGAACCATGGGGGCGAAAACAGCACAAACAGAAATGTCGCTTCGGCAGCAGAGAGCAACAAATCGTTGTAAATTAATATCGCGTGTCATTCGTGCCGAACAAGTTATGCCCTGGAGTGGTGTGGGAGGTGAGGAAGATGGGGTTGAAAGCTTGCACAAATCCCGATCCCCTGGAGGGTGGGAGTTCGGTCATGTGGGATGCATCGATAGTAAACGAGTATGTCTATCCTAACAATTTATAGGTGGAAGGGGTGGCGGAACTATCGGAAATATGAGGGGGCATATTTTTACTGTATATCATACCCTGGAGAGCATGGTATTCCGCATTAGACGCTAATTGGAAGGAGAAAATGATGGATAATATCGTGACAATGTTGCACCAAGGAAAATATTCTGGGTTGCCTTAATTGGTTACGAAAAGTTGTGAATTATACCGCCTAATACAGTAACAGACATTCGTTTAACCGTATTTTATTTTAGAATTTTCTAATTCATCATTCATCCTTCTTCATCACTGTTCTAAAGTCTGCTTCATTTAATATTGGAACAAATTCTTTTGCTCATTGTGGCGCTCCTAGTGGACTGATTTGGAAACTTTTTTCACCCAACCTGTCGGGAAATTCATTACCTTTCACCATGTATTTATGTCATAACACCAAACGATAGCATTTTGTAAACAACCGCCATGGAAGCCGAACGGAGAGATAAAATTGTGCACAGTTCTCTTGAAAATCCATTGTTGTCGGCATCTAAGCTAGCTAAACAGCTTAAAATGCCCAGAAATACCGTATGGCGTGTTATCAAGCAGTACAAGGAAACAGTGACGACGGCTCGGAAGCCGCATTCGAAGCGTCGGAGTGGAACTGTCGACCGGAAACTGCGTGGGAAAGTCATCAAGGCCGTCAAGAGGAATCCCAATCTTTCAGACCGCGATTTGGCCAATAAGTTCCAGGCCGCTCACAGTACGGTGCGACGAATTCGTCTCCGGGAAGGAATAAGGTCATTCCGAGCCAGCAAACAGCCAAATCGGACGCTGAAGCAGAACAATGTGGCCAGAATCCGTGCTCGAAAGCTGTACGACCAAGTGCTGACCAAGTTCGACGGATGTATTCTGATGGACGATGAGACCTACGTGAAGGCGGACTTTGGGCAAATCCCAGGTCAAAATATTTTATTTGGCGACGGCTCGGGGGGATGTACCTGCAAAATTTAAGTTCGTGTTTGCGGATAAATTCGCCCGCAAGTACATGATTTGGCAGGGGATATAAACCAAAGTCTTTCTCACTGACAAGACAATGACATCAGAAGTCTACAAAAAAGAGTGCCTGCAGAAACGGATTCTGCCGTTTATTCGTGCCCACGACCGTCCAGTAATGTTTTGGCCGGACCTCGCAAGCTGCCATTACAGCAAAACGGTTATGGAATGGTACGCAACGAACGGGGTCAGCGTAATACCGAAGGACCTCAACCCTCCAAACTGCCCCCAGTTCCGGCCGATAGAGAAATACTGAGCAATCACGAAGCGGAGGCTTAAGGCAAAGGGAAAACTTGTTAGGAACATGACTCGAATGAAGAACTGGTAGAATCAAATCGCCAAAACGGTGGACGAAAAGGGTGTGCGCCGCCTAATGTGCCGTATTACGGGAAAAGTACGTGAATTTCTTCGAAACAGCAATGAATAATTTTTTTAATTTTTTTTTTATGAAAGAGTAAAGAAAATGCTACATTTGTATGAAAAACAAATTATGAATTCGTTAATAAACGACTGAACTACACGCAATTGTTTGTGTTCCAATATTAAATGAAGCAGACTTTATTCATGACTATAATTCTTGAAAAAAAAACTACACAATTAATTCACATTACTTATCAAGGTTTTTATAATAAAAATAACAATACCGAAAATCAACTTTTTCCTCTTTTTTTTTTTTTTTCCAAAAATGACTTTTTTCAAAAATTCATTACTTTTGAACTACTGAACCGATTCAGATGATCGACATATCAAATTAAGGCCAATCACCTGGTCAAAATATTACATCTGAAGAAAATTGCCATTCCCATTTATTTATTTTAGGCTCATTAGCATTTTGGCTGTAACAGAGCCGAATTTTAATCGTGTATATGTCACATTATTATCATATCTATAATTAGCACATTACACAGTTGCCATTTGCCAGTATTTCTTCTATACCATTGCGTATGGTACATTTACCATTTAGGCGTAAGGGTATTCTTTATGTTCTACCATTATCCAGTTAGACCACCGGACAGCGGAGACAGTTGATTGATCATTGTTGAGTTATTTATAGAACAGCAGCCCGATATGTCTTGCAGAGCAGAGCACTTGTATGGATGAATCGATCTTATTTCGACAGTGGATCGATCTCCATCGCTGAGGATTGTTGCGTGGACGTAGCTATTCTGTAACAACACAAAGATGGTCAATGAGGGTCCTGAGTTTTAAACTCACGATCGATCGCTTACTAAGCGAACGTGTAACCAATGTGACTACGACCCCCCCTCGTTATTATTGATTGTATTCGTTTTTTATCGTTTTCATAGTCTCGGGACCAAGGGCGCTATACCTTTTCACATTTTTTTTCTGAAAAGCTGAGGATTTTTCACATAATATATGTCGAAACCAGAGAGGCGCTTTTTTCGTTTTTGAGTTATGATTTTCAAAGTTAACCGATGGTTCGAAAAATCAATTTTTTACTCTTTTTTTATGTTTTTTTGTGAAACCGAGTTGAAAAATGAACTCAGCGTATTCGAAAACCCCCAGTCTACCGAAAATTGGGCTTTTAGCTAAAAAATCTGAGTTTTGGTCGCCTAATTTTTTTCAGGGACCACTGTGTGCAGGTTCAACTATGCTTCAACTATGCGGAAAATTGTCAAGGAATCGGGATCGCGTGTCTTTCTGTCGAACCAGTTCTGTACCGTTCGCGTATGGCCCATTTCTGCCATGGATATTAACGCCCGAATTTTATGCAAAAATGCTCTTCCCCACAGCGCAAGCAGCAAGTAAAATATAAAATACATGCCTACTTTATTCGTTATATTGTTTACTTTTTTACTATCTTCACTGTTTGTGTCTTAAACGAAAAAAAAAGCTGAATAAATTTCCATTCTATGGTTTCTAATATAATGTATATAACGATTTTGGGTAACACATTCGAAATCACTTAATTTTCCGTTTATTTTTTTTTATAGAATGACCTCCCTATACAAAAATCAAAGACGTAGTCCTACGTCAGTAACATTTTCCATTCGAATATTCTGCCTGTTTACAAACAAAATACAATATACTTCCAAGATGGCCGCAAAGTGGTTTTGACATATTGGCCCATCTTAGGTTATACTTCTAGGCGCCTTCATAGGCGAGTTCACCTATGCATCGCCAATCGTATACTCTTAGAAAAAAAATGGTATTTATGACGATTTTTTTGGTAAATACCAAAAAATGGAAAACAAATGTCAAACCGGCATGTGGTAAAATGTACCAATTGTTGATAGGGATGTTTATTGCATCTTGCGTCACATTCATTCAATATACGGTTGATAATACGCATGAAGAATATTCACATTATATTGACCCGTTATGCCCCATTTTTTTCCTGCTTCCCGCTTTCCATTCAGCCCGCATCAAGAGCGTTTGCACAATATCAGTGTCGGTCCCAGTTCCCAAAGATACTTATTGAATGAATGGAAATGGAAATGAATGGAATGGAAAAAAATGGAATGGCCAGAAAGTAATCGCTTTTTATAAAACATCGGAAAACAAACCGTATACATTTTTAATTTATTACTTCGTAACTGTCAGTCTCAGTTAATGAGCGCTTTCCTACCAAAAAGCTCAACGTCGGCCCCTAACGCTGGGCTTAACGTGTTAATGTTCGCGTACCAAGGATTTTATGGGTGTAGCAACAATGTTATGCAGGGGAACCGCGGGTAATACGGACAGTAGGGGTAATATGGACAGGTGGTTGATTTGTATAGTTACATTTTGAATTTCAAATTTCTGTTAATGAGAATATCTTCTACATAATATTCTATAATATTTAAGCCACCCTATGGCAATGAATACTGATCAAAAGTGGAAAAGGAAAACAAAAACCGAAAATCATACATGATTCCGCGTGTGGATGTAATTTTAGCTGCTTCGATATTAAGCATTTTGAGTGGTTTCATATCAAAATTAAATTTACTGATAGTAACATTTTGATTTGTGAGTTAACAGAGAAGCGATATACGGAAAAGTAAATTCATTTTTAAGTGGAAAATTTAAATTATTGAAAAATATTGTACTGGTGTGGTAAAACGGACAGTTGCCAGTGGGTGTAAGATGGACTGTGAAAAGTCTGTTTAATCTTTTCTATGATTAGAAATCAAACCGCCAAATGTAGACTGTTTAGAAGCTGACTGGAACCAAAAGCAAAATAGTTGAGGGTCTGTTCATTTATACTGTCTAAAAGCACGATATCACTTCTAGGTGGATTAATTCGATTTTTTCATAATCCAACTATATATATATATATATATATATATATATATATATATATATATATATATATATATATATATATATATATATATATATATATATATATATATATATATATATATATATATATATATATATATATATATATATATATATATATATATATATATATATATATATATATATATATATATATATATATATATATATATATATATATATATATATATATATATATTCGTGATGAGTTCAGACCTTGTTTGAATAAAATAATTCCTCTCGCGATTGATAAACTTCAACGCTTCATATATTACAAACATGTCCATATTACCACCACAATATGTCCATTTTACCCGCATCGAACAAAATGTATTTTTCGGTCTGTTTTAATTTCAGAAAAAAACATTGAAAAACACTTTTTTGTAAAATAGTCGACCAATTAGGTAGAGAAACAGTATATTGAACTGCAAGAAACTGCAGTTTTGGGAAACATGAGTTTCAAAAGATATAATTGAAGTTCTTCTATGCATGTACGTTTTACCCCCACTTTCCCTTCAGAAAAAAGTTGACAGCGTTATCAGTCGTTTGCAGAAGCCATGGTAAAAACAGTCGAAGCTATTAATCGTCAAAGCCAAGAAAAAGATGAAACACATGGCTACATTCATCTTTTTATCAGACGTGGCAAAGGTTCCGGTCAACTGCCGTAAGGTCGCCAGGCAGGGCGCGGGAGCATTTTTGCAGAAGACCTAATAAATGAAGGATTTAAGTAAAATTTGTTTAATTGAATAACTTTTGTAGTTTTAGCTGTTTTTGAAGGCATTCGTCAATTTTGTTGTCCTAGTCTAACTACGCATTCACGATTATTTTCATTTACTTTCAATTTTATCCTACATAATAAAATATTGGAAATATATGAAAACCCGATTCCTCTTCGATGTTATTTGATTATTTCTATTTCGATGATGAAATTTGTTGGTAACGGACTAACGAATTTGTGATGTTTTCTCCAGAGCTCAACATATGTATTAATTATTTTTCAGGGTGTAATTCTATAGGAAAAAGGCAAACTATTTGAAAAGCAACGGAAACCCGATGGTTCAAATCACCAACAAAAGTTTTCAGGAGATCCACCAAATCCGAGAGTAGCGCTTGCATACAGGTAAAATTAGATTCCCAATCATCGCAAATCGCCCAGAACGAACAAAACTAACGCCCAGTGAACTCCTACCCGTGCTCATCTCATTTCAGTTTTTATTCTTCCAGAAACGATTATTTCCATTATCCCGCCCAACAAAGGTAATATTCCATCTCCTCCCGGGAGGCTACAAAAATATCCCATTTGATCATATACCCAAACGACGATCGTCGGGACGATTGCCGCCCGTATGTATGGGGCTCCATTGAAACCGGTGGCGCGCAACTCGAGGAAGTAGTTTGGAATTTATTGAAATTGAATACACAATTTTCGTCCTCGTCATCGCAGTCCTCGTCGTCGTCGTCCTTGAGAGAGCGAGCGGAAGGAGCGGGTGGATGGAGATGAAACAGAATGCACAAATACTTTGCTTTGCATTATAGATGCCGAGGAAAGAGATTAAGGCAGCAAGTATTTGGCTTTCAGAATTTCTTTTTTTTTTTCCCCAAAGTGAGAGAACGAGAAACTCTGCTCGAGGATGTGGATGGAAGTGGATGTGTCCTAAAGTCGAAGCCGATTTGCGTCTGCATTATTCGGTTAAATTGCTTTTCCTGGCCCTCGCTGGTGGGCAAAGGGCGTGTTCGGTAGCGCACCCAAACCCAAAAAAAAGCATGGATCCGAGAGCAGAGATATGCAAATATGTGAGGGCAAAAAAAATCCTATAAACGATTCTCCCCGGGAACTGGCGACTTGTTAGCTGATTTTTTCAATTAACTTGCACGTCATGCACATGCAGGAGGGTAGACAGGTTTTGCATAAAATGCGAGTGCGAATGGAAGCGAAAGCAAACGCTTGTCATGTACGGAAAGAAGCACATGAACAGAGCTGGAGATGTTACAAATGTCAGACAATTATCTTTGATTCTTTTCTGTGTCGTATTCAAAAGTAACTCACATACCTGAGGGCAAGCACAGGACCGCTGTAGCAATCCTGCGAGAGTAGGTTATTATGTCGCATTGATTCGGACGCTTGCAGCAGATCCCTTATTGTCTCTCCGTGTCCTATCTGCAATTCATTCAAATTCCCTCCCCTCATTTGAAGCGCTTGGAGACCAGCTGGGAGGGTGGCAGTTGTAATTCGGTTCAGCAGAAGCATGTGGAGACCTGCTGGAAGACCGCCATCACCCCCCCCCCCCCCTTCCAGAAAAGGCGCGGAGCACAACACAGTCGCACGGGCAGAAACATCACTAATGAACTGTCTCAGACAAAAACGTGTGTATAAATAAATTGGAAATAAAATGGAGAGCTTGCCGGGAGTGTCCGGAAGGCTGCGGAACAAGCACAGGAAAAAAAATAAGAAAATCCGGAAAATAAAACAGCTTGTTAGAGCGAAGCTTCCCATATAAATTTTGTGTATGGCACGTGGAAGGTCTTCCTCTGGTGGGCAACTGTCGTTGAGTGGCTCAACGATAACTGCAGAAGGAATGATGAGAAGCCGGGGGGTGGAGGATGAGGGGATGGGTAGTATGGTGTGGTGGTTTTGAAAGGATTTTCCAGAACAGCTCTTGGTTTCACAGTATGAACATATCTGCGCTCGGGAAAGCGGGAAAGCGCAGGACTAGGATTTTCCAACTGTCTACCAGTGCTGCTGGATTAAAGCTTCTAACTGGAACTCGTTCCCTGCCGAGCTGCCGAGCTGCCGAGATGTCACCGGGACGGTTTTCAAGGGGAAAATAAAGACGGAAACTAAATATATTTTTCAACATCATCTCACGGAGCGATGCAACCGCCGGACGGGGCGGAGGGGCGCGTGGGTGGTGGTTAAATCGGGGCGGGGGTGAGAGTCGCAGGCGAACGGGAAATTCAATTTTGTTTCAATTTCGAATCGTACCGCTCGGAGGAAAATACTCATCAGAGTGATTTATGAAATTAGTGATTTGAGTGATGTGGTGCTCGTTTCGGTAACGAGTTGTTGGTCGGACTTTGAAGTTTCGTTGCTGCGAAACGGGAAACACACACACCGAGACACACAGACTCAGCTCGAGTATTAGTCGAACGGTTTGGCAGGATTTGATTAACCGCAGGTAAAGCAACCGCAGTGGCTTCCATGTCACGCTTCCAGACAACGTCTCCGTCTCCGCTGAAACACAGAGTCCCAGCGATAGATCGACTCTATCGGTTTCTGTGAAATCGGAGCAATAGCAAAGCACTTCAAAGTAAAAGTGAGGGGAGAAATGTCACACGAGATCTGGTAACCGATGGAGAAGTATTTGGGTATTCAATTTTGATCAAACCAAGCTTGTGTGTAAGTGTTTTTGTTTTTAGTGTTTATAGAAATTGAAGTCGTTTCAAGATACAGATCTCATTTTTGATTACTCAATAAAAGGACACAACAAATATCTGGAAAATATTATTGTTAGAGACAATCTCAAAATGAATGTTTTCTTATTTAAATATAATTGTGTAACAATGCAAGGTGGTTGGACTATCTTTGACCAGATCGAAAACAATCCATCGAAACTCAACTCATGAGCGAAAGTGACCAATAATATAAAAAACACAAAAATACAAAAATACTAAAAATACAAAAAAAATCATGAATATGATAATAAAAAATAGTAGTAAAGCAGTAGAAAAATATAAAATATTTAATTTATGACATCCCATAATAAAAAAACAAATTAAGAATAAAAATTTGGAAAATAGTGAAAAAATTCAGAACTAACTGAAAATGAAAAAAAAACCATAATGATATAAATGATAATGATTGACATTGAAAAAAATATGGAAATGAAAAATTTAAAGTTGATAATTTCAAACACAAAAATGATGATGAAATTAATAAAAAAAAATAAATCTATAGGCTAGAAAAATAAATTTAAACGACAAAAATAAAAAAGGTAATTTAACTGGTTCTGGATTACTGGTTCTCAAATAGGGATCAACACTAGGGTAGGAGCCTACCTGTTGGTCTCAAATGTTCCTATCTCACGCCTCCACGAAGATCATATGACGACATTCTTAGATCGGGCGGGAACTGGAAACACACACCTGGTCTTGGCTCCGAGAACGGGTGTCGAAAGTGGCTAAGTGAGGGGGTGCGAGCGAGTCAGAGCGCTATATCTCTCCCGGGAAAGGCCTCCCGGGTCATGGAGGCCTTGCCAACCCGCTGTCCCCCGGGCAAAGGAGATACACCCAGACAATGGAGCTAAGGTCAAGACGAATACTACGAATGCGATCACCCGAGGAGGGTCCCCGAACTGGAGCTGGTCCTGGAACGGGCGTAAGAGCGAGCGGCCAGCGGCTGGAGGGCGATGTGCAAGAGCGGGCCACCAGTCGGGTTCAACCCGAAGAGCTACCGCCACACGGAAACAGCAGCCATCGACATCACCAACGAAACGCTGCGCCTACGAGGCGTGTTGTGACTGTCAGACGACAGTCGTCCACACTTGTGGGTACTACTAGGCGACGGATCATGTGGACACACGAAATGAACGAATTCGTGATCCGCGCCTATTACATCTGCACTGCTTTGGAGACGGATATGAGCGGTCACCCTCGAATACTCGCAATGTTCGAGGAAGCGTATCCAGAGTTCGTCGGGAGGCTTGACCAAAACGCGA
This sequence comes from Toxorhynchites rutilus septentrionalis, assembly GCF_029784135.1. NCBI lineage: Eukaryota > Metazoa > Arthropoda > Insecta > Diptera > Culicidae > Toxorhynchites > Toxorhynchites rutilus. The sequence continues at coordinate 183,069,495 of NC_073744.1, read as the reverse complement.
TGAACGCGAGGCGTAGAGCGATTGTACGCAACAATATGCTCTCCCAAACGCAAGTCGACGAGATCAAGCAGCAGGTGCAGAGAGAACTAAGCTCCAGAACAAGCAGAGCAAGCGATGTGTCGAGACGAAGTTCAGTACGGCTGAGCAATTCATTCGCGAGTGGGGCACGCGAATCAGCACCAGTGGAGGCCACAGTACAACAACCCCCTGAGCCGGAAGATCCACAGCCAGATCAACAACTACTACGCGATCTGGTCTTCCATTACGACGAGGCGATCTCACAGTTCCGCGACACGGACCCTTTGTCGCGCCCCAGGATCCCGAAGTTGCAGCATTCCCGCAGGCTGACAAGTGCAGTAAAGCTCATGAACGAGCACGTTCTTCCGCTGCACTTGGTTGATGCTGAGAACATGGAGGAGCTGCAACTGAAAGTTTACTGTGCTGCTGTGGCGACCGCCAAAAGTTTAGGATACCGTATTAGGCCAAGAGGCGGACTGCTCCAACATCTCCGTGAAAGGCGTGAGCCTCCATGGCGAAGGAGATTGGAGCAACGGATCCTAAACAAGCGCGCCGCAATTGGAAGACTGATGGCGTACAAAAGAGGCAGCAGATCGGCGAAATTATGTCGCCAAGTTGCTGTGATCGTGCGGCCTACTGAACTTCGCCAGCTGGGAGCTCACCAGCTGACGGAAAAACTCGACACACTGGTACAGCAATTGAGCGTCCTAACTAAACGGCTGAAACGTTACTCTGACTCTGCAAAGCGCCAGGAACAAAATCGGATGTTCAGAGATAACGAAAAAGCGTTCTACGACCACATTAGCGACGAGAAGCCCGACTACTGCGAAGGTTTGCCAGATATTAGCGATGTGACGAACTTCTGGGCTGGTATTTGGGAGACCCCAGTAGAACATCGCGACGGGCAAATGTGGTTAAGACAGGAGGAGGAGAGTTGTGGTGAAATTGGAGAGATGCCAGCTATCATCGTCCGAGAGAACGATGTCCGCGAAGCCTCGCGGTACCTGAGGAACTGGGCAGCACCGGGCCCCGATGGTGTCCAGAACTTTTGGCACAAGAAGCTGACCGTCGCACATCCAAAGATAGCTGAGTGCTTCAACAAGGTGCTACGTGACCCACACAACCTTCCTGAATTCGCCACCCGTGGCGTCACCTTCCTCCTCCCGAAAGACAGCAACACATTGAACCCATCAAAGTACAGACCGATAACGTGCCTATCGAGTCTGTACAAAATACTGAGCAGCATAATTACCGCCAAAGTTTCTGCTCACTGCGAACAGCATCACATCATCGCAGAAGAGCAGAAAGGATTCAGGAAAAATACGCATGGCTGCAAAGACCAGGCCATCATCGACGCAGCCATAGTCGGCCAGGCGGTATATAACCAGCGGAACCTAAGTATGGCCTACATCGATTACAGGAAGGCTTATGACTCCATACCTCCCTCGTTTCTCGTCCGGGTATTGGAGCTCTACAAAATTAAGGCAGTGGAGCACGTCTCTGCACCTTAGTGATGGGGAAAATGTGTTGCAGTCTAGAACGCTGCAGATAAAGAGGGGGATATTCCAAGGCGACTCTTTCAGCCCGCTTTGGTTTTGTCTGGCACTGAACCCCCTCAGTAGGACGCTCAATAGAAACGGTCATGGCTATAAAATAAGATATGGCGACGGCGCCCACGAAGAAGTGACCCATACCTTCTACATGGATGATCTCAAGGTCTACGCTGATTCACGTCAGCGTCTAGGTGTAGCTATCCGGGTTGTCGAAGACATAAGCAGGGACATCTGCATGGAGTTCGGCCTTGACAAGTGCCGCTGTGTCCATATGCTGAAAGGGCAGCTTACCGAATCCGGAGGCTACGAGGTCTATGACGGCGAGTTTATAAGAGACATGGTTCGTGGCGAATCCTATAAATATCTTGGATTCCGACAGCTCACCGGGATTCGCCACTCCGACATCAAGACGGAGCTGCGAGACAAGTTCTTGAGTCGAGTGAACTGTGTCCTGAGGACTTTCCTCAACGCGGGGAACAAGGTACGCGCGATCAACACATTCGCGGTTCCCCTGCTGACCTTCAGTTTTGGTGCAGTCAAATGGAGCAAAACTGACCTAGAGGACCTTGAGAGGAGGATGAGGAAAGCATTTAAAGAGGCCGGAATGCACCATCCTCAATCGGCACTGGAGAGAGTTTCACTGCCACGCAAAGAAGGGGGACTTGGAATAGTCGACATATCTGCACTGTGTGTTGCCCAGGTACGACAACTGCGCGAGTACTTCGCAGAACGCGCCAACCAAAACGCGCTATACCGGGCTGTCTGCGCCGCCGACAGAGGATACAGCGCTCTGCACTTGGCGCAAGCGGAGTACCAACTCAACTGCAGTCTGCAGACAGTGGAGGAGAAGATTGCAGCTTGGAAGCAGAAGGCAGTGCATGGTGCCCACCCCCATCAACTGGACCGGCCACACGTCGACAAGGCCGCATCTAATCTGTGGCTAACGCGTGGTGAACTCTCTTCAGTAGTAGAAGCCGACATGATAGCCATCCAGGACAGGATAATGCCGACGAGAAACTGCAGGCGGTACGTCTGGCATCAAGACGTTGATGACATTTGCCGGATGTGCCATCAACCAGGTGAAAACATAGAGCACATTATGGGAGGCTGTCCCGTTTTGGCCAACGCAGCCTACACCGAGCGCCACAACAACGTGGCCCGTATTGTTCATCGACAACTGGCGCTCCAATGTGCTCTACTGGAAGACAACGTACCAAACTACCGGTACCTGCCTGCACCTGTCCTGGAAAATGACTGTTTCAAGCTGTACTGGGATCGCACTGTTCTGACCAACCTCTCGATCCACCACAACCGCCCAGATATAATGGTTTACGACAAGAGCGACCGCAAAGTCACCATCATCGATGTCGCTATTCCACTGAATCAGAATCTGGAGGAGACCCACGGTCGCAAAATCTGCAAGTACCGACCATTGGCCGTGGAGCTCAAGGAACTGTGGGGGCTAAAGGGAGGTCCCAAGAATTGTTCCAGTCGTTCTCTCTGGAACTGGAATTGTCCCGAAGACACTTCTGGAAGCGCTAAAGGTGTTGAACATGGAGAAGGAATTGGCCGGCATCCAAAAGTACGTCATCCTTAGCACCTGCACGATTGTCCGACAATTTCTCGGTCAGGACTGAAACAGCACGAGCATGCAGATACGTGCATTCCGCAGAGCCTAGTCCCCCTTTGGCATTCAGAAGCCCGGGGGCAGGTGAAAATTCTGGCTAGGTTCGCCTAGTTAAGAAATGAGATAAGTCTGCTAAAAAAAATGAATATTATAAAAAAAAGTAGTAGTAAAGCAGTAGAAAAATATAAAATATTTAATTTATGACATCCCATAATAAAAAAAAACAAATTAAGAATAAAAATTTGAAAAATAGTGAAAAAATTCTAAAACTAACAGAAAATAAAAAAAAAACCATAATGATATAAATGATAATGATTGACATTGAAAAAAATATGAAAATGAAAAATTTAAAGTTGATAATTTCAAACAAAAAAATTATGATGAAATTAATAAAAAATATATATATAGGTTAGAAAAATAAATTTAAACGACAAAAATAAAAAAAGGTAATTTAAAAATTTAATAAAAATATAATATAAATAATATAAATAATATAAATAATAAATAAATAATTTAAAAAAATTGCTCTTTAAAAATAGGATAGTTCGAAAAATATTAAAGTAAAATTTATGAATATGAAAATGATAAGAAGTATAGAAATTCAGTAAAAAAATATGAAAACTCAAAAATTAAAAATTATGAAAACTTCAAATTTACAGCAAAAAAAAACAAAATGTAAATTAAAAAAAAATCAAAATAATTGAGATTTTAAATTGGAAAAAAAAAATTAAAATCATGAAATTTGATAAAACGTGATAAATTCTAAATTATGGAAATTTGAATGTTATAAAAACTATACAAAACTATGGAAACTTCTAATTTGAAAATTATACTAATAAATCAATACAAATACAGAATGAAAAATTTCAACAAACGATCCAATCTTACAAATGATGAAACTTCTAAATTATGGAAATTTGAATGTTATGAAAATTGGTGAAAATCGAACAAAATCCATTATGACGAATGAAGATAATGATTTGTGGAGAATTGAAACATCAAAAAAGAATGATCATATAAATTGAAAATAAATGTTATGGAGATTCCATACGTAAGATGATAAAAATTAAAAAAAAAAATGAAATTAACAATTGAAGATAATTATAATTTCAAGTGATGAAAACTGAAAAGTTGAATTAAAAACCATAAAAATTTCAAATTTATAAAAAATGAGAACCTAAAAATTGTGTAAAAATACAAAAATGATGAAAATTCTAGAATTATTTGATTTGAAAAATCATGAAAATTTAACACTCAAATTCATTAAAAATTTAAACGGAAACGTGAAAATTCAATATTTAAAATGATGTAAATTAAAAATACAGGTCGGACTCGATTATCCGGAGTATCGGTTTTTTTTTCACTCCGGATAATCGAATCATAAAAAAACGAACTTTCTCTCGGTAAACGTAATATAATTATGATTTGCACTTATTTATTCAACGGTTTTATCTACCTTGGACTCGTTCGTATGTTTGTGACTTTGTAACTTTGTAACTTTGTATGTAGCTCTGTACCATATTAATAGAAATTTAATCCCCTTCCTGTGGACCGTTTAATCTGAAATTTGAAACACATCTTTATCTCTGGTGTCATTATAAAACAGCGTATTTCATGATCTTGAAAATCAAAGATGGCGGCCGGTACAAAATGGCGAATTATGTACATATTTTCTCAAAATCCTGTCAATATGGGTATCGAATGAAAGGGCTTGACCAGTAGAACCCAGTTATTCATGGAAAATGTAAATCAAAGATGGGGGCTACTACAAAATAGCGGATTACATATTCTCTAAGAACCGCTTGAATGTGGGTATCAAATTAAAGGGATTGACTAGTAGAACACAGTTATTTATTAAAAATGCAAATACAAATGGCCATCACCACAAAATGGCGCCTTATATATATATATTGTTCAAACCCTCATGAATATGGGTATCAAATGTAAGTGCTGACCGGGGTCAAATTTCAATTAATGTGGGACAACCCTACAAACACCCAAACATACATACAAACAGCGTAAGTTGCGGTGTTCTACCAGTCAAGCACTTTCATTTGATACCCATATTGATGGGATTCTGAGAAAATATGTAATCCGCTATTTTGTAGTGGCCGCCATCTTGGATTTGCATTTTTCATAAATAACTGTGTTTTAGTAGTTCTACTGTTCTAGTACCTCTCATTTGATACCCATTTGGCTATTCAATATGGAATTATTATACAAATTATTCAAAATTTCGGAAAAAAAAACGGATAATCGAGTTTAAAAATCCGGGTAATCAAGTTTCGGATAATCGAGTGCGACCTGTGTTTGGAAAAATCTTGAAAACTCAAAAATTATATAAAAATAAAAATTATGACAGTTTCTATAAAACAGATGGAAATTGAAGAAAATATTTGAAAAAAATTATTTATAATAATTAGCCATTCCATGCCAAATCGATATAGCGGTTCTCATATTTTCGAGAAAAATGCAAAGTATTGGACTCGTATTTTCAATTTTTTTTACATTAGGGTGCCATTTTCATTTTAGGGTGGTCCGAAAAATCTAATTCTTCCTCTTTTTTCCAAAAACGACCTTTTTCAAAAATTCATATCTTTGAACTACTGAACCGATTCAGATGATTCAGATTTTGAGATAATTTATGTAGGAATTTGCAGCTTTCAAGAAAAAATATTAAAAAAATTAGCTCCCTTGGTCCCGAAAACATGTAAACTATAAAAAAAAAACCAATACAATCAATAATTACGAAAACAAAATCCAAAATGTTTGTAAGTGTGATATTTTTCCAGAAAATAATAGCTAATTGACTTTAATTTGATATGTTGATCATCTGAATTGGCTAAGCGGTTCAAAAGTTATGAATTTTTGAAACAAGTCATTTTTGGAAAAAATGGAAAAAACAAATGAAATGAATATAAAAAAAAATCAAACATTCTAAAAGTTCGATATATTGAAGTTGGAAAATTTAGAATATTCTACAATAAATAAATATAAAAAAATAAACGAATTTTCAAATATAAATTATAAATCAAGAAGATGATATAAATTTGTAAAAAAATGAAGAAAAATTGAACAATTAAAAAAAATTAAAAAACTGAAAACGAGAAGTATAGAAACTCCATATTTAAAATGATGAAATTCAAGATTCCAAAAGATGAAAACATGAACGATAAAAATTATTAAAATTCAAAATTCTCAAAAACACAAATACAAAATGAAAGTTTAGAAAAAAAATTCAAAAATTATGAAAATACAAAATACAAATTAAAAAAAAAATTAATATACCAAAATGCGAAAAATTCCAAAAAATATGGAAATTAAAAATCACAAAAAAATAACATTTAAATTGATGAGGATAAAAAACCATAATGAGAATGATGAAAGATGATAATCAGTTTGAATAAAAAGGTAAAAAAAAGCAAAATTTAGAAAAAGCAAAAATAAAAATAAAAATAAAACTTAAAATAATAAAAATTTGGAAATTAATATACAGGTCGGACTCGATTATATGTGATTCGATTATATACAATTTTGGACTCGATTATATACAGTTTGGAAAAAATTTTTTTTTATGTATTTCAAATATGGTTTATTTCAAGAAGACGTGTATCCTTTCAACGTTGATGTGAAATTTAAGTGGCTATAACATGTACAGTGGGATAAAAATTATGATTTTTGAAGATTTTGCTTAAATTTCCACCAGGAATTGTTTATATCGATATTGCAGCCAAATTAAGAAAGATAGGAGTTGGGCGTCAGAGAACGAATTGTAGAGCGGTTAAAGAGCTTCAATTTAATTGATAGAAACAGTCTAGTTTAATATAAATTTTTAGGATAAAATAACACATTAAAAATAATGAACTTTTAAGTTTTTCACTTCCAAAATGTTATTAAAATCCACTAATATAGTTGTTACACTAACATATCCTGTACTAAATTTTCTCATCTCTCAAATGAAAGCATCAGAATCGTTATCCGTAGCGTACTTTTTAATGTAGAGCCAGTTTGATGCAACAGAGTCCGAAACAAAAAAAAAAGTTCTATAACTATGTCATTGCTGAAATTCGAACATATGCGTAGGAGGATTTTTTTCATCAAATATGATTGTCTATCACCTACTGAGAGAATCTGGATAAATTTATCTTTTTTGTGTGAGAAAGGTGTTCTCTGAATTTAAGGGGATGAATCAAAAATCATATTCCTCCTTTATTTTCAAAAACCGAAAAATACATGCAAAAAACAAAAAAAAAATTTTTACCATGCTGTATATATAGAGACATCATATTCAAAATGATGAAATTTTGATGATGAGATTTTTTTTTCAAATTTGTTTCATTGTTTTGAAATTTTAGTTAATCCAAAACGAGAATAGATAAATAAAAAAAAAATATTCGAATTCAAAATTACGAAAATTTCGAATGACTAAATTAAAAAAAACAAAATATTTCAAATAAGTTTAAGGGTTCTGTCTAAGACATATTACATTATAACAATTATTACGCAACAACACCCTTACCGCTACTGATTTCAGTCTATCCCTGGCGCGATAGTTTGATTTCTCTCCGAGCACTTATATTCCTTTGTTCATATTTTGGAGGCTCTAAACTTTTGCAGCTCATTCGCCTCTAGTCTTGAAAAAGAGCAATTTGAAGAACGAATCCTAACTCTCCGCCTTGAGCGAGAGGCCGTTTGAAAAGAGGCCTCAAGGATCACTGCAGGTTGCCAACCAGGTGACTGATTGATCTTGATTCAGTAGTCCGTTTTGGAAAAATACATTATATGTAGTATTAAAGGAAACGGCTATAAAAGCATCCCCAGAAAATTCAACATTGAAATTGATTAAAACTCAAAACAAAACGATAATTGAAAACTCAATGAAAAAAAAGGATAGCAAAATAGCTGAAAATTCGAAACGATGATTCAACATTGATAAAGCCCATAATCATTCGCGACGAGTCGTAGGTTTATGATTCTTACATGGAATTCACGTCTTTCACACTCATAAAAAGAAGGCAAATTTCATGTTATTCGTTCGCTAACTGGGCTGCAAAACAGCAAAAGCGAAGCCTTAAATTGAATGAAAAATATGATAGTTTCTGTGTTTTTGTCCGTAAGAACGAAGGTTGCTATCTTCAAAATGGCAACAAGTTAGTAAACAAGGCTGTTAACACAATGACACCAATTTGGAATAAAGAAACAAATATTCGATTCAATGAGTCAACATCTGCACTAATTCCTCTCCACTTCGTGCACAGCCAAACGAGCTTAATTTGCACGCCTTTGGGCGCCTCGTTATCCGAACAATTCAGCGTTCTGATTTTTTTTTTGTTACGGATGTCCCACGAATGAAACGCGATATCGTAGGGAGAAGACAAGAAAACTCATCTGAAACAGATAATTAAAAAGGTGTGACAAAGGACACTGTAACAAGATTTACAGTATGAATATTACGGCACTCTCGTAAAACAAAAACGAAAGGCGGAGTGGGTTGGTGAGTGCGTAGGAGACCAAAAGCACTGAATTATGATTTTTTTTTCTCACAGCTAAGAATGCTATTAATTGCAATCCGGCCGGGGAGCCACCTAATTATACCACCGAGCGATCGAAGGGTTTTCGGAACCCTTCTCTAGCGGCAGGCATTTGTATTACGACGAAGAGGACGACGGCATCGAGACAGAGGGACTTATTAATTGGATACTTCATATTTCAATTGCCTGGAATCTTCTCGTTTCGCCCCTTGATGTTGATTGGGGGCTCGTAGCGGCAATTAAACAAGACTGGCGATTCCGGGAAACGCGAGTAATTTTTTTTCCGTGAAAATCTAATAAACGTAACCGAAATTGAATACTCCGAAGGCAGAGTGGTGGTGTTGAGTGTGTGCGAGGAAGCGCTAAAAAACCCCAAAATCCTTTCGCAGCATCCATCGCAACTTTCCGAGAGTTCGATAAATGCTGGTGGCCACTCGAGGGCATAAACTGACGGCAGTACGATTGCGCCGGCTGAGGGGCTGAGGCTGCACTCACCCTACCCCAGCAGTCCATCCACTTAGAGCCAGATAACTTAATTAACTTCCATCATAATTTTCCGCCAACGGCAGCAGCAGCAGCAACAGTCGGTGGGTATTCTTCGGAGCATCGGTGCAAAACCAGCCAACAACATCAAGCGGCAAAAATGATGGAAGCAAGACGGAGAAGGGGCACTTTCTATGATTGATTTTTTCTCGCTCCACTGGTCAGCTGTGTAACACAGCATCCCAAGAAGCCACTTTCTTTACATCGTTCCATCAAGACTGGATCCGATCGATAGTGGGTAAGCTTTCTGCTCCACCGGTGGACTGACCAACTGACGAGTTCCCATTTTTCCTCTTCGAGAGGATGATGTTAAAGATGAAAATTTCAATGTCGTTGAGAGCTATCCGGGGAGAGTGGGATGCACTTATGGCGGTTGGTACGACTACACGGCTATCTGGAAATTAATTCATTTCATTTCTCGGCCCATCGCCAGCATCGGTGCCCTCGGTCGGTCGGTCGGCCGGAAATTGCCTCGACTCGGCCGTACGAACGGACGAACGGACGGATGGAGCAAAGCACGTGTTGTAATTGGAGTAACCTTGGGGAGAAAGTCTCGCTTCGCACACCGCGCGTTACACGATGGGAATCCTGGAAGCGTTCCAAGCATTTCTGGAGTTCGCCATTGCACCGCAAAAGTTCCATCGTGGGCACCGCATCGGAACACTACGGACGACAACGACGACGGCCGATGGAAGATAATTGAAATTTACAACTTCCTGTGTCATTTAGGTGCTTGGGTGTGTGTGTGTGTGAGCGCGTGGGAGGGAAAAAGGACACCATTCCCGCCGCCAAAGATGCCGACTAATTGGAAAATTGCTATCGGCGCGCGGTATTTTCAGCTGAAAGCAATGCAACAACCGCTGTCGAAAGTTTTGTTTCTTTCCCTCGTTTTGAAGATACCACTGTTCCTGACAAGTGTGGGCCCCCCGCCTGTCGATTTCTCCGGGGTTATGACATCGCCGGGTGTTATTTTCGCGTGCGATCATAAATATTTCAGTGGAAGTTCCCTCTGTTCCGCGCGCAAAAGTTCTTCATCGTGTCACAAACCCATATCAAACAAACCCACGTCACAGAGGGACGACGACGGACGAGGAGGCCGCGGGGAGGAACATGGAGGTCGGATCCGGCAGGCAAACTCCTGATTAGTTTGAGTGGAGTTTTATCTTCGTTCAATATGCATATTGATTGACTGTTTTCGAACAAATTCCGAACTGGCCGGGTAACTTTCGGAACTTTTACTCTTTCCCAGGAAGGTTGATGCACGTGGAGGAAAACAGATAGCGAGATAACGAAGAGGCAAACTCAGGACAAAAAAAAACAAATATGAAAAGTGTTCATTTGCAGCATGTTTCTTGCAGTTGTTTTTATCTGTCACGCGGAGAAAAATATTCTGTCGGCCGCAGTCTGGTTTGCGGCGTTTCGGTGGTGATCAAAATTAGGTTGAAAAGTTGACTAGTTTTACTTCGCTTACCATCAGTCAGTCAGTCGGTTCCGGTTCCGCCAAAGGAGCGGAGGGAAAGGAAACTACACCGGACAGAGGGGGTTGTGAGTGATTACATGTTTTGTTGGGTGTGATGGAAGTTTCTGTGAGGCGAGAGAAAGCTCCTTCCTGTACACCGATAGGAAGACGGACTTAAATCAGTCAAGCAAAGTGTTGGGGTGCTCATGCATATTTCAGGAGAAATCACCTTATCAGGATAGATGTTGTTGAACGGAGAAAAATGGACTTTTCTGGTTGTTCCGATTTTGGTCGAGAAAATTTTCGCGAAATAATAACACCTTTTTAAGGTTCCACCAAATTATGTTGGTATTTAGTGGAGGATACGCAACTTCTAGCGGGAACCGGAACAGATTCCGTGCATTGCCAGAACATGAATAGGTTAGTGATATATTGCGCGTAAAATTCATGCAAATGCCTTTCATATTTCATAATGCGGAAATGGAAGATATCTATGGGCACATTGAAAAGGAAGAAATTCTGTGCAATAATACGAACCGACGATATCTTTCATAATTCATCGCATGTAGAACATGGATCTACTCCTCTATTCTCGGTAAAATTAAAACCACAGAATTTGTCTTCTTTTTCTGAGTGAAAAAAAACGTGGGATGTATGTGCAGTACAGGGAAACTTCGATATAACGTACCCTCGTTATAACGTACCCTCGATATAACGTACACATTTCCAAAATGTAAAGGAAATTTTTTTTCAATATTTTTTTTCTGATAGAACAATGAATTATCTGTATTGTGATGCTAAAACAAGTTTTGTACCTTCAATCAATTCCAAAATACAGCTGGTTTTGTGATTCCGGATTCTAAATGAATCAAGTTTTAATCAACAGTACGAAGGGGAACATCATGAGAAAGGCTGGCTTCGTCTTCTGATTGAAGTTACTCATTAACTTTACTAAAACAGCTACACAATAATGTATTATAGACTTCGTTTGTGAGTACTTTATTATGCTTCGATATAACGTACAATTCGATACAACGTACAATTTTGAAAGTGAAATGTACTTTATATCGGAGTTTACCTATACTCATAAAATCATTGATTTTTTTTTCTGGTTATCTTTTTGCATTTTTGTCGCTTTCAATTCTGAAATTTCATTGTGTCCTAATTTTTTATCATTTTTGAATATTCTTTTTTTCTGAAATCTATATTTAGAATTATCAATTTAAAAAAAATCTTCATCATTTTATATTTTGAACTTTCATAATTTTTAATTTTTATCATTATCTGTGCAATTTAAAGCTGTTAGATTTTTTGAAATTCCAAAATTTTTCAAATATCATTTTCTTTTAATTATGTTTTTTTTTTAATTTTTCATAAATTCTAAATTTTTATCATCTTAAATTTACATTATTTTTCTTTCGGTAATTTGTGATTTTTCATAAGCCTCATAATTTATAAGCTCTCATTGTTTTTGAATTTTCGTCTTTGTTTTTCAAATGTGTTTTATTTTTGGTTTAATCATTTTAATCGCTTCAAATATCAGCAATTATTATTTTCATCTATGTTTTAATTTAAATCTTATTTTTATTTTCAATATTTTATTCAATTACTAGCTAACCCGGCAAACTTCGTCCCGCCCATTTACTTGATTAATTCTCGAGTAATGCAGAAATTTGTGTTTTATTTGTATGGCAGCCACCCCTAAGAGAGGGGGGAGGGGTATCTAACCACCATAGAAACATTCATTGCACCCTAAAGTTTCCATATGCCTAATTTGATTTAATTAGCTTGATTAATTCTCGGGTAATGCAAAAATTTGTGTTTCATTTGTATGGCAGCCCCCCCTTTGAGTGGGGGAAGGATTGTCTAACCATCATTGAAACATTTATTGCACCCTAAAACTTTCACATGCCAGCTTTGGTTTCGTTTGCTTGGTTAATTTCCGAGTAATGCAGAAATTTGTGTTTCATTTGTATGGCAGCCCCCCCTTAAAGAGGGGGGAGGGGTCTCAAAATATCACGAAAACCTTCCCCGGCCCCAAAAACCCCTACATACCAATTTTTCATGTCGATCGGTTCAGTAGTTTCCGAGTCTATAAGAATCAGACAGACAGACATCACTACATTTATATATATATATATATATATATATATATATATATATATATATATATATATATATATATATATATATATATATATATATATATATATATATATATATAGATTATATTTAATAATTTTGAAAATTGATTCAAAGACTATAGAAATCCATAATCATGAATTGAAAAGAAATATGAAAATTCAAAAATTATCAGAAGAAAAAAGTTATAAAAATTAAAATTAATGACAATTCAACGTCATGAAAATTTTAATAAAATAAAAAATACGAAAATTCAACATTCAAAATGATGAAATATTCGATGAAAAAATTCTATCTAGTTGAAATATGAAATTCAATAATTATTATTTATAATATTTTCAATTTATTGTGCTTTTTTTAATTTTTTAGAATTGCTTTTAAAATTTAAATTTTCTCGAATTTTTATCTCTTTGAATATTGATTTTTTTCAATTAAATATTTCATAATTTTATTTTTATCGATATCGTCCATTCAATTTTGAGAAAATCGTGTGTAAAATTTTAAACTTTTTTGATTTTCATTTTTTTTTTGCGATTTTATCATTTTCTTACAATTATTTTCATTTTGAAAGTTTAACTTTTTTTTTTCAACAATCGAAATTTCATAATTCTAAAGTTTTACAGTTTCGTCATTATCATCTTCGTTTTGTTTGAAATTTTTATCAATTCAAATATTGAATTTTCATATTTTTTCAATTTTAATTATTTGAAAATATCGCCATCTCGCCATAGTTTTTTGGCCATTTCGTAAAATATTTTTATCATTTGAAATTTACATCGTTTTAAATATCAACAATTATTGTTTTCATATTTTTTCATATATTTTTAAAATCTAAATTCTTTTTTTTTTAATTTTCAATATTTTATTCAATTTATTTATTCAAATTTTCAAAAAAATCATTGATAAATTTTCGTATTTTTTAGTTTGTTAAAATTTTCATGATGTAGGGTTGCCATTAATTTCATTTTTTATAACTTTTTTTCTGTTATTTTTCGAATTTCCATAATTTTTTTTCAATTCATGGTTATGGATTTCTATAGTTTTTGTTTTTTTTAAATATGAAATTTTAATAATTATTACTTTTAATATTTTTTATTTTCTTTCCTCTTTTAATTCTTAAAATTTCTTTAAAAATTTGGATTTTTTAAAATTTTCTTCATTTTTATTTTTGTTATGATTTTGAAAATTTTACAGTTGTATCATCAACATTATCGTTTGGTTTTAAATTTCTAGTAATGTGTTTATTTGTTTTTTTTTCAAAAATAATTTCCTATTTTAATGACATTTCATAATTTTTCACAACTTTTGTAATTTTAGATTTTATATGCTTCTTTTATTTGATTAATTATTTTTAAATTAATTTTTAAAATAAAATTTCCATAATTGTTTTTTCATAACTTGTTCAATTTTTTAAATGTTCAACATTTCTTTTCATATTTTCATGATTTTTAGTCTTCAAATTTGTCAATCTCGAAATAATTTTTTTTCATCATTATCTAGCTTTTAATTTTCATCGATTTAAATGTTTTTTTTAAAAATTTTGAAAATTGTTCAGTTCCGTGATCATCTTCATCGTTTAGTTTTGAATTGTCATCAATATAAATGTTGAATTTTCATGATTTTTCATTTTTGTGACATTATTGATTTTTGAGTATTCAAACTTTGCGTTGTCATCATTTTTTGAATCATTATTTTGAATTGTCATTTATTTTTTTACAATTTTTTATTTTCCATAAAATTATGGAAAAAAAATGATTCAATTTGATATTTTGATTTTTTTCAGTTTCTGAATTCGTTTTAAATATGATTTTTAGTATTCATTATCTCTAAATTTAGTTTAGTTTATTTTTTTTTTAATTTTCAACATTTATTTTCAAATCAGCATTTTCATCGGTTTCGTGATTTATTTTGAAAATTTCTCAGTTTTGTGATCATCTTCATCGTTTAGTTTTGAATTGTCATTAATATAAATGTTGAATTTTTACGATGTTTCATTTTGGTGACATAATTGATTTTTAAGTTGTTCAATTTTGATTTGACCTTATTTTTTTAAATCATGATTTTGAACTGTCATTATTTATATTTATACGAATTTTAATTTACCCTAATTTTGTTTCTTTTCTATGTTTTGAATTTTCATAGCTTTCATTCATTATAAAAAATAACTTCATCATCATTATTTCTCAATTATGCTTAACAATTTATTTTTTATTTTTAACATTTCTTTTCAAACGGTTTTTTTTTTCTTCTAATTTTCATCGTTTTTTATTTTCTATTTACTACCATTTTGAAAACTTCACAGCTTAATTATAATCATAATTGTTTTTGATTTTTTAATATTTTCATTATTACTTTTTTTTCATTAATTCAAATGTTAGATTTTCATAACTTTCAAATTTTCATGAAATTTAATCATTTTCTTTTTTTCATTTAATCGAATCTTTTTTTCGTCATTTTGAATGTTTATTTTTTTCAAATTACCATTTTTCAAGCTTTCATTATTTTCAATTCAGAATTTTAGTAATTTTAATTTTTGTCCAGTTTTATCATTATCTTCTTGAATGTCGTTAACGTTCCCTGTGGAATTTTACACGCCTTGAATGTATTCCGAGGGGCAAGCTGTAGAATACGCGTGACCACAGTGCAAGTCGAAGGAATTTTCTTTGACGAAAAATCCCCCGGCCAGAACGGGAATCGAACCCGAACACCCGGCATGATAATGTGAAACGCTAATCACTCGGCCACGGGTGCACTTATCACTATCATCATTGCTTAATTTAAGTTTTGAAATTGAGGAGTTTCCATAAATTTATCATTTTATTGACTTTTGATTTCTCATAATTAATTTTTCATATTAATCATTTGGAGTGATGATTATTTCAAATATAGACTTTCTTTGAAATTTATTTTGTTATGCTTTCAACTATGTTTTTCTTTTGTTTTCAATCTTTCTTCCCGGATTAACTTATTTTTACAAATATTAATTTGATTTTTTCAAATATTCATATATATTATTTTTCAAATACAGGTCGGACTCGATTATTCGATATATTCAATTATATATAGTTTAAGACTCGATTATATACAGTTCAAAAAAAAAACATTTTTTTTATATTTCAACGTAACTTATTTCAAGAGAAAATTAAATGAGTCAACGTTAAAGTGGAAGTTAATTGACTATTACGAGTACACTGAAGTAAAAATCGTCATTTTGGTAGATTTTAGTTGAAGATTCACCAGGAATTGTTTAGAATGATATTGCAGTTAATTAAAAAGGATAGAAGTTAGGTGTCAAAGAAAAAAATGTAGAGCGGTTAGTGAGCTTCAATTTGGTTGATAGAACTATTCATTTTTATTATGCATTTTTTGGATAAAATTAAGAGTAATACTTTAAAAACTGCAAACTTTGAAGTTTTTCACTTTTGAATTGTTACTTAAATCCACTAATTTGGAAGCTTCATAAGGGTATCCTGTATAAAATTTTCTCAACTTTCAAATGGAAGCAACTTTCAACGTTCAAATAAAATATTTTTTTTTTTAATTTGATCATATACAGGATTCGATTATATACAGTGAACCAAATCGAAGGCTTTATATAATCGAGTCTGTAATTGAAAAATTAAAATGATTGAAAATTTTACGGTTTCATTATCATTTTTAATATAATTTTCATCAGTTTAAACGTTAAATTTATATATGGATTCATTTATGTTTTCATCATTTTTCAATTTTCATTACTCGCTCGTCGTCTTTCCTTGCACACATTTAATTCATGTACATCCAAAATTACTGCCTCACAGACATTCTTCACTGGGTCATGAATTACAAGTTCTAGAAGCCTCTCCGACACCCTTTTCTGTATTTATACAATTCTACGCAAACAGCGTGTGTGTTATGTTTATGATCCACTCCATATTTTCGGCATGGGAATAGACTTGCTCATGCTGCTGTACGCATTTGATTTTCCAAACACATGGTTGACATTAACTGATTTTCAAAATATATAAAAAAGTCCCACAACTGTAGTCCAAATAACATCGAACGCTCCCGCGAACAACAGATTATTTTTAACTTTCATAGTTTTTGATTTTTCATGTTTTTCCTTTAAATTCATTAATTCGAATTACAATTGTTTTTGAACTCGTTTTAAAACCAATTTTCCCATAATTATTATTTTTATATATTTTTAATTTGTTCTAGTGTTTGTTTTTTTTATAAATTCAAAATTTTCATAATACAAAAAGTTTATAATTACCATTTATTTAATTTTTCAATAGATTTGAATGTTCAGATTTGTTTTCGAATCATCTTTATTTTTGTATTTTGAATTTTCATTATTGTTATTGTTATTGTATTGTATTTTTGTATTTTAGTATTTATTGTATTTTGTATTTTTTGTTTTTTTTTCCATTGTTTTACTTTTTAATGTTGTCCTCCGATTTTTTTTGCATTTATAAAAAATCACAACATTAAAAATTCTCCATTTACCAAACTGCATTCAATACATTTTTTAATTTCAGTATAATAACAAAAGTAACCCAATTATCAATTGGCTTGTCTGTGAAATGACAGACTCGTTCATAAAAGGGTTAAACCACACCTTGGCACATAATTTGGCCCTGAGTGGAACCTTCGAGCTTCTAGCCGGAAGGAAGAATATCCCTTTGGATGAAACTCGGAAAATTCCTTCCATAAAATCACCAGGTGGTTTTGATTTGTGTCAGGGTGCGGCTCGGAACGGTCCGACTGCCCGCTCACCTCCTTTTTCCCGTACGGGCGACGTCGGTTGACAATGATTGATTAGGGATAATGATTTATCGCTAACCCATACAGTCACGCATTCATCTCACACACAGTAATGACCCACTTGGAATCAGAAGAATGTGCATAGCCTGAGAACCGGGATTACGGTGGTGATTGATTTCCTTTCCTTCATCTCGTATCGCGCATCGCCCGAGTGTGCTTCAAGTGGATGATGATGATGATGATGATGCTGATGATCAATTTTGCGCTTCACACTTTCTTTACGTTTCGTGGCAAAAAGGAACACTTTTCGCACACACATCCACCCACATCCCACTCACATTTGCCTTTGACGCTCCGATGACTCTCGCCTCCGTTCGATTTCGTCCGTAAATCCTTTTAGCACATTACCGGAAGCAGCCGGCCGAATTACCGACACTGACCGCCCCCTCCTTCCACCCGTCATTGTTTTTCCTATTTGGAACATATTTTCCCTCGAATATTGCCATGGCTATGTGGCACTCTGCTAAACGACGTCATACAAATAAATTAAATAATAAGCTGCTTGTGCACGATTTTCCACGCGAAGTTTGCACTCTCCCACGTACCTTTCTGTCTGGACTCCGAGGACTATGAGTCGAGGGAATAATGAGAGGGAAAAAATACATGCTGCAAAACTATGATGGAGAACGATTTGAAGGGGGGCCCAGCAGGAGGATCGCGGCGGCGACAATGCTTGATGTCGAGCTCGACGAGCAGCGGAGCGAAAGTGAGAGGATCAAATCACTAATGGGTGTTACGGCTTCTAAGAATATTTTCAAACAGCGCCAGGATCGGAAAGGGCTGTGTGGGATTGGTTGGAGGGGGAGTATTTATTTCTGCGCTCCTTTCTATTGGCACCGGGGGAAACATAAAACTACAAAATGTTTGGTAAATAACACACTATGCGTTAACGCGCGGCGGCAACAGAAAAAAAAAATAAAATCTCGAAATATGAAACCTTGACTCGAGCGAGGTAATTGACGCAAGGATTTTTTTTCGCTCCACACCGAACAAAGGCTTCCTTTTCTCGCTTGAAGTGCCCATTAAATTCTCCTTTTGCCAACTATTCCGATATATCTTACCGGCGGAGAGGAAATAGTGGCTTACATTTGAATACTTTCAGCAAGTTTGAATATATCCCAGTCGATGACAAGCGGAGAAGATCCCCCCGAGAGGGAGAGAGAGACCGAGGATAGGGAAGAAAACGATTTATGGCCGCCTTGCTATGCCTCCCCTCACACCGCGCCCTCCGGGGCGAACAATCGAACTGGGAGTCACGAAAATTTATATATGCAGATCGTTTATCTACTTATGGAGATTTATACGCGTGTGCACAGCCGGGATTTCAATATTCCCGCTGCAAGGGAGCGAAATGGAAAGAAAGCTAGATTCCCGTACCGTGGGATAGTTTAAGTTTGGCCCGCGCACGGTGGCTTTAAGATAACCCTGTGGATGAAAAATAGCGCGATTTGAATCATACAGGGACTCCATGAGAAAAGCTCGCAATGAAAAGGGAAATTTCTCCAATTTTGCTCAAATATTGTATATTGGTTCGTTATTGACAAAAAATTATATCTGTAATTCAATTTTATTGCTCCCTTAGAGTGTACCATACTGAATTGAAAAAAGGGAAGAAATGTAAGAATGTGAATCTCGAGAAACAACCAAGCGTACATTAAATTTTATAATTAGTGTATATACAGTAGGGTGGCAGCGAAAATGGTCATGTCAAATTTCAAAAACCGACCATGTACATTTTGTTTAATCAAAACTTTGATAGGCTTTGAGGCACCCCTAAATCATGTCCAATTGAGCTGGCATTTTGCACAGGTCATTTTTTAGGTCAATAAACACAGTGTACATGGTCGGTTCTTTACATTCGATGGTCATTTTTTCCATACCTCGATTTTCGGTCAAATTTTTTTTTTCGAAATGACACCAGATCTCGACGTTTTATGCATTTTTAAGTTTTTTGGCCTCGAAAACAAAATTCCGATTTGGAAGATTTTCGAGGATAAAAAAATCAAAACTTTGAGCGCTTTGAGGCACCCATGAATCATGTCCGATTGAGCTGAAATTTTGCACAGGTCATTTTTTTGGGCCAATATACAAAATGTACATGGTCGGTTTTTGAAATTTGATGATTAATTTTTTTCCATACATCCATTGCCACCCTAATATACAATATCATATTGAGTGGTCTATAAGGCGGCCATCTAGCATGTCCATTAGGGTGCCAATGAATGTATGCGAAAAATCGACCCTAAAATTTAAAAAAGAAAAAACACCCTATGCCGAATTTTAGCTCAATCGGACTTAAGGCCGTCCGCACACGGGGCAACCAGTTGACAAGGTTGAATCAACCTGTTGGAAGCAACCTATAGCATGCCGAGTTGCCGCTATTTGAGGTAGACAACATTTTCCGTTCAATGACGCGAACATTTTCTGTGATTCGTTAATCCTTTCCAGATCCTTTTTTTTTATAAATCTGTGTAAGCTTGTTTTATCTAATGAAAGACGTGTTTAATAAAAAATAAAATGTGCTTTGAGGATTCATTAATATGAAAAAAACAAATAGAAATATGTGCTCGTTATGCATTTGAGTTTTACTATATTATTGTATTGATGACAATATAGGTATCAAATGAAAGGGCTTGACTAGTAGAACACAGTTATTTATGAAAAATGTTGATTGAAGATGGCAACAGTTACAAAAAGGCCTATTACGTTTTTTTATTTTTATGCAACTCCCGCATATACGAATCAAGAGTGCCTCGAACAGTCGTCGCGTGCAGACGTGTTTTAGGTTGGTTCGTTCATTTTATATGTTGTGTATTTGATTTCAATTGCATTTTGGCGCTATTGCGGCAATGGAGTTTTGTGTTGAAAAAATTACGAATAGTTGGTGTTGTGAAAATGAAAAATCAAACAAAGTGAAATCCAGAAAAGCTTCGACAAAATTGGATTGTTTTTGCATTGAAGCCATACTTTGTTTCAAACGAGTTTGCTCACGTGTAATGCCAGTGTGTTGGTGAAAACTTTCCGTTTGACTTGCATTCGGTTTGAGTTTCGTGCCTCTCAGTCTTCGTGTTTTTATGGAAGCCCTGTTACAGTGGTGTTATGTGTTCAGATGGGTTATTTTTGAGTGTGTGAAATTATCTGCATTGAGAATACCACATAGCTGGAAATATGACAACGCTGGGAGAAGCAGCAGTTTGTCGTTTTCGTCGCTTCTGTGTGCGTAGTGCTGAGCGAATTTAGAAGCGGGAGTAGTCTCATCGGAGAATTGGAACCGGTTTCACGCCAGTTATAGGAGAAGTGTGTAATACGCACCCCCTAAGCGAGAATGGATTTATCTTGATCGTGCTCTCAAAATTTAAGGAAACAACTACGTCAGTACGTAGATTAGTTAACCCTCAGTCATCTGTACTCGTTCTGTATTTTAGATACTGTATAATAAAAGTGCTACGAATTTTATTTTGTAAGGCGCCCAAATTCTAATTTTCTAATCATACGGTGTTAAATGGCTCAGCAGAAGTATAATATGCCCATGAGTTGTTTCTCTCAGAGACTATAAAGCTCAGAGAAACAGCTTGTATGAATGAGAGATTCCATCTATTCCCTTCATGCCCACCAGCGAAGAGATGAAACCGTTCCTCCGGTGAGCGTGTTCTCCCAGTATTCGTGCATTGATTCTCCAGTCCACGCTCTTGTTTTCCTTCATTCTCTGAGCACATAATATAGATGCCAGATGTGAAGACATGTTTTCGTTGTCAAGACATTTAATTTTGTGAAAACATACTGAGGTCATTTCAAAGTATGTATGTGAAAACAATTGTTTGTGTGATTTATCGAACATGATTTATAAATATCGTGATGGTTTGCTCATTTCGTTCATTATGATTATATTTGAAGACATTTATTCATGCCATGCAGAGATATTTGAAAAAATCATCTGGCATCCCTCACATACAAGCTATTTCTCTCGTGAGAATGTTTACGGCCGAAAGCGAGCAAATTGCCCCGATCAAGGGTATGCCATACTGCCCGATGGTAAGCTGATGCGGAAAATATCAAATTGAGAAAGAAAAGAATCCTTTCTTACCATTTTCTTCATCTGAGATATTCACTGAGAACTCGGCTCAATAAATATGATCCACAGTTATCGCCTCTGAATCGGTTTCAAACAACAAAAACCTTCTAGAAATGATGTAGAAAATTACATCGAAAATCGCTTTCAAAGAAAATTATTTTTCTTATTTTTTTGAAGCATGTTACAAATGTTAAACTTTCATGGTAGGATTCTATCATTGACTAGCACGAATGCCTATATCCATTGCATTTCTATTCTTGCTGGTTTACGAGAAAAACAGGCGGGTCAAATTGCCCGGCAGGCGCGTTTTAGACACATCTCCTCTATAATGAATGCAGCGATGCGAAGCTAAGTTCCCTTTTCTAACATTCTCCCTCTCTCAATCTGTCCATTTCCCCTTTTGTGTATTTCTTCGACACATTTGGCACCAACTGAAGTATCTCTTCTGTCCAGTAGAAATGGTAATCGCATTCGCTGTCTCTCTCTCTCTCTTGATCGTAACTTGGCTGTCAAAACGAAACGAAGCGCAAAAGGAACTAATCTATCGGTTTCTATACGAATTGGAACTTTTTGCAGCTGTGGTGTTGGTGGGTAGGGGGTCGGTCGGGTCGCTTGCGCTCCTTCCCCTCTGAGTGCCACACAATTCGTGTTGTAGCTTAAGATGTCACAGTAGTAACGCAGCATGGACGCAAAAAAGCATCGAGTGTTTTCTCGTTCGGGTTTTATGATTGCATGCACATCCGTAATTCAGTTGATAGATGTTAACCCATAGATACCACCCACCATTGGGTGTTGATATAAATTAAGAAGAAAAATTCACGACACGACGGATCACGTCATTCTTCGTCGATTCGTTTAACGTAGGGAGGATCTTCCAGTTGCCTTCTAGGATTGACTCCCTCCGTTGCGGGTGTTAATTTTTTGTTTTTTTTTGAATAATTTGAAAAATCGAGATCGAATCGTTTTCTAGCAGGAATATCTCCCTGTTACCTTCTCAGGTAATCCATAATTTCTTTCCGATGCCGCGTATTGTATATTTAAGAATTAGAAAGCTAACGACCCGATGAATTACGAAGTATATTCAAATAGTTTGTTTAATAGCAGAGATATTTCTCAGTTATTTTCTAAAGACTCATTTGGACGTTCTCGGTTGCTCGGTGCGAGTTGAACATCAAACAAGCCGAGGAATGACGAGCGTACCCATACCGCGGGGTTTGACATCTGATGTGCTACTCGCTACCGAACTACTTCAAAGGTTTTTTTTAAACTGATGAGTAGCCCCATACATACAAATCAATTGTCGAATTTCGTGGTGTGAATGCGTTCATCATTCTTCGATTCGATTTAACTCGCAGTCAATGACTGACGGCATATTGGTGGGCCTTGGAGGTACCCTATGAATACCCTCTCTAGAACATATAAATTTCTCTTGGTTATCTTCTCAGGTTTTTCGAAGATAACGCGGAGAGTTGCTACGATGAAAGGTACGTGTGATAAATAAAAAATATATAGATTTATCTCGGTTACCTTCTGAGGTTTCCCAAAGATTAGTCTCTGTTGTCACGAATGGATGAAAAGTACATGCGATAAATAATAGTATCCAATTAACTCTTAAGGTTTTCCTTCTGAGGATACCTAAAGATAATTTCTGGCGCGTGTCGTAACACGAGATTCTAGGGTCGATAATTTGCGTTTACATAATAACATCACTTACCTCAGTGAATCCTGATTATTACCTATTCCCACTAACTACTATCCCTTCCATGATATTCGCTAGGGAACCACGCTATAGAGGCGACCCTTCTGGCCTTCGGGCGGTGAATATCATACTAACATTCCTTCCCTTCCCCTGGTGACTGTAAGGACGTGGCCGGCGTCGTTATTGACCATTTCAAGCTCGAATCGCCGAAAATTGCACAACGAGAATGATTTGCTAGTCCCAAGCGTCATTCTGTGTGTTCTTTGTGCAATTTGGTTGGTTCAGGTCAATCACGGAGAGCAACTACGAATTGTACAGTCTACCCAAGCTCAAGCTCAAGCTCATCCCCCCAAAGCTAGAAAACATCTTTCTCACATGAAAAAAATAAATTTATTCTGATTCTCTCAGGAAGTGATAGACGATCATATTTGATGAAAAAAAATACTTCTACGCATATGTTCGAATTTCAACAATGACAGAGTAATAGAACTTTTTTCTGTTTCGGACTCTGTTGCCTCAAACTGGCTCTACATCAAAAATATGCTACGGAAAATTAGTTTGTTGCTTTCATTTGAAAGATGAGAAAATTTAGTACAGGATATAGTAGTGGAACATCTAAATTAGGTAATAACATTTTGGAAGTGAATAACTTAGAAGTTCATAATATTTAATATGTTATTATTAATTAATCCTAAAAATTAATATTGAACTTGATTTTTCTATCAATTAAATTGAAGCTCTCTAACCGCTCTACAATTTGTTCTTTGACACCGATATAATCGATATAAACAATTTCTGGTGAAAATTCAAGCAAATAATCAAAAATCACGATTTATGCCCCACTGTATATGTAATAGCCATTTAAATTGAAAGGTTACATTTTTTCTTGAAATAAGTCATATTTGAAATTTAAAAACCATTGTTTTTTCAAACTGTATAAAACTGATTCCAAAATTGTATACAATCGAATCACATATAATCGAGTCCGACCTGTAATGCAAATTAAAGTTTTTTTTTCGTAAATAAAAAAAAGAGTACTAATTTTTTTTTATAAATGTATATTTTTTTCACATTTCAACATCAATACTCTATAACTCTTTCTACGACATTATTCCGGTATGACTCATAGTTTTTGAGGTATAAATCTTCGAAGATTTCTCTTACTAAAATCGATACGTCCTATTCAAAAGTTACACTAGAGTCAAAAAATTCCCAATTGCTGAGGAAAACTCATATTTCCTCCAACCCAAACGGAACACAAAACATTCATTCGAATTAAAAATTGTCATGTTTTGTCATTTATCGATTTCATTAGGAATTGCTTAAATGTGTGGCAGTATTTCCCTTCTCCATATTCTTTCTCACATCTTCATCCCATTATCCCTATCCATAAATAGTCCTTCTCATTTCACACTAAATGAACCCGAGATCCCAAACCCTCTTTAACCACAGGTCATAAATTGTTTATCACCCACCAAACAATTTATGACCGCAGAAACAACATTCCCACCAAAGAAGTAAACATGATACTTGAACCGTGTGTACAATTCGTCGCACGACGCAAGCGTCAGTGTTTTGTTTCAATGACCCACTTGAGACATGCTTGTGCGTGCAAGGCGGAAACCCAATTGCAAGCACAAGAACATTTCTCCGTCCTCGTTCTATCTCTTTCACTTTCTACTTGTATCATTTCCCTGTGCGATGCTCCGCCCAGTAAATTATAAAAATGTTTGTGTAGAGTTTAAGTTTATTTTGTAAACTAGTATATAAGAACACTTTTTGTGAGAGACAGGGTCTCATCAGAAGCAGTGAGAGTTTGAAGTGGAAGGCAGACCACGGTTCGTGTTGGACCGGGGTCCTGCGCTTTAGCTAAATAAAGCAATCTTCATTGGACAGTTTAAGCACCGCGTTTTATTTCAAAGATGTTACAAATGTAACAAGCATTAGATAAAATGGAATGTACTCGGAAAAAAAAATCTTCTGGTCTTTGATTCCATTACAAATGGTCCAAATATTAAGGGTTCACTGATATCTAAAAAAAATGTATCATTCTTGTAAGTTCAATACAGTGATCTAATATGTTATCACTGTTTGGACGAATCATATACGTATGAATGTAGTTATTTGAGTCTAGCAAATTTTTGATGCGACTTACAATAATAAAGGGTGTGTCACATCAAATTACATCACGGAAAAAACGCTGTAGAAATTCGCCCAGTAGACCGATCCTTTTGAAAATTTTAGACAGTAAAATAAAAACTATTAAACAACTTTTGGCATTTTCTTTTTATTCATACTTCGAGCCCAAGCCCGTATGCCCGCACCTTCCTCTTTACCCCGTCCATAAGGTTCTGTACAACGTCAGGTTGTAGTTTTTTTTTTGAACAGAAATCCATTTTCTCTTGAAGTCCGCCTCTGATTTGAAAACTTTTGGGTTCTTCCGGAGGGCCTGCTTCATAATCGCCCAATATTTCTCTATTAGGCGAGGCTCCGGCGCGTTGAGCGGGTTCATTTCCTTTGGCACGAAGGTGACCCCGTTGGCTTCGTACCACTCCAACACGTCCTTTGAATAGTGACACGAAGCGAGATCCGGCCAGAAGATGGTCGGGCCCTCGTGCTGCTGCAATAGTGGTAGTAAGCGCTTCTGTAGGCACTCCTTAAGGTAAACCTGCCCGTTTACCGTGCCGGTCATCACGAAGGGGGCGCTCCGCTTTCCGCAAGATCAGATCGCTTGCCACACCATGTACTTTTTGGCAAACTTGGATAGTTTCTGCTTGCGAATCTCCTCCGGAACGCTGAATTTGTCCTCTGCGGAGAAGAACAACAGGCCCGGCAGCGGACGAAAGTCCGCTTTGACGTAGGTTTCGTCGTCCATTACCAGGCAATGCGGCTTCGTCAGCATTTCGGTGTACAGCTTCCGGGCTCGCGTCTTCCCCACCATGTTTTGCCTTTCGTCGCGGTTAGGAGCCTTCTGAACCTTGTATGTACGCAGGCCCTCCCGCTGCTTGGTCCGCTGGACGAATGAACTTGACAAATTCAGCTTATTGACGACATCCTGGACCGAACTTCTCGGATCACGTCTAAACTGCTTAACTACGCGCTTGTGATCTTTTTCACTGACGGAGCATCCATTTTTGCCGTTCTTCACCTTCCGGTCGATGGTTCGGTTCTCGAAGTATCGTTTTAGTACTCTACTGACCGTGGATTGGACGATTCCCAGCATCTTACCGATGTCCCGATGTGACAACTCCGGATTCTCGAAATGAGTGCACAGGATTAATTCACGACGCTTTTTTTCGTTTGACGACATTTTTCCAAATTTACGAAAAATTGACAGTGAAGCATGGCCAACGTGATCTATACACTCTTATCTGATTATAAGTGAAAGCTGAAGATATAATTCCTAAAAATTAAATTTCTACAGCGTTTTTTCCGTGATGCAATTTGATGTGACACACCCTTTATTGTTAGCTAAAATTATTGGAATGTTTATACTTCCAAAATTATATATATGTGTGACTTATGAGTTGACAATAAACTCTCCACTTCGTCTTTGAACTGGTTGAAGTCTAAGAACAAAGGGATGTACACAGCTTTATCGCTTCTTCACATTTGCTGCTAGTTCATCAAATGACTCAAATTCAAGAAGCCCCTCTGTCTTAACTGTAACGAACAATTTTGGAAATAAAAATATATAAATTGATTATTCGATCAACACTTTCTATCTGTGTTTACTGTCTTGCGTCTGGATTAACGGACCCCTCTGAGGGAATGTTCCATAATTCGATCACAAATCATCACGCGTCTCCTTGTTTTTCCGCTCGCTTGGCAAAACATGTCGACGCACGATTAATGGTAATTCTGATGAGATACAAACAAACGATCCCACACAAATGTTATCAATTCCGATCCCATTACCGGACACCGGCCGGCTGCCGCACGCCAGACTTAACACTAATTAAGATTCTCCGAAACATACATCAATTAAGGCACACAATCGCAATCGAATCGCCCAACGGGACGGGAAACAACTGGAAAGTGATTATCGCTGATGATAATAATGATACGACGCGCTAATCAAACATGAAAGGCTTTCGTGAGAAAGCCTTGGGGCGCATTTTAGTATACGGCGCTCTCATTATTCGTTGATTCATACCACACCGAATTACGTCAAATTGGCACAGCCATATCTTCGGGGGGCGTTCACACTCATACCCAAACACACACACGATTATTCTCTGCGGAAATTTAAAATGAACCAAGGCAGGCCAGAAGGCACGAGCGCGCTGGAGCTAATTACAGAACAGCGTACCCAAACTACACGACCCAAAATTGTATTTTGACGAAATTGAAAATATTCCCGCAGCCAAACGACTTTACGACGAGCGACGGGAGAGCAAAAAAAACGCGCGATGTGATCCAGATTGTTCGGAGTAACCCTTCAAAGCGATACACGGGTTCACAGCCGCTCCGGGGACGGGGGCACAGAGAAAAAAAATCTTGGTTCTTTGTACGAAAGGCGAATTATTCATCCTGCTCGAGAGCTGTTATGCCTGACGCTCGTCAGTCATTCGTAGCGATGCTTTCATATGAAGCAGTGTAGCAGTGTGCCTCGGATGGCAAACGCCCCGGCAAGTTGAGTTACCATTTAAGCAAGCATCCTTTCGTTTCACCTCTGCGCGCGGTCTCTCTCTCTCTCTCTCTCACACACACACACATCCAGCATCACTGCCAGGAGATATGAGATGATGAAGGATTGGAGCGGTGCAATTGCACCGAGTCCTAGCGCTTTTTCCTTCGTCCGCCAGGCACCCCCTTCCATACGTCTTCTGATAGTCACGGGGAGAAAAATCTGCCAACGACGCCAAGGGAAGCATAACCGCGGCAAAACCCGTTTGCGCGCCAGCATTTTATATTCGTTTTTGCGCGCTCTTCACCGGGATGAGAAGATTATAAGATCTTTTTTTTCACAGTGTTACTGCTGAGCCGAGCGGTGTAAAAAATATAAAACACTCCCGGTGCGGGGCTTTCATTTCGTTGCAGCGAGGAAATCTGGAACACATGTTTAATTGGTATCATATGTATGCGAGATACATTCATGTTCTCGACTTCCTCGGTTTTTTTTCTCTCTCTCTCTCGTTCTGTGATGATGCGAGTATTCACGCTTGACTCAACTCCTCGACGACTCCACTCGAGTCAGCTTCATTGCTCGGATAATCAATCTAATTCGTCCATTTTCCGTGCGCGCCCTCCCTCCCCAGCATTCCTCTTTTTCCCTTCGCAATTCCTACGGTCTTTTCTTGAATGCAAGAACAAACGCCGCCAGCTGCTGGAGTAAGGAAGCTGTGAATCGATTGCGCCTCGCCTCGACTCGGCTGCCACGGAGGTTTCTTTCCTTTTTCCAGCGGGTTTTCAATGTGCATACGTGAAAAAAAAACACGAGGAAAGGTCGCTTGCGGAGGGTGCTTCAAAAATGGGGTAAGGTGCCCTCTCTCTCTCTCTCCCTCTGGAAAGTGTGCAAAGTGTATTACACTCAAAGATGACATAGTTTTCGTTAATCGATTTTTGTTTCACTTCTCTGCACAGTTAGTGCGGCCTCCAGGGGCTGTTTGGTATATTTTGTTGCACGGGAATGTCATTTGATTCGTGTGGAAAGAATTTCTGGATTAACTGTGGTGCTTTCTGCGGAAGAAATTTTTGAGCCGATAATGGTCATCTATACTAGTTGATATTTTGGAGGTTTCCGAAAAATAAACCAAAGAAATTTGTTTTGGGTGGTCATAAACAAGGAATTGTCAAAGATGACGTGAGCATGAGACGTTCCTTGGTACTTGACTAGCATGAAACCTGAATGTATCAAGTTTGTTCGTATGTGAATATGTTTGACATATGAACTGCAAGGCAATTCATAACGCTGGAATTCTATTCAGAGCAATTTTTATTTATTTTTATTATTATTTTTTCAAAAATGTCGAGCCTTGCTATTAATGTAATGCACTCAGAAATATTGGGTTGTCCGAAATGTAATTTGCGATTTTTTTTTATTACGAATAAAATACATTTTTTGTACATGAACGCATAAAGATGGAATGAACAACATAAAGTTTGCGGAATATTTTACGAACAATTTTTATCTTGATGTGTGTGTGTGTGTGTGTGTGGACAAAAATATCGGGAAGAAATGAAAAATCGATTTCTTTCTAGTTTTCAAAGATTTTGTGGACTAACACCATTTTTTGCCAACTATTTCAATAGCAAATTCTATAACGTTCTTGTAGGACCTTTCAATATAGATACTTTGTTGTTTGAATGGAAAATTTCCCCTTCGTTTTTGATGATTGTTCTTTTCTTCCCGATATTTTTGTCCACTGCAACAACACACATCAAGATGAAAATTTGATCGTAAAATATTCTGTAAACTTGAGAGTATAAAATGATGTACATCCCAGCTTTATTCGTTCATTCTATGTACAAAATAAGTATTTCATTTGTAATGAAAAAAAACGGTAATTAGTTTTCGGGCAACCCAACAGATTAATTGCATCTGATAACAAGCGAGAGCAACAGCAACATTTTATGCCTTGCAGATGGTTATTTCACTAGATTCGAAGTAACGAGTAGCGGTTCATAGGAAGATATATTTTTTTTTTATATATATGATGTAAACAATAATCAAATGAATAAAATAACCAGTTATGATGGTGCGGTGCTGGCAACTGCAATTTTTGAATGGTCATACCCAGGGTTGCCAACTATAATTTTCAAAAATCGGGATGAATGAAAATAAAAATCATAAGAAATGAGGATAGCTCATATTGGGTTCTCCGGGAGGTTCGTGTCGATTTTTAGAAAAAAAACCCTCATTTTTATTGATAGACTTGCATTTATTCAATTTTATCTGCACAGTTTTTTCTACAATATTTTACCGCTTTCACGCAGCTTAAAAATATCCTATATATATCCTCCCCGAACATGTTTGCTTTCTCGAAAACTGATCTAGATATTTTTATACTGGCTATAGAATTGAAGTTTTTGTCATTGATAGTTTTGCGAAGATCTTTTGATCGTTTATATGTTATCTCTCGAATCTGCAGCATCACTACAGTAAAAAGCAGAGAAATCGATATTCAGAAGTTCTCTGAATTCATGAAAATGAGGAAAGCATATCAGTAGAGAATTAATTGTTTAATGTTTTCTAATGTAATGTTATTTGATTAGAATATTGAAAAAAATTACTAAAGTTTCACAATAAAAGTTGGTTTTACTTTCAATCTGACGAACAAATGTTCGATAAAGTCGTATTATATTGACCTTGAATTAAAAAAAAAATGCTTTTACGTGATATTACACTTTGAATTGTATTCTAATACCACTAACTCTGCGGCCTTGTATGACATACATGCCATACAAGAAAATGTAGTTCCCCAAACATAATATCGTTATAGTGACCTAAATCTATCAAATATTCTGGTTTCACTAAATTATACTATTTTGAAAAGCATCGAAAAATAAAAATTTAAAAAAAATAAAAATTTATGTGAGTGCTAATCAAAATATCATTACCGCTACATTACCTACTTTAAACATTTGGAACACGCCTCCACCTCTGCTGTCGTTATACAACTGCGTATTCCATGATATTGAAAATCGAAGATGGCGGCTGCTACAAAATGGCGGACTACATATTTTATCAAAACCCCATCAATATGGGTATCAAATGAAAGGGCTTGCTGACCTGATCCTCTACGATTTTTTTGAAACCTGGTACAAATGATGGAAACTACCAAAAATTACAAATTTCATTATTATATGACCAATTTGAATTACGACTGATTTTTTAGAAGGGCGTAATCAAAATGATTGATCTTTCTTTAAAAAAATTGTAACTCAAAAACCAGATGTCTGATTAAAATATAATGTTTCACAGAGTAATTGGAAAATCAATAAACAGTTACATTTTAAATGTACTGTTAGAAAATCATTATCAAAAATTATAATTTATACAGGTCGGACTCGATTATCCGGAGTATTGATTTTTTTTTTCACTCTTTATAATCGAATCATAAAAAAAACTAATTTTCTCTCGGTAAACGTAATATAATTATGATTTGCACTTATTTATAAAACGGTTTGATCTAGCTTGGACCCGTTTGAATGTTTGTGACTTTGTAACCTTGTAACTTTGTCTGTAGCGCTGTACCACATTAATAGAAATTCAACCCCTGTCCTGTTGACCGTTTGATCTGAAAATTGGAACACATCTTTATCTCTGGTGTCACTATAAAACTGCGTATTCCATGATCTTGAAAATCCAAGATGGCGACCGGTACAAAATGGCGGATTACAAATTTTCTCATAACCCCATCAATATGTCTATCAAATGAAAGGGAATGACAGGTCAAGCTGGATGAAACTATTTAAAATGTAATTATTCATTTGGGGACTGCAGCCATCTTGGATTTGGATTTTTTATAAATAAACAACTGTGTTCTACTAGTCAAGCCCTTTCATTTGAAACCCATATTGATGGGGTTTTTCAAAAAATATATATGCGGCCCATTTTGTGTTGGTGGCCATTTTGGATTTGCATTTTTAATAAATAGATGTGTTCTATTAGTTAAACCGTTTCAATTGATACCCATACAGGTCGGACTCGATTATAAATAATCGCAATTTCACTTTCAACGTTAATTTTCGAATTCAATACATAATCGAATCACAAAAAAGCTATCTTTCTATTAATGTTTGACATTCATACATTAATGAAAAAAATGTTTTCTTGAGATTCGATTATGTATAGGATTTGAAAATAATTGTTGAAAAAAAAATGGTCGACTATATATAATCGAGTCCGACCTGTATTGGCTATTCAATATGGAATTATTATACAAATCATTCAAAATTTCCGAAAATCAAATAAAAATACTCCGGATAATCGAGTCTAAAATTCCGGACAATCGAATCCCGGATAATCGAGTCTCCGGATAATCGGGTCCGACCTGTTTAACACCTTTTATATCTTTATGGCGTCTATGGCAAGTTCTGCTAACATATCGTCTAGGCCTTCACTTGCGTATAGTTCCTCAATATCAGAATCGGAGCTCTTCGCACTATTTCGTCGTCATCACTACCTTTGCTTTCAGATTTACTATTACGCCGTTCGGTGAACATTTTGAGGATGAATAAAAAACACATGGCGTCTAAGAAAAAACTTTTTGGATTTTGGGGCCAACCCGAGTTGCACAATTATTATTCTTATTCTCAGAAAAAAAAACTTGCAACTTGTCTCTTCTGTTAGCTCTTTATCTATCGAGCGCAAAGAACAATGGAAACGAATCACGTGGGAAGTCGGAGTTGCCAAATGTGATATAGTTTATGACGATATTTTCCCACAAAAGTGACATATGTTCTTGGTATGATATATTCACAGAATCATCGCGATTGATTGAACAGAACTCATTCCATATTCTCCAATAAAATAGTAGTTATTCATCGTCATCGAATATGGTATATAGAGCAAGTACGTTCGGTTGAATTTCATTTTTTATTATCATTGTACAATGGGTCCAGGATATGCAGTGGAAATTAGCATTTAGAGCTCGACAGTTATTCTCTAGACAAAAACTGTCTTCGACAAAGTTGTTACATGTGATAGAGCGCTCATTTACATGTTGCCAAAAATAGGGTGACCAAAATTTTCTGTGAACTGTGTTCTTTCGAATGCAGCCAATAAACTTTGTTTATGTTTGCCCCAGAAATAATGGCAAGCAATTGAAGAGAGCGTATTTTTTTTGGTAAGAAATATCAATAATTTTGAGTGAGATATTGACATGTCCTGCATCGCAAAATGTTTGTACTAATATGTTCAAAAAGTCTTTCGGAGACAATTAAATGTAAACTTAGATGTTCCTAATTTATTCGCATTACTAGTATTGTATCTTGCAACATCACTTATTTTCTCAATTTGATTACACAAATAGCAAGACAGTAAACCGTTTCAAATTTCTAAGACTAACACCATTCCAAAGTAGAGTTCTTTGCTTCACAAATAGTCACTGTAGTGCATCCAACATAAAATTAGAAGAAGTGTATGTATTAGACCTTACAAACAAACACAATGACTTATTTTGTTGACACTGCAATCTCATTATATGTTTATTGTTTGTAAGGAATAAAATTGACGAACAATAGTTTATGTGTGGTGGGATTTTTGACAAATTCATTGATGTT
This sequence comes from Toxorhynchites rutilus septentrionalis, assembly GCF_029784135.1. NCBI lineage: Eukaryota > Metazoa > Arthropoda > Insecta > Diptera > Culicidae > Toxorhynchites > Toxorhynchites rutilus. Next base: position 183,035,815 of record NC_073744.1, on the reverse strand, counting down.
ATTCTCTATGTGGGTCTTGTAAGGTATCTTGTAATCAATCATGCGGGAGTTCCACAGTAATTCTATAAACCTTGTCGAAATTTGACAGTGAGTGGTAGGTTCTTGCTCTTTTGTTTTGGCCGTGGCCTTCACATTATCTTAGATAGTCAACCAACCACTGGGGTACACGACCTTACAGATAGATTGTTGGGCATTGATAGAATAGTTTTCATGTAAAATTTTTTTTTTCGATTTTTATCGACCCCATTTTATATCCTTCATTACGTTATTCGGGATTTTTGTTGTCCGTGGTGACCTTTCCGCGGATAATCGAGGTTCTACCGTATTCTTATAAATCTCAGCATTTTAGAAATAATACGAAAAGCTCTTAGTCTCTTAGGTCTCGACACCGCGAAAATCGGAAAAAAAATTTAAGTGTAACCTCTCGCCTAAAAGTAGGCACATGAGATGCCATATATTTTTTTTTTCTGAAAACTATACTGAAATGACTTTCATTTACACTTATGGCATCGCAGATCGGTTAGGCAGTTCAAAAGATACAACTTTTCAATGATGAGTGAGTTTGGCCAAAGAGCCGATCTTTCAGACCATGCTAGTTCTGAATGATAGACCCTAAGGGTGAAATAAATATCAATATACAGGTTTATTTTTTCCGAAAGGAATAAATATAGAAGGTTTAACCAAAATTAGAGCAAATATTCTTTCTGGTAGATCCTCTTTTCCTGGACTTACTGTCTCTGAAAGTGGTATCTCCAGAACATGTGCTTTAAACGCATCTATCAGCATGGTGCCAGAAACTCAGTATGCGATTGTCCATTAGAACTTTGGAAGAAAACCGAGAGAAGTTTTAAATGACATTTTTCATACTCTTGACCAGAGACCAACAATTCGAAAACGAAACAAGAAAATCAACTCTCCTCTCAGTCAGATCCTCTGTTGAATATGGCTTTGCCGAGCTATGCTCTTGACTGTTGCAATAAGTTGCAAACAGGCGAAGTTTAAGTTACAACATTCCATTTCTTCTCAGTGCCCGTTTCTCAGTTTCTTGCTCATTATTGATGGAATGGGTAGAGAAGCACAGAAATGTTCAGAACAAATATACATGAAAATGGGAACCAATTACGGAGTATAGAATTATTAAGTTACTGCAGTTGGAAGGATTTTTCAGACTGTTGATTATAGTCAATTATCTAAGAACGAGTTTTGGTAAAAAAAAATCTTTGTGAAAAAAAACACCGAGAATAAAAATTTAAAAAATTAAAGTTAACACAATAATAATCTTTTCTTTCCATTTTCGAAGAGTAAAAGATTCAAATAATGGCTGAAATTTTGATAGAATTTCCAGGATGAAGATATTTAAAAAAAAACTTTAATGTTAATTGTTTGTGAATTTTTCAAATATCAACTACTTGCAAGAATAATGAAGCTCACAATTACAAACTTTCCAGAAGCATATTTTTGGCATATTTAAATTCTCAGTTTAGATAAATGACAAAATGACGATAATGCGTCCTTCGCGTTTCTCCTAAACAACAGATTTTTTGTAATATATGAAAAGTTTTCCGCAACTTACTCTGATGACTTGTTGTCATGAACTGGATTGAATTTAATTCAAAACTGTATGCTTCTGAACAAATAAAATTGACTTGTCGAAGGTACGACCGCACTGTTAACGTAAGACTACGATTCTTCCTTTTGCCGGTTGATCCCTTCGAACAATATCTTAGACAGAAACTCAATACAATAATTAGTTCCTTTGTGTCGCATCTTTTGTTTGAAGGCTTGAAACGTCAATTTGAAAACAACGCCACTTATGGCAAAATCGAAATATAAATACTTCCGCCAGTTGCAATTGCTTCCCCATTTCATAAAGTGCTAGCGCGCTGGATGGCGCGAGCGATTCGCAGTGACAAAGCAATAAAAGCTTATGTTAACTCACATAAGATATTTGTATTGAACTGTACCTTTTTTTCTTGTAAAAGTCTTCAAATAAATTTAGATGGTTGATATTCGAAAAATCTATATCATGCGATTACAGATGATTGATTCTGCTGTTTCTATCTTCTGAAGAACCTGGTTTGTATCTTTATTCTCCTATTGTTACAGAGATAACGACTTTCTCTCTGGTCTAGACTGGTTTCTCGACTAAACGCGAGAAATAACGGCGATAAGCTTTTAAAATATGGGGTGGTTCTTGAAGTTCCTTTTTGACGTGACCAACTTATTCGAAAATTTTCGAATAAACTCTCAGCTCTAACATACGCGGTGATCTGCTTACTGGCTAGAGCAAGACTGTAATAAAAATCACAAATGTGAAACTGGGATAGGAATCGCAAACGACATCTTTCATGCTTTCGCCCAGTGAATTGTGCGTGAAAAAAGTCGAGTTATAAGTGTTTGATGTTGATGCTATTCTTCCTGGCTGTTTAATCAGACATGTAGGCGTCGAATCTGGTTGGAACTCTGGATGGAACTTTTTCAACGAGTTTTCACTGGTAATGATCAAAGTCCAATCGAAATCAATGTAACGATGGAAACTGCATAAAGGATATCACCATCAATGTCGAGTTTTTTCTCCATCTACACTAACAAGAATAAGCCAAACACACACCGAAACATGTTCCAAGTGATGTCAACATAATTTAATTAATACTTGGGGCAGCAACCGAAGCAAAACTCGGAAGCCAACAAACAATAGTGGGGTATATTTCCTGCTGAAAGCTACCATAACTTATTTTGAAGCATCACAATAATTCAGAAAAGTGAATTCCGACCCGAAATTTGCGGACCAAACCACAATTCGCTCTGACTCCGTACAGCGCACATCACCTGATTCAATGCGACAACTCGATTCAATATAAGAAATTCCACCACCCCCTAATACCTTCCCCCCTTTTTTTTGTCAACCACATTAAATTCACCTTCACCACGCGGGTGTACATTCGTAACTAAAGGGAGTGGGGGGGAAACCTCGAAACAACGGTCTGCCTGCCAGCACAAGAGTCACCTTAAATTGGACGCATATTTAACAACCTCGTTCCACTTCTCGACCATCTCGACGTATCCTGGCAGCACAATTGGAGAGCATTCTTTGCTGTCTGAGCAAAATGCAGAATGCAGTAGCAGTAACAACAACAACAAAAGAATGGCTCGGTTGTTGTATGTTTTCCATCATTCCTCCCACACTCATTTACCATCCGTCACACACAAACACAACCGCCCTCACGGTCAGGTGTCAGTTTGCATCCTGAGAATGAGGACACGAAAGGAAGCTTCGGCTCGACCTAAAATGGAGGTAGGAGTGGGGATCGGCAGAACTAAGTGAATGCTGGCCGGTTGCATCTTCATCAAGAATCTGAAGTAACGGAGCCACTCCCAACGAGCATCGAGTCCTAAAAATAACAGTGTCAAAAAGCAAAAGGCAAAAAAAGACGATGGCGGTGACGATGGGAGGCGAGAAGCGGCTGAAGTGTTTTCCGCTGCGCCTTTTGTGTGCGGAGAATAAAAGACAGGAAGTCGGATGCATCTCTGCCTGCATTCAATAAAGTGAAGAAGAGATAGAATAGAGAAAAAAAGGATAGTACGCAAGAATGAGGAACTGTAGTGTAGTGTAGAGTATCAGGAGTGCATTGTATTATCCTCTCGTATTTGAAGAGTCTTCAGGAATCCGATATCCAAACAGTTTTCGCCCTGAAGAAAAGGGTGAGGGGGCAGATTGGGTGGTTGGGTCAATTTGTTCTGCAAGCGGTGAGAATCAGTCTGCCGAAAAACATCCGTCACTAATTTGAACTCGGAACTGCTTGTACCTGTACAGACATCGCCTCGCATATCATCTGCCACCGCCATCGCCGCCGGCTCCCCCACTTCCGCTGTCAGAGTTTTCTAACGAAGCTGTTTTTATTTCGCCACTTCTGCTAACGACAATCCAACGCACTCAATATATGATATCTCGAGTGCATGGTTGAAGAGAACGGCAGAACATTTCTGATGAAGAGCAGCTCGTGTGTGTTTGTGCTGTGATGAACCTTGGAAGGATACGAGAGGGAGTTTTCTGATGCTGCAAATGACGGCCGAGCTCAGGATGGGACTGATCTTCTCCAGACACCATCTGGGCGTCATTATCCTGCACGATGTGCAACAGCACCGGCCGACAGCAGCAGCAGTGGAATCATTCAGTGAATCAGTTGTAGACCAGTTATATCTCGTTTTTTTGCTGCTGCTGCTGCCACTGCTCATGAAAAGTTCTAGGGCTATGCTCCTTCATCCGTATCGTTATCCTCCGTCCTGTAGCTTCATTTGGAAGAGAGCATTACTACTTTTCTGCAGTATTCAGATCGTTTTCGAGTCAAGCCTGTGTCTGATGAGAGCTGCTCAACAACACACGAGTGCACACACACACACACACACACACACACGGTAGTTTTGCCGTAATGAACGGTTTCAATGTTGATCCAGATCTGTGTATTTTTGTAGTTGCATGTTTTCCGCTGGCCGGAACCCGGAAATGCTACACATTTTTTCCTACTTTCTGGGCTGCTTCACATCATTAGTTTATAGCCGCTCAAATTTCCGGTGGCTCGTTTTTTTCGAAAATAACCTGAATTAGTGCAAGGTAAATCATATGTATGCAGCGATTTGTCGCAATCATCATAAGAATGGTATGCATCGATGTAACTAAGATTTATTGGCCAAATTTGATAAGATGAGCAAAAAATTAATAACAGTCAGGAGTAAATTTTATATCTTTTGAATAACAGAAAATCATGACACATTTTGGAAAACCGTCGAAATCAGCTGTGAACTCTGAGTTTATTATAAACTATATTTGCGAAAGAAGGAATCATGCCGGCGTCAGTAAGAATCATTGTAATCTTAGAGAATCTTTTTCCGGTATGGAAGTTATGTTACGACAGATAGCTAAGCAATTAACAGAAAGAACAACATTAGTAATAAAGACGAAAAAAAAATTGATACGAAAATCTTCTTAGAATGAAATTATTGATATTAGAGTAAAATTACCATGTTTGAATGTATCGAGTGTACATTACTAGGTTTTATTATTATTATAATACCGTTTTCTCGGTCATGCTTTCACCACAGCCAATTGCTCAAACTTTTCCCCGAACATGGAATCATGCTGTACACCAGCCTTTTCGCCACTTATTTGGCAACAAAACTCAATTCTCGCTTCAACAACTCCTTCTCGACGCTTGCAATTCTATCATTTTTATTCTTTTCTTCTTTTATTCGTTCGTTATTTCTTTCTTCCTTTCATTCCATCTTTCTTTCTTTTTAATTTTTTTCATTCTTTCTTTGCTATCTTTCTTTTTTCTCTCTTTCTTTCTTTCGTTCTTTCTTTTTATTTTTATTTTCTTTCTTTCTTTTTTTCTTTCATTCTCCGATTCTATTCTATTTATTGCACGTACTTTTCATCAAAATTCAATCTATCCGGTGATATGTTCCGTTATTCATTGCCTTTGGGAAACCCGAGAGTGTAGCCGAGAGAACCTTTCGAAAACTTATCGGACCAGTGATGTATTCAATTATTTATCGCACATACTCTTTATCGAACTCCAATCGCGACGATGTTTAACATATTTTTTTTGCGTATAATTTTTTGTATGGGACGAATTTCATGCCAACTCGTCTTAAGAGTTGGCAGCACCATCTCAGATAGCAGTGAAACGTTGTGGGTGTAAAGACATGGGTCATTTAAGCAACTTTGCATACTTGAAATATTCGAAAAATAATTAGACTACTTTTTGGAAAAAGCCAAATTTTTTTTCTTATTTTTTTACAAAAATTTATAACTCAAAAACTAGGATACCTACAAAATTTATGTCAAAAGATTTGGAAAAAAATTTCGCTGACAAAAACGTCATTCAAAAAATTAAAATCCATTTTTCTCAAAAACGTATTTTTTCTAAAATTCCCAAATATGTTTCTAACAAGTCGTCCATACATCGGAAGATGGGCACTTTTACAGGGAAAAAGTTTTTCGAACAACAACTTTTTCATATTTTCTTTGAAAAAAATACAACTTATCCTAATTTAGTTTAAAGTCAAGATAGCGCTATAAAGTATTCCACAAAGTTTTAGATCTTATTAAAATATGAACTTCTGTCGAAATCATCAACTTTCTATCTTTTACAGTTTTTGGAATATAAGTCATTTTTGTATGAAGAATTCTGAAAAAAATTATGTTTTGCTCGTAACATTTTTGTGTGTGAACTCTCACGTTTGACATGTTCTTGACATGTTTCTAAATAGAGAAAAGTTAGCAGAGCATTTGAAATTCGATAATTTATACAAAAAAATGTAACGAATTGAACATTAATAGTATTTTTTCAAAGAAAAACATGAAAAAGTTGTTCGAAAAACTTTGCCCATGTAAATGTGCTGCTCATCGTCCGATGTATGGAAAACTTTTTGGAAATTTTAAGGGCTATCTATATCTATTTTTTTCAGAATTTTAGAAGCTTATGTTTTCGAGAAAAATGAATTCTAATTTTCAAAATATTTTTTTTTCAATTAAATTTTTTTCCAAAAAATTCTTTGGTAAATTTTAATGAAAACCAAAATATTTTCTTACATTCCATTCTTTGACTAAAATTTTGTAGGCCTGATAGATTTTTTAAGTTAGTTTATTTTTAAATTTGTGTTTTTCCACCTTTTTTTCAAAAAAATCATTTTATGCTTTTAGTTCCGTCTCATGTTTAATAACAGATGAATGAATTCTATGCATATAAATTACGACATAATTAAGTTATACATTCTACAACATAAACATAAAATTATGAAATAGATACAATTGCTGATTGAGTATGTTTGTTTCAAGCAGAAAGATGCAGTTCACTTGTATATTTCATGTGCGAAAACATGTGAAATTGTCGAGAATTTCGGTTTTAAAAATATGTGCTAGACATTGAAAAACCATGTAAACAGATCAATCTTCAAACCTGGTATCACTGGTTCGCTCAACTGATTCGTCAAAGTAAATTTTCGTGATCAATCCACGAAGACAAACGAACGGTGCCGACATCTGTTGCAACATTTTTGTTTATGGGACATATTAAAATCTCTATCAGATTGGCAGGCCCGAATGTAGTTTCAGATCGTTAACATTTAAATGGATATTTTTATTTGGTATTATTTAATAATTGGAAACACGTGGTGTTGACCTTAATTTAACTCTATTTCTATGTTTTTCTGATGATTCCACAAATCCGATTTCGATCAAGATTGTTTCACCACTAGTGAAAAATGTGATTTTTTATTACACAGAATACATATTTGATGCGAAAATTTTTATGCATAATTTTTAATTCGAAAGTGTATCCATTCCATAACATTTGCATGGTCATTCCATATGAAAATTCATTGTCTTTGCCGCTTCACAAAAGTCAGGTTCTGCGATTGAAAGATGACAGACAAAACTTAACTGTCAGTTTCGAGTTGCTTCGTGTGCGGATCGAAATTGAGCTCAAGTTTGACAGCTGAGGTAAAGACAAGTTGAGGTTGAGTTGAGGTTGACCCGTGTGCGGACGGTCTAAGTCAGACGGCGTCAAATCGTACGATGTATGCGGTCAATCCACTGGTCCATCACGAGAGATGAATTGCTTACAACATTTATTGCACAAAAGGTTCATCGTTTCATATGTTATGTGACATGTGGCAGCGTCTTGTTGAAATCACGTGTCAACCAGATTTAGTTCGTGTATTATTTTTTTTTTAATTTAATTTATTTTCAACTGGCTCAGCAACGTTAAGCATCAATGAGCCGTGTTTATGTATAGGGAAAAGCCTCTGTGAGTAGAACTATGCAAATGTTCTTTCTCATAAAGGCATAAAAACCCTATGATTTTTTCAAGAAATAGAACAATAAAAATAATTATACAACAATTCATTATGAAATATTATTTAAGACTTCTTCTTGAGGATTTTTTATAGAGAAAACCACCTCCTTGAAGATTGCGAGCAATTGCGTGCATCTGAGTATTTTTGAGTTCTGAGGAAAATAGTTGAAGAAAAATGAAAACGTTAATAACCATATATTATTGATAAATAATAAAAATATTCATAACAAAAAACAAAAAAGTTGGAGAAGTAAACGATAATCAAAAATAAAAGAAAAATACACACATACTCATACTTGAAAGTGTATGGATTTGAGGAAGTAATAAATCAACATAATTGCATCGAGATTACGAGTAGCCAGAACGTCACGGATCGAAACATTGAGTGGCATTCCCTTTTTGCGAAAATTTTCTATTAAAGATAACCTTTTATTTTGAAATTCAGAGCAATACCATACAATGTGATCAATATCGTGGTAACCTGTACCACAAATACATAGGTTACTATCACTGATGTTAATTCGAAAAAGATGTGCATTCGAGGAATAATGATTAGACATGAGTCTGCACACTACTCGAATGAAATCACGAGAATAATTATATCCTTTGAACCATGGTTTGAGGATTCGTGTATTTTGGGACGTAAAAATTGCAAATCATTGCCCATTAGCAATTACCATTGACAGTAACGTTGTCTCCATCTCTATCTCCATCTCTAAAGAAATTTCGATCAACGATTTGTCTGGATCTAAATCCGCACCAAACAGTAGCAAAAAGTAGTTGTATATCCCGAACAAAAATGTGTTTCGCCTGTCAGGTAATAGAACCACCGACAACAGTATCCGACTTGCGACAACATTTGCACTCATGCAGAACGCAAAGTGTCACTCGCAACATCGATCCAGTGAGATCTTTTTTACAAAGTTTTTTTTTTAGTTCTTCCCCCATTCGCCGCTCATCGCTGGGAAGGTAAATGAATGCTACTTGTATATTATTGCACTTTGCAGTGATTCACGATAGGTATAAAAAGGTGATGTGTACGGTTCAAAGATGTATAAAATTGTTCAGTGTGCTGTCCGTTGTTAGGTTCAACTCCGAAATGCAATCAAACACGTTTCGTTCCTCGTTTATTCACTTGGTGCAACAACAGTGAATACTCTCATTCTGTTGAAGTATCTTAAGCATCCGCTCATTTTCGGTTATATATTCGTAAATGGGAAGTAACAACACACATTATTTGATATTGACAGATTTTCAAACACTGAACGTATCTGTTCGACTAAAACTAAGGCTAACTAAATTTTTGGATAAAACGGGAAAAAAACAATTTTTTAACTGACGATTGACTCTGACTTTAAAATTCAATGATTAGCAAGCGTTTTCAGTCCATAATAAAATGGCAATGAAAATTACATAACATTAATTTTGACACATGGCACGATTCACGCGTGATCAAACTGTGCGCTGAAAACCCCCATAAATCTGTTTTATTCCGACGCCATGAAACGGGTGACCACATGGTACCAGGCTCAATTCTCGGTATTACAAAAGAACTTTTTTTTTTCATCCCAACTGTTTATTTTATTAGGCTCATTCAGCAATTCAGGTGTAACAGAGCCGAATTTATTCGTGTACATTTTTTATCTGACGATTATCTGTACACAGTAGCCATTATCAGGGATGGTAAAAAATCACATTCAACGATCAATGAATAAGTATATCTCTCTAGTCGGATATTTTTAAATCACCCCCAGCAGGCGATGCTCTTTTATTCTTCATATGTACACAGAGAGAAAACTTGGAACGGTGAGCTACCAAGATCTCAAAAAAGCAATATGAAAGCGGAATCCCCACTGCTTGCACTCTCGAAGCATTACTTCTACTACTCAAGTTTTATCGTGAGTGCAAGCCACAAATGGTTAATCCCATTCCATAGAGCAGATGATGAGTTCTTGATCGGAAAGTGTAACAAGAGACGATCAACTGAAATCTTACGACACTCATCGAGGGATTTTTAATTCTCTATTGCACTGACCGCAGTGAGTGACTGACTCAGTCTCGTGTCGGCTTTATTTTGCTGTCGTCTCCCGCCCGATGAACAGCGGACGGGTAATGGATGCAATTGATTAATTTTATTACCAGCAGATTTGGGCGAATCTCATCCCGCCCAAAATCGTTTTTTAAATACCAATAATTCTGAACATTCACAGTTCTCTCCAAATAATTTTTCCAATAGTAATTCAATTAGTGACTTCACGAAACACCTTTCGGATTCGATTGCATTTCAGACCCTTTTTTATTTTGTAGATAAAACGGATCATATATTTGATTAATTCAATTCTGTGTGGTTACGTTCTTCGTTGCGAATAAATGTAATGAATTAGTATGGACGTATTTTATTCATATATCGTGGACTTCCGACATATCTGGCAGTAGATTTATCGAACGACTAATGTTTTTTTATATCCCTTCAAACTTGTTGCATCTCTCAAGTGTACATATTGCTTTGACCGCAGATTTGGCATGGTTAAATCTGTTTAATTTCAGGTATTAAGTCTTCATTTTGTCGAATGAATACTGATGGAACAATAGGTATCGCAACAAATGATTATCAACATCCTACCTTATCATCAAACGGTATGCGAAGAATTTCAGTGAACTGACGGCATTGGAATATATGCTTTGTGAGGACCACACAATTATTATCAGAGCTGATAAACTGGAAGTCATGAACATCAATTCAATGTGCCCAAGATAATTTTATCCTTTGAAGGTCATTAACCTTTCTAAAGATGATCAGATGGAATATATTCCAATGTCGTCTGGAATAACCTGTCCAACACCTTATGATCGTAATATTGTTTTTGTTATTATTCTGATGTTTCATAACACGGAACTCTATTGATTATTCGCCGAAAATGAATAAAAAATATCCTTGAAGTTAGCCTACGGTTTTAGTAGCAGTGCAATATGGTGAGCCAGTCTCAGGATAAGAAAACATTTAAAAATAAAGCTTTTTTTTTTTGAATGAATCAATAGTAAAACAAAACGTCAAAAAATTTCTCAGCTTTGTGATAGCAGAGAATCATTATCCATTTGAGTTGTATGAGTATTCCCCCCACAAACTTCCAAAAATTTTATGAGCAAATATTTACGTGCTTACACAAAAAAACACATTTTGACATATTTGCGCTAATTTATGTTTTTTGATTAATTCAAGGTAATCAAGGTCTTTTCTAGCCACCAGTTTACTCGGGCCCGAAAAAAGAGGTCTGTATTTAGGCTGGTGGAAAAATATATCTCGCAAGACCACGTGTTCGATGTCGTAATAGCCTTGGCCAATAACGCATTTACATTAACTCATAAAATTAGTGATTTGAGGGGGATTATTGTTTGTAGTCTCTTGTAGATTAATTTAAACACCATCTGAGAAATCCTCTGTGAAACATTAAACATGAAAGTCGTCCTATCTGCTGTAGCGCATTTTTTTATTTTACCCAGTTTCATCGAAGTAAACGCACTCGGAAAGGAAAATTGAACGCCCGGACGAGAGAGCGAGAATCGTAAAGCGTACGTCATAGAGACACTCATTCCCATGGAGCAAATTCTTGTTAGGAGTTGTAAACAAAACGAGAACGGAGAGTAACTCAATTATTCGAACTAGTTTCAGTCTAGCAATGCTTTGGTCAACTCAGAGTTACCAAGTGAAAATCATTTGGTTATGATGGGTGAGGATTAATAGTTAGTCGCAGTTTGCACAGATTGCGATCTGTGCAGTTTGCGATTAATCGTAAATCACATCATGCTCCCTTGTTTTCCATCCTTGGCCATTATAGTCGTAAGAGTATTCCTATTTTATCGATGCACATGTCGCCTTTTTCCGCAGTAAGAATATTTCTATTGTTCGAATGTTCACAGTTGGACTATATACACAGCGAGACTGTTGATATGAGACTTCCATTATTGTGTTATAAATAGCACCAATTACCGATGCAGCAAATCGTATGTGAAGTGAGAGGCTGGGATCACCATCACATGATGATTGTTGCGTGGATGTAGTAGAGGAGGTGCGGGGTAAAACGGACATGTTAAGAAAAACTTCAATTATACAGGGTTTTCCAACTTTAAATTCCGAAAGTAAATTGAAATAAAACACCTTAGAATTCGAATTTCGATGAACCTTTTTTTTCAAATTAAAGTTTGGTTTATGCCATTATGTGTGAAATACAACATCATTCAAATGTCCACCTAGGGCCTCCTCGCACTTCTTGATCCGGAACAGGTAATTTTCGATGACTTTTCGGCACATATGGGGCGGTATCTCGGTCATAACTTGTTGTAAAATGTTGTCTTTCGAATGTTCAAGAGTTTGCGGAGAGTTGGCATAGACACGGTCTTTCGCATAACCCCACAAAAAAAAGTCTAGCGGGTTCAAATCGCATGATCTGGACGGCCAATTGGCATAACCAAAACGCGAAATTATGCGTCCCTCAAAGTTCGTTCGCAATATGGCCATGTTCGGTCGTGTTGTGTGGCACGTGGCGCCATCCTGCTGAAACCACATGTCATCCGTATCCATATCTTCAATTTGTGGCAAAAAAAATCGGTTAACATGCGGCCATAGCGCTCACCATTCACAGTTACCGTCTCGCCGTCCTCATTTTCAAAGAAATACGCAATGCGCACCAAACAGTGACTTTTGGCGGATGCAATGGCCTCTCAACAATCACGTGTGGATTTTCTGAGCTCCATATACTGAAATTTTGGGTGCCACCGAGCTCGAAATGTGCATCGCTGAAGAAAATTTGATGCGAAAATTCAGCATTTTGCTGCTGTTGTTCGTTCACCCAATCGACGTATGCCCGACGCATTCCATGGTCACCACGCTCTAATTTTTGTACCAGATGGACTTTATATGGATGTAGGTGCAAGTCCAAATGCAAAATTCGCCACAATGATGTGTTTGACAAGCCCAATTGCTGAGCACGCCGTGGAATCGAAACATTCGGGTCATCCTCCACACTGGCAGCAACAGCAGCAATATTTTCGGCCGAACGCACATTACGATGATGCACGGGTTTCACAATATCCGCTACGGATCCAGTTTGTTCGAATTTACGCACTACATTAGCGATTGTGTGCTCTGTAGGCCGTCCATGACGACCAAAATCCGTCCGTAATGCTCGAAAAACATTTGCCGGTTTTTCATCATTTTCATAGTATAATTTAACAAAATTAACACGTTGTGCGATGCTAAAACGATCCATATTGTAAAATGGCAGACAATCAACTAACGATATGACGCTTTGGTTGACAGCTATGTCAAACGGTTGTCAGCGCAGGGCTGTATACTTTCGGAAGCCCGAAATGGAAAACCCTGTATCTTTGGAAACTCATGTTTCCCAACACTTTGATGCAGTTTCTTGCAATTCAATATACTATTTTTCTACCTAATTGGCCAAATATTTTGTGTGTGTGTTTTTCAATGTTTTTTTACTGAAATTAAAACAGAACGAAAAGTACAACATTTTTTTCGATGCGGGCAATATGGACATTAGGGTGGCAATGGATGTATGGGAAAAATTTCATCATCGGATTTCAAAAACCGACCATGTACATTTTGTTTATTGGCCCAAAAAAATGAGCTGCGCAAAGTTTCAGCTCGATCGGACATGATTTAGGGGTGCCTCAAAGCGCTCAAAGTTTTGATTTTTTCATCCTCGAAAATCTTCCAAGGGGGAGTAAAGCAAAAATCGATTTTTTTATGTCAAATGACTTAAAAATGCATGAAACGTTGAGATCTGGAGTCATCTCGAAAAAAAACAAATTTTGGCCGAAAATGGACCTTTTGGGACTTACCCTGAGAGGCAATGAAAGCATGGAAAAAAAAATTATCGAATTTCAAAAACCGACCATGTACATTTTATTTATTGGTCCAAAAAAAATGATCTGTGCAAAGTTTCAGCTCGATCGAACATGATTTAGGGGTGCCTCAAGGCGCTCAAAGTTTTGAAACTGAAACTTTGCACATATATTTTTTTGGGGCCAATAAACAAAATGTACATGGTCGGTTTTTGGAATTTGACATGCCCATTTTCGCTGCCACCCTAATTGAAATATAGTGAGAGGAATGTGGACAGGTTTGTAATATATAAATCATAGAGGTTTATCGATCGCGAGAGGATTTTTTTATATTCAACCAAGGTCCGAACTTATCACGAATGTACGTCAAATGATGAAAAAACTGAATTAATCCACCTAGAAGTGATATCGTGCTATTCAGCAGTATAAACGGACAGACCCTCAACTATTTTGCTTTTGGTTCCAGTCAGCTTCTAAACAGTCCACATTTGGCGATTTGATTTCCGTTTATAGACCCAGGGCATTACTTGGGATTAGATTAAACAGACATTCCACAGTCTATCTACCTCCCACTGGCAACTTTCCGTTTTACCCCACCAGTAAAATTATTTCAATAATTTAAATTTTCCACTCAAAAATGAATTTACCTTTCCGTACATACCTAATATCCCTTCTCTGTTTGCTCGCAAACCCAAATATGACCAAAACACACAAAGATGGTCAGTTGAGGGCCCTGAGTTGTGAGCTCGTGACAGTTCGATTAGTAGCGGACACGCAATCAATTAGGCTACGAAGACCGCCTACAGAAGAACGTTAAACATGGTTAAACTTGAGTATATTTTTCCCCTGTTGGGTGTGTACCACTGCGTCCATTATTTTGAACTATTGTGGTAAGCTTGAGTATAAATGAACAACCGAAATAATACTATCTATGTATCGATACGGGAACCATTCTATAGGAACTACCACCATGCTTTCAATTTAGCGTATGTGACTGTGCTGAATTGTTCACAAAAATGAAAATTCATCTGTTGTATTAAAATAGATATTTTGAATTAGTTTACAAAATATAGATGAAGTTTGTTTTGTATCTTTGCCACAATTTAGTTAAGCCTTATCACTTCTATGTTTCCAATCTGGTTTTGCAGAATGAGAAAAATCCAGCAAATCACCAAACATTCAAACTTACTCTGTTGAGAAAAAAATAACTAGCAGAACCTTCGATCAAATAACAGAAGCAGCTAGAGCTGGAATGATTATTTCTTCCGCCGTCAGCACGCATCGTGCAAACAGATTGTTTGCATTATCCGAACCTGTCGGTATAACCTGATATACTCCCAGCCCAGTATTTCCCATCGCCAGCCAGATATCCTTAGCAGGAAGCGCCAGCGTAGAAAGCTACGTGTGGCGTAGCATCTCATCCCGGCTGCAATTGATTAAGAGCGACATCCGAGATCCTCCAGTGTGTCATCTTCATTCGCAGCCCGTGATTGTGTGTACGGATCTGATTTTTTTTTCTCTCCACCCGCTCCTTCCATGAAACGACCCAACCGGTGATAGGTTTTTATCTCTGCCAAATTGGAACCCCTTTCGTGGAGGCGGCGGATAGAGATGCAACCGGTGCAATCAGTGCAATCTGAAAAATTCTTTCCCGATCCCGATGCCAATGGTGATGCAATTGAAATTCAATTTTCCCTCCACCGCCCGGGGGGATTTGCTGTCTCGGGAAGAAGATGTAATGTTTCGGAGTGAAATTCTATGCACTCAGAGCGTACTCGATTGCTTCTTAATTGATGCGCTTAATGAAGATACAGAAAATATGTCCTCTGTTTCGAAGGTTGCAAAATGTTGGCTACGCATAACGCTCCCGAAAAATGACTCTTATTGATTGGTAATTACAAATTCATAAACCATAGGTGTTTGTGACCCAAACACAAGCCCCCGCAATACGCTGTCGACGGGAACCATCATCATCGTTTCACCGGGCTTCGATTTATTGGCCGAGAGGCCAATGGATGGAAGATGGGATGTGGCGCAAAACTTTTCATATGCATTCATATGTCCGCATCCCTCTCTCACCCATCACAGCCCATATTCCAATGTCAACAGTTTTCCCCCGCAATTCCAGCTGACTTATCGG
Organism: Toxorhynchites rutilus septentrionalis; assembly: GCF_029784135.1. Classification (NCBI taxonomy): domain Eukaryota; kingdom Metazoa; phylum Arthropoda; class Insecta; order Diptera; family Culicidae; genus Toxorhynchites; species Toxorhynchites rutilus. Next base: position 183,019,957 of record NC_073744.1, on the reverse strand, counting down.
GGTTAGGTGTCTCCGAGAAACCAATAAAGGGCATTCGTTCACATCGAAGGTACCCTCACCCGCTCACTTTCATCACCCTCGGACTGGGCGTAGCTTTTGCTTTCGGGTCCTGATTCGAGATTCAGCCCGTGGTGCACATACAGAACAGAACAAAGAGTCGTACACATTTAATATTCATTTCAATGAGGACTCTGCGATTCAACCCGTTGGCGGGCCATGAGGAGAGAGGTCATAAGCATCCCAACAGCAGCAGCATCAGTGGCATCAGTAGTTTGGAAGCTTTTCATGTCGTATACAATTTGTATGGAAATTCTCATATGTCTGCAATAATGCAAAAACATTCATGACAATTTCTCGGTACGCCCAGATGCAGAACTTGTGATCAACAACGGCAGCAAAAAAAAAAAGAGAGAATCGGAATCCGACTCCACCCTCCCCGGCCGGAGCGTGGCTCCCGCACGAGTGAAGTTTCAAACGATACGAATTTGATTTCATGAAGATTATTCATATTCATATTCGTGCAATATCAGCAGTTGAGCCCATAGCCCGCAGTGGGGAGAAGGATTCGTATCATGGGATTCGTTTTTGTTTCCGTTGCGTCATTCTTTCTGCTGCTTGCGCCGGATATGGGAATGCCATTTACGAAGGGAGTCGTATTCTGACAAGAAGACACGTGGTACCGTCGATCGCGACATAAGATAAGAATTGGCTTCAGCTTTCTGGGTCCCTTCACAACCAACCGCCGAACATCGTCATTAATCGCGTTGAAAAACTTAAGCAGAACCAATTTCCCCGTTCTCCATCGACTGGTAATCCACTGGCCAACGAGGACGTACCGCACCTTATCTCCTCTGAGCAGTTCAGTGATAATAGTAATAACGATAAAGCGAAAATCGTCGTCATCCTCGCCAGATGGCTTGCCCGCCCCACACTTGGCCGGGAAGACGGGAAGACCACAAACGGAAGTAAGCCACCAGAGTCCAGGTGAGTATAACACCGCTTGGTCGGTCTCTCAAACGTGTCAGCTTTTGCTGCCTTGATTGGGTGATTTTTTCCCTTTCTCATCCGACAGAGACAGGTCTGTTTCGGCATGGCTCTGTTGAGAAGAGCCAGAGTAACGACAAGCGGCGGTATAATAGAAGAATTTTGCAATCACTTTTTTTGTTCCTTCGGTGGCCCACTTCCTGCGTTGGTTTCGTTGCGAGAAGATGGCGATGGTCATAGCAAGAGGAGACTGGTGCTGTGTTATAGCTCAACGTTGATGATTTGAATGGCTTAATCTCGACGACAGCATGACAAGCAACTTGTTGATGAGGTAGTGAATTCGCTGAATTGGGAACCGGAGTAACAGACCTCTCGTAGTGCACTTTAAGTTCAATACAGCCGCGTAAACAGCTCACCTTTATGATTTTATACTTTGAACAGGCTTGTAACAACTCAGGAAATCACAACCATTTATAGCGGGACTTGTCAATGTTTTTTTTAATGAAATACAGGTTTTTCGAAATGTGGAGTTCAAATTTATTCTAGATGTAGTTCAACTCTTACATTTTAAGAATGGAATTCTGTTTCGGTCGTATGACCATCGATGATCGTTGGACTTAATTTTCCACTACTCGGTCACACATTTTGACCGGAACGTTGCGAATTTCGCGTTGGATATTGTTTTTGAGTTCTTTTAAAGTTGCTGGCTTGTTGGCATAGATCAGTGACTTGCAGTAACCCTATAGAAATACATCCAATGGCGTCAAATCGCATGAACGAGGCGACGGCCAAGTTCTCTAAATAACACGTTCACCAAACTTAATTTTCAATAAATCTATTGTAACCGTTTTGTTGAAACCACCTATCATTGATACTAAGATCTTCCAATTTTGGTAAAAACTAGTTCAGTCCAACCTGTCGCGATAGCGCTCTCTTACTAAGCGCCTGCCAATACATTAGTCGCGATCGAGAAGCCGATCAGAACGGTCGTTTTTCCGAAAGGGTGCCCGATTAAAGTGAAAGTAAATTTCAAATTCTATTAAAAAACTTAAAACACGAACAAGAGACAACATGGCCGTCAGTCAAAGGAATATGCGAGAAAGAACATTTGTTATAAACTTTTCCGAAGCCATGAAGAAGCCAAAGATCGAAACGGTAACGGATTATATGTTCAAAGTACTGAATATTCCAACCGAACGACTAAAATCAGTGCAAGCAAACTTATCACGTGGTATAACATATGTTGAGGTAGATACGGAAGAGTATGCTCTAGAAGTGGTTGAGAAAAATGATCGTAAACACGAGGTCAAGTACAACGATTACAAGTTCGTGGTACCTCTACACATGGAAGATGGATCAACACAAGTTCGAGTACACGACTTACCACCGCAAATGGACAATGAAACGATTAAAAACGAGATGACACGATATGGTGAGGTCTTGGCGATCAAGGAAGAGTTTTGGGAGGCTCCATCGTTGTTGAAAGGCATAAAGAATGGCATTAGAGCAATTCGCATCAGGATCCATGATCAGATACCATCGTACGTGAACATTGCTGGCCATTTCACACTGATCACGCATAAGAACCAGATTATCACGTGTCGCCATTGCTGCAAGCCAGTACACATTGGGATGAGCTGTGCGGAGGCGGGGCAGGTGATAAAGAACAGAACGAGCGTAAATACTCGAATGAGCAGCCCCACTTCGTCGAACGCCGGACAACCTCGTCCAGTAGATACAAGAGACAATCGTGATACGCGAGAAGAGAACTCAACACAGGGGAGCAGCGTGGTACTCGGACAGATGACAAACTTGAATGAGTTAAACAAGCAGCAACGATTGATTGAGACGAGTAAGAAGATGGATTCTGCTGCTCTGAATACGAAGAGTTTTCCGACAAACTCTAGTAAGAAAGAGACAGAGGAGGCTGTTTTTAAGATTCCTGATGGAGCAGTAGCTGTAAAAACACAGAATGGGTTCTCTGAGCTGATGGAACGTGGTGAAGAGGATGGTTTCCTTTCTGACTCATCGTCGTGCAGTTTGAATAGCCGTAAGCGACAACGTCGGAATCAAAATCAGAAAACCATTCAAGTGTAAGTAATGGGAGATATTGTCGACATTACCTATGCGATCGCAACATTGAACGTAAATGGAATTTCCAATATGACAATGATTGATTCATTGAGAGCATTTATAAGGTTGATGGAACTAGATATTATATGTTTTCAAGAGGTTGAGGGGGAACATTTTGAGATGTTCGGATATGATTTAATTTATAATATTGATCATTGTAAGAATGGAACAGCTATAGCCATTAGATCAACCATAAAGTATGACCTGGTAGAAAAGAGTCTAGACACACGAGTGATTAAGATAAGAGTGAATGAAAAAATAACTCTTTGCAATATTTATGCTCCTTCGGGATCGCACAGAAGAACGGAGAGGGAATCTTTTTTCTCTGAGACTGTTCCATATTATTTGCGAAATATTTCAGAATGCACAATACTGGGAGGAGACTTCAACTGTATTTTGAATTCTTGTGACAGTTCAAATGAGCATTGCGCAAACTTTAGTACTAATTTGAGGTCATTAACACAGAACTTGAGACTGCAAGATACATGGAATGTCATTAACCCGTCGAGAACGGAATTTTCATTCATACGAGCTGGATTTGGATCTAGAATTGATCGTATTTATGTTTCGAACGATCTTAAAACGAAAATTGTTGGTGCACGATTCAACGAGGTTTCATTCTCAGACCATAAAGCGTATATTTTGAGGCTAAAGCTACCTAGATTGGGTGGGATATTGGGTAGAGGAGTTTGGAAGTATAAATCAATGATAACAAATCATGAAGTTAAAGAACAGTTTAGAATGAAATGGCGGTATTGGGTGTCTCAAAGGCGTTATTACCGAACATGGATAATTTGGTGGATTGAGTACGCAAAACCTAAAATTGTTTCTTTTTTAAAATGGAAGACTAAACTAGCGAATAACATTTTTTATGATTCGATGAGAATATGGTATGGGGCTTTGAAAAGAGCTCATGAAGAATATTTGATCAATCCAAATAAAATCGCTGAAATAAATCGGATAAAAGGTATCATGTTGAAATTACAAAGAAATCATTCTTTGACAAAGGTAAAAGAAAATGAAGTTTATCTGTCAGGAGAACCAGCTTCTGTGTTTTACGTGTATGATAGAGTTAAGAAATTCAATGAAAGAATTATTAAAAGTTTGGAAATTGATGGACAAAAATCAACAAACCATACGGAAATTGTTGGCCACATAGTATATTTTTACAAGAATGCTTTCACTTCGGAGAGAAATGGGGAAAGTAATGATTTTGTCCCGAATTTAACTATACCTGAAAACTGTGTCGAAAATGACGGAATGATGGAAAGAATCGAAGAAGATTTTATTTATACGTTAATAAAAACTGCGAACTCGAAAAAATCACCTGGAATGGATGGTTTAACCAAAGATTTTTATCTGGATTTTTGGGATATTGTTAAGACGGAGTTTACTGAAGTGATTAATGATATTGTAGCAGGAAATGTTCATAAAAAAGTTTTTCGATGGGATGATTGTTCTAATAAAGAAGAGCAATCATTCAGAGTCCATTTCCCAGTTTAGACCAATTACCTTGCTTTGATTACATTTTCTGATTTTCTGATGATGATTACAAAGTTCTTTCGAGAGCTTTGAAATATCGTTTGGAGAAATTAGTAAAATATGTAATTTCTCCAAATCAAAAATGCGCTAATAAACAACACAATATATTTGATGCTACGTGTGCACTGCATGATAAAATTGTAGAATTCAATACAAAGAAAAAGAAGGGTTACATGGTTTCTTTTGATTTAGAACGGGCGTTTGATAGAGTGGAAGATTCTTTTTTAATCGACACTATGAGAAATATGGGAATAAATGAAAGATTTGTCAATCTGATTGGATTGATGAGACAAATGTCATTTTCTAAAATATTGATCAACGGAAGATTGAGTAATGAAATTCAGATTAGAAGATCAGTGAGACAAGGTGATCCCTTGTCCATGCACTTGTTCGTGTTGTATTTGGAGCCCCTTATTCAGCATTTGAATCGAGTTTGTACCAGTGAAATGGATCTTTTAAGTGTTTATGCAGATGATATTTGCATAGTAGTGGAGGATGTACAAAAGTTAGACGAAATAAAAGAAATTTTCGAAAGATATGGTAGTGTATCAGGAGCCCGTCTTAATATACTGAAAACTGAATGTATGGTTGTAGGAGAAGAAAATGTCGATTCACAGCAGCCACGATGGCTAACCGTGCAACGAAATATGAAAGTTCTTGGTGTTTTTTATAGTAATGATTTCAAAATCATGATTGAAACAAACTGGACTCATGTTACTAATAGCTTTTCTCGATTGATATGGTTGCACAAGATGCGTAATTTAAATAAAATTCAAAAGGTAATTTTCCTAAACACTTTCGCTTTATCCAAAGTGTGGTACATAGGATCTATTTTAAATTTACCAAACAAATTTGCAGCAAAAATAAAATCACTCATTGGTAGCTTTATTTGGAAAAATTTTGAGCAAATGGTTAGTTATATGCAACTAATTCTGCCTAAAAATAAAGGTGGGTTTGCGCTACATGATGTGGAAATGAAATGCAAATCATTGTTGGTTAACAGATTCAAAAGAACACAAATAAACCGTTACATTCATGACACGATTATATACAACTTTAATGGTTCAAATACAGCTTCCAGTATTCCCAATGAATACGATTACCTTAAAAAAATTAACCATGAATTAAGAATGTTGCCATCTCAAGTTCTTGACCTTATGACCTCAAATGTATTATACAGTTACTACATAGAAAAAGTAAATACACCAGAAATAGAGAAAAAATATAGACAATATAATTGGAGAACAATATGGAGAAATATAAGGAGCAAAAATCTTACGTCGGATGAGCTCTCCTCTTTATATCTTTTTATTAATGAAAAAATACCAAATAAGGAGCAGTTTCATAGACAGGGAAGAGTACCTCAGCCGTTCTGTTCATTCTGCATCGGAGTAGTGGAGGATTTATGTCACAAAGTTAAGGATTGTCAATTTAATGCAGGTTTATGGCGATATATGATGCAAAGGCTAAATGACTGTAATATTAGAACAGAGAGATTGAATTTTAATAGTCTGAAATTTCCAACACTTGTGAGTTATAATAGAATAGAAAAAAGAAAAATCGTAGAGGTTTTTCGAAAATAAATGCATTACATTGTGACAACTGCTCCAGGCGACAGAAATGTAAATGATCTAGCTTTAGTACTAGAATAAGTTTTGGAATAATAAAATTGTGCATTGTGATAGATGCATATAAAAAAAAAAAATACATTTGGCCTTCCATTTTTATTTATATAGATTGCTCGTTCGTGCACTTCACCATGATGGGAATGTTCATTTTGACTAACGTTTTGGCATTGACAGATCATTGAAATGTTTTAAGAGTTCGTTCACCTTTATAGGACCTACGAAATTTGGTCAAATAATGGATATTGTAAACTTTTTTCTATTTTGAATCATGTCGAAACGATGTTATTCGTGAGAATTTACATACAACAAATGACACGAGGAAAACTTAAGTACCAAAAGAAAACATTGATGTTAGAAAAACTCTTTTCCTGTAGAAGTGCCCTTCTTCCGATGCATGAATAACTTTTTTTTTATTAAATCTTTTATTTTTACAGGCTCAGTTACATAAGTTTAAAGGAGACGAATTCTAAAATATATGTTTTAAAACTGTATATAAACATTTTTCCTAACTCTATGGTTAGTAAGGTGGGAAACCGAATACTCGCGGTTTACTTGAGTTTAGAAGAGTGACATATTTTTTCAGGAAAGGGATGGGATATAAAAAATTGTTACAATGTTGATGATCACACTCAATTCTTATATCCATTCGTATATCTATTGTATATTTACACTACACTATTTACACTATTTGACTGTTTATAGCAAGGGGGCCAATCGTTCGCAATGGATGAAAAGGAGAAGATGAATGACTTGTCGGTTATAATATAGGCTTATCATATATTTTTTTAGAATTTAAAAAAATACCTTTTTGACAAAAACAAATTTCAATTTGAAAACTTTTTTTTTTTTCAAATTGTTTGATATTTTTAATGAAATATACATAATCATTCACATTCCATTTTTGACCGAACTTTTGTAGATTTTGTTTGTAAAAAAGTTGCAAATGAAAATTATTGCGAAAAATTCTAACTAAAAAACTATAAAATTTTAGTCGAAGAATAATATGTCGAAAATTGTTCTTTACTTATTTTTCTCAAAAACGTATACAGTATCGGACAGAACATTGAGATCACTGCTCTAGCAAAAAAAAAGTGACAAAATTTTGAGAAAGAAAATATAAATAATTTGCATTGTTCGAAGACATTTAGAACATCTGTTGTTAAAATAAAAACTATAGATGGGTTATACCTATGATATAAGCGCAAGGTTTACGTAGGACTGCCGTTGGCTTAGTAATCATTTGTTTTTTTTTTCAAATAGCAATAATCACACCACGGATGTTCCTCATTGAGTACGATATCGCTGCTGCGCAGAGCTATCTTTCGTATGTATTGATTAAATTATTGATTAAACTAGTAAAGCTATCGTATCAAATAGTTATCAACATTTTGCCTAATCATCAAACGGTATGCGTAGAAGTTCAGTGAACTGACTGTCGGGATATGCAATCTTGAATAACCGAGCCAAAGCGTGGCATTTGTACCCACTTTTGTAGACTGTGTTAGCAAAACAAATTCAGGAATGTAAAAATGCATGGGGGTTTAAAGGTACTGCCGAGATCTGCATAGCCGATTCTCCCAACTCGTTGGTTTCTGAATCTGTGTTGGGAAAACACATTCCGGTTTGCAAAAATGCAAGGGAGTACAAAAGTACTCGCAGCTTGTATCTCATTTGCAATGCCAATTTCCCACGCTCCATGGTTTTGAAATCTGTGTTGGGAAACATTCCAATAGGTAAAAACGCAAACGAGTACAAAAGTACATGCTGCTTGCATCTGTTTTGCCATGCCGATTTCTCCAGACTCCATGGTTTTGAAGTCTGTGTTAGGGAAACATCCATTTATTTCAGCGATGGTACCTCAATCGTTGCGCAATCATAACTGAGTGGATTTCCGAGCGACACTCGCTTTGATACCGATTGGTGTTATTTCAATAGCCTGTTTTGAAAGCAATTTTAAGGCTATTGAAACAAGTTTTTGGATCAAAAAGTAACAAGCATAAAACGTGTAGACATTTTATCTTTCGAATGAAGTGTATATCATACGATCTCGTTCAGTTGTTTTGGAGCTATTAACGCTCAAAATCTCGTTCTCCGGCGTAACGCTTTCGTTTTCGAAACTTTGAACTTACATCCCAGTATAGAAATGAAAGACGCAGTCCTACGTCAAAATTCATTAAAAAATGCGTTTTAAGCATACTTAACAACTAAAATGACGCAACAAAAATCAAGACCGGTTTTGAAATTCATGGTAGAAAAAATTAAAACCAAGAAATTTCACACCGCGAAAGGCTTCTAGGGTTGGTACTTGGTCATGTAACCTTTGTTACACATCAATTCACGCACCCGGTTCGGCATGAATTCCACCAGCTTCTGGCACTTGGTGACCGGGATGGCGTACCAACAAGGTTACCAGATACTCTGTGATTTCGCGTTGCCTGCTGTATGCCTTTGACATTTTGCGGATGACCATCCACTGTGTTTCCGTGCAATTATGCGCACGACCCATTTTTCGTTGACTGCAACTACACCTAGCGTTGCCAGAAAGTATTTCATTGTCAGCACAAAATATACTTTTTCGTGTCCTGAAGCGTCAAATGAGCAAATAAAATCATCTGCCTCAAAAGCATCAAAATGTTTCTATGTATGGGAGCAGACATCTCTTTCTTTTTTCAACTCTTTTGGGATTGTACCAAAAAAAAAGTCCGAACGATATCAACGGGGATCGATCCAAGGCCGGATGGAATGCAAGGCTTTTTTTACACAACCGCTCTACCCACACAGCCACTGGTGCTGTTGCATAAATGCGTGATAATATTACACCTCATTATAAAATGAAGGTGGAAAGTGTTTTCTAAGAGTAAAGAGAAGAGCACAAAGGAGAGCTATATCCATCTCGGTCTGGGCCGTGTATGTGGAAAAGTATGCGAAAAGCTTTAATGCGTGCTTATTTGCAATGTGTATCTTGTTTCACTCGCTCATATTGCTCGTATATTGCTTTAGCAAATATATTATACAAATGCTATACCAGTATTGGAGAGTAGCACATTTTCTGTTATTTTTAGGCTGATTTAATGTAATAAATCGGGATACCAAAGCATGTGCTAAAAAATTATTTTGGCTTGCGTGCTTGTGTATTGTTTTAGCGAGGATAAGAATTAATCATGAATCACCAAATATCGGCTACTTATACAAAATCACGCATGCCAACGACCCTTATTAGAACTACCAAAATTTTCTTATGAAAAAATATTTTTAAAATTTTGATGCATTCAAAAATAATACTGAAGTTATAAACAAGCAAATTGAATGACATAATTCCGTAGGTTCCGTATTCCATTACGTTCACAATGCAGTCGTGGTCTGAACATGACGAATTTTATTATGATATGTCTTTTTCACAATTTTTGCAGAATACTACAAAATACGTTTTTAAGAAAAATGAATGTTCAATTTTGATAATTTTTTATGTATTTTTCTTTTTTGTTTGATATTTTTAAAATGAAAATTCGAGTTATAGATTTTTTAGTTATATTTTGTGTGAAAATGTTGGTTAACTGTTTGAATTAACAAAGATTTGAAAAACAATTTAATCAAAAACATGATCACAAAAATGTTAAATTAAAAACTATGAGAACTGCGAAACTTCGATCAAGTGTTTAAATTTTCTATCTTCAAAACTGTAGGAGCTATAAAATATCGCTCACCGAATAAAATGTAGAAAATAGCTCCAATTTTCATTTGAAACAACGAATAAATTTAATAATAAATTGAAAAAATATTTAAAAAATTAAAATTCATTTTCTCAAAATGGTTTTTTTTTCAGTTCTGTGATATTTTCAAATACAGCGTGGACTCGATTATATACAGTCTTCGATTTCTTATCACTTTATATAATCTAATCCTGTATATAATCGAGTAAGAATTTTTTTTTTAATTTGTTTTTTATACATATAGTTTTGGTTTTTTGAATGTAAAAGAAGAATTTAGTTTTTGATTCATCCCCTTAAAGTCAGAAAATACCTTTCTAATATCAAAAATTCGAATTCTTTCAGGAGTTGATAGTGGTCATATTTGATGATAAAAAAAACTTTTTCGAATATATGCAAATGCCAACAATGACAGAGTTACTGCAGTTTTTCTCTGTTTCGGGCTCTGTTTGCCTTAAACTGGCTCTGATTAAAAAAATACGCAACGTAGAACAATTCTGTTGCTTCCATTTGGAAGATAAGAAAATTTTATACAGGATAAAGTTGTGGAATTTTCTATTTAGTGAATTTGAATAACTTTTTAGAAGCAAATAACTTCAAAGTTTGTGGTTTTTAAAGTGTTATCCAAAAATACATGATAAACTTGAATGTTTCCATCAACCAAATTAAAGCTCTCTAACCGTTATACAATTTGTTCTTTGACACCCAACTCCTATTTTTTTTCACTGTAATATCATTTGAAGCAATTCCTGGTGATTTTTATACTAAAATCTACCAAAATCAGGATTTTTAGTTCACTGTACTCGTAATAACCAAATTAACTTTCACTTTAACGTTGACACATTTCATTTTTGCTTAAAATAAGTCATATTTGAAATACAGGGCGGACTCGATTAAATAAAGTTTCGGATTTATTTCCACTGTATATAATCGAATCCTGTAAATAATCGAGTCAAAAAAAAATGTTTTTAATCGTTTTTTTGTGCATATATTTATTGTTTTTGAATATAAAATTAATAGAATTTGAAATGAGAATTTAATTTGTGATTCATCCCCTTAAAGTCATAAAATACCTTTCTCAAATGAAAATCCGAATTCAGTCGGGATGTGATAGAGGATCATATTTGATGAAAAAAAATCCTTCTACGCATATGTTTGAATTTCAACAATGATAGAGTTACAGAACTTTTTGTTTGTTTCGGACACTGCCTAGAACAGGCTCTAATTAAAAAATTACGCTACTTAGGATAATTCTGTTGCATTTGGAAGATAAGACATTTTTATACAGGATACAATCGTGAAACTTCCAAATTTGTGGATTTAAGTAACATTTTAGAAGTGAAATACTTCAAAGTTTATGGTTCTTAAGTGATTCTGTGGTTCTTGCACTTAATTTTATCCAAAAAATACATAATAAACTCCGAAGTTTCTATCTACCAAACAAAAGCTCTCCAATCACTCTACAGTTTGTTCTTTGACACCAAACTTCTATATTTTTTGGTTTCGCTGCAAAATAATTTTAAATAATTTCTGGTGAATCTTCAACTTAAATCTACCAAAATCACATTTTTTATTTCACTGTACTCGTAATCGGCAATTAACTTTCTCTTTAACGTTGACACATTTCATTTGCTCTTGAAATAAGTCATTCGAAATATAAAAAAAAATATTTGAACTGTATAGAATCTAGTCTCAAACTGTATTCGAATCCTATATAATCGAGTGTGTATGTAACCGAGTCCGACCTGTATAACCATTCTCACTAATATCTGTAAAGAATCTTACGTTGTTTCATTGTTCAAAACTACTGAAAAGCGGCAAGAATATTTATGTTGGGATGACAGTAAAAAAACTATCAGAACAAAGGATGGTGAAGGCTGATAATTTTAAAGGATATTTGTGGTATTTTTTTTTCGTGAAGCTAATCAAACGAATGAGGTTGATGCAATGTTCAATCTCAGGTACCTTCTCAATTTAGCAAGCATAAATGTTATATAGGAAGCGGTTTAAAAGTTCTACAGAGGAATTTTACAAATCGGCTCAGCAATGGCACGCGGCGGCACATCGAAGATTTTTCAGTTCAAGATGGCAATTGTGAAAGTTGGGAACAAAAAAGAGGAAAGGAAAGTACAGGCCACATCTGGCTAACCGGGTATGATTACCATGTCGTGCGATCGTGTCAATTTGAAGATTTGGAAAATCAGGCAACTCATATTCCTCCGTTCGATCTTCATGTCTGACCGGAATATTTAGAAAATCAAATGAAACTGATTGAAAAATATTAAATTGAATTCAAACAAGCAGTGTCAAAATCTGTAATCAATATTTGCGAAGTAAAGTTGAGCAAAGCAGAAAAAATAAATACATTTTCCTTCAAAATTTCATATTGTTAAAATGTTGAATATAAAAACATCAATGTCAGCTTCCAAAACTGCCATTGCTCCATAAATCGACGAGAATCCATTATAATCATCGACCTTCACCCAAACAAACATTTATTATAAAACCCATCCACTTCCGGTTTTCCACGCACTGAAGAAGGATACAGCGGGAGTGGGATGCGTGGGACACTGATAAAAAGTGTCATTATTGCGATTCCGCAGCACAAAACGTTACCCGCATACGACACACATTCGCATCATATTAGATAATAAAAAATAAATCATTCTCCGGCATCGGAGTGGAAAGCCCTGTGACAAGCCTTCGGTCTCGTTTTATCATCTAGCGTGCGAAAGGAACTCCGAACGGTTTCCACGATCAGGATATATATTCTAAATTTGGTCCCCACCCTCGCCTCCGACATAATGGTCCATGCGAGAAGATCCAAACTCGGCTGAAAAGGAAAACGTGTCTTTTCCCGGAAAATCACCTTTCAACCATCCAGCGAAACACACAATGGGGCTCAAACATACGAAGTCTCGCCGCCCACCCACTCGCATTATTGCTTCGCCGCACCGCACCGCGCCGCGCCGTCCCATCGCATTCCTCGGCTGGCTGATTTAGAAGATAAATGAGGATGTTTGTTTCTCCCGCCGACCGAAGACACCACAAAAGCCATCATTCCGTTCTCGGGTGCAGCCACGGGAATTCCGGTGAATTGTGAGCATCCCAAGCGACCCTCAAGATGAGAGTGGGGGGGGGGGAGCCCAAATGAAGGATCCGAGAGAAGAAGAAAGTAAAAAAACAGCATTCCAGTGGGAAGGAAAAGAAATGTGTCACAGTGCTTAAGAGCAGACGAACAAACATAAACCTGTAAGATAGTAGAATGGAAAGCGAAGCGCGAAATGCCAGCGCCCCGTGCCAAACGGAGCGGAAGCTGAGCGATCCCCTCGTAACCCCCCCGGGGGGAAGAAGCTTTCAAAGTAGGAATAAATTTGATTAAGTTACGCGGAAGCGACAGTTTTATCAATGCCTCATTTTTCATCAATTCCCCATTAGGGTGCAGCGAGCTGGCTTTCCGCGATATTCACGAGTTATGGAGAAAAAAGGACAACGCCAAGAAGGCAAAAAAAAAAACTAGGGGAAAAGGATAGGAAATTGAAAACCAGCCCAGTCCAGCCGAACAGGGGGCGGAACAGAAGTCGGAATTGAAATTTGTCTATTTCACGAATTGACAGCAGTTCTGTACGACAAAAGTCATCAAATTGTGGAGCACACTTCGGAGAGAACCATGATTTTTCCATCCGGAAAAACACACGCCCCGAACAAATCATCTTCCGGAAGTGCTATCGCGCGTTATCGCTACGACTTATTTTCCAAACCATTTCCCAGCCTCCGAGAGCTGTGTGCTCTGTTTCCCCGTTTCCCGATTTCTGATCCCGTCGAAGCATAAAATCTGGAAAACATATCCCGACTGGAGCATAAATAATCGTCGTTCACTTCGACTCCGAGCAGACCGAGTTGTTCGACCGGGGCGCAGTAAACGGAATCGCCCGAAAGGGGGGAGGGTGGGAGGCGCCGCTACTATCTCATGTTCCGCAATCATTTGTTCTTCTTGGAATTCGATGCCATCCAACTGAGGGACGACTGCAGTTTTTCATCGAATGCAATAAAGCGGGACACGACGGAGAAAGTAAATTCGCGTGAGACAAAGGAAACCAGGAAACAACAGCGAGGAAGCAGAAAGCGAGAAAAAAAAGGATGAACTCCCTGGCAACACTACTGGCCCGTTTCGGAACCGGAAGTCGCTCCGTATATATAAATTTTCCCTTCGCGATTTTTTCGCGCACACGGAAGCAGCGAAAGATGACGGAATGGAGATAAGAGAGCGAGAGCATGAGCACACACAAAAAAAAAGAAGGATCCTGCCTCGTTCGATGAACGATGTGCTTGGAGGATATAAATAATAGGAGCGAAACAAATTTCACCGAAAGAGTTATGACCCGGAGATATCGTTTGCGTTTTGTTTTGCGATTTTTTTTTGTTCGTTGTTGGTGTTGCTGTTTGTTTGGGAAAGCGAGCGGCCACTTTGGGGAAGACGACGCCCCCTTTGTCATCGGATGTATCGTCGGCAGATTGGTGGGGGAGGTGGTGCGACCTTCGTTCATTTTAAATCCCCGCATAAGACAAGTGAGAGATTACCGGCAATAAATGACCCGCTGCTGGAGAAAATTGGCTGGGGAAAAGAATGATATGGAAGCGATGCAGAGGGACAGTTTTAGTTCTATTCGGAAGTGGGACTGTGGACAAATTATATAGTTAAAAGAATATATTAATAAATTAGATAGGAAATGAATAACTATCTTCTCCAGCTTAGAAAAAGGAGTCTTCACATACAGCCATTCCATGCCAGACCGATATAGTGGTTCTCAGATTTTCGTGAAAAGTGGTTGATTTGTTCCTTATCGCAAACTATTAGACCTGTATTTTATCAATTTTGCCCATTTCCATTTTAGGGTGGTCCGAAAAATCCAATTTTTCGCATTTTTGCCAAAAATTACTTTTCTTGAAAATTCGTCTCTTTCTAACCACTGAACCGATTCAGATGATCGACATATTTAATTAAAGCCAATTAGCTGTTCTTTTTTAGAAAAATACTACAGTTGCAGAAAATTTGAATTCTGTTTTCGTTATTATTGATTGTATTTATTTTTTATAGTTTTCATGGTCTCGGGACCAACGGCGTCATATTTTTTATATTTTTCTGAAAAGTTGAGAATTTTTCACATAACATATCTCGAAACCGGAGAAGCGTTTTTTTTTGTTTTTAAGTTATGATTTTACAAAGTTAACCGTTGTTATTTCGTAATTATTCATTGTATTTTTTATTTACTAGCTGACCCGGCAAACTTCGTCCCGCCCAAAATTTGTTTTTTGTTATGAATACCTTCAAACATTCACGTTTTCTTACTAAGCGCAAGCTCATGAGTCCAATCGCAGAACTGTTCATTGATTGATCTTCTAATCGACCCCGTTGAATTTTCCTTTTACTATAACATTTCTAATACTTCTACCGAAACTCATCATTATAATATCAGATTATTTTCAGACACAATTCTCGTTCAAGATTTTTCAACCACTTGCAAATAACATATTTCTCCGTTTCATGGAATAAATGTTTGATACATGATTTGCCCCCCTCCCTCCTCAGAGAGACGTGAGGAGTGTCTATTCACCATAGAACGTTTTGTGTCGACTGACACCTTCGCATGCCAAATTTGGCATTTTCTTGATTAGTTTTCGAGGTTATGCAGAAATTTGTATTTCATTTGTATGGCAGCTCCCCCTTAAAGAGGGGGGTGGAGTGTCAAACCACTGTGTAAACATTTATTGCGCCCTCAAACCCCCATATACCTAATTTGGTTTCGTTTGCTTGATTAATTCTCCAGTAATGCAGAAATTTGTGTTTCATTTGTATGGCAGCCCCCCCTTAGAGAGGGAAGTGGAGTATCTAACCACCGTGAAAATATTTATTGCGCCCTAAAACCTCCATATACCTGATTTGGTTTCGTTTGCTTGAAACCTTCGCATGCCAAATTTGGCATTTTCTTGATTGGTTTTCGAGCTATGCAGAAATTTGTATTTCATTTGTATGGCAGCTCCCCCTTAAAGAGGGGGGGTGGAGTGTCAAACCACCGTAAAAACATTTATTGCACATCAAAACCTTCACATGCCAAATTACGTTTCGTTTGCTTGATTAATTCTGCAGAAATGCAGAAATTTGTGTTTTATTTGTATGGCAGCCCCCCCCTTAGAGAGGGAAGTGGAGTATCTAACCACCGTGAAAATATTTATTGCGCCCTAAAACCTCCATATACCTGATTTGGTTTCGTTTGCTTGAAACCTTCGCATGCCAAATTTGGCATTTTCTTGATTAGTTTTCGAGTTATGCAGAAATTTGTATTTCATTTGTATGGCAGCTCCCCCTTAAAGAGGGGGGTGGAGTGTCAAACCACTGTGTAAACATTTATTGCACATCAAAACCTTCACATGCCAAATTACGTTTCGTTTGCTTGATTAATTCTGCAGAAATGCAGAAATTTGTGTTTTATTTGTATGGCAACCACGTCACGGGAATGAACAAGTATATTTGTCACTTGTGTTTCAGATGGTGAAAGCCAGTCACGCGGAATGAAGTAAGTTTAATTTCGGATTTATTTAGCTTTTTTGCTAACATTTTGAATCTTGTCTTGCTTTTTAAGAAAGAAATGATAAACAAATAGCAATTTACCCGCTTGGTGGCATTTTTAGAACGAAATCCTGACGAATCCAGAGGACATAAATTTGTTTATTTGGATTCGATAAATGCGCTATGGGATGTAATTGTGGACTAAAAATGTAGCTACCGTAAACCGATTGAAACATGGCGAATTATCTAATTTCGATTACCCTAAATGAATAGAATTTTTTTGTTTCTATTTTAAGGATAAGACTAACAGAGAGTTGCAACCCCCCAAAATCGCAATGGAGGCCACTGGCCCAAAACGATAATGATTATGTATAATATTGATTTGTTGATATTTTGAATATAAAATAATAACTGTAATTTTTTTTCCAACATTGCAGAGCTGGTTTTTGTAATTTAAACATTCGCAATTGGTGGACAAAACCCGAATCAGGACGATAGTTACATCGAATAAGGTCATTTATCTTTTGTTTTTACGTAATAGATATTTTCATAGAAATTGTTTTGAAGACATACTGAATGAATGAAGGAATTTTTAAGTTTCAAATAAGGAAAAAGTGAATCTCTCATTGCAAAGCTTTTAAATTAATAATTATTGAATTATTCTCTAGTTCTTTTTCCATAACTTCGATATCCGTCTAAAAAAATCTGAATCATTTTCTGCTTTTGGCAAATTCCTTGAAACTCATCAGACGTTTCATATGAAAATTACGCTACTGACCAGTTTCTGTTTAAATAAATATATCAAACCTCATGTCCCGTATATCAAATTGCATGAGAATGGGAAGGATAAGAGGATTAAACTTCAGAATCCCATATGGGATTAGCTCAGATTATACTGATCATGAGATGAATGAATTCGGGTTTATTCTGAGATATAGAAGATATTATTGTTCATTAAAATTGTAGAAACGGTTCTTAAAAAATGATTTTAACGTTGACCTATCCTAAATACTTCTCACTATTCAAACGAGTAAGACAGAGATTATTAAACTCATGATAGTCATGCTTTATCTCTAGAGTAATTTATAGAAAGAGGAAATAAAATTACATTCCCATATGTTCAACAACTACATTATTCAAGAGCAACCAAGTATTCCTTCTCATCATTGATTAAGGTCGATCACGGAGAGCAACTACGAAGTGTACAGCCTACACAAGCTCTAGCTCAAGCTCAATTACGTTTGCAATAAGTGTACAATAATCAAATATCAAATTTATTCATAGCAATACCATCTCGGAGCTAGACTGAGAAAATGTAATACTATTTTGCTCATGGAAAATCGATTACAGCTTTTTCTATTCCAGGCTCTAGAATAGTATTTCTCCTCATCTTTGATCCAGCGTTTGATTTAGCAAACTAACGCATTAAGCAAATGATTCTTGGAATGAGTCCAAATAGTTGGCATTGAAATACCGAATCATCGAGGTATAATCGCAAACTTGTCATTCTAAAATATACGTTCAATTGAATGGAATATTATCTCATACACTTATTAATTTTACCTACATAACGTTCAAACGTCCGAAATTATGCAACCGACATAACGTTCAAACGCCTGAAATTATGCAACCGACATGTCCCTTATAAAAGGGAATGAACTATTTCACTTCACGGAGTTTATTTTTACGCGAAACTGTCCGTGTCAATGATGATAGACACAAGAAGATTAAGTGAATGTGGGTGACGTGAAAGCGTTTGTGACAGTGATGTTCGTGATCAGGCCCATTTATTGCACCCTAAAACCTCCATTATTTTGGAAATTAAAATTCATTTTTCTCGAAAACATATGCTTTTAAAATTCTGAAAAAATAGAAATAAATAGCCCTTAAAATTGTAACCCGAGACGGTCGGGTATGAATGAATGGGGGAGGTGCTAGTGAACGGCTTAAGCGCCACTCCCGAAGGAGACCGTTCACCACTGTTTCGGTGCCCAGCTGAGACTCTGCCAAAGGGCAGGTTTTTTCTTTGAACCCCCAAACAAGAGAAGTTTCAAGTTCGACCGTCCCAGGCACGTTGGGAAACGAACTGATTGCTGTGGTAATTGTTGCTCGCAACAATCGACCTCAGACTGATAAAGTAGATCTCAATCTGCCTGCTTTATCATCACAGGCAGTAACTCAAACAATCCACGTTTTCCCTCCACGCTTGGGAGACCAGAACCAACCAAAAAATCAACAAAGAATAACCAACGGGGAAAGCAAGGCTGACTAATTGGGACCTCGTCACGAAACCAGTTTTAGAATTCTATTGTCCCCGAAACCGACAAAAAAAAGTTAAAGGAGACTTCTAACTAAAAAAAGAGAAACATAATATGGTCTCTATATGTTCAACATAAATATTCAATATTTGTTTCTTAAAAAACTATTTACATTTTTCTTTATTCTTTCATTTTCCTTTAATCTTTGAATCTCTAACCAAAAGCTCCACTACACTATCGCTTCCTTATTCGGCTCTTCAAAGCTATTTAAACTTCACTACTAAAAATCTTCATTCATCATTACTAAATTTTCCAGGTACTTCCACCACTTAATCCTCAATCGTGCTTTGTCCGGTGCTCCATCTTCCTCTTCTCACTTTCATTCTTATAGGTTAATATGATGGGTGGGTGGGGTATATATATGCGTGTGTGCTATTCATTCAATATTTGTAATCACAACCAGCGGAAAAATTAGCGTCGCTGGGACCTAGGATTTTTGTATATTTTACTTCAATCAAATCAACACGTACGTGGAAAATCTCATTTTTCTCTATATGATCATATATTTCATAATTGAGATTCGAACCGGCTACCCTCAACCTGGCAGACCGGACGACTAACTCGCTCGGCTACGATCGCTACTCATAGGTTTTCACGACCGTACCGGCACTAATTTCGACATGCGCATGGAATTATAGTTTTCGTTTGTTACTCACGACCTTTTTGAGTTCGCTGTCCAATATAACTTCCGATGCTGATTATGCTGCTTAGATCAGCGGGGCCTCCTCCCGCTTGTCGACGGTGCCGTTGCTGAGATTAGCGGGGTTTCTTCCCGTTCGACGTGGTTGTTGCTGCTGCACGGCTTAGCGGACCTCCTCCACTTTCGTCGGTCGTCGTCGCTTTTGCAGCTTCCTGCCAGCGCTTCGCGCTCTTCAGCTCGTGGTTTGCTGGTACCTTCTCGCTGCACCGTGGGGTCTGGAACGGCTCTAGCTGTTGAACGGTGTGTCGGAATCGCAACTGTCAAACGGAAAATATATGTTTCCACCCACGTGGAATGTCAGCACACATGGCACCCATGGATATAACAAGCACAGATTACCTGGGATTTTACCACGCTTCGCACGATAACACTCCTACTCTTTCTACCTTTTGAGCCACTACTTTTAAATCTAGGAAAAAATAAATTGAAATTTCCAGAAAAAAGAACCCTAAAACTGGCTTGCTCGGAATAACCGCGACTCACTAACCTAAGCTAACACACCGAGGCTCTTGGCAAAGTCCGCCAGTCCAGCCTCTTCCACGATCCAGGACAAAGTGACCGATTAGAATTTCTAAATCCTCAGATCAACCAGGCGCGAGATCAATTTTGTCTCAGTTATGTAATTGCCACAAAAGTGCGCAAGTACATAACATTTCTAAAGTCGATTATCGTGGGCAACAATTGCCTCAATCATTAAGGCCATCCACCTTTAATCCCAAGTGCCTGATCTTGCCGGACCTTCCGTCCAACCCATATTTGGGCACAAAGCACCTGCTCTTTTGCAGAGTCTCAAACCAAAAACAGGAACAGCTCTTTCACTCCCCCTTTGGGTGAGGATGCAGCTCAACGTTTCCACAAAAGACATGTTCCAAAACAAAGAAGAAAATACTGAGTGCCGCGTCGCTAGAATGGAATGATTTTTGTCATCCCAGTTCTATCGACGTCTGAGCACTCAGTGGAACCCTACAAATGCTTCTTGTGGAAAGTTGCCCAAAAAAAACAGATCCAAAGCTTTGCAGAATCAAGGGGCCGGCATATCTGAATTTGTGTACCATGCTACAAAATTTCCAACAAGTTTTCCATAGATCGGACGATGGGCACATTTACATGGAAAAAGTTTTTCGAACAACAACTTTTTCATTTTTTTTTTCTTTGAAAAAATAGAATTAATGTTTAATTCGTAACATTTTTATGTATAAATTATCGCAATTTACATGCTCTACTAACTTTGCTCTATTAAGGAACATGTCAAACGTGAGAATCTACACACAAAAATGTTACGAGTAAAACATTATTTTTTCAGGAGTCTTCATACAAAAATGACTTCTATTCCAAAAACTATAAAAGATAGAAAATTGATGTTTTCGACAAAAGTTTATATTTTAACAAGATATAAAACTTTGTCGAATACAGTATATCGCTATCTTGACTTTAAACAAAATTAGGTTTAGTTGTATTTTTTTCAAAGAAAACATGAAAAAGTTGTTGTTCGAAAAACTTTTTCCCTGTTAAAGTGTCCATCTTCCGATGTATGGACGACTTGTTGAAAATGTTAAGCGCTATTTATATATACAGGGAAACTTTGATATAACGTACCCTCGTTATAACGTACCCTCAATAAAACGTCACTCGATATAACGTACATTTTACCTCGATAGAACGTACACATTTCCAAAGTGTAAAGGAAAAATTTTTTCAATTTTTTTTCTGATAGAACAATAAATTATCTATATTGTGATGCTAAAACAAGTTTTGTACCTTCAATCAATCCCGAAATACAGCTGGTTTTATGATTCCGGATTCTAAATGAATCAAGCTTTAATCAACAGTACGAAGGGAAACATCATGAGAAAGGCTGGGTTCGTCTTCTGATTGAAGCTATTCATTAACTGTACTAAAACAGCAACACAAAAATGTATTATAGACTACGTTTGTGAGTACTTTATTATGCTTCGATATAACGTACAATTCGATACAACGTACAATTTTGAAAGTGAAATGTTTATATATGTTTACCTGTATATATATTTTTGGGAATTTAAAAGAAAACGTTTTTGAGAAAAATGAATTGTAATTTTCAAAATGACTTTTTTGTCAGGGAAACGTTTTTCCAAAAAAATTTTGGTATTTTTTTTTGTGAAAATTTGAACAATTTCCTACATTTCAACCTTTGACAAGAATTTTGTAGGTTGTAGCAGAGCTGCGATTTGTCGTGAGAATCAAGTGATGGTACTCATACAAAGATAATCAACAAATTTTGTACTACGATTATCTTTGGTGACCATCCCAAAGTCAGTCGAATAGTGTGAGAAGAGTATTATCACAACACTAACGCATGGTGAACTTCTACTTGACAGTAGAAATCCGAGCTCCTTGGTGAGTGTCCTGTCGCTGAAATGTCAGAATAGTGCGACACTCAAAAGTCTAGCTGATGGTTTGGTGTTTGGCGATATTCACAACATTCGCCTCTTTGTGTTCGTTCTTCGTGACTAGGGATGCCAGATGTGAATATACAGTTTCATTTTAAATACAATTTGTAGAATATTGTGTTTTCAGGCATGTATTTTCTTTTCAACTTTTCAGACGGCCTTAACGTTTTTAACGGCACTTCGCCGACTCTACGTAGTAATACACGTATCATTTGTATTAGTACTTAGTTTGTGGAATAACACGTCTTGCGTATCCTCTCTATTCAGGCTCCCGATCGGGTTTGAAATTAGCAAAATGATGTATTTTTTTACCAAATTTGTTTCTCATCATTGCAAGGATACTAAATCTGCAGACATGTTCGCAATTTTACTGATATTTAATGTCCTGTCTATCCTGTTGCAAACTTATATTTTCAATTGCAGACTGTAGGGATATGGTATTTCTCCTCTTTATGACTTGATTCCCTGCGCTTAAAACCCCTTTTTTCAAACATTACTTTGCTATTCTCGCGGTTACAAAAGTATCTGCATCTCAGATTTCATCAACATTTCAGATTTTTGTCGAAGATTTTCAAAAAAATCATCTGGCATATCTGGAGGTGATGCATTTACTCTGACAAAGGCTAACACTAAAACAACAAGTCACCAAGTATTTTTGTGTTATACATCAAATAGTTTTGTGTACAATGGCTCTCTGAGTTGACCGCTACCGATCGCGCCAGCTGTCCAAACTGGACTACCACAAAACGCAAGTTGCGCATCTGATTAATCTTCGCTCCCAGGGAGACTTCCGGCATCTCATGTTAAACGGTCCTTCCGGGCCAGTAAGAAAACTCGCATCATGTATCTGCTGTGGAAACTTTACCAACCGGGCGTGGAACGGCTACGAAATGAAATAATAAACTTCACAACGCCCTTGAACCGGAAGGTGGAAATCAGTACCACCAGCAGTAATTACCACATGGAGTTGAATTCATCGGTTACCGGGATATATGACAGGGTGGTCGTGTCGGATTTGATCAATCAAATTGATCCCAGCGGGTAGAGTGAATATGAGACTCGTCTTGTCCGTGGTGGATTAGCTGACCAAAGATACCCAGGATGCGCTGAGAAGAACCATTGAAAAGTATGTGTCTAGGTGCAGATTGATTTTGTGCGCCAATTCTACTTCGCGGGTTATTCCCGCGGTGAGAAGTCGTTGCTTGGGAATAAGGGAGCCGGCTCTATCTTAGGAGGATATTCTTAAAATTTTTAATGTAATATTGTCATTTGTTTGTTTCTTGAATATAACAACACTATTTGCATTTCAGCACATTCCTTCGGAGAAAAGAATTACGCTATCCTCATGCTGGAAGCTTGCAAGGTACAACAGTAACCGTTCACGGTCAACTAAGAAGTACCGGAAATTGACTGGCAAATATTCCATCGAGAAACCGCCAATCAGATTGTCCTCGAACAAGGTCCACAGAAGCTGGAGGGGGTGAGCGAACGGCTATACGAGCTGCTATTTCAAGGCGTTCTATCGAATGTTATAATCTGTGGATTGGTACCGAATCTGGTTAAAAATTGTGATATGAGTCTGAAGACGCAAAAATTGAATTTTGCCGGGCATTATGAACACTGGATGCAGCAATGAAGCAAACATATATTCGATCTGGACGTGTTCGTGGTGCAGTTTGTAACACTGTATAAGAAGTTTCTCAATAAAGCCTCAATGGAAGTGGATGATTTTTGAGCGATTCTTTGAGATCGCAATTTTCTTTCGTTTTATAAAAAAATGAAATTTTTGTGTTCATCACACGTTTATTAACTAAACTTCAATAGTTCTGGTAAGGCTTAACTCTAAATAAAAAAAAAACGCCTTGTCGGTTTTCAATCGGATCATTTTCATGATCCGCAAATAATTATGAAATGGTAAATTTATCAATATACTTAAATACCATTTCATTTAAATAATGGTTTTGGCTGCCCCATGTTTATTTGAAAATTATATTTAATATAACTTTTAAAATTAAGACACCATAATCTTTTTTATTGTAAATGTTTGTTCATTTTAACTGCAAGAAATAAATACTCGAATACTGAAAGACAATTGTTCGAATGAATCGAATATTTAAAAATGGCCCCACGATTATTCGATAATCGAATAAACGAAAAATTTAGACATCTCTAACAACTACAACAACTTCTACTTCAACAAACAAATCTAAACCAATGAAAGTGAAGTGGAAGGTAAAACGTAATGTCAGAATTGCCGTAAGTTTGAATTTATTTACATAGATGGTATCCAAACAACACTAAACATTGGCTACAGTTTCGTCGGCACAGTTGATTGCCGTTATGAACCAGCACAAAAAACAAAACTGCAAATTATGCACCATGTCGGTACCACGATCAAAGCATTCCCTGAATAAATCATATCACATTAGCCGAGCCAGCTGGCGGAAGCATATGCATAAAGGTTACTAGGTTATTATTTTCAACGGCAACTGTTTATTTATTATACTGCTTCAAATACCTTCGACGAAATCTAATGTAACCATACCAACGTAAGTAATAACATGAACAAATCCAAACTTTTCGTCTTGCCATTCCTCATACGTCTTTTCTAAATAGTGTAAATTACGAGCCACCTGTTAACTCCACCTTCTTAATCTAAACAACCGTCGCGATTGTCAAAAATGATTGGAACTGTCTGATCACTCACATTTCTACTACCATCATACGCCACAACCACCGCTCTCGTAACGTAAAGTTGTAAACAGAGCGATCGTCAGTGGTCATTTGGTTAGGTGTCGGAAACAAAAGAGTGAGTATCACTACTGAATATTTGGATCTCACGTGCCGTGAGAGGAATTGAGTGACTATGGTCAGCTTTTTTGTGACATTGACGGTGATGGATTGCAGCTCTGGGTTGTAGGTATCAGAGTTCTTAAGTTATGTATTTTTGTAAAAAATTAAGAAAAAAAATTTGGCTTTTTCGAAAAAGTAGTCTAATTATTTTTCGAATGTTTCAAGTATGCAAAGTTGCTTAAATGACCCATGATTTTACACCCACAACGTTTCACTGAAATCTGAGATGGTGCTGCCAACGGCCAGGCGAGTTGGCATGGAATTCGTCTATTTTGGATATTGCAAACTAAAGTTTTTTTTTTGTAAATAAAAAAAGTACTATTTTTTCTCAGTGTATATCTTTTGCACGTTTGGACATCAATACTCCATAACTCTTTCTAAGACACTATTTCGGTAGGACTCATAGTTTTTGAGATATAAATTTTCAAAGATTTCTCTTACTAAAATCGATACGCCCTTTTCAAAAGTTACACTTGAGTCGAAAAATTCCCAAATACTGTGGAAAACTCATTCGAATCAAAAATACTCATGCTTTGTCATTAGTCGATTTCATTTGGAATTGCTCTATTTGAACGAATTCAAATCGTCATGAAAAAACCTTCAAAAAAGCATTTTTTTCCAAACGGCCGCCATTTTATCAACAATAAAAAAATTGTGTTGTTTCCCACACATTCGATGATAGCCGCGATATTTTCTGTCAAACGTCCGAGGTGATTACTTTTCGGCGTCTTTGAAGGTTCATGATTATGATCGACTTTTGCGCATTTTATTGTGAATTTTCATAGCAAATTCACATTACTTTGTTCACATTTTTAACATTTTTTTACAGGATAGCGTTCCATAATTTACATAAGTTTCTAAATAACTTGTGGCAACCCCGAGAACATCGGTTGTCAAATATTAGGTCTTTAGAGCTATACACCTCTTATTTTACTACCCGGTAGAGGAAAATATCATAGCTCTATTGCCTCTATTATTCACTGCAAACAGGATATTCATTTAGGGATGAATAAATCAACGGTAACGGTATTGAATTAAAGAGACTTTAAACTCTGAGAGTTCATTCGTCTCTAATAAATCAGCATGATGTACAGGTAAACTTCGATATAACGTACATTTCACTTTCAAAATTGTACTTTGTATCGAATTGTACGTTATATCGAAGCATAATAAAGTACTCACAAACGTAGTCTATAATACATTATTGTGTTGCTGTTTTAGTAAAGTTAATGAATAACTTCAATCAGAAGACGAAGCCAGCCTTTCTCATGATGTTTTCCTTCGTACTGTTGATTAAAGCTCGATTCATTTAGAATCCGGAATCTCAAAACCAGCTGTATTTCGGGAATAATTGAAGGTACAAAATTTGTTTTAGCATCACAATACAGGTAATTCATTGTTCTATCAGAAAAAAAAATATTGAAAAAAATTTTCCTTTACACTTTGCAAATGTGTACGTTATATCGAGGGTACGTTATAACGAGGGTACGTTATATCGAAGTTTCCCTGTATCAACATTATATTGGACTTCACCGTCAGTCACCATGTCCCTCCATCGTCGCGATTCGAGCGAACCCTCGCCTCCTACAGCAGCCATCTGATTCTCTGTCGCCTGTTTACACAGTTGCTTTAAGTTGCTGTACATGTAACATTCATGGGCTGATGACCCATTTCCTGCGAAAGAACCCCTCCGGCTGTGATTTACCTCCCCAGTCATAATCAGGTCCCATCCCCCGACCGACGGACCGTTGTTGAAACTTGTCACCGGAACTTGTTACGCGATTTTTCCCTTCCTTTCTACCGTAACGCCATACTTGATACAGGAGAAAAAAAGAAGGAGCGACGGACGTCGTTCAG
Source organism: Toxorhynchites rutilus septentrionalis (assembly GCF_029784135.1). Lineage (NCBI taxonomy): Eukaryota > Metazoa > Arthropoda > Insecta > Diptera > Culicidae > Toxorhynchites > Toxorhynchites rutilus. Next base: position 182,993,238 of record NC_073744.1, on the reverse strand, counting down.
TGGTCCGTTTGAACAAGACGGTCGGACACCCACACCGGGATAACAAACAACTCAGCCAGGATTCCATTAAACTAGAGTGATAACAAAACAACAAACAGCTGCAGCGAGTGAAAGGAGCGGGAAGGAAGCAAAAAAAAAGCAGCATAAACATCCAGCACGCAGTGGAGTTGGGTCTGTTTCTGACGACAACAACAACAACAACAACAACGGGACAGGACACAAACAGACAAAAGCGGGTGTGGATCTATCCTTAGCCGGTTTGACGCTTCTGTGGCGACCAGCATTTGCTGCTGCTGACGGTTGATCGCGGCTGGCAAAATGTGCGGGGAAGGGGCGAGGGGCGAGGGGCGAGAACAATATATACAATGTAAATACACTCGGGAAACTCGCACGTCACGGTCAGGGCGGCACTATTCGTGTCACGGCGTGAAGATTCACGCCCGGAAGCCGCGTGGGACACTGACCGCTGTCGGACTCCCCATTGAAACAAGCGGACGGTGGTATCTTTGCGTGGAAGGCACCACTCATTCGTGAATAGTCTCGAGTTGATTGCTTCGGACACCACCGCTAGGAGAGAAGTGTCCCCCCAGCTCCGCTCGGATAGAATGGGAATCGATGGAAAGCTCTTCGGGAAGTGCTTTTTCGGAGATACCAATCGCTGGGATTTGTTGGAACTCGAATCGTGTCGTTGAGCCGTGCGCTTTGTTTGACAGGCGATTTCGGAATTGATTGGGTTTCAAGTGTTTGTGTTTGACAAGCTGTATTCTATCTGAAATATTGTCCCAATTTATCGTTGACAACGAGAACCGTTTCCAACGTTTCCCATAGGCCTGTCGGAGTTTGTCATCTCTCTCGGCGAAATTAATCCACGTACAAACAAAAGTTCTCCTAATGACTGCCAAAAAAGGCTACATATTGCAGCTTCCGCCGTCATCAAGTTTAATTTTTTCTCCACTCCAACAAACGATAAAAATAAAAAAGAAACAGAAAGCAACAAAAGAATATGAAATAATGCCAAGACATCGTTGCAAGTTTCGCCAAGTAGCGCACACAAATCGTCATCTAATTACGATTTATGACAATAACTCGCGTTCAGCACCCGTTGGAAGAATAAATCGCTCCACGGGACGCGCGCGTGAGAGCTCGCGGATTGTGGCTTCAGCCCGCGGCAAGATGGCACAGCTCAAGCCCTGCTGGTTTGCGCTTCGTTAAAAAGTTTCCTCCTCACGCTCCTCTCGCTTTATTTACTTGTAATTCGTATCGTAACATTCTTCATATTTTCCCAACGCGGGGGTAACTGTCGTAACTCGAAAGAAGAATTTCTTCCTCACTTTCAAATCCCAGCCGAGGGCAGACCGCGGCCCCCTACGCCCCATCACCCCACTCCCATTGGGGTATTGTGTTGCTACTTTTTCAAAAACTTTTTTTATACCCTCTCGCAACCCCTTTTTGCCACGGTTTGGTGGACTGGGGGGCGGGCCCCTATTCCTAAGGGAAAACTTCTCCCCTTTCCGGTGGAGACTGGTAGAGGAAGAAGAAAGAATACAACACCGACGAACAAAGCAAAAAAAAACGCAAAGTAATGTAAACAATGACAATTTTCATACAATTTGTGCGAAAACTTTTGAATTTTTTAGCGCAAAGCCCGAACAGGAGCGCCGAGCAAGGGGGAGCGTGTTGATCATTATTGCTTTCTTATTTCCGGCCGGAGGCAAACTGCGGAAGGGGTGCACTGGAAAAGTAGTGAGCGACGCAGTCTTCCTGCGAATGCGGTGCGGCGGGGTAGGAAGCGAAATAAAACTGAAATGCCGGTCACAAACGGGATGACTTTCGTGAGATTTACGACAGTGCCAGCAACCGGACAGCCGATGGTGGGTGGTGGGGGTGTAGCAGTCACTTATTTGTCGATTTTTGGAGGGTCCTCTCAGATTTCTATTTCTGGTTTATGATTGAGGCTATCAACTATGCAATGAAATGTTATCGGATAAAGTTTTTATAGCAGCTTCCACAACTTTTTTGCTAAATTATTTTTACAGGCTCAGTTACATAAGTTTTATGGAGCCAGTACTTCATTTTTATAACTATATAAAAATAAACGAATTATAAAAAAAATAACAAAATAGATCAGAAGAATTGACCAGAAAAAGAGTTCACGGATAAAAAAAACTGTTAGAAAGGAATACGCGTCATATTGTCAGTAAGGCATCGAACACTTCGATTGGCTGCTAACAAATTTGAATTGAACTTATGTTGAATGCCCCAGTGACGGAGGTCCGGCAAGCATCGAAGCGTTCCCCAAATATACGTGGAATTTCCATAAAGATAATGCTATATATGATGCCGCTAGGATACCTATTACCTCATCTTTAATACCGATTAGGGTTGCCCTATGCAGGAAAAAATATTTTTCTGAATAAAGTTTTTTATATTTTTTTAATTTGGCATGAAAATACATGTAACTCTTATTTTAAAAAAATGTAACTGTGTAAACTGTATAAAAATGTTTTGTATAAACAAAATCTAAATACTTTAACCGTCGTTTGTTTTTCAAACAGTACACATTTATTTACGTTATTGAATGACAGATGACGCTGCATCCACTCCATCGAACATTCATCCACACATGCATCTGTATCCTGAATTCGACTAAACGTAGGTGCAACGCCGGCGAGCTGGAACCCTTTTTGAATGAGCACAATGAATTATTGAAATTCTTCATAACACATGCTCGGATTGCAATTCCTATAAAACACCGGCTGGAGAGCACGTTTGTAGATCCAATGTGCATGTTGTTGAAGATGTTGCTAGAATTATGGAAGGCGACTGCACAACGACTCGAGAAATTGTGATTCGAAGAATAAACAATAATCTGGAGTTTAATGTTGGCACACACCTTTCATACGACACTCTCCGTCTCCTTCTTCAATTGTAATAACATTCCTAACTTCCCTAACGTTCCTAATGTTCGCCGTCTGAACATAGAATTACTTGCGAACGGTAGAGAGGTAGAGAGCGAATGGCTATGATTCCTACGACACAATCAACAGAAGCGTCGTGAGGAAGAATACATTCACATGCGAGTAGTGATCCCCGATAATCGTTCGATTAATCGATTAATCGAATACTTCCTACAGAAATCGATTATTAATCGAACGAATACTGCGCAACCAATAATCGAAGCGAACGAATAATTTACGTCGATTAATCGATACAAACCCAGAGAAAAAAAAAGTAGGGCCGCTGTAGTTTTATCCTGAAAATCAATCATTATCTTTGACGCTCCCCTAAACTGGTAAATGAAGCCCAATGCCGTCAACGCGACAAAGCTTAATTTGTTTACAAGTTTAGGTAAGAGTAAGAGATAATACAGTAGAACCTCGATTTTCCGCGAGCGGATGATCCGCGACTACGAGTTCCTTAGTAAATCTATAAACCTTCCCGAAATTTGTCAGTGAGTGGTAGACTCATGCTCTTTTGTTTTGGTCATGGCTTTCACATTATCTGATCACTGATGTACACGACCATACAGATAGATAGTTCAATATTTTCTGTATTGATAAAACATGGTTTTCATGCTAAAAATATCTTTTTTCAATGCTTGCACCTCACTTTTAGCCCTTTATTGCGTTATCCGCGTTTTTCGTTATACGCGGTGATCTACCCCGACTATTCCGCGGATAATCGGGGTTCTACTGTAATTGATTTTCAAGCAGAATGAACACTTTTTTGATTCCAGAATGCTTTCTCGCAAATGAGAAAATCAGTCTAACAAATTATTTCTCTCAGTGTGACGATTAATCGATTAATCGATTATTTGAGGCGATTAATCGTATCGAATAACAAACTGATGAAAAGTATTCGATTAGCTGATGAACGATTAATTTCAAAAATCGGGGATCACTACATGCGAGGCGCTATCATGCGCAACGTCGACACAGCCTTTGCTATTGATAGCACGTGTGTTCAAACAAAAAATGACGTCTTCAATGACCTTCTTTACAATATTATACGTATTCGGTCCTACGCGTTGCTGGATGTATTCGGTTGAACCGCAAAAGCGTGGATTACTTCATATACACATTTTTAGATTGGTTAGTCGACAAAACATGCCCTGAAAAAATCGATAGTGTAATTTCTTCGAGAATTCCAGATCCGTCTATTGATCAACTATTCATCCGTATTCTGAAATCCGATCGAGTCGGAAATACCCGAACTGATCGCAATATTATATTCTAGAATCCATTCGACTCAAGTCCAATCAGGTTGAGCAACCTTGAAACGCAATTCGATATAGACGTCATTGAGCTTCGTGTTCCTTTTCTGTGAAGCGAATATCGAAAATTCCCGGATGAATTAAACACGCTTCAAAACAAAAATTATACACGCAAATAGGCCCTGTCGAAAAAAAGGAAAATGGGCTCTAATATGAGTTCTGTATAAAAGAATAACACAAGTGGGAAAAAATCTTGATCGAGAATTGTGATAATGATTTTATATTATGGATGAAGTTTTGTCAGAAATGCAAGGAGACTTTTAGAAAAATAGTCAAGTTAGGGTCAGGACTATGTCTTCTAACTATTCAAACAGCATCGAGTAATAATTTTCATTCAAATTTTAATAATTTGAAAATGCTTCTGCTAATGACGGAATATGGAACAGGGTTCATGGCTCGGCGTTGATCTAAGACTTTTATCACTTTTTATTAGTTATGTTAGACATCCGCCGACGCTAATCTATGGGAAATCTATGCGAAAAACGCTTTGTACACAATAAATCAATGAATAAATACTGAAAAAAATTGCCGTGAATAAATGAAGCAGTATGGATGGGTTTCAAATTCAGAATACCGTTGTGAATACTCCTCGATTGAATGACAACGACGGAATAATGTGCTACCAACTTGGTCGGTGCATCAGCTCCAATGAAGTTGTCTTGCGTATCTTTGATTTCCCAATTTATGAACGGGACCCAGCAGTTATAAATTCAGCTAACTATTTTGAAAACGGCAAACGCGTATTTTTTTACCAAAAATTTTTTATGGCAGAACAATGTTTGCCGGGTCAGCTAGTTCTATATATAATAATAATGCAATAAATTGCTGGGGAATGCTCAGATCGATTGATGTAAAAATCTCTCAAATCCGTCAACAATTTTCGCAATGCACTGTCCTTTTTTACAATCTGCATCCCTGTATATTGGGTCGGACTCGATTATATACAGACTCAATATTTATATAATACAATATTATTTTTATATTTCAAATATGGCTTATTTCATGAAGAAATGTAACCTTTCAACGTTAAGGTGATGTTTAAGTGACTATTACATGTACAGTAATAGCCACTCAAACATCACCTTAACGTAAAAATAGTGATTTTTGAAGATTTTGCTTGAATTTTCACCAGGAATTGTTTATATCGATATTGCAACTAAATTAAGAAAGATAGTAGTTGTGCGTCAAAGAACAAATTGTAGAGCGTTTAAAGAAGTTCAATTTAATTGATAGAAACAATCTAATTTAATATAAATTTTTTGGATAAAATTAATAATAACACATTAAAAATTATTAACTTTTAAGTGTTTCACTTCCTAAGTGTTATTAAAATCCACTAATTTAATTGTTCCACTACTATATCCTGTACTAAATTTTCTCATCTTTAAATGAAAGCATAAGAATCAACTTCTGTAGCGTACTTTCTAATGCAGAGCCAGTTTGAGGCAACAAAGTCCGAAACAAAAAAAAGTTCTATAATTCTGTCATTGTTGAAATTCGAACATATGCGTAGGAGGATTTTTTTCCTCAAATATGGTTTTCTATCAGCTCCTGAGAGAATCTGGATAAATTAATTTTTTTCATGTGAGAAAGGTGTTTTCTGACTTAAAGGGGATGAATCAAAAATCAAATTCCTCTTATATTTAAAAAAAAAAGATAAATACATACAAAAAGAAAAAAAAAATTTGACTCGATTATATACAGTGAAAAAAAATCAAAAACTGTATATAATCGAGTCCGCGCTGTATTCCTGAAATTCGAAATTTAGAGTGATCTCATGTAAACAACATCTTCATATTGCAATGTGAACGCACGGCCTCACAGGGAAGAATAAACGATATTATTGTAGTATCTTTAATATCTGGAATTGTAATATATAATATCTGTAATACTTCCAAACTTATTGAGCTCAGTCTTAAAATAAATAAAACGTTATTTTCGGATGCATTGTATGTATGGATTAGTACTCGATGATATGTTATCAACTTGAAACACTAAACCTCCCAGAGCGGTCAAATGACCGCTTCTGAAACTTTAATCTGAATTGTAAAATTCCAGGTTTTCATTTTGTCAAGTTACTGTATGACTTTTCCTATATTATAAAGCTACTTCCTAATCTCTAATTATCTTTTTCTTTCGTTTTTCTTGATAATCATATGTATGATATCTTTACGTACCATGAGCGATCATTTAACCGCTGTAGAATGTATGAATTTTTAAAAAGTTTTTTGCATTGAAATTCAAGCTTCCTACTCATTTTAAGTTTTAACCATTTTAAGCCATACCTGAGTAATAAATTATTAAAAATAGTGAGTAATATGTTTCTAAATTTATTTTTTTTGCTGGATTATCAAAATACAAATTCGAAAATTAATTCCTAGCATGTCAACAAAAGAAAAGAAGTTGTTGCAAGAGTTGCAAGTTCTGAGAGTAAGGATAGTAGGGGAAGTGCAGGTATAACAGAAAGGCGTGGTAAAATGAACCAGTGCTTAAATTTCCATAATTTTACTAGAAACCAATTGATACTTATTAACCACCCTATTCTTAGAACAAATGAAACTATTCGAGATACCCTGTTATGCATGAATCTGGCAAATGTTGAAAACAAATAACAAAAATAGAAATTGTTCTCTCGGTAGCAATTCGGATATAATTTTAAGCGCATCGTATTAAAGGAATTTTCCTTGATATTTATTCTATTCGACCTGGTATTTTCGACAAATTATCAGTTTGAGCGACTGATCACATATTCAAGAAGAGCTAAACATATATTTTGTTTGATTCCAGTTATGGATTTGCAATCGAAATTATTCTGTTGTTTGGAGGCAAAATGAGCCACCCACGGATAACGATTGGCAATGTTATGTTTTCTAAAGCTGATCTTATTTATCATTTGTTACTCTTCAAGGCAGAGATGCCAACCTTCCCGATTTTTCAGAATTTCCCAGACTTTTTGGTTCGTATCCTGATATCCTGACGCACACTCAATATTACCTGTTTTCTGCGAAATGATCCTGATTTTACCTGAATTTTTATCTTTTTTACTTTATCACAATAAAAATTATCCGTCATAAATATACTGTTTGCATTAGTATGTTCTAAAAATCTTTCGAAGACAGTTTGTATGTAGAATTTGAAATATAAAAGATAGAGTATAAAAACTGTTTTTTTCATGGTGACCCTAACGCAATTTTAGTCACACTATTTTTGATAACATGAAAATAAACGCTCTACTATGAACTTTGTCGAAGATAGTTTTTGTCTAGAGAATAACCGTCGAGCTCTAAATGCTAATTTCCATTTTAAAGCATCTCGTTTCAATACAATCTCCGATTTCTTTTCACTGTATATAATCAAATCCTGTATGTAATCGAGTGATTTTTTTGACGTAGGATTACGTCTTTCGGGAACATATTGGGGTACAAATTGAAAATCGAGAATCGAGCACATCGCGAAAATTGTCCAATTTCAAACGCTTATTGCTCAGTCATTTCATGATGGAATGATGAAATTTTTGCGTCAATCGATTTCGGCACTCCATAACAATTTTTTATATTGAATAAAATAATATATATCATTAAACTAACTATCAAACAATTGAAAAATCTCAACCCCTATCCTAACGGAAATACCCACTTCTGATTGGTCGAAATTGACGACACATGCGGCGGATCCCTAACAGAAACATCAAAAACAAGCTGCCTAGGGGAAATCGGCATTGCAAATAATTGAAAGTAGGGGGAGCTTTTGCTCCCGCCGAGATGTGTTCCCAAACAGAGACATCAAAACCAAGCTGCCTGATGGAAATCGGCATTGCAAATACATGAAAGTCGGGGTACAACATAGAGTCTCACTACATATAGTACATCTAGTATTAGGTGTACATATAGTATTAGGTATTGTTAGTCCAATTAAAATTCGCTTTGGGTTGAATAAACAATCAGAAAGTAAAAATTATAAAAGAAAATTACCTTTCCCATTTCAAATATATTTTCCCTATATTAAAGTAACATGTTTTTACTGATAAGAAAAATTGATAATTGTGTTCGGTATTGATAATTATCTTATATTACATTGGTGATTTTTTTTTATTTCATCAATACATATCACAAGAGGCATCTCGTCTAGGATCATAGAGGGCGGTTCTCATCATATCTCGTTCCACTTCGGTATCCTTTATCTGATACGCACCATCCAACGACTGTTTATCATCCTTCTGTCATCATCACCCGTTAAACACTGGTGGAATGGACAAACAATACCCAACAACCAAACAAAACGGTCCTTTTAAGGTCCACCTAATCATTATCAAAGAGTTTAACGATGTAATTATCCAAAATACACAGATGACCTAACGGAATCCTACGTCAATTATGCGTTCGTGTCTCGGACACAACCCTCCTGTGACTTTTTTCATTTGATTTTTATACATACATCTTTCGTTTTTTCAATATGAAAGAAGGATTTAATTTTTGATTTTGATTTTTGATCTTGTAAAATATCTGATATCTTTCAGGAGGTGATAGAGAATCATATGAAAAAAATCCTTCTACGCATATGTTCCAATTTATTGTAGTTATTGAACGTTTTCCCTGTTCCCTGACTCTGTTTGCCTTAACTGGCACCAATTCAAAAATTATGCTACGCAGGACAAATTCTGTTGTATATATGTGAAAGATGAGAGGATTCTAAACAGGATACAGTTGAAACTTCCAAATTAGTGGATTTAAGCATCATTCTAGAAGTGAAAAACTTAATAGGTAGAGGTTTTTAAGGCGTTATTCTTGAATGTTTCTATCAACCAAATTAAAGCTATCTATCCGCTCTACAATTCGTTCTTTGACACATAGCCTCTATCTATTCGGATTTCGCTGCAATGTCATTTTAAACAGTTCCTGGTGAATGTTCAACTAGAATCAACAAAGATTTTTACTTCACTGTACTCATTATAGCCAATTAACCTTCACTTCAACGTTGGAATATTTCATTTTCGTTTGAAGTAAATCATATTTGAAATATAAAAAAAAAGCTTCTAATTGTACATAATCGAGTCTATAATTGTATATAGTCAAGTCATATATAATCGAGTCCAACCTGTATTTTCATCCCATTTCCCATGTTTTTTATTCTGTGCTTTTCTCGTTCGAGGACTAGAAAAGGATTCATCTTTCAATTTTAATCTTTCATATTTTACTTTAATTGTATTCTCTGAGAAATTCTTTTCAGTTTTGTACCTACGCTATATTCTTCCTGTATTTTTTTTTTAAATTCTTGTTGTTTTCTTAAAATCTACTTTTTTCGGATAATTGACATTTAATTTATAAGTTTCGATTATGTCACTGAAGTTCACCAGTTCCACCCGATCAAACCCCCAATTGCTTCGCACCTTATTTCTCTGCCGTGGCTAATGAAGCGTCGTTTCTTCGCCACTGAAGTAACTTTTAATTATGTGCAGGCTGTTTTGGGTTGGGGTGGGGAAACCATACCACAACCAAATCGTTCAAACTGCCTCCCGCTCACGAATGTCCCAGTCAGTGACACAAAGTCCTCTGCAAATAGCTTTAATGAGCTGAGAAAGAGCGCACAAGCGGCCGTAAATGTCGCCAATAAAACACGTTAATGGGAAATCTAATCAAATTAAGAATATTAATTTCTGCTGACAGGTAATGGGATGGGGGTGGCAGCAAACAGAGAAAGCTAGCGCCGCCATCAAAAGCGAATCGAATTCGCCAGCACTACTGGCCAGCGACGCAGTTTGTGCTAAATTGACGAAAGATAAGATCACAGCGCACCGTGGCACCCGAGGGAGGGGGGAATGGGAGAGTCCATGAGGAAAAAACTGTTAGCCCAATATTGTCGGAAGCGAACAGTTTATTACGTCAATTAAGACGTTACTTTCGCCGAGGCGAGGCGATGCCGGGACCGGGCCGGAGGTCGGCTGTCAGTCAGCAGCGGGCTGTCTGCTCACTGTCAAATGGATTACGATCCGTTTTATGTCTCCATAAAGAGACTGCTGATAGTAGCTACCGCTGCTGGTGCTGCTACTGTTGATGTCCTTTCCCTCGTCCTGATGTGTTTTCTTTTTTTTATCACTGCTCTCACGAGCGCGGAAAATTGTTTAGACACAACACTGTAATTAGAAAAGTGTGTGGTCTTGTAGAGGATAGGAGTGAGACATTGTGACACTCTGTTTGCCAAGCTGCGGCAGCAGCGATGTGACAACGTAATTAATTTCGACTTTTTTCTTTTCCCCCCTAAATGATAATTACGTGTAGCGAATCGTTCGCTGAATTACGGTGGCAGTTCCTGGGATTGGACCACTAATTGCTCGTTTGGCCGCAGTTAAGAATCAATTCGGATTCAAATGTAGTTTCGCCACGAAAGTTCGGTAAGATAATGGGTTACCTTAAACGTGAAAAGGTTGGAGCTGTCCGTCGAATCCTAATCGCCCGCTGGGAGATACTTCGGACGTGACAAGTTGAAGGAATGTGTTGTGTTCGAGTCATGGCAATACTCACCTGAAATGAGAATAAAAAATAGTATTATTAGAGTGGTAAAGTAAACGGTTAAAAACGGAAACATATATGGAACATTTCTCTTGTACTGTATGTCAACAACAGACTATCTTGAAACCAATCGACGACAACTCAGCATTTCTTCATGATGAATATTGGATGTTCATTTTGTGCTAATACAATGCTGGCGTGACTAGCATTGACTAGCATCATTCTCCCTTAAATTATCGTCACTGTAACGAAATCTATTCTAGTTCACTATAACCGAAGATATTTCTATGATTGCCTTGAAAACGTTGGGCGCACAAGAAAAATCGGTCAAAAACACACCTAAAAAATAAATGAATAAAAATTGGTTCAAAAGATACAAAAACAATGTTGAGTTTAAAAAACACTAAAAACAGCACAAAAACACAAATATAAACTCCAGCCTTACGAAAATATGTATATATTTAATATATACACATTTGGTCAAAAAGACAAACAAAACACAAATAAAATTTGTGGTAACACGAAAAAACTGCCCCAAAAATAGAGACACATGTTTATAAATGACCAAACGCTTCGTGAGTTGAGCCAAATATCAACACCAAACAAAAACAAAATCAGTTCGAAGAGACCCAAAATATAGGCAAAAAAACACAGCAATTAAATTTTGGATAGAAACATAAAAAAATAGCTGCAGAGGCACAATAAAGAATAGAGCTAAAAATTACAAACCAAAATTTTGATCAAGAAGACACATAAAAGATAATCCATAAAGAAACGCATTTCTGTAGACCAAAAAGCGAAGCAAAAACTAGATCATACGACACAGAAACAAACTTCAGCCCAAAAAGTCATAGAGAACAAGTTTAAGTAAAAAAAAAATGTACATAAAAAATAAGGTCAAAAAAGGCACACAAAAGATTATTTTGAAAAGGACCATGAAAATTACCCCAAAAAAACAATTCAGATCTGGGAGGTACATAAACATAAGGCCAGATCAGCCCACAATTAAATAATTCGTGTCGAATAACCGAAAAGGTATTTCGCAAGGAAGTCTGCCGAAAAACCACTCAAAAAAATTGTTCCGAAACAACACACAAACAAAGTTAGACCAAAACAGCATATGATAACAATAAAATAGGCCAACGCGATGCCATGTAAAAAGAATTAAGCCATTAATTAAGAATAAGGACCAGAGAAACATACAAGAAAGAAAATGCACAAAAAATAAAACTAAACGGCCACCGAAAAATCAGTCCACATATCAGGGCACATCTTAAAATTAGGTTGTCCCTCGAAAAATGTCTCCTTCCTGATCTCGACTAAACCGCGATTAATCGGTCGATTCCTGCTAAACGTAGAACTAAGCTGCTATTGTAAGGAAAAAGAAACCTGCACAAAATTACCAACTCTGTAAAGCCGTTTTGGTTGAGCCTCACAATTTAATGAATTCAAATGAATTTAAATTGAAGTTAATTCAGAAATAAAAAATGCACTATAATTATGCAAAAAAGGATACCAAAAAGGCACACAGAAAAAATAGGTAAAAATGGTGCCCAAAAACTGGGAAAAAGGCACAAAAAAATTTTGAATCGGAAAGACACGTAAAATTGTTTTGAAATCCAAACCCAACGGAACGGAAAATAATCAGGCAAAAGATACCCAATGATAAAGCCCAAAAGACAAAAAAAAAACACCAAAACGGTAAAAAAATAAATTATATTAAAAAGCACCTGCAACAAAAAATAAATCAAATAAAAAAAGACCAAAAGGCGCACAAAAAATAATAACAAAAAGGGACACAACAATTTGACCGAAACAGCACACATTGAAAAATGTGATTGAAATATGATACCGAAAATAGCAAAGAAAAGGTCCAGAAAAGGCACATACAAATCTAGGCAAAAGACACAAACATATTTTAGATCAAAATAGCATATAAAAATAGCGTTAAGATACAATATAATTATGTCAAAAACGCACACTTTTGAGTGAGCCAGAAAACAGCAAACCAAAAACACAAAAATTAAGCCAGAGAAGAACACAAAAACCATGGTCGAAAAGTTATTTACAATTGGACCATAAAGGCCAAATTTGGTTGGAAATTACAAATAAAATTGGCAAAAAACAAATAAAAATGGTTCAACAGGCAGCAAAACATTGTTGCCTAATGTCATATAAAATAAAAGCCTTACAAAAAAAATCTTAGCCTTGTCTGAAAAAAATCTTAGTCATTGGCCTCGCACTAGCTGGGATCATACTTACGATGGTGTTTCTGATGGCATTTACGCAGGTGTTGGTTTTGCTGAATTTGATTGATTTCTGATAGTTTTTTATTTTATTTCTACACAATCTCTCAATTTCTTCTCTCTTCCTTTTGGATTCTTCGTCTTTGTTTGTTCTATTGAGGCTATGCAATTAACTATTTATCCGCCGTTGATGTTTTGATGATCATAATGATGTTGGCTTGAATTATAGAGGATCTGAACGTTTCCGCTTTCCTTTCTTTTTTTCTAAGCTCCTGGTTTTGAGAAATGTCATTTTGATCGTTCTCGCCACCGCCACCAATTGGTTGCTAGTTGGATGTTTGCCGCATCTTAATTACTGTTTTGATGATTAATTTTTTTTCTTCTACAGATGCTCAGAGGGTCTCAACTACCTCTAGTCTTGAAAAAGACCCATCAGAAGAACGATCAAGGGAGAGTCCTGGCATTGAAACCGGTTTTTCGCTTAATAATCGAATGTGAACGTTTTGGCGTATGCAAATAATGTGCAACCAAAATGATGTTCGTGATGAGGAATGCATATCATGGTCACTAGCTAATTTATCATCACAGATTTCGCTATCGAGCACATTCTAGTACCTTAAAATGAGGCTTATTCAACAAAATGAATAAAATGGAAAATGTTAAAATCCGAAAAATATCTCTTAGATTTTACAATTATTTCATAGTTTGTTTCAATAAGTATATAGTTTTTCTTTGTTGCAATAGGTGCATAGAAATATCCTCACTCGTTTGATGCAAACATCTTCGGTATAACATCGATATATGGTAGAGTTACAAGCCTTCGGAAAAGCAATACATGAATTAAAAACTCTAAATTATATTTCTATACAGTTCAAATGTACTGTAAGCAAACTAAATACTGACACTGAACGACGAAAGACGAAGTAATGAAATTTACAAATTAACTCAACCTCATCATTATATGTTAATGACTGTTGATTGCTCGTTGTTTCTCATTGAGATTTTGAACTTGTTGAATATCCTCATAATTTTTCAAGAAATTTCAACAAAATTGCATCTCCAATGCACCCAAACCCTCATTTCCAAAGCAATAATCCAGAAATTAATCTATGCAGCATTTTTAGAGAAAGATTTGGTTGCCCTAAGAGAACTGTGGTTTTATGGAAGCTGCTAAGGATTGTTAATTCATTCTCACGAGAACAATACTCAAGCTGATCATATTTCGGAACCTGTGCCCTTATTCCCGACCACAGGCGATTTTACGTATCAGAAAATCCAAATGGAAACGTCTTGAAAATGCATATTCTAGAAACACAATTTTTTTTATTCGGATGAAAGTTTGTTTTTTTTTCTTGTTTTGGACCAAAATAATTATGAGTTTTTTTCCAAAGTAATTGGGACCATATTGACTCATGAGTAACTCTTCAAATGGGTGTATTGAGCCATTGCATGTGAACCCGGTATAGTGGTTCTTAGATTTCCATCAAAAGTTTTATTCTTTATCGCAAAACATTAGACCCGTTTTTAAATTTTTTTAGGGTCACATTTCGATTTTTTTTTTGGAAAAATGATTTTTATCAAAAAAAAATATAACGATTAAACCAACACGATTTAGATAATCGACATATTGAATTGAAGTTAATGAGCTAGCTTTGTTTGGAAAAAAAAAATATTCTATTCGCATAGATCTAGTCTAGTCGCATGGGAATATCGAATATAGACTGAAAACATATTAACTTTGAAAAATCAAAATCATATCTCAAAATCGAAAAAAAGCTGATATCGAGATATGTTATGTACAAAATCGTCAGTTTCTAAGAAAAAATATTAAAAAATATAGCGCTCTCTAGTACAAACCCATGAAAACAATAGAAAACGACTGCAGTCAATAATTACGAAAACAAAAGTCATTGTTTTTGCAAGTTCAATATTTTTTAATAGGCTTGCTCATTGTCTTCAATTTTCATATGTCGACCATCGGAATCGGTTTAGTAATTTAAAAGTTATGAATTTTTGAAAAAAAAGGAGTTTTTGGATAGAAGGGGAAAAATTGTTTTTTCGAACATTAGGTTAACTTTGAAAAATCATATCCCAAAAACGAAAAAAATTGGAATCGATTATATCGAGATATGTTATATGAAAAATCCTCAGCTTCCCAGAAAAATGTAAAAAAGTCCAAATATAAAACAGTAAAAAACGACTACAATCAATAAAAACGAATAAAAGGCTAGCTCATTGGCTTCAATTTGATATGTCAAACATCTGAATAGGTTCAGTGGTTCAAAAGTTATGAATTTTTCAAAAAATTAATTTAAAAAAAAATTAAAAATATTAGAAAAATTTAAAAAAAAAGTTTTTTAAACTATAGGTTAACTTTGAAAAATTATATTTCAAAAACGAAGCTAGCTCATTGGCTTCAATTTGATATGTCGATCATTTGAATCGGTTCAGTGGTTCAAAAGTTATGAATTTAAAAAGAAACTTATTTTTGGGGATAAGTGGAAAATTTTTATTTTTCGGCCCACCCTAAAATGGAAAAGGGCACCCAAATAAAAAAATACGGATCTAATGTTTTGCGATAAAGTACAAAATTACCACATTTGACGAAAATCTGAGAACCACTTTTGGCATGGAATGGCTGAAGAAAAATATTTGATCAATTCTATTTAAATGAGTTTTATCGAATTGGTACCTTAGAAGAGAGTTGTAGAGAATCGATATTTAAGCGTAAAGAAAACATACAATGAGAAAAGAAAATTAGTACTTTTTTTATTTACGGAAAAAGAAATGCAGAAATGCAAATAATTTGCATTACACAGGTTATAAATTCTGATGTAATTTTAAAGAAATATTCTCATGGTCAACACTTTTCTGAATGCAGCCATTCTCGAGATATTTAAAATAATGATTCTGATGTCTTTTCTTTTTTATATTTCATATGCCCTTTTCATCACGTTCATGACATTTGATTAAATTACTTGTAATACCCATACACCTTTTTGAAAAGCTCTTCTTGAGTCAAAATACCAATTCGTGTTAAAAACTCATATTCTCTCTAGTTCAAAACATATACAAACTTTCATTCAAATGAATAAGACTCATGTTTTGTCGTTTGCCGATTGGAGTTGACACCATTGACAAAGCATAAATCAAAAAGGTTTACTTGTAATTAACACTAAACCTACCTATGAGGGGTCAAATGACCTATTTTGAAATTTTTGTCGAAACTTCTTGCAAATAACATTATCACATCGTCATTTATCTAGACTACTTATCTTAATACATAAATCGAATGTATTTTTCAATATTTACTCCTCTTTTGTATATTTGTTTTACTGAGAAATATATGTAATCTGCCCTAACTACCGCAATTATACCCGTGCATACATTCATGTGGTATCATAAAGATTTGTATGTGTGGTTGTAATACAAACCGGTACACTACACATTTTTGCTATTGCTTTCTAAATTTTGCTGTTTTGTGCTGTTTTTGTGAATGAATAGAATGAATCGTGTTGCTTACAATTTACAGTAATCATTCCAAGCTATAGTGCTATTTTGCGTATCGAGAGTTCTAATTTAATTATTTTGCTGATGTTTCTTATCCCAAAAATGTCGAAATATTCATGATATATGAAATTATTGGAAATTATAAATTACATAGATGAAGAATGTTCGGAATTGGGCGAAGAGAAACTCTCTGAACATAGAACAACATAAATAGATGAAACAAGAAATGGGCCTTTTCTTAGAAACCATGAACAGGAATTATTTTTGTGAAATTATGCGGTTTATCAGATATGATAAAAAATGTCAACGAAAATATCAGCGTTTATAAACAGACAAATTTTATATGGTAGAAATTCATCGAGAATAGTCAAAATTGTTACAAGCCTGGGAAACATGTCACTATTGATGAACAGCTTTCCCTAACAAAAACGAGGTGTAGATTTACGCAATATATGCTGAGTAAACCTAACACATTATAAATGGATTTCCTTATTTGGGAAAGTGAAAAAACCGAGGAGCTTCATCTCCGTTTGGGGAATTCGTTGTTCTGAAATTTATGGAAATGTTCACAGGATGCAGAAGAGTGACACTTCTTCTGCATCCTGTGAACAATAGATAATTTCTTTACGAGTACATCACTAGCCGCAATATTACTAAAAAAAACACTAATGTTGGAAATAAAAGGAAATTACTTCGCCACACAGGGAACAGATGGTATGCCGCGTTTCTCAACAAATTAATATAAATCGAGTCATTTTATTTTTTTTAAATTTTATTGTATGTATAAATCATGTAACTTGAGACATTTGTTTCGTTTATAATTAGCCAAAGATTTTCAACGAAAACATCAGAAAGAAAGAGGTGTCACGGAAAACTTCAACAAATTCAAGTTCGGATTTTCATTTACCAGTGCAACCAAAGTCCAAATAGGTTTTTGCAAAAAATAAAAACCAATATACAAAAATCTGTTTCAAATAAAACACAAATATTTGTGAAAAATGTCCCTTCGTGGTATGAAAGCCAATGCGGAGCTTTCATCCGGTCGCTAGCTGGATGACTGATCGTGAAAGAGACGATAATATTTTGTTCTTCAATATATTCCACACAAGAATAATGGTACTGGTGAAGAGAGCTCGCCAAAAACAAAGAATACAGTGTGTGCGTGTGATGCAAAAATGCAAAAGCAAACTTTACCAAACGGTTGCATCACTGTATATCCTGGGTTGATTGTACGAGTACAGTTCTCCGATGAAAATATGCCTCTGGATACTTGTGATTGAAAAGTTCACAGCGAATATTCTATTGGCGAGATAGTTCTGAAAAGAATTGATCAATTGATGCCTCTGCTTGGCAAACGAGGGAAATACAACACATCGTATTTTCGTTCAGGTTTATAGGAAAATTGAAACTCGTTCGCTGCTGCTACTGCTCTTGTTTCTGATGTTGTTGGGTTTGATTAACCTGATTCTTTTTGGGTTCTTCATTTTGGTTGATGGTGAAAGATTATTGTCTGCTGCTGCGAGACTGAAATTGACTAGGGTACGGCTAATATTTATTTTGAGGATTCCTTTTCATTTTTTCTTACTTCCTTTAGATAGAATGATATGCACGATGGACTGCTACGATTATTTCCGCAATTGTATTGGTATCGGTACAATTAGAGGAGCACAACTAGGCCTATCAAAACGTGGGATTTAGCGCGTTTAGACAATGTTTAACGTTTTACAATTTTTCAATAAACTATCTTAAAAAAAATATATAATTTTCATTATTGTGATAGACAAAATATTCCCAATCAACTGATTTAAACATCTTTACAATTCATCAAGCGAGTCGAATCGCCAACAGTTCCTCATTTTTTCCCCATATCGTCCAGTTAGACATAGTCCTACACCGAAATAAATTCCCATCTTACAGTTTTACTTTAATGTTTCGATTACCAGGCCATTCACCTTCAATTCTCCGATTTATAGCAACTAACAAAAAAAAAAACAGAGAAAAACGAAAAGCTCTCATCATTTGCCCACGAAGGAAAAAAGGAAACTCTCAAAAATAACCGTTAGTATCGGTGTGGAATGCATCGCATCCCATTGGGATAAAATTGTCTGCCATTTTAGTGCCTCCGCCTAACTTTCGTTCGCCCACTTTCCTTTTACGATCGTGCCCGCGTCGTTATGAGCCACCACACCGCCCACCGGGTGGGGGATGGGTGCATGGTATGATGTCTGTTGATTGAAATCAATAAATTTCCATTTCCATCAGCAGCGCAGATTCCGGGGAGCGCTCTCTCGCCCCCCGTCACTCCACTTTTCGTCTACTGTGCCACCGACGATTCGTCGGTTAATTATGGCTACACTAATTAGGCTAATTTTCAAAGTCGTCGAACAGTGATGAAATGGTAATGATGGAAAAGATCTTTCGGGACTTTGAGGAGCCCTCTTTTCTGCAACGATGGAAGACTATTATGAACAATTTTCGTGAGGAGATGCACTGTAATCGGATGCCAACTTTGAACAGCGCATAATCTCTTGGTTTTCACTGCCGCCAGGAAAAGTTTCGGTCGCAACGCCTTGCGGTGTAGGATTATTCCGGAAAATGGAAGCCCAATAGGGGGAATTTCTAATTTAGGCCAGATAAAGAATCGAAAACGATAACAACATTTTCGATTGGTGAAAACCGTTCCGGGAAGCCATCTCATCTCGTAGTTTTGAAACGAAATCAGCTCTTGTTATTGTCAAACTGAAATTACTTCGGGCTTTTTTCCTGCCACCGAAAATAAACATTTCATACATTTCACGGGATGATTACCGGAGGGCAAACATTCCGTCCCAATAGAAGCTAAGAGAATGGGCGAAAAAACCAAACCTCTCGGAATTCACACTGAGTGCTTTTCATCGTGTGGAGGAAAATGGACACGACTCCCAGGCCAAACAGGGGGGAGGCAAAACCGACCGAGAAATATAAGCTTATTTCGTTACGCTTATGCGGACGCTTTAGCTTTTCCCGTGTCTTCCTCGCAGGTATGCATGTATCGCATCGCAATGAAAAATTCAGCAGGGAATTTTCGACCGAGCTACTGACTTTTTTTTTTTTTTGCTGCTCCGTATCATTCTCCCTCCCCAAATTCCACCGGAGTTCAAAACGGTTCAACTTCCACACGCGCTATCTCTTACTCTTGGTCTGTCTGTTTGCTGGGTTGTGACACCGAATTAGCAGAAATAAAGCGAAAAGCGAAAGTGATACGGTAAAAAAGTCCCATTTCGACAATGGGAAATGGACCCATTCCACGAGCGGAATGCTAGAAGTGATTAATATTTGAATGTGACCAACTTTGGTTATACCTAAGCGTGTGTGAGTTTGCAAGCGCGACGATATCGTTTTTAAATTGTGGTACATGGAAGCCCCCATTTTGTTTTGCAATGGAGTATGCGATCGCAGGAATGCGACCTTAAAAGCGGACGAGAATTCTCCGCCAACTCACGATTGAGGGGCATTCCTCCGATTCCCTGGAGTCGGTGAAAAAAAAACCCGAAGTACCAGGAAAAATAAGGTGAACTCCTCATCACTAACCGCCAGTATCATCATCAACACCGGCCGGGGAAGTGTGAGCTTTGCGCCACATCACACCGAGAGTCGGCCGCTAAGCCGCTTACCTATTAACCTTCGACCCGGGCGGTGGTTCGTAAACGTGGACGCGAATCGGAAAGTCAACAGCAAACGAAAGAAATGAAAAAAAAAACAATCAAACACAGGTCCTGATACAGGCGCTCGCTTTCAAATCCGCCCCCAATTCGATTTGTTCCAGGCGGTAAATCCGATTGGCGGTGATTATCCCCGCGCTTTATGGCGCGCCGAAGGACAAGGGAGGAATTGTTTTTGTTTTCAGTTTTCTCCTGCACACTACTTGGGTGGGCTGTGGTACACATCTTCAGCAGGATCCCGCCACCGATCGTGGCTCCAAAATGGCACCAATAAATTCACCAATCACATAAATAGGTAATAATTTTTCGGGTTTTATTGTTGCCGCGATTATCGTTTGGCGGGGAGAATCAAACTGCGGCGACTCCAGTATTGAAAGGAATAAGTGAAAAGAGAGGGAGGAGGGGAACATTTTTCAAATCGATGGTTCGCGTATTGATGGATGAAGCTGAAGTTATGAATTGAAGAATGAGTAACCTAGTGTAATGATCCTTAAATGAGCCGACAAGCTCATTTAGCCCCCAGTTTTCTTCATTATTCATCATTATTCATTTTGTACTGCTATGTGTTTTTCAATTCAATTCACTCTATGTTCTTTCTGATTATCTCCAATTATGCAGTGTTTATCTTCAAGGTTCGTGTCCACAGTAATCTGACAGTCATGAAACTTCCCTGAGTATACTTTTATTTTTAATGTGATTGTGCTGTGACGTGGTTTTTCAAATTCAAATATTCCAAATAAATACTATTATTCTGCAATGTTATAAAAATATCGAACCTCCAGATTCCTCCAGCCATTAAGGCTTGGAAGGACTTCCAAGTGACATTCCTGGCGGCTTTGGTACAGATTTGAAGGTGTTTTAAAACTCTTGCTTCTTTTTAGCTAAGGTCTCGAAACTTCAACAACGCAACTCTCCTCGCATCGTATCACTATGCAAAATTGCCAAATCGGGCTAAAACAAAAATTGTTTACGTGACTTTTTATAAAAGGCAGTCAACCTCAGTCTCACACCAGCTAGCAATCAGACAACAGCCTTTCCTTGATGTAACGAAAGACATCATCGCACGCTGTTAATTTCATGAAGAGAAGCGAAACATTGCGTCGCAAGTTCCACCCCTGTGTGATTTTCCTTCCAGCCGGTATGTATTGAAACAGCTGCTCCGCTGCGAATCGATCAGTCATTTCCATAAAAAAAATCTGGAAAGAACAGGGTAATCAAAACCAACATCAGCAACATCGATTGAAACAACTTAGGCAACTGGCAGCATCAATCGAGTTTGAATTTTCCTGTGTTTACGCTTTGCTTAAGAAATCATCTAGGAAACTTGAGAAGAGAAAAATGGAGTTATTGCATTACACATTATTACACATTACTCATTTAAATATCAGTTAGACAACTTAGTGGTAAGTGGTATCAATGGTATTAGTAGATTAAATATTTATTAAATATATTTAATCCGATCGATAGGGCTAACGTCACTCACGTCACCTGGCGTGAGTGAATAAAAATGAAAATATGGAAATGAAAATAAGAATATGAAATCATTACCTATTTGTTGAGCAAAGCCTACGTATTCCATTGAGGTAGTCAAATCGGGAAACAGGTTTTTCTATGAAATAGTTTTAGCGTTAATGAATATTTCAGCTCTGAATGTATTTTGATGGTCTGAATAAAATTGGAAGAATACACATTCTCCTATCCTGTTTCTGTTGCCGAGTGTGTATCAGTGAGGTACATTATTTAAATATCACTGCCATTCAGACGAGCGTAAATCAGTCGCTCGAAATTCAAATGCAGCATTCGTTCTACGGACAATGTGGATAGAGAAAATATAGCAACCTAAGCTCCGCCGTATTCTATTCATTGAGTATAAATAAGCTATTCGCGATTTCTCATTACAGTATTCCCAATTCATCAGTCATCTAGCTACCGACCAGACGACGGCGAGGCTTTGGAAATAACCTTTTTCAAAGCCGAGTGTTTAGTTCAATTCTCCAAATTGATCTTTTCAAGTAAAACCGCTGTTATCCACAGCGGTTTTACTCGATTTCAGGGAAGAATGAAAAATATATTCCGCACAGTGTGGTGCAATTTTGTTCGATGGGGGCACCGCGTCGATTTGCATCCCGTCTGGTGAAGATTTTTGCATCATCTCATATTTGTACCTATACAGGGGTGTAAGTTAAAAATTCCTAAAACGAGAGAGAAAAAAGTTTGGGGTACAATGATGGCCTAGCTTGATTTTTCCCTACATAAAGTGGCGAAAAACATTACGATTGCGCATGTTTTGCCAAGGTGAAGAACAACAATAAATTATGTTAATTTCGTGAATAAGGCGTTGATGTGAATGCGTTAAACTTCTATTTAATCATAAATGAAAAAGGTTTTTTTTTAAAAAGCTGAAATAATTATTGTATGGAAAAAATATGAAATAAACAAAACTATGACTATTAAAAAAAATGGCTTGGCTCGGTGTTTTGACACAATGCCAGATGCACAGCGAATGAAATGTTCGCTCGCTTGCACAGCTCGAGCGGAAACGAAGATGGCACAAAACGAGCAGAATAAGTGATGTTCGTGGTTTTGGGCATAGAAAGAGACTGAAAATATTTACCAGAGGAAATACAATATTTATACGCTAGCAACTGTGCAAGTGTGGAGTTTACTCTTTTCATTATCCCTTTCATTGTTCGAGTGGTATGCAAAAATCCGTTCGCAGCAAAAAATATTTGTTTAGTAAAGTTTATTTTTATTTCAGAAAAAAAACATGACCTGTTTTCTGATTTGACACCCTTAATGAAAGACGTAGCCCTACGTCAGAAGTCATTTCTGAAAAAAAAGGGGGAAAAGTTGATTTTTCGGACCACTATAAAATTAAAATGGGCACCCTGATGAAATAATTAAAAAAACGGGTCTAATATTTGGCGATACGGAACAAAACTACCAATTTTCACGAAAATTTGAGAACCACTAGATCGGTTTGCTGTGGATTCGATCAACTTTTCAATAACTATGAATTGTTTGGATTATGTATATGATGTTTCAATGAAGGACGATGGGAAGAATCTTCTGATGCGCTGATATCCTATATTTCATTTGAAATTCCTTCCATTTTCTGATTGTCAGAAAAACATTGCGTCTCTCTATTCGCTATAGTCGTATGCCCTTGGTTCACTCTGACTGCACATTATTATCAGTTCTTGCTGATCAATCAAAGTAAATTTATGACATAAGCCTGACTGTTCGAACATAAAGGTGATCCGATAAAAGTAGAATGCAGGTTAAGAAATTCTTGATTATTTGGTACTATGAACTAATTTTTTTCTTATTTTATGGCAGGAAGATAAGCAATTATGATGTTTCAAAAAAAATGTGTTGTTAAAAATATCAAATCCGAGATGAAGATGGTGAGATGGCGAAGGTGAAGATGAAGAAGATTTTTTTTAACTCATTTGTTTATTTTAGGCTCATTAGCATTTTAGCTGTAACAGAGCCGAATTTTAATCGTGTACATGTTACATGTTTATCATATCTATAATAATCACATTACACAGTTGCCATTTTCGGCGTAAGAGTATTCCTTCAGTCCTTCCATTATCCAGTTAGACCACCGGACAGCGGAGACAGTTGATATGATCATCGTTGTGTTATAAATAGAACATAGAACAGCCCTATTTTTTTTTGCAGAGCAGAGCAGTTGTATGAATGAGTCGATCTTGTTTCGACGTAGTTATTTTGTAACAACACGAAGATGGTCAATGAGGTCCCTGAGTTTTGAACTCACGATCGATCGCTTAATAAGCGAACGTGCAACCAATGTGGCTACGGAGACCCCCAAGATGAAAAAGATTCAAGGAGTCGGTTTTCAAAAAGGTCAAAAATGGTAATTTTGTTCTTTATCACAAAACATAAGATCCATATTTTTAATTTTTTTTACTAGGGTGACCATTACCATTTTAGTGTGGTTCGAAAAAACAATTTTGCCCCCTTTTCTCCACTACAAAAAATCATAACTTTTGAACTATTGGAACTACTGGTCAGATGATCGACATATCAAATTGAAGCTTATTAGTTAGTTTTTATCAGAAAAAAAATATTACTTTTTCGAATAATTTGGATTATCGTTTTCGTAATATTATTATTATAATAATTATTGATTGAGTTGGTTTTTCATAGTTTTCTCGGTCGAAGATAGTGGGCGCTATATTTTTTTAAAATATTTTTACTCAAAAGCTGAATTTATCCAAAAATCAGAGAGGTGTCATTTTTAGTTTTTGAGATATTATTTTGAAAATTTAACATGTTTTAAGTCTTCGTTCAATATTCCTATGCGACTAGAATATAATCATCCCGCAAGTGTGATATTTTTTCAAAGAAGGTTAGCTTATTAGCTTCAATTTTTTTGTTCAAAAATTTTGCTTCAAAAAATTGTCGATCATCTAAATCAAGTTTTGTAATGTTATTGTTACTGCTCATGCATTTATATATATTTTTTTTTTCATAATCGGTAGTTCAAATCGTATGATCATTCTTCGAAAAGTCATTCTTGAATAAAAGTGGAAAAATTGATTTTTCGGGCCACCCTAAAATGGAAATAGTCACCCTAACGAAAAAATAAAAATAATAGGGGTCTAATATATTGCGATAAACATCGAAATTACCACTTTTCATGAAAATCTGAGAATCATTTTATCGGTTTGGCATAGAATGGTTGTCTAAATGTACTAATCCACTCAAAAGAAAAATTAGACCCACTTCACTAAGTTTGTGACGATCAATGCTATTTTTTGATAAACGATACTAGAGAACGATTCAAAGGTAGACTTTCATACAATTTTCCAAATACCAAATTAAATTGAAGAAAAACATGAAAAATGAACAGTCATTCCACAGGCACTCTGAATGGTGGACTCGCTCCACCCGAAATTCGCCTCAGCCGACTTGTGATTCGACTTGTGTCAAATGTGACCCACAAACCGCACCGCACCGCGAATGATGCCTACGGACCGAAAGCGGCCGCTCATAAATCCCTCCACGCGTGACAAGATGTATGTGATGTCTCCAAACGGTTCCAGAGGCCTCCTCTCGGGTAGCAAGAGCAAGAGCCTAAGCAATTTTTCCGTCCATATCTCGCCAACCCAATAAAACCAACCCGAGCCCACCAAGTTTGCATGTGCAGGCGTGCCTTAAAAAGCAATAATTCTTGCAAAGTACACATTTATCACAAACAAAACATACATCCTGCTAGGCACACATACACGCACGAAAACACGCGCACCCGTGCACACATTTGCCACCCGCCGCGCCGCCGGTCCTAATCGTCACGGCAGCGAAAGCCCGCTCTTCATGTTGTCATAGCTCTGCTGTCTGCTGAGATGATATTAGCTGGCAAACGTGTACATGTGATGGTGACGTGAGACACACTGAAAAAAAACAGGAACTTTCAACCAGGACACATTTACAAACACTCGCTTCTGCTTCCGCCGCTTTTTCAGAGGCGCGCGTTCACCAAGAGCACAAGCACCTTCCGCCCCTAACCGTGTGTGGGAGTGGGGCGGGGGGACGAAAGAACAAGACAAACAAAGTCCCCCGAACATTGCAAAACTCGCGCGCTTTTCTGGGTGAATCTCGGCCAGCGACCGGAGCAGAACCGCTCGAACGATGATGACGACGACGACGTCGACAGGATTCCCTGTTTAATCCTTGGCGTTCCCCACAGCATCGATCGCGAGCGCTTTTGTTTCAACCACTCTTCGGCGGTGGCGATGATGATATATGGAAAAGTTTAAGTGTTTTCCTATTACTTATTAGTTGCCGATATTGCGTTTTACTTTCGGATCATGTTGTGGTATTAATATTTCGCCCCCATTCTCCCACGAGTGGTTCTGATAGTAATAGTTTTGCCCGAACACGGTTCTCCACCTATTGCCAATCGGAGGCAGTTGTTTCTCGTGTGTGTGTGTGTGTTATGGGAACGATAATTCATTAGTTTCGAAGCGGAGCGATTTTTAGATAAATAACTTTTCCGGTACATTTCTGTTTCGGGGCTGAGAGTCTTATCCGTTCAGGAAATCATTCTGATAATCCTCTAGAGAGATCTTGAATCAGATCCAACCCACTTTTACTTTCTTCTTTTTCGAAAAAAAGGAACTTTATTCGCCAGATAGGTAAGAAAAGGTTGTGTGTTTCAAAGCGATAGCTTTGAATATTCAATTGAATGCATGTCAACCGTTGCGAAAATCCGCTTTTCAAAAATTATCGTAGATCCTTCACTCACGGTGACAGTTCGACAGTGAATATATTCTGTCAAATATAAACAGGGAATTTGTGGTTTCCAAGAAAATTCTTTATTTATCATCTAAATTTTGATTATCGCCTTCAAAGTAGGGTCTATCTGAAGCACTACACTTTTTCCAACGAACAAGCCAGTCATCGAAACACTTTTTATAACTGTACTCATGAATTGCCTCCAGTTCACGCAGTGAATTCGTTTTTATGTCTTCAATGCTGTCAAAACGAGTCCCAAAGAAGCAATAATTTGAGTTTCGACAGCAGGAAAAAGTCACATCCGTGTCGTTCAACCATGTCTTCATCCACTCGATTGCGATGAAATTTTTGATGAAAATTGAGCTGTGACAAATCGTGTTTTGGACATAGTTGAGTCAGCAGTCTGATAGACTACCCAATCATTGTAGAAGTTTGGATGATTTTTTGTACAGCGCTACACTGAACGACTGGCAAAGCCTGATGTTTGAGTTCGCGGAAACCAACAACATTCAGCACGGATTCAACCAGGAAATGATGGAAGAGATTGGGCATCTAATTCTATGGAGATACATCGTATGTCTTTGCGAACGACCCAGGTGAGGGACAGCTCCCAATTACTGAAAAATGTTGGCACTGTCTGTTCAGCCGAGTAGATTCCGGCCGCGTATCAGTGAATGAAGTTGGAAACTACTCCGAAACATATCTAGTTTCAAGACCCCTAGTCGCCCGGAAAAAAGTGGTGGCTTCTATCAAGCATCCAGTCAATGAATTTCAACAAGAAATGCTTGCAACCGGAGAAATTAAAGGCAGCGATTAAATACAAACTTCCAGAATCAGCCAATGGGAACGGTGTCTTTCTCCGATATCTCGAAAATATTTTGGAGTTTTACTGGGATGTGTTGTTCCACCCACAATACTTACCAGATATAGCACCTCGAGATTTACACTTGTACAGGTCCCTGTGAAATTCTCTCGAAGATTGTTAGGTATTGAGGACTTAAGAACCTAAAGTCTTAAAATATTAGATTATTGAGGTCTTTTATTCAGAAGATTTTAAGGTCTTAAGGTCTCAAGGTCCTAAGGTCCTAAAGTCTTAAGGTCTTAAGGTCTTAAGGTCTTAAGGTCTTAAGGTCTTAAGGTCTTAAGGTCTTAAGGTCCTAAGGTCTTTAGGTCTTAAAGTCCTAAAGCCTTAAGGTCCTAAGGTCCTAATGTCCTAAGGTATTAATGTTCTAAGGTCCTGAAGGTCTTGAGGTCTTACGGTCTTAAGGTCCTAAGGCCTTGAGGTCTTACGGTCTTAAGATCATAAGGTGTAATGTCTTGAAGTCCTAAGGTTTTCAGGTATGCAGGTGTTAATGTTTGAAGGTTTTACGATTTTACGATCTTAAGATCTCATGGTTCTACGGGCTTGAGATCCTAAGGTCTTAAGGTCTTAACACATTGTGGACCACTCACGAGTTTTCTCGTTTTTGGCATTCCGTCTGTTACGGATGGATCACGAAATAACCCATGTTTTTTACACTTGATGGTTAAATCCTTGGTTTGCCAAGGATC
Organism: Toxorhynchites rutilus septentrionalis; assembly: GCF_029784135.1. NCBI lineage: Eukaryota > Metazoa > Arthropoda > Insecta > Diptera > Culicidae > Toxorhynchites > Toxorhynchites rutilus. The sequence continues at coordinate 182,965,184 of NC_073744.1, read as the reverse complement.
TAACAAGACCTACCGATGGCTTGCCTTCATCTCATCCACACCGAAGGAAACGATCTCATTCGTGGAATCCAAACAAATGAAGCATTCAAGTTTGCCCCAAAACGTGCGATATTTAATGTGTTAAGATCTTCAGGTTTTGGGGTTTTCAGGTTTTCAGGTCTTCGAATCCTTAGGTTTACAGGTCTTAACCCTTTCCCGTACAACATCGAATCTCACTCGTGGTGTACTTGCATAACGTAGGGTGCTAGAACGCTCAGCAGAGTAGGGAAATCACTTGATGGGTGACGTATTAAATAATACGGAAAGGGGTTAAAATCTTCGAATGTTCAGGTTTCCAAGTTTTCAGGTCTTAATGTTTTAAGAATTTAAGGTCTTCAAATCCATAAGTTTTACGGGATTTAGATTCCGATTTAGATTTAGATTCCGGACTTAGATTTCAGATTCCGGACTTAGATTTCAGATTCAGATTCCGGATTCATATTCCGGTCTCAGATTCTGGATTCAGATTCCGGATTCGGATTCCGAATTCAGAATTCAGATTCAGATTTCGGATTTAGATTCCAAGTTCAAATTCCGGAATCAGATTCCGGATTCAGATTCCGGTTTCAGATTCCGGTTTCAGATTCCGAATTTAGATTCAAGATTCAAATTCCGGATTTAGATTCCGAACTTAGATTTGAGATTCAGATTCCGGATTCAAATTCCGGATTTGGAATTCGGATTCCGGATTCAGATTCCGGATTCAGATTTCAGATTTCGAATTCGGATTCCGGATTCAGATTCCGGATTCAGATTATGGATTCAGATTCCGGATTCAGATTTCAGATCCAGATTCTAGAATCTGATTTCGGAACTAGATTCCGGATTCAGATTTTAGATTCAGATTCCGGATTTAGATTCCGGATTCAAATTCCAGATTCAGATTTCGGATTCATATTCCAGACTCAAATTTTCGATTCAGATTCCGGAATTCGATTCCGGATTCAGATTCCGTATTCAGACTCCGGATTCAGATTCTGGATTCAAATTCAAGATTCAAATTCCGGATTTAGATTCCAGATTCAGATTCCAAATTTAGATTCTGGACTTGGATTCTGGACAAATTCCAGATTCCGGATTCAGATTCCGGATTCAGATTCCAGAATCAATTTTTAGATTCAGATTCCGGATTTAGATTCCGGATTCAGATTCTTGATTCCAGATTCAGATTCTGGACTTAGACTCCGGATTCAGATTCCAGATTCAGATGCCGGATTACGATTTAGGATTCAGATTTCGGATTCAGATTCTGGATTCAGATTTCGGATTCAGATTTCGGATTTGGATTGTGGATTCAGATTCCGGATTCAGATTCCGGATTCAAATTCCGGATTTAGATTCCGGATTCAAATTCCGGATTCAGATTCCGGATTCAGACTCCAGACTCAAATTCTCGATTCTGATTCCAGATTTAGATTCCGGATGGAGATTCCAGATTCAGATCCCGGATTCAGATTACCGATTCAGATTCCGGATTCACATCCCGGATGCAGAATTCGGATTCAGATTCCAGATTCAGATTCCAGATTCAGGTTCCGGATTCAGATTCTGAACTTAGATTCTGAATTCAGATTCCAGATTTAGATTCCGAATTCAGATTCCGGATTTAGACTCCGAATTCAGATTCCGGATTTAGATTCAGATTTTCAAATACAGATTTAGATTCAGATTCATTCTCAAGCCGCATAATTTTATTGAGGTACGTGATAGGATTGCTATCATTCAGTGTGTTATTTTTGCAGATTCCCTGATTAAGGTCAATCACGGCGATGAACAACGGAAGATACCTACCCATGGATCGAAATATTTTCCCACCTCAATTTTGCTTGAGCCGGTAAAAATCGCGTGCTAGAAAGTGCTCCATTCGGGACATTCATACGCATACTCACGCTTGCGTGACTTCTCTGAAATATACATTTCAAAATCACACGTTTCACTCGTTTCGAATCTCTCGAACCTATCGCACCCAGAAGCGACACAAAGGGTACAAGGTGAAACTTCCCTCCAAATGTAAATCCGGCGATACGTACGAAGTTAATATATTAGATCAAGGATAAGCGAGCAGCGAAATCAGGATTCAAGTGCCATCGCTGTTCTGTTTTTTACACTTTTCTATTCTCTGCTCCTTGCGCTCATGCGATGCTCTCTTCCAGAAGCTCACAGCCTGGGGTTGGGGTTCGAGGAGTAAATAGACAGGGATGAGACCGACGGGGTCGACGTTTTCGTCGTCATCTCCGTCGCCTTCCTGTCGTCATGTGGCGCGTGGCAAAAAAAAAAAACATTGGGAAAAAATCCAGGAAACTTTTTAAATTAATAAAGTTTCTATTACTTCAGCTCGATGAGTTCTGTATTTTTTTTTGTTCGATGGATACAGAGTTTCGTCTATGAAATGGGAAGGAAAAATCCGGAAAACTTTTGAATTTTTCATTGCGAAAGGATTCCACTTCCACGGAATCGAAATCAATCAAAATCGGAGCGCGGTGTAAACCCTTTTCAACTGTTTAGCTTCAGCTTGATACAGTTGATTTGTTCTGTAATTAACCCGGTGCGGAAGACAAATGACGTCCGGAAATTTCAATCAATCAGCGCGAACGGAGCACTGAGAAACAATTTGTCACTCCGCGGCGCGCGCTAATTGACCTTCAAAGACGTCACTATCAGTATCAAAATTCTAACGACCAAAATCATCATCGTGTTAGTTAACTGCTCTCAAAGAACGTTTGACAGTTGACGGGAATCAAATTTCCCGTAAAGCCTTCTTTGAAAAAGTTTGCAAACTTCAATTTGTAACACGACGAAACTCATTTGTTTCACTGGAACGCCTAACTCGCCTTCGGAAGTTACAAGCTTCAATTGACGGCCTTTGAAACGTGGAAATGAGTGCGAATTCGTGGATTATCCGGAATCCTAGTTTTGTAAGTCGCAAACTTGGAGGCAGCAGATAATCCTAATCATTACAACGCCTGGTACCGAAAATTGCCAAAGAACCAAATTTTGCACATCAATAAAGAAGCCTTCGAATTGGTAAATTGAACTCGCTTTAAGGCGACCTTCCTGGAAGACACCCTTATTGTGTTTGCGCGTCTTCAAGATTCCTCCCGTTCGACACACCCCTCCACACCCTTCCCGGTGAATAGATTCCCCGGTGCTTCCAGGGGAAAAAAGGAAAACAAGCCGAGCAAGAGGAAATAAAAACGCTTACAAAGCTGGTTCACTTTTCATTTTCCCTCCACCCAACCTACCCCACTGTGCCTTTCACCATCCCACCACCCAAGTCAAGATCAAAAAGGAAGCGCCCAAAGACGGCAGCCTATTCTATTTACGTTCGCCCCCGCGGTCTCCTGGCACCCCCGAGGGGCGTTCGTTCTATTCCAGCGGAGGCTCTCGTGTTTAGCCCGGAATAAAAACATGGCGCGAAAAAGCATCGCAGCGGAAGAGCGAAAAGGAAGAAAACATCCGAATAAACGAAGGGAATGAAATTTTCCTTCCCCCTGCGGGGCTTTTTCCACTTTTCGGTTAGTTAAAGTGTTCGACCGCTACTGATTTCGCCATGGTCCCTCCTGGGTCGAACCATTGATGAGACGAACAGCTAGCTCATTAAAATCATTACATCGCCCCCGGGAAGTTCGCGAGGAAGGTGACCAGCGTGCGTTGGGGAAAATCATAATATTTTAGCTTTTTTTTTTTTGGCCGAACAAAGGTCAGCCACCGGTCCCAGGGAGCAGCGCTCCGGCGCGAAATTCTCAGCCAGTCGAGGGTACGGAAAAAGGATAAAGTGCAGGGTTGGAAGAAGGATATTGAGTTTTACGTCAACCGACGCTCGGTTTATTGACCATCCGTCCCGGCCGAGGACGAACGAAACGAACACGGCTGGATGGACCATTCGCTAGTAAAGCGTCAAATGATGGTTGAAGTCAATAAATGGATGATTACAGCTTTTACGCGGCACTATTCCAGCATTCTTCTGGTCACACCCCGGCTGTGGGTGGGTTTAAATTTATACGCTCTGTGTGAATATTTTTGGTGCACTTTTAGCAGTGAGTTAATCCCTATAAGGTAAAAAAATCTGCTATTCGTCTTCTGGAAGTTTGGAATTTCATAGGGGAGGAAGCAAGTCAAAGCTGTAATTTCGGAGAAGCGTGGTTTCGCTCTTCCATTTGGGTTCGAAAAAGAAAATTACACTTCTTTTCTGCTGCATGGAAATCTGAAAATGGCTTCCTTTTTGTATCTTTTAAGAAAAATGTAGTTTGTGTTCGGTTAGGTTATGTATAAATAGCCGCTTTCAACTCGCAATTTGGATCGTTTGGTGGATCCAACTTGCTATGGGGTGGCCAAATGTACTGCTCAGATTTTCCATCTTTAACAGGCAAAATATGATTCCTTTTACACTTTTTAATTGGCATAGACGATGCAGATAGTTCTTCCGTAGAAAGGACTGAGCGGAACGAGTAATTAAAAACACACTGTTGATGTAACAGTTCGGCTGAAAAGTTTATAAGGTAACACAGTAAAACTATTCTTTTTTTGCAAATTTCAATTTTATTATTCAACATAATTGCCTTCGTGGGCGATACAGCGATTATAGCGATCTTGTAAATTCTCGATACCATTTTTATAGTACTCTTTCGATTTTTCCTCAAAATAGGCCTCAGTTTCGGCAATCACTTCATCATCGGTCTTAAATTTCTTGCCAGCGAACATTCTCTTCAGGTCTTCAGGCGACAGAAAATAGTCGCTGGGGGCCAGATCTGGAGAATGCGGTGGATGCGGAAGCAATTCTAGACCCAATTCGTGCAATTTTGCTATCGTTTTCATTGATTTGTGATTTTTCCATTTTTTCACAATAACAAAAGTTGCTTCACTCTCAGTGCTGTAACTCGAGAACCAATCGACCGGTTGCTGCAAATTTTAACACGTATCCATTGAAAGATGGTGCTTTGTAATAGTCAAGTAGATTTTTGCGTCATATAGACGTCAACCTTATGACCTTTTCAGCCGAACTGTTAAGTGTTTAACTTGAGCTTGTCGTCGATAATCGCGCCAATATATTTAATCTCCCGGACACGATCAACGGTCTCATTATCATTTATAATAGAGACGTTCTCAGTTTCTCGGCTGCCAGTTGTCACTCGTTCTGTATTCCAACTGATTTGTCATTTCATCATAAAGAGACTGCGATGAAGATCAGTTTTGATTGAATGAATACGTCAGTGAGCAAAGCTTGAGTGGAGAGAAATCTCGGCAATTATTGAAACACGATGGGCTAATTGCTCAGTCAGAATACATAAGAAATAACGTAACGTAACAATTTATGGTGATTACCTTATCACGATTTTCACCAGTTGTTGCCGATTGAACGTCTCACTGACTAAATCACTTTCGATTATTCAAATATAATGTTGCAGAAGTCATTCCCCCAGTGGCGTTCGTTTGCTGTTACATGCTACGTATCACGACACAAACAAGAACGAGAGAACTCTGCTCCGGTAATCCGTTCATGATACACCAGCATGTGAACCAAAACGTCATGATCGCTTTCGGTGGTGCAATTTTATACTCTTCTTTGTCTCTCATTCGCTACATTTCGAATCGATAATCAGAAAGAAAACTACAAATAATTATCTTTCCGAATAACGTAAAATTCATGGTAAATCGCCGTCTGTGATTTTCGCAATTTAAATCACTTAACAGAAACACATGCTGTACAATGAAAAAAATATATACAGGGTAACTTCGATAAAACGTACATTTTACTTTCAAAATTTTACGTTGTATCGAATTGTACGAAACACAATAAAGAACTCAGAAACGTAGCTTATATTACTTTATTGTGTTGTTGTTTGAGTAAGGTTAATGAGAAAATTCAACTAGAAGACGAAGCTAATCTTTCTCATGATGTTCCCCTTGGTCCTGTAAATTAAAATTTTATTCATTTAGAATCTAGAATCACAAAACAGTTGGACTTCGGTATTGATTAAGAGTGGGAATCAAGGTTTAGTATCAAAATGCAGATAATTTATTGTTCTTTCAGAAAAACTATATTCAAAAAAAATATTCCTTTGGACTTTGAAAATGTGTACGTTATATCGAGGTAAAATGTACGTTATATCGAGGGTACGCTATAACGAGGGTACGTTATATCGAAGTTTCCCTGTATAGCTTTTGAAGAAAAGAAGCTTCGATGTGCAGTGAAGTGACATGAAAATGCTTACAGCTGATGAGAGATTTGTCAATACCGTGGTGCATTCCCGAAATGAAGGATAGAAAGTATTTTATGAGGTCATGGAATGATTTTTAGACAATAACTAAGATCCTGTCAGCAAAAATGTTGTCGGACAAATACTGAAAGTTTTTCAAGAAATAGGTCGCTTGATGAGTTTGTGAATTTATTTCTTTCAGTATCACTTTGACGACTTTCTTGAACATCTGGGAGCTGTGAATGGATTGCAAGTTCCACCATGATTTTGAAAGAAAAGAAATGACGCATTAGAGACACCTTTAAGTTTTTACTCGTAAACTAATGCACATCATTAGGTAGAAATGAATCAGATGTGTTAATAATATCAAATAAAAATTATACGTGTTGTGTCCAAGACACGACCGCACTGTTAACGTAGGACTACGAAACTTTTTGCGCTGGCGGCGTAGAGCTTCGTTTGTTCGATTTGTGAAGATAATCAATTTTCAGGCGGAATAAATACATTAAAAAAAAATTATGAATGGAAATGAACTTTTTTCTGTCAAATATGTTCTTTTTGAAGTTGCGAAGTTGTGAATAATTTCTGAACAAATTTGTGTCTGATAGTGATTTTATATTACAACCAGCTGACCCGGCAAACTTCGTCCCGCCCAAAATTTATTTTTCGTTATCACATTCACGTTTTCTTACTAAGTGCATGTTCATGGGTCCAATCGCAGAACTGTTCATTGATTGATCTTCTAATCTACCCTTTAAAATTACCCTTTACTATAAAATTCCTAGCGCTTCTACCAAAACTCATCATTATAATATCAGATTATTTTCAGACACAACTCTTGTTCAAGATTATTCAACCACTTCCAAATAACATGTTTCTCCGTTACATGGAATAAATGTTTGATACAGAAAATATGATAGAATAAAGACAGCCCTAAATCGGACAATTCCTTTCTCGAGTTTTGCTCTTATCAACACATTCGGCGATCCATTTTTATTTATATGGATAGAAGAAGCTATAGGAGGGCGTTTTATCACATTAAAATCCGTTTCCACTTTCGAACAAAGAACAATTTCGTTAGCCCAAACGCTTGTCAATATGTAACTGTAGAACATATGCGAATTGAATTTTTCGAAATTCCCATTTTCCTTCAGAGTTTTCCGAAATTTTTCAATTGCCATGTTTGGTTAGAATATGTTTGGTTGAAATATGTGTATTATTTTTATGGGACCCCCTTTCCATTCCAGAGGAGAGAGGGGTGTCATACCATCATAGAATCATTTCTCGTACCCAAAAACCCTCACATCCCAAATTTGGTTCCATTTGCTTGAGTAGTTCTCGAGTAATGCACACCCTCCGCCTTTCCTTCACCCCCCCCCCCTCTCTAAAACCACCACATGCCAAATTTAGTTCAGTTTGCTTGGTTGATTCTCGAGTAATGCAGCCCCACCTTCCCCCTTCGGGAGGGGGAGGAGTGTCAAATCACCATGGAAACATTTGTTGCTCCCTAAGATATCTATATGCCAAGTTTGATTGAATCTGTTTGATTAGTTCTTGAGTTATGCAGAAATTTATGTTTCATTTCTATGACATGTACCTTTTGGTTTTTTTCAACGCCACTCTCAAAAGTTTTAGGACAAAAATAAGAAACAATACTGAAAGTACGATAAGTATTGATCGATAAATATCTTCAAACAATTTTTTCATCGAAAAATCTAATAATAAAAAAATTTTAAATACGCGGTACCAAAAATTTGTATATATTGTCTGGGATTTCAAAATTTTGAAAAAATAAATATAACTTTGAATACTAACTTTTTTCTGAATTTTTAAGAGCATTGTGAGACGCAAAAATAAGTTTCTCCATCGTCTGCATTACTATTTTTATTTTCTTGAAATCGATTAGTTTATTGTATTCGTGGTTTTCAATTGTTAGATTGAAATAAAAAAAATAATAATAATTTGGATTTTTGAGTGTTCTTCTCATTAATCCGAATGACCCTTCCGCATGGACTTTATTCTTTCTCACAGAGCTATATCGTACTGCTGACTCTTGTGAATCTGGTAAACCATCTAATTCCAATGTAAAGATAATCTCATATATTTTAAGATTCGAGAAAAAAAAATCTTTGTACAGCACAATGCCCTAAATATACCGACAAAATTTAGACAAATAAAAAACAAAATTTGAATAAATATTAGAGCAGTACTGTGTCTCTAAATTCAAAATAAATTAATCCTCTTGGAAATTCAATAATTCAATTACGCTACATGTGGATAAAACAACACATACGAACGCCGTTAAATAAAAATTAGAGCAAAAGTGGGTCTCAAAGCAATATTTTTTTTTCAAAATTTCGAAATGCATGAAATTTTTTTTTGTACCGCGAAAAACACTCTGAAATAAGCACATATACCTAAAACAGACGTAGGAAGAAATTTGAATACAAACTAGAGTAGTACTGAATCTCAAAATAAAAAATAAATAAAATTTAATTAAAAATAAAAATAAAAATTAATTTAAAAATTTTTCTATTTGATTTTTTGATGAAAAAATTGTTTGAAAATATTGATCGATACACATTAGTAAGATGTACTTTCAGTATTTTTTTTTTCATATTTTTGTCAAAGCTATTGTGAATGGCGTGAAAAAAAAACGAAAAGGTATATTTTTCACCGTAGATCCTATGTTGAACCATATAAGAACTCAAATATATGGTACTACTGTCAACATTTCATATTTAGTACCCTATACAATATTTTCCATACAGATGGTGATTTGGTTTGGGGGACTTTTTACTCTCAGGCCCTTTGAAAAATAATAACTTAAAAACGAAAAAAAAGCATCTCTGATATCGAGATATATTATGTAGAAAATTCTCAGCTTTCTAGAAAAAATACAAAAAACTATAGCACCCTATATCTTTAACCGAAAAAACTATGAAAAACTTATTCAATTAATAATTACAGAACCAAAAATCCAAATTTTTCGCAAGAGTAATATTTTTTCAAAGAAAACTAAATCATTAGCTTCGATTTATCATATCGATCATCTGAATCGGTTCGGTAGTTATAAAGTTCTGAATTTTTGAGAAAAAGGCATTTTTGGGAAAAGTTGGAAAAAAGGATTTCATTTTCGTGATTATTGCTTGTAGTCGTTTTCTATTACTGTCATTGCTTTGGACTAGAGGGCGCTATATTTTTTTATTTTTTTTTCTATATCCTCTAAAAAGTTCACTTTAATATTTTTCAATGGTTGGTGAGAAATTGAAAGTCGGTCCTATGTTTTAAAATTACGATTTTCGAAGAAGACAAAATTTAGCAAAATCGGAAAAAAATCAGGATAAAAGGTGAAGTGACAATACAACGGGTGTAAATTTTTTTAGGGAATAAATATAGCAGATTTTAGCAAATGTTGAGGTATTTTTTGATCTATCCCTTTCATATTTTCATCCATTTGCATCCTATTCAAATAACAATTCTTTTCACTTTGAGTCTATATGACCATACTTTATTTCCCAAGTAACGGCTCGGAGTGTTGCTCAAGCTCTTTTTTCCATTTTTTGTTTCCTTGTATATGATTTACTCTCAGGTCCTTCATATGCCTTAGCCTGGTGGGCTAGCAGATACTCTTGAATTAGTTTCATCACTAGATATAACTGTGATAGAAGCTCTATACGGGTTCGAACAGCATCAGAAATGAGATGACAAGGCAAGGTTCAGTACTGGTTCAGATCACATAAAGGGATTAAAGAATACTCCATTTTCAGAAAACTTCATATGGACAACCAGCACACACATTCAGCTACTCTCCAACAATAACTATTATACTGCTTTGTTCGGGACAAGAGGTCTCAAATCATACCGTAATCAACGGATAATGGTTCCTTTGATAATGATCAGTGTGGGATTATTGACATACGGAACGAGTACGGAAATGAATCGCAATCCGAAGCGTGTTTTATCGTTGGAGGCCATATCCACAAATAAACATCTCTCCCGCGAGTATTCCCCAATTCACACATTCCAATCAAATATATCCCACCGCGTCATCCATAGGTGACCATCTCGGATGGGCAACGTGTAGGTATTTTAATCGTCACCACTGTTCCGCACGGCTGAATCGTAAAACATTACGAGCAACAAATGAGTTCCCTGTTGCAAGCAAAGCCACCCCCGAAAAGTGTGTGTCCTCTCGACCCAGTGGCCAGCGAACGTTGAGATTCATCGGAAGCCACGGATATTATCATCGAGCGCGGCTGTTCCCCATCTAGGGAGGGGTTCTGAGTTCGACAGAACTCTCCTTTCCCATAAATGTCCATTTTCAAACAGCTAAATTATTCGAGTCTTCGGGGCACACCGAAAGTGTGGTTCAGATGGGACTTGTCCTGGCATTTTTTTTTTTGGGGTTGCTGTTGCTACTCTGTGTGGAAAGGTTCAATTTTATTACTCCTTGGAGCGATTCCGGATTTGTATAGCTTCTGGAAGCGATAAAAGCCCCATTTAGGGCTTTTCCACAGACCACCTCTCCATTTTCTGGGAAGAGAGTTTATTTGAATTCAAACGCACCGAGCGGCCTTCGCAAAAAGTCAACAAATAAACGGTCCCGCACCGATAAAGACCCAACCCCGACGACTGCTGTTGGTTGCCACTAAACGAGTTTGGGCCCAACAATTCACAATTCTGCTCGGTTTCGAGCCCGCCAGCCGTTTGCCGAGGGAGAGGACAGCCGTAAACCAGGAATAATAATTACATTTTCGGAGGCCAAAAACTATTTCGGCAGCCCCGAAAATTTTCTCTCCGTTCTAAAGGGAAATCCGGTCGGAGAGGGAACGAAAGAGTGGTGGCGAGGGGGAAAGGGTAATTATTTTCGCTCTCAACCAGCGTCACGTGTGTGTGTGTGTGTGTCAGTAGTATGTATGGATTTTTTTGCACATCCCCGGTGAAAGGCTCAAAGCAGCCCCTCCCTCAGTTGGTTTGTGTGCACTAATTTCTCATAATTCAATTCATCGCGAAATTGGCCGCTCGTATGGCCTTCACAGAACAACATGGGAAGCGGTGAGAACCGAGGGGAAAGAACCTAGGAACGAGTCCTTCGCACTAGGACGGTATGTGTTTGTGTGTTGAACAGATCATGGGGTGGGTGATAGTGCTGAAACCCCCACAGAGCTTGCAGAATTCAATTGATGGAGCCATTTGCAGATAGCTGGTCTGGTCTTTGAGTGCGCTGTTTGAGCTAGAGCTGCGATTTTCCGCAGCATTATTGCATTTGATGGTGGGCTTGAGATATTATTTAATGTATGTTTTTGGTGTGATTTGGACAATGTTGAGAAATTTGCACATTGCGGATTACATACACAGAGTTGCGAGAGCTCTATTCGCTGGGATTCCGGAATCACTGTTAACTTGATGATGACATTTAACAAAGAATTTGAAATTGCGAATGAAAAGCCGAAATTGGTGTTACAAACGGGACTCTAGATTCGAAAATGTAAATATGTGGCAAAGGGCTGATGTGTGCTTATTTGCAAAATATTTATTATTTTGCTCCTATATTTCAATGGCATATTTATACATAAAAATACTTTTAAGTTCATTCGAAGTGATATATGAGGATGTGAAAAAATATTCTAAGAAATAATTATGGGTGTAGTGCTGTTATTACACACAACGGTTCTTCTCGATCCAACGGCAGATATCGCACACTTTTCAGATACAGAAGAGAAGCGAAACGTTGCGTCGCAAGACCCACCCCCCTGTGTGATTCTCATTTCGGTCAGAAGGGAAACCGCGGGTAAGACGGACGTAAGACGGAAAATAATTGCACTGGTGGGGTTGAAATGGACGATCACATCCATAATTACATCCAATGCATGATGGAAAGTGAAGGGAAGAATATTCAATTGCTTCCTCTTTTTTTTTCTATTTCAGTTATTGGACACACAAACACTAGGGCGAGAGAGAAATTATTCCTCTCGCGAGCGATAAACTTCTACGCTTCGTATATTATTAACCGGTCCATATTCCACCCATTACATATCCAGTATACCCGCATCGGTAAAAATGTTCTACTTTTCGACTTGTTTTCATTCCAGTAAAAACATAGGAAAAACATTTGAGCTTGAGCTTGGGTAGACTGTACAATTCGTAGTTGCTCTTCGTGATTGACCTGAACCAACCAAATTGCACAAAGAACACGCAAAATGACGCTTGGGACTAGCAAATCATTCCTGTTGTGCAATTTTCGGTGATTCGATCTTTACATGGTCAATAACGACGCCGGCCACGTCCTTACAGTCACCAGGGGAAGGGAAGGAATGTTAGTATGATATTCGCCGCCCGAAGGCCAGACGGGTCGCCTCTATAGCGTGGTTCCCTAGCGTTTATCATGGAAGGGATAGTTGTTAGTGGGAATGGTTAAGAAAAATCAGGATTCACTGCGGTAAGTGATGTGATTATGTAAACACGAGCTATTGACTACTCGACGAAAAAAAAAACTTCATGTGTTACAACGCGCAGCAGATATTATCTTTATGTAGCCTGAGAAGGAAAACCCAAACAATTAATTGGACCAGCTATTGTTATTTAATTATTTAACGCATCTTTTTTGCCGAAATTTCATCGCAGAAAAATAACTTTGGGGAACCTGAGAAGGTAACCGGAACGCTTCATAGAAATTAATAGATATCTAATCGGAACGGCGAAAATAAACTTTAGGAAACCTTAGAAGGTAACCTAGAGAACTTATCTAAAATTAATCAAAAATATATATAAATAATTTATAACCTGTTAATTATCGAGCGTATTCTGTTTCGATGTTTTTTTTAAAAAAGATGAAATAATTATAAAAAGTCGACAGAATCGATGACCGCGAATGAAATCTATAAATAGAAATTAATTATTTTAGAGGTTACAAATGCGTGGGAAGAAAGTAGAATCCTATGTTTCTGGAAGTCAGCTATTCTGCAGTGTGTGGATTCTTTCCTCGGTATGGTATCACCGCAACATTTTTTTTCTTTCATCGTTCCCTCACTGTATAAAAAAATTCCTGCTGCTCTAAAACGATAAGAACTTTGTCTCCGGCATGAGAGCGGCAAATAAATAAATCTCCGCTGATTCACTGCTTGCAATAATCACCAGGGATGCCAGGTTTGAAGACATTTCTTCATTGTGAAGACATTTGACCTACTGTGAAGACATTGGATTATGTGAAAACATTTTGAAGATATTACGAAGTATGTGAAGACACTTCAGTATGCTAGCGTATGTGGATTTTTGAGAGATTTTATTTCCATAAAATTCCAACTATTGGGAGAACATATCATCAAAAGATGTAGGGGTTTTGTCTCAGTGACATTCGCTCGCCTTTATATAAGTGTCACCCGTCTACCTTTGCTCCCAGCAATCAACGGAGACTTTTGTCTCGGGGTCATTCATTGGCCTTTTTCAAACCTTTCCAAGCAGAAAATCCAGTAGCATAGAGAATGAATTCAACAAACGAGCGATATCCACTTCAAATTCCGGAAAACTTCATGCGGTCTGAATATACATTGTCTCTAAAAGACACCAGTTCATCGAGCGCGGATGCGAGAATTCGAATGATTGTGACACTGTATTATTATTACACTGGGCCTATACTATACAACAGGCTAATCCAGATCCCTCAAACGAACACTTCACAAATCGAAGGCTTTTCGGCTACATACCATCTCAACAATAAGTCCCATAGATATGGTCTAAGTTACAACCAAAATCCTCGATACTGAAACATACAAATCTAGCTATCGAAGCTCCGTCCCTATGGAAGAACGGGGGCTACATTCACTCAATCAACGACCCATCAAGCCAACCATCACTTCTAAACTCACAAAATCTAGCTCGTAGCTGCGCAATATATTGTTCGTTCAGATCTACTAAAATAAACCTGAAAACCCCAGCAAAATTAATGGAATGCGCCATATAACAATTCCAGCCTCCTCCGACATGACTGTGAAGATATCCTCTCGTATCATTAAAGACACTTGAAAAAATCACCTGGCATCCCTGATAATCACCGTACACTGATATCACTCGCTAAAAACAGCCCATAACCAATATCTATTCAACACAGAAACGTACGCATGAAAACCATACAAAAAAATCTATTTTTGGATATAATTTGGATTCCAAAAGCGGCATACAATGCATACGAAACAAACACGGAGCATAAATATGAAAATGCAACCTGGAGTTCGTTCATTTGAACATCGGATTTTACATCTGAGGGCTGGAATTCCGAGCCAGTTATTCATATTCCAGGAGGCAACTGAAATCGCAATTTAGAGATGTTTTGTTTCACGGGTCATTTGCTCCGATATTAATGCAGCGGAACTACATGTCCATTCATGTCAAGCTCTTGAGGCGCGGCTTCATCAGGAAGCAACCGCAAGAAGCCACAGAAATGCAAGGTGAACACAGTTTGTTTACATGTTTTTTGGTTGCAGAATGTATCCCCACAAATGGAATTCAGTTCCACTTTCTCCAAATCACCCAAAATCCATGGATGAATGAGGCTAAAGAAAGTGGGACAGTTCATTCATTTCTGTTCCCGAATCACTGCGTTGACCATGAATTCCCGTGATCTCCCAGTATCTCCCAACCGAAACGCACATCTATGTTGACTTCCAGACAATTACTGCAAACATGATAATAGTGTTATTAATTCTTCCCCGTCATTTTTCAGAGTTGTCGCCCTTCTGTTGGTATATCTTTCCTAGCTGAAAAAGCTGGAAAATTAGTTCTGCTGAAAAGAGCGTATAAATCGAGATTATACTAGGAATATAGGAAGGAGAAAGAGAGGAATTGAGAGAAAGAGAGTAATGTGAGAGGACTTAGCTTTGTTTAGCTCTCCGTGTTTCTGTGTGTGCGGGTCTCATTCTGCAGCCCTATATTTTCTCCGGAATCTGCTCCGCACTACAAACACAACCGCGACGATGAACGACAAAGGGAGAGATGAACTCTTCTCCAAACTAAACATAACCAAATGAAAAACTTAAACGTAACACTTTTTTCACTTTCTAAATTACCCAAGAAAACATTATAGAAAACATTCATAATCCTTGGTAATCTCTTCTATAAACTGTTTCGGACATTTTTTGAAACACCACTTTTTCTATCACCACGGACGGTTGAGAAACAAAATCTAGCAAGAAATAAAAACGGAGTGACTGAAAAACACATCTGTACTCAATGGCTGCTTCCGTGAGACTCCAGTAAAAACATAGGAAAAACAGTTGGCCAATTATTTCGAAAACCAATATATTGAACTGTAAAAACCTGCTTTTAAGTTTTGGAAAACATGAGTTTCCAAAGATACAATTGAAGTTCCTCTTAACATGTCCGTCTTACCCCAATTTACCCTATGCATAAAATAGCTGCTACGCTGCGAAGCGATCAGTAATTGTTTTTCTACAAAAGAGTTTCCGATATGGATTTGCAAGGTCAAACGTCCAGAGGCAGGTGAGCCTTCGTTCTCGTGATGCAGATTTGTACGGTTGAGGCATCGCATCGATTCCCGTGCCGTGTGGCAGAGAACGCACACATTGTTGATATTTTCATGCGATGCCAAAGGTAGATTTGAGATGGTTAAGAAATGTAGAATAATGGAGCTGGTGGACGAAAAATATAATCGCCCCATTAACGATTCATCAGTCATCCAGCTAGTGGCCGCTTGGCAGCGGCGTTCGGAGCGTAATCGCTTTGGAAGGAGAGTTGTGAATGAAGGAGTGTCAAACCGCAATCTGATTTTTTTTTATTGAATTTTTGTTTTCAAACCAGAGGAGGAGATTCGGTAAAAAAATACTTCGCGTCGGTTTTTATACAACTAGAAGGGGAGTGCTTGTGTGTGATTCAACCACTTTTTTCTGTCATGCGTTGTCAACGGCTGTACAAATACAGAATCGCCTGCCACAATGTATGTGTGTATCTAGAAGAAGATATGTATTTCGATACAAATCTATCCAGCATTTTTTTCACCTGAGTATTAACAGTGAAAATAGTAAAACAAGCGGGCAATTTAATGATTAGAAGAGATATGTTCTGCGAGCAGAAGCAAAGCTAAATAATGTATTTTGCACCCTCTCTTTCAGCTTGGTTTCCGTGAATGTTGTATGCAACACTAAATCGTGTGCAATAATTTATTCTATCAAACTATTTAGACATCCAGTCAATGATTCTACTTCGTTTGGACAAGTGGGTTGAAACGAACAATTTGCTGTCAAATACGCAGTTTGGCTTCCGCCGAGGTAGAGGGACAAATGATTGTCTCGCGCTGCTATCTTCTGAAATCCAAATCGCATTTGCTCGCAAAGAACAAATGGCTTCCGTTTTTCTCGATATCAAAGGGGCATTTGAATCAGTTTCCATGGAAATTCTCTCAGAGAAGCTTCATAATCGTGGACTTTCACCAATTCTTAACAATTTCCTGTACAATTTACTGTCAGAAAAGCACATGATTTTCTCTCATGGCAGCTCGAAATCTTCTCGTTACAGTTTTATGGGCCTACCACAAGGCTCCTGCCTAAGCCCCCTCTTGTACAGTTTTTAAGTCAATGATATGGATGATTGTCTAACTAGAGACTGCACGCTGAGACAACTTGCAGACGATGGAGTTATTTCCATCACGGGTACTAATCCCGTCGTTCTGCAAAAGTCGTTGCAAGATACCCTGAACAATCTGTTCACGTGGGCCCTCAAGCTGGGTATCGAATTCTCTACGGAGAAAACTGAAATGGTCGTTTTTTCTAGGAAGCACGAACCCGCCCAATTCCAACTTCACCTATCCGGCAAAACGATCCAACACTCTATGTTTTTGTATATTTTGATTCTAAGTGTACCTGGGGGAGACATATTGCGTATTTGAAACAGAAATGCCAGCAAAGAATCAATTTTCTCCAAATAATTACCGGAACATGGTGGGGTGCCCATCCAGGAGACCTCTTTCAGTTGTACAAAACAACGATATTATCAGTGTTAGAATATGGCAGTTTTTGCTTCCGATCAGCTGCCAGGATTCATATTCTCAAGCTGGAGAGAATACAATATCTTTGCCTGCGTATAGCCATGGGGTGTTTGCATTCGACACATACGATGAGTCTCGAAGTTTTGGCAGGAGTACCCCCGCTTACTCTTCGGTTCACAGAATTATCCTACAGATTTCTCATCCGTTGCAAGATCATGAATCCATTGGTGATTGATAACTTCGAAAATCTACTCCAACTGACTCCTCAGTCAAGTTTTATGTCTTTATACCATGAGTACCTTACACACGACGTGCACCCTTCACCAGGCATCTCCAACCAAGTTTGCTTCCCATACTTCTGCAATTCCTCTGTCATTTTTGATCTGTCCATGCGGATTTTTTATCCATGGAATCCCAGATCACCTACGCTCCGATTCTATTCCGCCGATATTTTCGGCAGAATATGGGAAAGTTGGATCTGATTAAATGTTCTTTACTGACGGTTCATTCATAAACGGGTCCACTGGCTTCGGCATCTTCAATGAAAATTCCAGTGCCTCTTTCAAACTCAAAGATCCTTGTTCCGTGTATGTCGCTGAACTGGGTGCGAAATATTACGCATTAGGGATCATTGAAACATTGCCCATCGACCACTATTTTATTTTTCAGACAGTCTCAGCTCAATAGAGGCAATCCGCTCAATGAAAGTTGATAAACGCTCATCTTATTTCCTAAC
This sequence comes from Toxorhynchites rutilus septentrionalis, assembly GCF_029784135.1. Classification (NCBI taxonomy): domain Eukaryota; kingdom Metazoa; phylum Arthropoda; class Insecta; order Diptera; family Culicidae; genus Toxorhynchites; species Toxorhynchites rutilus. The sequence continues at coordinate 182,947,213 of NC_073744.1, read as the reverse complement.
AAGAATAAGACAACTATTGAGTGTTTTGGTCGAAAAATTATTCAAGATTACCTTAGCATGGGTTCCCTCTCATTGCTCGATTCCGGGGAATGAGAAAGCGGACTCGCTAGCTAAGGTGGGCGCTTCAGAAGGCACACTTTTTGAAAGGCAAATTGCTTATAATGAATTTTTCCACATTCCTCGTCAGTATACGCTCGTAAGTTGGCAGCGCATGTGGAGTGGTGATGAGTTCGGTCGTTGGTTACACACGATTATCCCTAAGGTCTCGACGAGGGCATGGTTCAAGGGATTGAATGTAGGTCGTGATTTCATTCGCGTGATATCTCGGCTTATGTCCAATCACTACAACCTAAACGCGCATCTTTATCGCATTGGGCTCGCAGCAAACAATCTTTGTGATTGTGGCGATGGCTACCACGACATCGAGCATGTTGTCTGGTCGTGTATCCGGTTCCATGCTGCTCGCTCTCAGCTCTCTAGAGCACTGAGAGCACAAGGCAGACAATCGGATATCCCCGTCCGGGATATCTTAGGTAGCCGTGATCCTGATCTTCTGCTTCATCTATACCTGTTCCTCAGAAATGCCGATGTCAACGTTTAATGATGTTTCCTTCGTTGTGCCCCCGTTTCATATCCCTCCTATCCGATCGATAAACTTTTACTTAGTCGCGGCAATACATACACACACTCTTTACAGATGCACGGGCCGAAGGTTGTGCAGTCCACTGATTATTCAACAAGAGCCAAAGGTTGTACCGCTCATGACAACTCTACACGAGCTGATGATTGCGCCGGCTAGTGACCATTCTATCCTGGATTCCTCGAGTCGAGAAAGACGCACCACGCTAGTTATGGGGTACAGACTAGGGGGGCGTTGCTGATTAATGGTCAGCTGCATCTCAATAGGAAGTATCCCGTGTCGGGCACACGTACAGAGCATCGAAGACTGCGACATACCAATTATGAGAAAACCTGTAATACTAACCTCGAGTCAACCGCGAGTAATCGGTTACATATTACTAACATAGTCTAAGCAAACATTGTCAAAATATTGAACTCCCGGCCCCGTTAGGCTGACGCCATATGAGCCTTAATAAAATATATATTTTGGATAAAAAAAAAATCCAGTCAATGTGTGAGAATGAGGTAAATTTCACCGAAAATCTACTATTATCGATGACTTAGGATAAGACTAATAATAAAAATAAGATAATTGAAAAAAATCACGATACTATAGCTATCCATTAAAAATAAATCAGCTTTATGATTTCATGTGTACTCAAAATATCACAAAATCGTAAGTGTTTTTAACATTTCTTTCTTTCTTCCCCGTAAACTTCATATTCAATGTAATCAGTGACAACATATATTTTCTTTGTTTACCGATCCAATATACTTCGTCTTCTATTGATGAAACTGTGCAAAGCTGCACCAGTTTATGTGACTACTACATTAGAGCTCAAAGCCACAAAAATGATAATGTTTGTATTTCAACGCGCTTAAAAGCGTGTGTCTTGATTATTTTGATTAATTTTTATTCAAATTCATTTTAACCATTAAATATCGTCAGTAAATGGTAAGAAAAAAAGATTTTTGTATATTTACAATGGTTTCAATACGCGATTGGACCAAACTCATAGATAATTATCGAAATGTTTATGTTTAATAGTGAATATAGGTTATGAGTACTAACTTCCGGACACTTTTCCAGAAGCTTATGCTGTGGATAATGGCAATGCAATCAATATCATATTAAGTTGGTTGATATAACTGATTATGCGGTAGATTCCATTCGGCAAATACTAGAATGATTAGGAGTATTTAAAGCGCAACATGCGCAACTCACCGTTTGTCTGGTAAAAAAACAACACTCATACCAGACCATTCTTCGTAATGGATGAAGTAATTTAAAATGTAAACCGGAAAATTTTATGAAAAAATCAGATTTTTCTAAAAAAAAAACTCAAGCGAATATCAAACCAAAAAAATCAAACATCATCATTTTACTCACTGTGTCATCTGGTTGTAAATTTAACGTAGATTCGTCAATTCCATCCTGTTATGTTTCACATGATATAAATTAATCATTTTCAGTTAGACAGTTGGACTTCCTGCCAAAAGCATTTTGTTTCGTGTTCGTTACAACCCGTTTGACGATTATGAGTACATATAACAAACGCCCCTTTGTATGGCCACCATTTGGAGGTTCAAAAGAGTTAAAATATCAGCACTTTGAACAATTAAAAGAATTACTTTAAAAAAAATGTTTCGAACAATCACATTCCAACGTCAAATTTACGTCCGTGCCCTTAGGCTCAGACGCTTCTACTTTTTTTGATATGAATTCTTTCGAACATTCACATTTTCTTACCGAGCGAACGTTCGTGGGTTCAATCGCAACACTTTCCATTGATTGGTCTTTACAATATCCATTTACAGGAGAAACTTTGTTTGTGCGGGGGATAGGGACCGCACAAAAAAAGTGGCATAAAAAAATCGTGCAAAATTGAGGGCACTTTCTACTCCCGTACCCAGCAAGGCACTTTGGAAATATAAAAAAATATATTTTTTGTACCGCGCAACACTGAAAAAAATATGAAAAAATCACACATATCTAGAAAAGCCGAAGGAACACATTTAAATATAAATTAGAGTAGTACTGAATCTCTACATCCCAAATAAAAATAGTTCAAAATTTCAATATTTTTTAGTGCTTAATTTTTGATGAATTTTTTTTTTTTGATAATTTTTTTTTTTGATACACCTCAGTGAGATGCATATTCAGTATTTTTTTTTCAAATTTTTATCACGAAGCGTGAAATAAACGAAATCAAATTTTTTTTGATGACGTGAAATAAACGATAAATAACGTTTTTCACTATAGATCCTATGTTAAGCCACATAGGGGTTGAAAAAAACCGCCAAAATTCCTTATTTAGTATCCTATTTGCCAAACAGCTAGTGTTCTGGTTTGGGGACACTTTTTACTCCCTTACCCGGCCAGGCCCTTTCCTATTACTTTTAACGATTAGAGCTCAGCTCAAAGCTAAAGGGCTTTGATTTCAATTTATGTAGGGAAGCTATTAAACGTAACTTTAAGAGAATTTTAACCAACTCAAATATCATTAGGGTATAGATGTTGATTATTGTAATAAATAAATAAACAAAACACTCTATAATATACATTTATTTTCAGACATAATTTTCGATTTGATACAGAAAATAAATTTTCATTCATAATTTTTATTTTCCACCTGAGAATCATTTTCGCTTCACACTAACGGAATACGAAGCTTAATTTCGCAAACGCGAAATTCTATTGAACAAACAACAATGATATTGTGGAACATATGGGAATAATTTTCTTCGAACTCTCTTTCAAAGTTATTCAAAAATTTCAATTTTTTGTTTTGCACTTAACAACACATTTGGTCTTCCATTTTTATTTATATAGATAGATAAATAGAAGATATACGAGTGTGTTATTTCACCTGAAAATCCATTGCCACCTTCGAACAAAGATCAGTTTCGAATGCGCAACCATCGAATGGACTAACGACGCTTAAATTTTTCGAATTTTCCGTCCTCCTTCAGAGTTTTCCGAAAATGTTATATTTTTTTCAGCAAAAGGATGGGATATAAGTGAATTGTTGATGGTCACACTCAATTTTTGAATCTATCCGTGTATCTATTGTGTATTTACATCTCAACTTATTTTGCTGTTTATAGCAAGGGGGCAGAATTGCTCCAATAGATCCCTTGCATCGTGAACACCTTCAATCGTACCTATCTGGATAGTAATAAGTTTACTTGATTGATTCACACGCTTCATCAGTTCGTTTCTATTAGTAGCTCGCTACCGGTGTATAAGAATCGATCCAAGAATCTGATACTTCGAGGACACAGCGATCATCTCAGTGAGCGCAAATGAACAAATATCGGCAACCCTTCCGCCCCTCATCTCATGATTAGTGGGTACAAATTTCCGCTACAGAATAAATAAAAGCCAACTTCACGACCCCGCTCGTTCGTATATTGACAAATCCTGTCGAACCAATCCTATCAAAACATTTGTTCGCATTTACGACACCAATTTCATTCATCGGAAACGCCACCACCAACTTCTCGGTGCCTCGGTACGGTCCAGCCGCTCCACCCAACACTTTTCCCAAGCCCTCCAATCAGGTAGGAAAACGGGGGGCAGGAAAAAGACAATCTCGAACGAATGTCTCGCGACGACCGATAGCCGAGCCGAGAGCTCATGAAATTTCAATCCCCGATCGAATAAATCATGCCGGATTGATTAATGGTGGCTGTTTTGCTGCGTTTAGTACCCTTCGGATGCTGCTGTGTTCACACGGCCTCTTGGTGAAAAATATTGGGTACTTTCCGGGTTGGGATAGCCCATCTCGGGACTCTTGGGATGTGTTGGCACATGTGACCGGTTGTCTTGGTTTTCTGTCCGATTATATGATCACCAATATGAATATGAATGTCCCATCTGTATTGTTGGTTGAAACGAATACTTTTTTTTATAGCTGAATGAAAAAAATCGGATCTTTATGGTGGTAATCAATCAATTAATCAGAGATGAATAGGGATGTGTTTGTTTTCACGTACGACCACCTGTACCCCTTTGGACAAAGATAGCCTCAAATCTCGACGAACCACGCGCGACTAATTGCCATCGATTGTGTGTGCGCGCGTCGTGTATACAAAATCAAATTAATTCCATCGCAAAAATTGCCAGGGCTTCATTCCGAAACAACAATTGATTTAATTTGCTCCATTAACAACCAAAACAACCACAAACCCTCCCCCGGAATCGACCGACAGGATTTCAATATTTGATCACAATATTTGGGTTACACTAGTCCGTATAGTCCAGCGGCCCGGATCGGTCCAATCAACAAATCAGCACTTCCGCCAATTTGCCATTTGGGACCGGCTGAATTTTCCCGCTAGGCGTGCACTTTTCCCCGGCCCAGAAGTAATGCTCTGCAGGGAATCACCGTCGACGACCCTTCGGAATTCGACTCCCTATTAGATCGTCGCAGAAGGAGCGGAGTAGTGCCCAAATAGTCGGATATCGGAGCAACCGTCGTCAGCGGGATGATGAAAGATGAGATGAGGTACGCCATTCGATAGCCGAATCGAACTTCGCCGTGGAAGAGGAGGAGGAGGATGATGATGAAAGGAATAACCATGGCAATATCTCCCGTCCCGATGTCGATAGGCATGCGAGCGATCGAATAAATATGGGCTCCTAAATGATGTTTATTTTTGGTGGAGGGAGGGTCGGAGGCTCATACTCACAACGGTATTGGTTGCACGAGAGGACGCTCCGCTTTCGAGGGCGAGCCAAGCTAAACAATAACAACGGAATGGAACAAGCCGTTAATCCTGCGCTGGCGAAGGGAGGGAGGGGGATGGTAAAAGTGGGAAGCCGTGGGCGCGATGGTTCCGTTTCGATTCGATCGAACCGAAGGAGAGTTGGAAGCTGGATGTTATTTTATGATTAGTTTGCATAGATAAGACCCCATTTCTTGGGCGCTCGAAACACGTGACAAATGCCTGCAGAAATCTCGTGCTGTTTCAAAGCCCAGAAATTGAAACCGGGAGATTGATTGTACGGGTTGAGATTTATGGGGCCCGGTTCAAGTGAAAGCGGATGCCTATCGGAGGTACGTCTTTTATTTGCTCTTTCAAAAACTAGCTCCGCCATATAATAGAAAGGTTTCATTTCATATTGAAACACTGCGGGTAAGGAAGTAGGACCTGGGGGAGGAAGAGAGAGGAAGCGGCGAAAGTCAGCAAATCCAAATTGGGCTGCCACTTCCAAGATAAAGACAATCAAAGCGCTCCCGTTTGTGAGTTTTGCTAAAGTTGACGGGTTGTGAAAAGTTCGGAAATGTTGGCTCTCACTAGCCCTCCACGTGACACTGTCAGCCATTGCATCTGGCCATTCTGTGCGGGGGAGGGGAGCTGGAAAAGCACGATAAAACCGCCACCACCACCCCTTTCTGAGGCAGGATAAAAAAGGTGGAGTGGGAGTAGGTGCTATAATGAGTTTGAACGAACAAAGTGGCGTTTTTCTTTCAAGAGAAAGTTTTCTTTTCCTTTGGCTGACGCTTCAAAGACAAAGCCAAAGAGACGTTCATTATTGTGCCGAAGAGGAGATTGTTTTTTTGTGCTCGGTTCGTCCGCTCGAGGAGGGGAAAGTTAGTGCTGCGAGCGGAAGGGGAGAAAAATAGGTATGAAAATTAAAACTGGCGAAGAATTTATGATGACGTCTGAGCGGTACCGAAACTGCTGACGATGAAGATTTGCGCCGGATTGGCGACCAGATAACGTTTGACAGAGCTGATACGAGTGAGTGACATCTCGCGGTAGCCTTGGGAAGTTGTCTTTGTTCGAGCGATTGGCGACCGCGGAGCAGAGTGGTGGGAGGTAGTGAAAAATCTGGTAACTTATTTTACTTTCCAGATTATGGAATGTCACAGCAGATCGTATCGATTAGATGAGATTGCTGAGCGACGCTTGTGAGATATGAAACGTTGCAGGGTGTACACGAATTTTACCAAATTATTTTCAGAGTGTATACAATCACAGTAGGCATTTGTTGTCAAGATAAGCTCATTTGTTCACATTATCGCGTGGAACCGGAACAAGCACGGCACGAATCGATCTTGCATGCTCGCAATGAAAATACCGGACGGTACTATGTCCAGGAGGCAAACAAAAGAACTGGTTTGAGAAATTTCAATGCACAAGTTGTGCCGGATTGATCGTGTAGCAAAAATCTGAAAGCAAAAAAGACGGATGGATAATATCGGGAATGTAGCCGAAAAGACGTAGGAGCTCATTTTGATGCTTATTATTCATATTTCTATATGTAAGCAAACTAAATGAATCGATTGTGTGGTGGTGGCGGTGGTGATAGAAACAATAGCATATTTCACCTCCAGATTTTGATCCGAGTAACACAGCTCTCACCGCTGAAAAATACCATCCTCACATCCGGCTTTAAATCCCCTTCACTTTGACGCCATCATCATCCCGGAAACAATGCACCAATTCACGAAAATTGTATGACCGATCGAACAATAGTTTGCGTGGTTTTATGGAAGCGGCTGAAGATTTTTAATTCATGATTAATCCTTGTTCTCGTCAGAACGATTAACAAGGTTGCCGTATGCAAAAATGTATGGCCCTATTGCCAATGCACGTAATGCATTTCTAGAAAAATCGAACCTAAAATTTCAAAAAGTTATACAAAATGTTTACCACCTCGAAAATATACTCTATGCCAAATATCAGCTTAATCGGACTTAAAAAAACAAAATTTAGACATATGAAAAACAAAATTTGATTTGGTTTGGGGGACTTTTCACTCCCTTACCAAGCCAGACTCTTTGGAAATATAAAAACATATTTTTTGTACCGCGCAACACTGAAAAAAATCTGAAAAAAATCACACATAGAAAAGCCGTTGGATATGGGTGACATTTTCCTCGCTCGAATTGAGTAGGATTTTTAGAAGGTATTTGATAGAATAGGCACCTAAACGTAACTGTAGGATATGAAGAAAAATAATAAAATCATAACCATAATATTATACTGTTTATACTATACTTTTTATTAATTCATAGTACGGATGGTTTGTACTACAGTTTTTGCAAAACCCCTATACTATGACTTTGGCATGTGTTATTGTCATCAATTCGTCTTCAATTGAAAACAAACATTGCTAGATCATGTAAAAGTAATCTATAAACTATGTTTGATCTTCATTTAATAATTTAATCGAAACTCAGAAACTCAGTCGCGTTGGGCGTGGAACGTGTTAAATATGAATTAGAGGAGTACTGAATCTCTAAACAACTTTTTTTTGACGTAGGATTACGTCTTTCGGGAACATATTGGGGTACAAATTGAAAATCGAGAATCGAGCACATCGCGAAAATTGTCCAATTTCAAACGCTTATTGCTCATTCATTTCATGATGGATTGATGAAATTTTTGCGTCAATCGATTTCGGCACTCCATAACAATTTTTATATTGAATTAAATAATATATATCATTAAACTAACTATCAAACAATTGAAAAATCTCAATCCCTATCCTAACGGAAATACCCACTTCTGATTGGTCGAAATTGACGACACATGTGGCGGTTCCCTAACAGAGACATCAAAACCAAGCTGCCTAGGGGAAATCGGCATTGCAAATACATGAAAGTCGGGGGCATTTTTATATTGCAAGTAAGAAGAGTGATACGAATAATTCTAGCAAACAGTGTTTGCCAAATGATCCACTCATTGAAAAAATCGCTTTCGTTCGTTCAAATATGATCTTTCAGGAAACATTTCCCCCAGCGGTATTCTATTGTTGTTATGTGCTGCAAATCACGACACAAAAGAGAACGAGACAACTCTGCATCGGCTCACACTTCATTGCACACCAGCATGCAAGCAAAGCTATCATATACGCTTTCGGTGCAGAAAGCTTATTTTCTTCTTTGCCTCTAACATATGCATACCGACCTCTCCATGCATCATGAAACAGCAGGATCGTACGGACAACGCAAAGCGAAAGATTCATATTCAGCTAATGTAGCAGATCCTGATTTTTAAGTCTCAGAGAGTGCAAACTATATGATTATTTAGCTCGATAGAGGCTGAGGGAAGGGTAGTCAGATTATATTTTCCATTTTTAACGCCTCTATCCCTTGAAATGTGTATATTCATATAGACCGCATAGTTTTACTAGCAACACTGCTCTCTTTCCCCATTTATCGCTCTCCGCAAATGGTGACCGAATGATGACGTAATTTTTCTTGTATCATTTATTGCTTTGCACTTGCCTGTGCAGTGGGTTTCGCTATAGTAGAGCGGGACGATATATGCGGTTCAAACTTGTATGCAGGCTTCGAAAATGGTGTGCGATGTTTGATACAGATCGGATATGCAATCAACAGTCTTCGTTCCTCTCTCAGTTTAATCACTAAATATTACACAAGTGATTACTGACATTCATACAAGTATCTGAATGATCCTCTCATATTTGGTTATATGTTCGTGAGAGTTTACTTGCATGACACATTGTGTATCATTCGATTTTGATCGAAATCCAAACACTGCTAGCAAATAAAATTTAAATTCGGAACTTTAATGTTGGTTGCTTCGTGAAACTCCATATCAATGTCCGATCGTGTATTGTGAAAAAATTAGCACAAGGGTAGGTGTAAAATTGTATACGATAGCCGTTGTGTTAACCCTTTCCCGTACAACATAGAGTCTCACTACATTGTTAGTCTAATTAAAATTCGCACTGGGTTGAATAAACAATCAGAAAGTAAAAATTATAAAAGAAAATTACTTTTCCCATTTCAAATATATTTTTGCTATATTAAAGTAACATGTTTTTACTGATAAGAAAAATTGATAATTGTGTTCGGTATTAATAATTATCTTATATTACATTGGTGATTTTTTTTCTTTATTTCAACAATACATATCACAACAGGCATCTCGTCTAGGATCATAGAGGGCGGTTCTCATCATATCTCGTTCCACTTCGGTATCCTTTATCTGATACGCACCATCCAACGACTGTTTATCATCCTTCTGTCATCATCACCCGTTAAACACTGGTGGAATGAACAAACAATACCCAACAACCAAACAAAACGGCCCTTTTCAGGTCCACCTAATTATTATCAAAGAGTTTAACGATGTAATTATCCAAAATCAACAGATAACCTAACGGAATCCTACATCAATTATGCGGTCGTGTCTCAGACACAACCCTCCTGTGACTTTTTTTCAAAATTTCTATAGTTTTTATAGGCTGGACTCGATTATTCGGAATTTTAGACTCGATTTTCCGGAGTATTTCATTTGTGATTTTCGGAATTTTGAATAATTTGTATAATAATTCCATATTGAATAGCCAATATGGGTCTCACATGAAAGGGCTTACCAAGTAGGATGCAGTTATCTATGAAAAATGCAAATCCAAAATTGTGGATTCCGTATTTTTTCACAACCCAATCAATATGGATATCAAATAAAAGGGCTTGACTAGTAAAATACAGTAATTTTTGAAAAATGCAAATCCAAGATGGCGGCCACCTCAAAATGGTGGATTACGTATTTTTTTCACAATCCCATCAATATGGGTATCAAGTGAAAGGGATTGACTAGTTAACTGTGTTCTACTTCGGAATATTTTCATGATGTACTGTATTCTATTAGTAAAATCACTTCATTCGATACCGATATTGAGAGGATTGCAAGAAATACATAGTCGATCATTTTGTGGCGGCAACCTTTTTGAATTTATGTTGTTCATAATGTGGTGTATTCTCCAAGTCAAGCTCCAAGTTTTTTTAGCGGCGGCCAAATTGATTTTTTCAGGATAATGGAATACGTAGTTTTATAATGGCAGTAGAATTAAAGGTATGTTCCAAATTTCAGATCAATTAGTGATCAGGAACGGGATCAAATTGCAATCAATGTGGGACAATCCTTCAACCACTTAAACATACATACAAACAGGGCGAGCTGAATGAAACCATTAAAAAGTAATTGTTTATTTGGGAACTGCGGCCATCTTGGACTTTGATTTTTCATGATCTACTGTGTTCTACCAGTCGAGCACTTCCATTTGATATCCATATTGACGGGGTTTTGGGAAAACTCATTTTGATGGGATTTTGAGAAAATATATACATTTTGTACCGGCCACCATATTAGATTTTCAATTAATGACACCAGCGATAAAGATGTGTTCCAAATTTCAGGTCAAACGGTCAACAGGAAGGGAGTTAAATTTTCATTAATGTGGTACAGCGCTACTTGCAAAGTTACAAAGTTACAAAGTCACAAACATACAAACGGGCCCAAGCTAGATAAAACCGTTAAATAAATAAGTGCAAATCATAATTATATTACGTTTACCGAAAGAAAATTCGTTTTTTTATGATTAGATTTTCCGGAGGATTCGATTATCCGGAATGAAAAAAAAATCAATACTCCGGATAATCGAGTCCGATCTGTACCTCAATTTTTGATTAATTTTTTTTTTGATAATTTTGCTTAATACACCGTAAGATGGACATTCAGTATTTTTTAGAATTTTTTTTATCCCTTTTGTTTATTTTAGGCTCATTAGCATTTTAGCTGTAACAGAGCCGAATTTTAATCGTGTACATGTCACATGTTTATCATATCTATAATTAGCACATTACACAGTTGCCATTTTTCGGCGTTAGAGTATTCTCTTCTATACCATTGCATATGGTACACATTTACACAGTAGCCATTTAGGCGTAAGAGTTTTCTATCTGTTCTTCCATTATCCAGTTAAGACTGGACAGCGGAGACAGTCGTTGATCCATTGTTGAGTTATTTATAGAACAGCAGCCCGATGTTTCTTGCAGAGCAGAGCAGTTGTATGGATGAATCGATCTTATTTCGACCGTGGATCGATCTCCATCGCTGATGATTGTTGTGTGGACGTAGTTATTCTGTAACAACACAAAGATGGTCAATGGGAGCCCTGAGTTTTGAACTCGCGATCGATCTCTTACTAAGCGAACGCGCAACCAATGTGGCTACGGAGACCCCCCATTAGAAATTTTTATCTCGAAGCTTTTGAGGATGGCTTGAGAAAAACGAAAAAGTACGTTTTTCACTATAGATCCTACGTCAAACCACATAGGAGTTCAAATAAACCGTCAAAATTTCCTATTTAATATCCTGTACAATATTTGCCATACAGCTAGTAATTTGGTTTGGAGGCACATTTTACTCCTTTACCCGGCCAGGCACTTTTAAGAAAATTTAAAAAATGCTAAAAAATCACAAACAAATGGAAATAAAAAAATATTAAAAATTTATTAGATATTTTCGTACTGCGTTCGCAAAATATTCTGAAAATGGTCATGTCAAATTTGTCATGTTCATGTTTCGATTTATTGATCCTCGAAAATCATCCTAGGGGGAATCGAAGGAAATTTGGAAAGGTCGACGTTTCATGCATTTTTAAGTGATTTGGCATCGATTTTTTTTTTCGATTTTCCAAATTTCCTTTACTCCATAGGAAGATTTTCATATTCGAAGAGATTTTGATGACCAGAAAGCACAAAAACGAGTTCCCTATCCTCTTGCAGAATACCATTGATTCAGGCTCAACCATTTGTACCTTCGGACAAAATGTAATGGCAATACATTTTCCTCAGAACCATTTGTCGATTCGGAATTAAATTCGTCAATTTGCTTCCATTTCGGGAGCATACTTTATTCGATCGAGAGACACCTTTCGGATTACAATTTCAGATAAATCTACGCCGGAAAACTCTTTTCTCCCGGCCGCTCCTCCCAGCATTCCTCCCCTCGTCCCCTAGTATCTGCCGCGCAAAAAGCTATCCAACGAACCATAAGCTTCGCACATTTCAATTTCAAATCAAGACGATCATTCTCAAGTGGTTAACAGATTCTTGTTACTAACCCCCTCCTCTCATCGTCTTCTTCTGGCGCTTTCGCCGAACATGCCGCGAGCCGCGATAGATGGATAGATGGGGATAATTCGTCGGCCTACACTTGGCTGGGTTCGTAATTTATGAACCGATATTGGTCCACCGTGCCATCATCGCCCGACAGCAAGCTGCTCCCCGCCCCGTTCCAAACCAAACTACACGCGGATCAATTGGATGGAAATTCGGCGCGGCTTTCGCTCGGCGAATTCGCCGCGAATCCGCCGCGGGAATAAAGCCTTAAGCAGAAGAGCAGATAAGGCCCATTGATTGGGGCCGAAATGGAATTTTTAACAGAGGCTTTCTGGATTGGGACGGTTGAAGCGCACGCCACCAAACCGGGGGTATTATTTAATCCTGATTCGGTGAATCATGACGGGGCGGATGTGCGCCGTTCGGAATTGTCTCGGAATGCTTCCAAGGAAGGCATCTCTCTGTCTGTGAGCGTATTTCTGTTAAGCAAACGAGGCGTTGGTAATGGTTTTTGATGCCGTGCCTAATGTTTAGCGGATAAATGCCTATCAAAGGGATTATGGAAAGCGTTTCGCAGGCGGGTGGAGGGGGGATGTGGATTTGTATAATTGTGGAAGTTAACGTTCGGGGCCTTTGGAAGCGGGGCATTGTCGGAAAATTCCCCCGAAATGGAACCGATGCTTCGAAACAGCAGCGATCCATTGGCGCGCATAAAAACAAAGTCAAAACAGCACGAACAAACCAACTTCATCAACAAACACTGCCTATTCGCCTTTCGTGTGGCAGGACTAATGTTTTCGGTTGTCCGCTGAATAATTCATCAAAAGTTGATTGTCCGAATCCACTTCCAGTTGATTAGCGCGTGTTGACCCATTCCGCTGGCGGAGTTTTGTGCAAAAGTTGTACCCAAAACCGAAGTTCGAACGCGCGCGCATGTGGGACGAACAAACGAATGCCCCCTCCCCATGTTATCGACTTCGGAGGGGGGAAGAATTGTTTGTTTGCCTAATGCTTCTAGCATTGGTGGGCAAAACTTTTCTATTTTGCCTCTGTGTAATTGTGAACGAATGTTTGCCAGGTAGAAATTCGCTTGCATGCTAAAGGAATGATTGGAGTGAAGTGTGATGATGGTGGGGGGAAAAGTTTGATTCTCACATAATTGTGATACCGTAGGAATAGATTGACAGAGGGACGGATTCGGAGGTGGAGAAAATGTCTTGTTTTGCGAACGGTTCGTTAGAAATAGAAAGTTGTTTTTGCTGAGGTGGCATGTGCGCGTTGGGACAAAGTTAATCAATTTAATAAGCTTGATTGCGTTGAACTTTGAACACGAAGTTTTCCGATGCATTTGCTCTTTCTATGCTGTCTATTGAGTGGAAGCAAACGACAACTCTCTAGACAAATTCTGTTTCATCCTATGGAAGTACAGAAAAGTGTGTGTGTGTGTGTGTGTGTGTGTGTGTGTGTGTGTGTGTTTACCAGTTCTAATTGGTTGTACAATCCTTTGGTGTTACCTCAAAAAAAAAAAAAATTGATGATGATGACCCACCTCATACCCCTACAAAGGTTTGAACTGGCCGATTTATCTAATAGATAATATTTATATTTAACCAAATTAAGATATCAGTATTATAAAACAAAAGAGCGAACTGACTCTGTTGCAGGCATGAATTTCTATTAATCGAACATCATAAATAGGCAAAAACTTTAAAAGAAAAACAATGGTCCTATCCTTATCGACATTATCATAATGATAATCCCAACTTCAGACCCACAGTTTTTTTAAGGCATGTCAAGAAAATTTCCAACCCGGGAAGATCCTTGACAGATTGGGAATCGAACCCAATATCTAAAAGTGTCTACTTAGAACATGATAGAGATCTGCCACATTCACAAATACTCGATATAACCATCTTATGATAAGATAGTTAACGACAATTCTGAATGAGCTATCCCCATTCCAGTTTCCACTTCAGACCCACATAAAAATTTCATTATATATCAGTGTTCTGCCAGTGTTCCATTAACATAGTCCAGGCCGACCAAACGCGCGCGAGGCTCAAACTCTCGTAGACAACGCTTATTACTTTTTTTTTTACAATATACATAAACAAAACAAAAATAAAATCATCATCATCAGTACGAACATGGTAGTTTAACCTGTAAATAAATTTTATTAATTTTTATCAATTGAAAACATAAATGAATGATTTAGGAAAAAAAAATTATAAAACCTGTTTACAAAACAGATTTTACGTGTGAAATACACATTTTCTTGAACTCTGCCATTGTTGCCGCACGTTTAATTTCTCTGGGCATCGAATTGAAGAAATTTATACCTTTATATAACAACGAGTTCTGCGACCTACTAAACATAAAGTTGGGTGTTCTTGCATCATTCGCGTTTCTTGTATTGTATCTATGAACATCACTTCTTCTTTCAATTCGATCACACAAATATCGAGGCAGCATATCGTTTAAAATTTTGAAGATGAACACCATTGTCATGTAATAAATTCTCTGCTTCACAGATAGCCACTGTAGCGCGTCCAACATCAAACTGGAGGAAGTGTATCTACTACATCTTAAAATCAAACGCATTACTTTATTTTGTAAACGCTGCAATCTCGTTAATTGTGTATTATTTGCAAGGAAGAGGATCGACGAGCAAAAATCTATGTGCGGTGAAATCAATGATTTATACAATTTAATTTTACTGTTTATTGCCAACTCTTTCTTCAAACGACACAAAACGCCGTACTTCTTGGCAATCTTTTTGATGACATTATTGATGTGAGACTTGAAAGTTAACGTGTCATCAATAATAACTCCTAAGTATTTGATTTATTTCACGCGTTCTAATGTCTCACCATCTATTTCAACATTTACGTCAATACTGGAGCTTGCTGCAGAAATGAGCATGTATTTTGTTTTTCCAACATTTAACTTTAATTGTTTAAATTTAAGCCACTGAGCCAGAGAATGCAAATCTTCGTCTATGTGTTCCGCGGTTTCTTTTATATCCTTAGCTGCGATGAACAGGGCAGTATCATCCGCGAACAAATTAATGTCACAGTATCGTAAAACTCGTCGCAGATCATTTATGTATAAAATAAACAAAATGGGCCCTAAAACACTTCCCTGTGGCACCCCGAGTGAGTTGGCAATGGGATCGGAAACAGAATCGTTGAAACGAGTCTTTTGAGTTCTATCGCACAAATAGCTTTCAAACCATTTGTACGCCATCCCTACAATTCCAATGCGCATCAGTGTTTGTAACAATAAGGGCCTAGAAATTGTTTCAAAAGCGCGTTTAAGATCCAGAAATACCGCAAATATAATCTCTTTCGCCTCGATATTCTCTTTCCATTTTGCTAATACCAGATTCAGCGCGGTTTCACAAGAGTGTCCCTCTCGATATCCCGACTATTCTGGTATTAGCAAACTGTTATTATCTATAAATCAGTATCAGCTGACCTTTCACAACAAGTTCTAACAGTTTCTCTAATATGTGCAGCATGTTAATAGGGCGGTACTCTTCGGCTTTATCCGTCCCATTAGCTTTGGGGATTGGAATCACAAGGGATTCCTTCCAAACCTTTGGCACGTGCCCAGTTCGTAAAGAGTCATTTATCAGGTCCAGCAGACAGTGTCCAATGATGTGAAAGCAATCTTGAATCACTTTCGCGTTGACATTATCGGTACCAGCCGATTTTTGCAATGAAAAACAGATACCTTTCAATTCAACAAAAGTGATAGGTGAAAAACAATCTAGTCTGCTATTGATAGTAATCGGCTGTATTATTTCGTCAGGTTCTCTGACCAACGCAATACTTTGGTTGATCAGCAGAACACTATTAACGAAATAACTGTTAAATTTCTCTGCAATAATTTGGTCTGACTGTTCTTTTGACCCTCCGAAAACTATGGAACGCGGTATACTATTTTTCGAATTTAATAATGTTTTTAATATTCTCCATAGTCCTTTACTATTATTTTGATGTTCATCGATTTTCCTCTGTATATATTCACATCTAGTCTTTTTCAAGGTCTTTTTCAATGTTCCAATGGTTTTCTGAATTAGTTCTCAAAAACTTTTTGTACTTTTTGTCTCTTTTGCGTTTGAGGCGCATCAGATCCAAAGAGTACCAGCTGTTCGAATTGCTCAAATCAATATGTTTTTCAACTACTAATTTATTCGTACACTCTCTCAAAATATTAGTTAGAACAGCTGCTTTATCATTCAGATGTCCAGTCATTGCCACAAAATCCAGGCTAGCCGACACAAGCTGAGACATGGATTCTTTAGAATATCGTTTCCAACATTTGATCTTTACTTTATTTCCATCACTGTCATGCTGTCCATTCTCAATGTAAACAAAAATTGTCTCATGGTCAGTTATTTTAAATTTGGCCTCGGTCGAAGAATGAACAGTAGCAAAATTTGAAAAGACGTGATCAATCAGAGTTCTACTATGTTTAGAAATTCTAGTAGCTTCGAGAACCGTTTGTTTCAAGTTGAAATAATGCGATAATTGTTTCAATTGATTCGAATTTCGTACATTGAGCCAGTCAATATTAAAATCACCAGCAATTACATTTAATTTACTGCAATCAACGATATTTTCCCACCAGATCTCCAAAATTTCAATAAATCGCTGGTCACTGGAACTAGGGGAATGGTATACAATTCCATAATTTCCCATCTGCATGCCCCTTTCAACTGAAATAGCCAAGAACCAATTATTTTCAACAGCTTCGTTTAACCGAATGTTGAAATTAACTGATTCTTTTGCATAAATTGCAACACCTCCTGTGTGTTTAGAGTGCGACAAACAAAAAACAACTTTGTAACCCGGTATGTTGTACTGGTCAAATGATTCTTC
Organism: Toxorhynchites rutilus septentrionalis; assembly: GCF_029784135.1. Taxonomy (NCBI): domain Eukaryota; kingdom Metazoa; phylum Arthropoda; class Insecta; order Diptera; family Culicidae; genus Toxorhynchites; species Toxorhynchites rutilus. Next base: position 182,929,812 of record NC_073744.1, on the reverse strand, counting down.
ATTAACTATGTGAGTTTCAGAAAGAAAAACCATCTGAGGACGCACGTATTCTACAAGTAATCGCATTTCTGCGTAATTTGTACAAAGCCCAGCTATATTCAAATAGATTATTGCCAACTTACTTTCACATGTAGTTTTCCGAAATTGCTATTTAGTTTGAAAAATGTTGCCTTTTTGCTTCTCCAGCAATCTCCGATACACAGGACACTGTGTACTATAAGTTGGATGATTTTCATCCAAATTCATTTTTTGTTCCTTTTTAACTTTCAAGCAATTTATACATTTCCATTCTGTTGATGAACACTCAGATGTTTTATGTTTTCCATTACATCTTGAACATGTTTGTTCTTTTTTGCAGTCGGTGCTCTTATGTCCAAATTCTCCACATTTGAAACATCGCAAAACATTAAAGGCTTCAATCACATTACATTTATCCCACCCAACACTTACTTTACCAGCAGTCATCAGGTGGCCATAAGTGTCATGATCAACTTCAATAATCGTGTTATATTTATTATATTTCAAGCGTGGATTTTCATACTTCGCAACAACTTTAACATCAGTGATAGAAATGTTATCATTCTGACTTTTTAAATAATCGAAAAAAACCTCAGAGGAATATTGATCGCTCATCCCAATAATTTTCAATTTTGGTTTGATCGGTTTTGGTATAAACGTATTAGACCTCTCTCCAAGATTGCTTTCAATTCTTTGTTTTACATTTTCTACATTATCCCCTTCCGCACATTCAACAATAATCGAGCCATCTTTCCCGTTCTTGAAATTGGCTATTTTGTGTATTTTGGGATCTAATTTAGTTTTTAAAATTTTTCTTGTTTCTTCACTCTTTTTATTAGACTCAACTGGTTTCACCACAATCACCGGACGAGCCTTACGAGCAACGACATTCGCATAACTTACAATGTTCTTGCTATTATTATTCAGCATCACCTTTTCTTTCAAATTACCTTTTTGCATCAAATCATTATTGTTATTCATCAACATAATTTTTTTTACTCGGTGTGTCCAAATTGGCACTAATTGTGCTTGGACTAACATGTCGCTTCCTGTTCATAACAGCTGTGTCCCTATCTACATAATTTTTTTCAGAGAATAAACTTTTTATATTTTCAAACTTTTTGGCAACACTGGTTTCCAAGCTTGCAAGCATCTCTTTGAAAAGCTCGTCGAAAGATTTAACAAGCTTATCCCTTCAATCGCAATGTTTATTTGCTCGATGATGTTTTCTTGAATGCTAGTGAGAGAAAGCGAGACCTTTTCCATCTCTCTTTGCAATCCCACAACATCTAAACCATCATCTCGCACGCCACATTTCTGGTTCGACAAACATTCGTCACATACAAACTGAATATTCGCATTATCTGCAATCAGTTTCGCTGTTGCCTTTGTAAGTGAAGTACAGCGCCGATGGAATCGAACACCGCACTTACCTACACAAGCGACAGGATCATCGCTAATCATTATTTTGCCGTCACACGCCTTACACTCGCTCATCTCGAGTAGGCCCCGTGCGGCAGCAATGGCTAAAGCGGATGAAAAAAAAACAATACAACAATACACAAAACACAACACAAGCAGCTACGGTTGCTATCCTGAGCGATAGCGAGCCGTAGAGCCGTGACGCGAAATCACACAAATATACACAGAATAATTATCACCTCATCGAATGCACACAAAAGTAAATAGAGACAACCAGTCTCCAAAATCAGAGTAATAACAGTCGAGTCCTTACCATAACTTTTTGAGTAATGTTAAAAATCTATTTCGTTCATTAGGTAATAGTTACAAATTAAATTGACACAATAGAACAAATGCAGAGTAATTCGTAATAAGTCAAAAAATAGAAGAGTCTGTAGCTAGAAGTACGGACGGAAACTTGACATAGGACTTTGAGGACAATTGATTCTAAATTGAATTCTTGTAACTGTTCAGAGATCCATAAAGGGCCCTGGCCAGGTAAGGGAGTAAAAAGTGCCCCCAAACCAAATCACCAGCTGTATGGCAAATATTGTATAGGATATTAAATAATAAATTTTGACGGATTATTTGAACCCCTATGTTTGAACCACATGGGATATATAATGAAAAACATACTTTTTCGTTTACTTCACGCCATACTTAAAAGCTTCGAGATAAAAATTTGAAAAATACTGAATGTGCATCTTACTACGGTATATCAAGAAAAATAACCAAAAAAATTTTTTATCAAAAATTGAAATACTACAACAAATATTGAAATCCTGAAAAAAAAATTTTTTGGGATTCACAGATTCGGTACTACTCTAATTCATATTTAAATGTGTTTCTACGGCTTTTCTAGATATGTGTGATTTTTTTCTGATTTTTTTCAGTGTTGCGCGGTACAAAAAAATATTTTATTGATATTTCCAAAGGGTCTGGCTGGGTAAGAAAGGGAAAAAGGGCCCCCAAACCAAATCACCAGCTGTATGGAAAATATTGTATAGGGTACTAAATATTGTAAAACATTTTGGCAGTGGTACCATATATTTGGGTCCTTATCTGATACTCCATAGGATCTATGGTGAAAAATGCACCTTTGCATGCTTTGAGACAACAATGAAAAATGAAATATGAAAAAATACTGAAAGTACATCTTGCTAAGGTGTATCGATAAATATTTTCAAACAATTTTTTCATCAAAAAATGTAATAATAAAAAAAAATTTAAATATGCGGTACAAACAATTTTTATATGTATATTTTCTGGCATTTCAAAATTTTGAAAAAAATATAACTTTGAGACCCACTTCTGCTCTAATTTTAATTTAAATGGGTTCGTATGTGTCTTTTTTTCTACATGTGGTGTAATTTTTTCCTGAATTTTTAAGAGCATTGCGAGACAAAAACATAATTTTCTTCATCGCCTGCATTATCATTTTTATTCTCTTGAAATCGATTATTTTATTGTGTTCATGGTTTTCAATTGTAAGATTAAAATTAAAAAATAATAATAGTTTGGATTTTTTTAAGTGTTAAAAATGCCCAGTGATATAATCGAGACGTCATTGTGTTTCAAAAATCACCTAAATATTTAGATTACGCATTCGAAAGATCAGAGAGAGCCGAGGCAGCGATCAGTTATTCTATATCTATTCTATATACAGTGATGTCTCGATTATATCACGTCTCGTTTATATCACTCTCGATTTTATCACTGAAAATGTTTCGTTTATATCACGTTTTTAGAAGCAAAAGAAAAAAAAAGAAATATGCAACTTTCAATCCGTCGTTGAGTTATTGAACAAAAAATGAGGATTAAGCAGAAAAAATGATTTTTAAGTATCCATACCGCATCCAGTGATTAGCGGTTTTCACGTAGCTTATGAAAAGTTTTCTTAATTTGGGATTTGTAGCGAAAATTGCGCGTTTTTTTGAAAGTCTCTGGTACTAATTACACAAGCTCAGAATCAACAACTATGACCGATTATCAGGTAATGGATAGTTTCAACCAAATATACAATCTCGAGAATCGCGACGAATCTGGGTTTCTACTCAAAATATTGAAACATTACATTAACTCATTCGGAGAAAAAAGTGTTGTAGAAATCATTACCGGTAAAACCGAATAACTTTCATATCGTGTTCCCATTTTACTGATACTCTTAAATTGCCATTGATGATAATTGAAAGATCGATTAATCTTCGATGTTTCAAAGGTTTATCACTTCAAGTGTCCTACCGAGGTTCTGCTGTTGCTGGGTGAACCGGCAACTATATTGTGAATGGTTCCAAAATCAGCTTATTTCGGAAGCTTGTCAGTTTTTAACAAAAAAAAAAATGCAACCTAAAACCGTTTCATTTTAATGATGGACAACTTTTCTCTGATATTAGATTAATATGAGCTTTTTCTACAAATGCCGAATTCAGCATTTATTGCTCAACCAATGGACCAGGGAATAATTCGAAATATAAAACTAATCTACCGAGTAAAATTAGAATAGTCAATAACGTTAAATTCAGAAACACTGAACCAGGCACAAAAGTACGTTGAAAGATGTATTATTTTAGTTTTTTTTTACTATTCGAGTCTTGGCAACATATGTATGATCCATGTCAAACTATAGTTTATGATTCTTGCTCCTAAGACTCGAATAGTTGTACCGGAACTCGAAGTAGAAAGTATGTGTCACAGTGTGACAGGTTATCATTATAGAGAATGGCCAATTAAAAAAGATTGAAGATATTGATTTTGAGGATGATGAAGAAGTAAGTGAATGCACATATTTCAGAGTTGTTGTTCCAGTTGATATCAACTGGAAACAACAACTCTGAAATATGTGATCTTATAACATCAGTAGAAGACATTTCACACAGATTAACAGTAAATAATTCGAGTTATAAGATTGAACACGCAGAACAAATCCTTATCCTTATTGCTATTAATTCATTAATAAATTCAGAACATATTCCAACAACAGAATTCGACGAGTTTGAGAAAGTGTGGGTCAAAGCACTTATTGCGGGAGAGATACATATGTTTGCATCTGTTTACTTCCCCCCTGATCGTGCTCAACTTAGTTATTATGAGAAATTCTTTGAAGTTGCTGAAAATATTTTATCTTCCTTTGCACCAGAATCAAAAATCCATATATACGGAGATTTCAATCAACGAAATGCGGACTTTATCACTGATTCTGAAAATGAATTTATCTTGCTTCCAGTTGTTGGTGATAATAAGACTCTGCAATTTATTTTTGATAAAATAGCCGGTCTTGGGTTGAATTAAATAAACAATGTTCAGAATCGACAGAAATGCTTCTTGGATTTCTTGTTGACAAATATGACCGAAGATTTTTGTGTGACCGAATCATTAACTCCACTTTGGAAAAATGAAATCGAATATTCTATATTTATAGATAACACTCAAAAACCATCTGATTATGAATTTGAGGAAGTATCTGATTACACTAAAGCAAATTACCAATCAATTAGGTGTAAGCTTAACTATATCAACTGGCAGGATTTATTTAGAAGTGTGGAAAACATTGAAGTAGCAGTGACGACTTTTTACTCGATGATCAATGAAATTATAGAGCAGGAGATACCAAGAAGACGAAAAAGGAGAAATATGAACACAAAATATCCGATTTGGTTTAATCAAAGCATAAAGAATCTAAAAAATAAAAAACAGAAGGCACATAAATTTTATAAGAAATACAAATCTGACGCTAATCTCCAAAAATATCTGAACATTTGCGAACAGCTCAACTCAACTGTTAAAAGCGCTTTTGAAGATTACAGCTTAAAAACAGAGTCGAACATAAAATCTAACCCGAAAAGTTTCTTTAATTACATAAAAACAAAATTAAAAAGCAATGGTTTTCCATCACGCATGCACCTTGACGTGGGGAATGACCCAGAAAAAATTTGCAACCTCTTTGCAACATTTTTTCAAGAAGTTTATATTGTAACAGCTGAGGAGGACCGAGATCGTGACTTCTTTGCATTTCTTCCAGAATTTCCATGTGATGTTGGAGTCAGAAAACTAACTTACATTGAAATTTTTGACGCATTAAATAAACTCGATGTCTCGAAAGGGTCAGGTCCTGACGGAATTCCACCGGTTTTTATAAAAAATTTGGCATCTGAATTAACTCATCCACTTTTATGGCTTTTCAATACGTCATTGGAATCAGAAAGGTTCCCAAAAATATGGAAAAACTCTTTTCTTGTACCCATATTCAAATCCGGTAATAGATCCGATGTAAGAAATTATCGTGGAGTAGCAATTATTTCTTGCATTCCAAAACTCTTTGAAGCCATAATAAACCAAAAACTTTTTCAACAACTAAAGACACGAATTACGAATAAGCAACACGGTTTTTTCAAAGGACGATCAACAACAACAAATTTGCTGGAATTTGTCACATTCACTTTGAATGCAATGGATAATGGTAATCAAGTTGAAGCTCTATATACTGACTTTAGTAAGGCTTTCGATCGTGTTGATATACCCTTACTCCTTCTTAAACTTCAAAAAATAGGGATAGAAGTCAAGCTATTGAAATGGCTAGAATCATATTTGGCTGACCGCACCCAAATGGTGAGATTTAATGGGGAAATTTCAAAACTAATATTTGTTACATCCGGAGTTCCTCAAGGCTCTCATTTGGGGCCACTTTTGTTCATTTTATTTGTTAATGACGTTTGCGTTTTTCTTAACAGTGTTAAGGCACTTATCTACGCAGATGATATGAAACTGTATATGGAAATAAAGAATGAAGAAGACTCTCAAACATTCTAAAATGAAGTTGACATAGTTTATAATTGGTGCACGAAGAGTTTATTACAGCTCAATGTTAGGAAATGCACTTTGATTACTTTTACAAGAAGAAGAACACCATTGAACAATGGTGTTATACTGGGTAATCAACCCATCAGTAGATGTCAACGAGTAAGAGATTTAGGTGTGATCTTAGATTAGAAACTAACCTTCGTGGATCATTATAATACAATCATCCATAGAGCAAATAATATGTTGAGCTTCATTAAACGCTTTAGTTACCATTTCCACGATCCGTACACAATAAAAACATTGTATATTACATACGTCAGATCAATTCTCGAATACTGTAGTATTGTATGGTCCCCCTACATAACTTCACACGAAGACAGAATTGAATCTGTACAAAAACAATTTTTGTTATTTGCACTTCGTAAACTAGGCTGGTCTTCATATCATCTACCTCCATATGAAGCACGCTGTATGCTAATCAATATTAAAAGCCTGAAAGAACGTCGGAACTCTGCCATGATTCTATTTATTATTGATATCATATCACAACGAGTGGACTCAGAAGAAATATTAGGAAACCTGAATTTTTACGCACCGATTAGGAACCTGAGAAACCCTAACATTTTTTACATAGATTATCGAAGAACGAATTATGCCAAATATAGTCCTATTAATCGTATGATGAGCCTCTGTATCGAACACAGTGAAACAATTGATGTAACCATGTCAAGATCAATGCTCAAAGACTATCTGAATAGCATAAGATATCGTTAAATTTCACTGTAATATTTGGGCAGCATATTTAGTCTACGCTGGTTTGACGAAATAAATAAATAAAAAAAAATTGATTGAACGGAATACAATGTTACATTCTGTAATCCGTTCGAGATCCAATCCAATCGGGTTGTGCAAATGTGCCACGCAATTCGACACGGATGACATAGAACTTCGTGTTCCATTTCTGTGAAGGGAAAATGGTTACGTATTTTCAGATGGAAGGAACACGCTTTTGAAACAAAAATTATAAATGAATATAGCCTCTAATAAAGGGTGTGTCACATCAAATTGCATCACGGAAACAACGCTGTAGAAATTTAATTTTTAGGAATTATATCTTCAGCTTTCGCTTATAATCAGATAAGAGTGTATAGATCACGTTGGCCATGCTTCACTGTCAATTTTTCGTAAATTTAGAAAAATGTCGTCGAACGAAAAAGAGCGTCGTGAATTAATCCTGTGCACTCATTTCGAGAATCTGGAGTTGTCACATCGGGACATCGGTAAGATGCTGGGAATCGTCCAATCCACGGTCAGCAGAGTACTAAAACGATACTTCGAGAACCGAACCATCGACCGGAAGGTGAAGAACGGCAAAAATGGATGCTCCGTCAGTGAAAAAGATCACAAGCGCGTAGTTAAGCAGTTTAGACGTGATCCGAGAAGTTCGGTCCGGGATGTCACCAATAAGCTGAATTTGTCAAGTTCATTCGTCCAGCGGACCAAGCAGCGGGAGGGCCTGCGTACATACAAGGTTCAGAAGGCTCCTAACCGCGACGAAAGGCAAAACATGGTGGGGAAGACGCGAGCCCGTAAGCTGTACACCGAAATGCTGACGAAACCGCATTGCCTGGTAATGGACGACGAAACCTACGTCAAAGCGGACTTTCGTCAGCTGCATACATGGTGTGGAAAGCGATCTGCTCTTGCGGAAAGCGGAGCGCCCCCTTCGTGATGACCGGCACGGTGAACGGGCAGGTTCACCTTAAGGAGTGCCTACAGAAGCGCTTCCTACCACTATTGAAGCAGTACGAGGGCCCGACCATCTTCTGGCCGGATCTCGTTTCGTGCCACTATTCAAAGGACGTGTTGGAGTGGTACGAAGCCAACGGGGTCACCTTCGTGCCAAAGGAAATTAACCCGCCAAACGCGCCGGAGCTTCGCCCAATAGAGAAATATTGGGCGATTATGAAGCAGGCCCTCCGGAAGAACCCAAAAGTTGTCAAATCGGAGGCGGACTTCAAGATAAAATGGATTTCTGTTCAAAAAAAACTACAACCTGACGTTGTACAGAACCTTATGGACGGGGTAAAGAGGAAGGTGCTAGCATACGGGCTTGGGCTCGAAGTATGAATAAAAAGAAAATGCCAAAAGTTGTTTAATAGTTTTTATTTTACTGTCTAAAATTTTCAAAAGGATCGGTCTACTGGGCGAATTTCTACACCGTTTTTTCCGTGATGCAATTTGATGTGACACACCCTTTATGTGTTCTATGTAATATGGGGAAAATCTTGAACAAAAAATGTCTCTGATAATATATTTTTTTATTATGGATAAAGTTTTGGCGGAAATGCGAGGAGATTTATAGAAAAATAGTTTTGTTAGGATTGGGATCTCCAGAGTATTTAAACAAGTTTGAGTAATAATTTTCATTCAAATTTAAACAATGTTAAATTGCTTTCGATTCTGTTAAGTATTTTTCACCAACGAGTCAGTAATTGAAGAAAATTAATATAGATTTGCGTGATTCCATTTTTTTGCTTTACGGCAAAAAATATTGTTTTTTTCACTTTTCATTTAACTTTTTAAAAAATCAAACATGTCAGTTACTTGAATGATATACGTTGAGTCACTAACTAGAAACTATAAATAATTTATATGGTAGAACAACGTTTGCCGGGTCAGCTAGTTTTGCTCTATGACATGACGCTACACCCAAAATTAATTTTTAGCTCAAGTTTTGTCATCCCAATTTATGACATTAAATGAGACATAACATAACAGAAAATGTCATGACTCACAAATACTGGTAAGCATTTGTATAATATACATGGTACAGCAATATAACATTAATACGAGCGAGCGAAACAAAAGACAAATAAGCTTTCCGCATACTTTGTCACATACACGGCCCAGACCGAGATAGATATTGTTCTCCTTCATGCGCTCCTTTTTTACTCTTAGAAAACACTTCCCAACTTCATTTTATAATCAGGTGCAATGTGGAACAACTGCTGAAGCATGACTGTGAAGCCATGTGGATAGCGTGGATGTGTTAAATAGCTTTGCATTCCAGCCGGCCTTGGTTCCATCCCCATTGACGGCGCATAAACTTTTTTTTTTGCACAATCCCAAATGAAATGAGAAAACAAACAGAAAGAGATGACTGCACGCATACATACAAACCATTCCATTTTTAAGCTTTTAAAACAGCTCATTATTTGCGCATTTGACACTCCAGCACACTAAATGGCATCAATTCTGCCAAAGATGAAATGTTTTCTGCAAACGCTAGTTTGGGTTTAGTACACATTTCAATTTGATAAAAAAAAAAATGCGTTGTTCCGAGAAGCCGTGAGAAAACAAATCTTTACAAGGAAAAATGTTCGTAGCTCATTTTTCATGAACAGTAAGTTAAGAAAGAAATGGAAAACGCTTTATTTATAGCAAAAAAAAAAAAATAAATGAGTTTATTGGAACACAATACGAAATTAATCCCACATGAAACAGCCGGAATTCAACAAAGGCCACATTAAATGTCATATAAATTTACTGACATAAATCTATTCATACAGGGCTTCTTTCATAATTACGGCCCACCAGCTGCAGTTCATCAAACTGTATTTTCCAGAGCCACAAAATCCAGGAGGCACCCACGCAAGAAACCCACAACTCGATTCGGGCAAAACATTTCACTAATTCGAATAAAATTGCCCTCCTAATTCAAGGCAGCACATCCCCACCCCGTGTCGAACACATATTGAACAAACCTGGATTTTATCGTTCTGATTAATCATGGATTCAGCGCGCCAACACGGTTAACACGTCGCACCCCGAGAGTGGTGTGTTCACAAACACACATTTTACGACTCCATCCGGTCGGTTCCGAAGCTACTTGAGGACGAAGGCAAACGCCGCCGCCGCCGGATAATGGCCCATCGAGCGGAAAAGCCAAACTACAAGCAGGTGGAATTATTACCAAATACACCTTTTACGCGCGCACTTCTATTAATCAGCTGAATGGAGGTGGAACCCTTTGCAAACCCCTCCACCCCCCTTCCCAATCCAAGTTGCGAATGAACCTCTGACGCCGGCTTGTTCGCGAAAAGGCGCGCGATAATAAACTCAACCGTCGTAAATCAATTTAGTTTTGGAAACGTGAGAACGTGAGGGTATCCGTCCCGCGGCAGCAAACCAGAAGTGTACACGCCGCCGGAACACGGTTTTTTTTCTGTCCCTCGTGGATGTTTTTATTCGCGCCGGGACGATTAGGCTGCGGAACTAGTGCCTTTCTAGGATTAAGTCCGATTTCGTGACTGCCTTTTGGCGTTTGAATTATTTATTGATAAAATGCTTGAAATTTGTGTTCCATGAATACGGCATGAATTGAATCAAAATTTCTTTCCGGTTCGGTGCCAATGTTGTTTTGGAAGAATCAGGCGATTAGGCTGTTGGCGGCCGTTTCGTGCAACTGCCGACGACCGCAGAATTGTAGACAATTTGCTTCGCCAAAAATGCCGCTCAGCGAATCAGCTTATCGCTGATTCCGAACCGAGGAAACAATAAAACACCCCCATAAAGCCGCCGATTTTGCTCACGTCGGGTAACTTCTGTTCTGTTTAGTTACTCAGAAGTCCTCCGCAAATCCAGCGCGAAAAACATTTTCCCCTCCACCCCCACCCCATAAGTCGGTCACCCACTTGTGGAGGTGGATGCGAGAGCCGGTGCGAACGATGGCAAATTTTGATTTATAATCGATGAGCGAAAGACGATGATGTTTACCTCCTTCTGGAAACGGCAGAAACTTTTTGATGGCCCAGTGGCTGCTTTCAGGGCCCCTGCCCGGGGTATCTCCGGCGCTTTTGTCGAACGCACCAAGTGTGGGTGTCTAAGTCTTGGCAGCAGCTGTTAAATAAATAAACTGCGAATGACTTTTTGATTTTCACCCCAGCTTTCCTCTCTCACTGTCTGCCCCGGAATATGTGTGTATGTCACACACTTGCACGCGTTTTTTTTTTTTGCTGTTTCGCGCTTTGGAGCAAAAAATTGGGGGCGGGAAAAAAAGAACTTTTCACTCCGTTCGCCTGGAAGACCCAGCCCAGAACCGCACCGTCAGCTTCTTGGCCTGGAAGATGTTCGATTTTAGTGCTTTCTCACCACCTCCGCCACCGATGCCATCGTCGCCTCTGCCATCAATCGCTAAGTGGAACCGGGCTCTATGAATAATATTTTCCAAACTCTCAAGCTGCCACGGCAAATCCCGACAGAAGGATTTATGGTTCGCTCCTCGAACGCTTCCGCCGGCCGTTGACAGAGAAGAGGTCCTGGGTGGGGCTCGGGCCCTAGCCTGGCGCGCTCCTTGCTCGCTGGCATTATGACTTTTTTTCTCGGCTGGTCCTGTTTTCTTCTTCTTCTGCTGTGGTGTTCCTCCTCTCGCGGCGATGAGTGTTTCATAAATCATTAATTTGTCATCGTGAAGTTGACGACTTTTCGGGAGTTTATCCCCGGATTTTAATGCGCTACTGGGCGGAGGCAAGTGATTGGCACCGAAAAGCTCGGTCGGGGTAATAAATTTCCCCGGAAATCCACTCCACACTGTTACGAAGAAGAAAGAGGGAGGGAAGGGGAGGGGCACCGGAAGACAAGCCTAAGCCGCCACTGGGTTAGGAGGAATTGGCTGGATGAATGGTGGATCCATTTGTCTGCAATTCGAGTTTTATTTTGCAGAACAAATTGAAGATGTATGGCAGAGGAGTTGTAAGTTGAATGATTGATGGTGTCGAGGTTGAGAGAAAATACTGTATGGTTTAGTTCGTGTTCTTTGGATGTTCCAAATCGACATTGGAGCTTGTTTTTGGAATTTGCAGATATAAACTTTTCGAACGCAGAAAATGTTGTTTTCAGCCAAGTGATATGACATTGCAGATTTTGCTATAGTAATTACACACTTATCATTCAATGTTTGCTTCATGTGAAAATTTTGAACCATGATCAAAGCTATCAAGGAACAAACGAGGTTTGATTGAAAATAACATCAGGGAGTTCTCTTTTTTATTTTGAAAATTAAAAAAATTGCAAATTAGATAATTATGTAACTGTCTACAGTTTATATAATAAAATGGGGTTGAAATAAGAGCTTCTGTTTTCCCTCGATTTTGTGTAGACCACTAGGCGTTTTCTTAACTGGTCGATTGCGGCGTATCTTGTTCAGAAATATTCAAAGTCAACATGCAACAAATATCGTAACATAATCCTACGTCAACTATGCGTCAGCTTTGCGGTCATAGTTGCTTTTCGTAATGTTTTGTTTACAGGATTCTAAAATTTATTTGTCTTAGTGTAAGATGTTTGCATTTTGTCTTCTACGCCCAAACTAGCGTTGGCAAAAAAGCTAGCATGCTTGAGAGAAAAGATACTTTTTCTTGTGTTAAATGCACAAATAGAAGCACCTGTTTTTAAGAGATTAAACTTCATGAAATAACTTGGTTGTTAGGCGTATTCATAACTCACTAATCATTAATCTTGCTTGCCAAATGTTGGTCGACAAAACAAGATTGAACTCAGTGACTAAAATGTGATAACCTTTACCCATCTTTAGTCCAGAAAATACGTGGAAAATGCTTATTGAAAAATATTGATGAGAGATTTCATTCGTGCAAAACCTATGAAATTTGTCATATTTTGACGTAGGGCTATGTATTACAAGAAGGTATAGGGGTAGAATGCAAATCGAAACACGAAACATGTAAGAAATAACAAAATGTTTGGAATGCTCATAGCTCGACAATTTTTTAATAGATCGCAAATATGTTTGTATGAATTGAATGACATCATTTCTACGCATCTATCACAAAAAGAAAACCATTTTTTAAAAGAAAAGAATTTTATAATTGTAAAAGGACAAGTATTATCTAATTGCTCTAAACGTTTTGATTGGTCCAATTTGTCAGCTCCGCACCAGATTTCGATTTGCCACAGTCTTTCCTAATTTCAATATCACATATTACATTTTATATATTCGCTAGATACAATGGAATATATCGCACACTGTTCACAAGGCAGTCTACTGCCATTAGTGAACAACCGATTCAAATGTAAACATTAGGGTGGCAAAAAATGGCCTGTTCAATTTCAGCTCAATAGGACATTTAGGGGTGCCTCAAAACACTCAAAGCTTTGATTTTTTTTTTGAAGTCCCAGAAGGTCGATTTTCGGTCAAAATTGTTTTTCGAGATTACATCAGATCCCGACGTTTCATGCAGTTCAAAGACATTTGGCATCAAAATATTTAAAAAAAACTGATTTCATGTATTATTTCGTATAAAGTATTCTTGTTTTTTTTTTACTGGTGCATTTAATATCCATTGTTGCGGATTCTCCAACGCTTGAATCAACCAAAATATAAATTATACTAGCTAACCCGGCAAACTTCGTCCCGCCCATTTACTTGATTAATTCTCGAGTAATGCAGAAATTTGTGTTTTATTTGTATGGCAGCCACCCCTAAGAGAGGGGGGAGGGGTATCTAACCACCATAGAAACATTCATTGCACCCTAAAGTTTCCATATGCCTAATTTGGTTTAATTTGCTTGATTAATTCTCGGGTAATGCAAATATTTGTGTTTCATTTGTACGGCAGCCCCCTCTAAGAGAGGGGGAAGGAGTATCTTAACACCATAGAAACATTTATTGCATCCTAAAACCTCCACATGCCAAATTTGGTTTCATTTGCTTGATTAATTCTCGAGTAATGCAGAAATTTGTGTTTCATTTGTATGGCAGCCCCCCCTTTGAGTGGGGGAAGGACATCATAGAAACATTTATTGCACCCTAAAACTTTCACATGCCAACTTTGGTTTCGTTTGCTTGGTTAATTTCCGAGTAATGCAGAAATTTGTGTTTCATTTGTATGGCAGCCCCCTCTAAGAGAGGGGGAAGGAGTATCTTATCACCATAGAAACATTTATTGCATCCTAAAACTTCCACATGCCAAATTTGGTTTCATTTGCTTGATTAATTCTCGAGTAATGCAGAAATTTGTGTTTCATTTGTATGGCAGCCCCCCCTCCTTTGAGTGGGGGAAGGACTGTCTAACCATCATAGAAACATTTATTGCACCCTAAAACTTTCACATGCCAACATTGGTTTCGTTTGCTTGGTTAATTTCCGAGTAATGCAGAAATTTGTGTTTCATTTGTATGGCAGTCCCCCCTTAGAGAGGGGGGAGGGGTCTCAAAATATCACGAAAACCTTCCCCGGCCCCAAAAACCACTACATACCAATTTTCATGTCGATCGGTTCAGTAGTTTCCGAGTCTATAAGAATCAGACAGACAGACAGACATCACTTCATTTTTATATATATATATATAGATAGATTTTACAATTTTCTCTTTTCAAAAATCTAAACAAAAATTTTTCAGCTTTTCCGAGGTTTATGAATACATTACACGATTTCGGATGAAATGGTTGTGTAACAAATAGAACCACGAGTGACTAATCTTACTAATTTTCATTCAGAAAACTGTTATTATTTTAAGAGTGACGCCTACCTAACTGACCTATCGAACATTCAATGGAATTACGTAAGGTTAGTCTACCTGATGATTTTACAGGGAAGTACCCAGACCTCTCAGATCGCTTCAGGCCCAATACACTCTGTCCAACTTCTATACTACCAGGTCCTAGGATTTGTCATATGTGCCATTTATCATTTGACATTAAACTTCATGAAATAACTTGGTTGTTAGGCGTATTCATAACTCACCAATCATTAATTTTATTTGTTAAATGTTGGTCGACAAAACAAGATTGAACTCTGTGAACTAAAATGTGATAACCATCTTAAGTCCATAAAAAAGCGTGGAGAATGCTTATTGAAAAATATTGATGAGTTAATTCATTTGTGCAATATATATGCAATAAGACCAGTTACGTTGTCCGTTGTTTTGATTATTAAATCTGGAAAATGCCGAAAGGAAAAGTGCTCACGGATAGAGAAAAAGGTCAAATCGATACATTTTACCAAGAAAATGTTAGAATTAGAAAAATTGCTCGTCGGATTGGACGATCCCATCAAGTAGTTCTTAATTATTTGACGAATCCTCAAGGATACGGTAAAAAGAAGAGATCCACGCAAATCGAAGCTCCCTGACCGGAATAATCGGGAAATAGTTAGAGCAATTTAGAAAACTTCAAAATCGCTCATGCAAATAAAGCAATCTTTGAATCTAAACGTTTCACGGGAGAAAATTCGGTAAATTTTGGTTAAAAAATCCTTACATAAAAAGGGCTAAAAAGGTTAAAGCTCTCAATCTTATTTTGCAATTGATTTGGATGAACTAGAATTCATATTGAATTTGAATGAGTAATGAAATTTTAACTTTGTAAATACTTATTATAAATAAACGATATTTGAAAAAAAAAAAAAAAAAAAACTTATACCATCTCACATCAAAAGGCGTCTGAGTTTTGCCAAAGCTCACATGAATCAACAGTGGGACATACATTTTGCTATATACATTAAACGAACAGTTCTTCGATTATTTTTTTTTTACTTTTAACTTTGCTAGGTTATCTTCAGTGACGAGAAAAAGTACAATGGGGAGGGTCCTGGTGGTTTTAACTGGTACGTGGCGTGATTTACGGAAAGAGAAACAGTATTTTTCGAGCAGGAATTTTGGTGAATGCTCGTGCATGGTTTGGGTGGGATTCTGTGCAACCAGAAAGCTTTCACATCATTTAAGGATTACATACATGTTCTGAAATCCTCTCTCCTACCGTTTTTGCGTGGATTTCGTCACAAACAATTCACATTCCAGCAAAACAATGCTACTATTCAAACCAGCAAGGAAACTAAGCAATGGATCAAGGACCGAAAACTTAATTTTTTGGACTGACTGGTTCGCTCTCCAGACTTGAATCATGTTGAAAATCTTAGGGGGATACTTTTACGCAGAATCTACACTGAAAGAAAGCGGTACCCACGATTGAAGAGCTCCGTTCAGAAATCCGTTCAGAAATCCGTTCAGAAAAAATTGGTAAATAGTATACCAACACAAGTTCTCAGTTATTTTCAGGTTATCAGCCCAAAATGGTAAGGTTGCCAATTATTGACATGTAAATCAGGCAATAGTTTTGAACTTTCCATTCATAATACATATGAATTTTGAAATGGTCTTATAGAAGCTTGACAGCTGAAATTAAGCACAATAAATAAACAAGCAATTCTTTTGCACGAAATTGACGTTAAATATACTTTATTCTATGCATTCTACAATGTATGAATCTATCTTGTTGAAATTCTAACTGTTTGTGTTGCAACGAAATATAATCAGGTTGGTCTTATAGAAGTTGGACAGAGTGTATGCTGATACGAGTGTAGGCTAAAGTCTCAACAGTAAAGCATGCAACAAATTTAAGGGGGTAATTTGTATCAGAAACACGAATGTTGTCAACAGACCTCGACAGTGTACATTTGTCATCGCAAATTGCGGAAGTGCAGTTTCGACTTCTGCATCGACGTCATCATTTAGTTTTGAGTAAAAGCTGCCTCCTTTAGGTTTGCATGCAAGAAAGCAGTTCTAGATTGTAAAAATTTGAATGAAAAGTATGACTTAATGTTATTTGAATGCTCAAAACACAGAGGCATAAACCCTACCCAACCATTATTGAATTAATTTATAAACATTTTCATAAAAAAATTCAATATTGTTATAAAGAATCATTTTCAGACATTATTTTTGTTCATGATTTTTATACCGTTAATGTAAAACGTGTTACTATATTACATACACTATTTATTTGCAATGAAAAAGTTAAAATTCCTTTATACTCTTTGTTTCAAACTGTGTGTTTGTATGTCAAAAATCTTCCTGACGTTACGAAAGATAAACTTGTAGAACTTCTCAGAAAGTGTTGACACTCATGGTTTATTAATTTATTTGGAGCAGGGAACACTTGATGTGTGACCTTTGCTTTCCGCTGATTCTGCCCCAACCCAAAAGGCACAGAAGACACAGCGTGTCCAGAAGATTTACCCCGTTGAATACTTGATTTGTGAATATTGGCCGGGAGCTTCACCGAATCTTGATACGAATTACGACGGAGCTTGTTATGGACCAACAAAAAGAGCTTTTGGGTAATATTCGGGGCAAATCGATCATCCCGTACCAAATCGGGAAATACTATTTTTTTTCGAAGCGGGGAACTAAAATTCAACATCTTAAAACCAGTGCGAACAAAACTTGTTTTGAAAAAAGTTTTTGAATTGTAACGGTTTGGGTAGGAGTATGTCAAATGGAGGTGCTTGGATTCGCTTGCCCCTTTACTTGATTGACAGGGTACCCGAGCACCAGATTCAAGTGTTTGTAACCATGGTAATTTTTAACCGATATCAAATCTTTTATGTTAAGTTCTTCCAAAGAATGAAATTAATTTTCAATGTTAAGAGCTTGATTTATTTCGACTTCTCTGTTTGGTGGTTGGAACTAAACTATATCTTTTTTCATTTTGTTACTGTCGTACCATGGCTACAAATCATGGCCTACCTAACGGTATGATTTTGCGTATGCCAATGGTACATCTTCCTTTTTTAGAAAATATCGTACGGTGCAAGCCATGCTGGGAGCCTACGAAGTCTTCCTTCTGGCCTGACGGGTTGTGGAGAGTCTTCAATAGGAACATCAGATTCATCGTCGTTAACGTCGTCTTCAACAACTTCTTGTTCATCATCGACAAGCATCGGCTCATCATCAGGAATCGGTTGCTCATCTTCTTTTGGAGGAACTACTGGATCCGGAGGTTTCATATCTTGAAAATTGAATTCATCGATCAGCAGTGCCAAAGGAAGTTGATTTTGAGGTGTAGAATCAGCATCGGCATCGCTTCCATATCGTTGTCGAATTTGGTTTGTGTGTGCTCGAATGAGTCGTCCGTTCTCGAGCAACATGGTGTAGTTTACGTTACCCTTGCGCTCGATGATTTGACCTGGAACCCATTCTGTTGTGTTACGATAATGAACCTGGGCAAAGACCGTTTCTTCAGCATCAAAGGTTCGTTTCAACGCACAATGTCGTCTGTTGAACTGGGAATTTTGCTTTTCGTTGACCAGCGTTGAACTTGGAGGACACGGCTTCAGCAGATCCAGTGTCGTTCGTAGCGGTCGACCTAGAAATAGATGAGCTGGCGTCTTACCATCTATTCTTCTGTTTGGTGTTGACCGGTAAACCGATAGAAACGTCTGCAGATCCTGGAACATTACTGCCTTCTCCCCTTCGACAAGTTTCTTCAGTAGACAGTCCAGCGGCGCTCGGAGTTCCTTCATCTGTCCAATGAACCGTCCATAGTAGTTAATCGCACCCAGGTATGAACGCAGTTGCGACAGATTCGTTGGTGCTGACATCTCAACGATTGCTCTTGTTTTGGTTGGATCCGGGCGGAGACCATCCTTGTCGAGGATGTGACCCAGAAACTTGATCTGATGAAGTGAAAAACGGCACTTCTCGATGCGCAGATAGAATCCACACTCACGAATACGTTGGAGCACATCATTCAGACTACGATCGTGCTCTTCTTGGGTCTTTCCAGCAATTAGAATGTCATCCAGGTACGGTTTCACTCCAGGAATTCCGGCTAGCATACTGTCGATGATCCTCTGGAATGCACCTGGTGCGGATTTGACTCCGGGTGGCAATCGGTTGTACAGGAACAGACCTTTGTGTGTGTTTATCGTTAGCAGTTTCCGGGAAGCTTCTTCAACTTCGACCTGGAGATAGGCATCCGAAAAATCGATACAGAAGAAGAAATCAGATTTGCGAACCACGACGATAGGTGCAGCCCAATCAGAAAACTGGACTGGCGAGATGATGTCGTTGTCTTGAAGTCTCTGCAGCTCAGCATCAACCTTCGGAAGGGCAGCGTAGGCAACTGGTCGCTTGGGGCAGTACACAGGTCGTGCATCTGGCTTCGGGTAGAGCGTTACCTTAGCTTTGGTGCAGCATCCGAGGGTTGGTTGGAACACTTCAGGGAACTTCGCTTGCAGCTTCTGCATTGTTGCGTTTGAGTTTTGTTGAATTGAGTTGACTAATGAACTGAACGGAACCGACCAGAGATCGAACTGATCGATCGTTTCAATTCCCAGAACGTTGAGATCCGGATTGCTTGTAACGAAAATGCGGCCCACTTTGTTGGTCACGTCTTGGATGGTGATTTCAGTGTTGAATTCACCTACGATGTCGATGCCGTCACCCGAGGCGCTCACAGCAGCGACATCCGTTATCTCGATGACAGGCTTACCCACCGATGTCCAAGTTCGTTTGGAGATGATGGTGATGTCAGATGCACAATCGAGCTGCAACTTTGCTGGTACACCGTTGATGTCGATTTTCACGAACTTCCGCTTTGCTTTCAGATCAACTCGCTTAACCGCAATACCTTTAGACTTGACGATGTCCTTAGGTTTGGGTTTGTCGATCTGCTTTGTCGGCTTCTTCTCGGATGAGGAGCAGTACCCTTCCTTGTGGCCCTTCCGTTTACACTTTGAACATGTGTGTGTCTGGTAGGGGCACTCCTTGACATAATGAAGATCCCCACAGAACCAGCAAGGTGTTTTTGGTGACTTCTTCTCCTTTCCGTTTGAAGTACGATGACGAGAGATTGCGTTGACTTTAGACTGGTCCGTACAACCTTTCTCGATCATTTGCGTGTCTTGCTTAAGGTTGATGATGCGGTTGCACTCCTCAACCAGGTTTTCAAGCTTGAGGTTGGCACCGTCGGCGGGCGGCGCGTTTTCTTCAGCTTCCAACTTCCCGATCAGCCTGGTCCGGTTATCCGAATCGCGTGGTGACTGGAGACCGCATACGAACCTGAGCGTCTTGAATTGGTCGCTGGATAGCTTTTCGATCTGGAACGCTTCGCAGTGCTTGTTCACCGATGCTGCGTAAGATGAAAAATCGTCGACTTCATTTTTCACGTATTGAAGACACTGGTAGCGTGCGTTGAAGAGTGACTTTTGGCGTCCGAAAAGTTTCTTCAGCTTCTTGACGGTGTCTTCGAATGAAAAATCCCGCGGATGACTCGGCAAAACACTGTTCACGTAGCGTTCGTGGAATTGTGTGCCGATTTTCCGCAGAAGTAGCCTGACCTTTGCTTTGTCATCCAAATACTTTCCGTCCTCCTTGAACACGTCCTCGTATCGAGCATACTACGAATCGAAGAAGATGCCGCCGTCTGGATCGTACTGAAACTCGTCGATTCCCGTGGAGAGTGACAAATCATGGCCTACCTAACGGTATGATTTTGCGTGTGCCAATGGTACATTTTACAACTCTTGCATGTAGCAACACGTTCACTATTCTAGCAGTTCGAACAAGGCCTCATTTGAACTCACCCAGTTCCCGGATTCATGTACTTCTAGAATAATTTTGTATTGTTTAAATAAGAGATGAAAAGGGTATCCGATAACTATCCGTTATCAGGCCGAATAGGATAGGATATCAGAAAAAAACAATAATTTTCCCATTAGCATTAACATTTTTGTTGAATCATAACAAACTAGTTCATTGAAATCATTCATACATAATTAAAAATAAGGTTTGATTACTAAAATGCAAGAATTTTCGTTCAAAACTAAATTGATGTAAACTCATAACATTAATTTATCAAAAGTACTTGAAATTAACCATTGGTAAATTATGGTGATAAAATCATCAATTTTCAGCATGGTGACAACCGAATATACTTTGATTTATACACCGGACCAGCTTCAGCGAACAGTCTTTCGTTCTACTGCACTACTGCGAGGAGCTGAAAGATAAATTCTAGCAAACCTTGTCAAATTGTGGATATTGTTTGAAGTTTAATAACCATCAAATGTAAGGATCGTGACAGCTATCGACTTGAAATGTTTTCAAATAAAAGTTCGGATTTCATTAACAATGGAATTTTTTTCGTTGACTATTATTTTCTTTTGCCACCTCGTTGAAACAGTCTCAAAAGTGTCGTGATCTTCGCGTGTAAGGTTGTCAGTTTCAGTCTGATATACGAGGAGTTGTTACTTTCAGAACATTCGTCGAAAGATATATTATATATGCTTATAAGATTTTCTGTTGGGCTATTTCTATTTCAAGAACTCCTAAATAGTGTTACATGCACCTCGGGCCCAAAACTCCTTAGTAGTTGAAATTATTTCTCAATCCAGCGTAATAAGAGGTATGTTCGGAGTTCTACATGTAGCCTCGTCCTTTTCCAAATATTTTTCTGTGTGGCAACATGCGAAATTCCCTCGGATATACAAGAAAGGCCGATACTTGTATTTTTGTTACTTCTTTTTGATTTGTAGTGAAGTAAGTGTCAGGGTTGCCATAACAAAATCTGGGTTTTTGGTCTGAAAAAATATTTTTATCTTAGTTTTTACTCAAAAAATCTTCAAGTTTTTACTTCAATATTTCGTGAACTAAGGTTATTTCCCTTTGAGATGTGCGAAAGATAAAACTAGTACTAGTACAATGTGTTTTTCTAATACAGAGGAGACCGATTTTCTAGTCCGTTTTTGGAAAACGCCTCGCGGTTTACACAATTATATGGGAAATTGGAAGCTCTATTTTCAACTCTATTCTAACCTAATAACTATAGAGGATTTTAAAATTGTATCGATATAGATTATCAGACAGTGTTCAAATCGATTGGTGCAAATCATCATGAATCTATCATAAAATGTCCGAGTACTCAAAATTTTACAATTTCCGTGATGTGGTACCTTGTTTTTTATGTACTACCCATATCCCGAATATTCCATATCCTGCGCCATAACGTATCGATTTATTTTAGATATTTTCAATTCTTAAAAAAGAGGTTTAAAAGTTCAAATGAATTAGCACACATTTGAAATTTACATTCTCTGTGCTTTAGTAAGAAAAACATAATCAGTGTTATTCATTCGTTGTAACGCTAACCGATGACGCAAACGTTTGCATCAGAATTAAATGGGAAAAATATTATTAAAATCAAGCCATAACGTTTAGTGGAAAGTTCTTTTAAAAATTCTATAAATTATGTATGAAACCAAAAAAAATTGTAATCTGTATCTACAGATTCTTGGTTCCAAAAAGTCTACAAAATCTATAGAAATACAGATAATTCTGTAGATATGGTAACCCTGGTAAGTGTAGCTTCTCACAGATTACTTTTTAAATATTGAGTGCAAATAATTGATTGATGTTCTTTGCATATTTATATTCGGAGTATTCATATTATCATAATATATCCACAAAAATTTCATCATTGTAGTATAAATTACTTATCCAAAAAAAATCCTTTATTATTTATTAAGGGATATATATTCTACAAATAGCAGTTTGGCCGTATATCCGGTATCCGGCCAATCTGCTATCCATTTCATCACCAGTTAAAATCCATACGATTGTATTGAGAAACAGAAGAAGTGTCTTTACCTCAGAACACTATACGGGAAATCTGGAATCCCGGGTACAAGGAGAGTGTTTTAGAGCTTTGGTAAAATGGTTATGAATGCAGTTCCTGCAATGCAAGTTCCTCCGTGCGTGATTGGTGGAAGAAACCTAACGGTGAAAAAGAGGTCGGTAAACTTGGCGTGGAATTGCGAGCTGTTTGGTATTCATTAGGGTGTCAATGAAAATGGTCATCTCTAATTTCAAAAAGTTACCCCATACAAAATGTTCACCACCTCGAAAAAATACCCAATGCAAAATATCAGCTCAAAACTTGAAAGAGAGTGGTGCAAAGCGATCAAAGTTAAAAATCGAAAAATCACCCTACGAGGGAGTCAAGGAAATCGGAGGTTTCCAAATGAATTGTTGATGCCAAATGTCTTAAAATTGAACATGTCTTAAAATCGAACATCATGAAACGCCGAAATCTACTGCCATCTAGATTTTTTTCCTCTCAAAAATCGACGCTCTGTGACTTTTCGGAATGTTTGGTTTTGGGTGCCAATAAAAAAAGGTATCTCGACTTTTCATTCGGAAATGCTGCGAAATGTTGATTTGCACGATAATACGATAACTACCTAATGCAAAATATTAGCTTAATCAGATTTCATTTACTATGGGCCTGATCACGAACGTCACTCCACGGTGAAAACGAAGTGAATTGTATACAACCTTATTACGGTTGTCACCGTGTGTGTAGAATCCAGAAGAGTTCATCCGTCGTGACAACTTTGATGAACTCACTTTGTCACTTGTGTTTTAGATGGTGGAAGCTAGTCACGCGGAATGGAGTAAGCTTAATTTCGTTTTTATTTAGCTTTTTTGCTAACATTTTGAATTTGTCTTGTCTTGTTTAAGAAACAAAAGATAAACTAACAGCAATTTACCCGCCTGGTGGCTTTTTTAGAACGAAATTCTGACGTATCCAGAGGACGTAATTTGTTTATTTGGATTCGGTAAATGCGCTATGGGATGTAATTAAGGATTAAAAATGTAGCTCCCGTAGGTCCATTGGAACATGGTGAAGGTCTACTTTCGATTGTCCTTAATGAACAGAAATTAGGATTTATTATTTAGGATTAACTATTTTAAGAATTAGACTAAGAGAGAGTTGCAATACCATAAAAAGGCAATGGAGGCCACTGGCCCAAATACGATCATTATGATTGATTATGTATAATATTGATATGTTGATATTTTGGATATAAAATAAGAACTGTAAAGTTTTTCCAACATTGCAGAGCTAGTTTTTGTAATTCAAACATTCACAATTGGCGGACCAGACTAGAATCAGGACGATAGTTATAACTTTTTACGTTATAGATATTTTCAACGGTATTGTTTTGAAGATATACTTTGAATGAAAGAATATGAAAAAAGTGCTGACCAGTTTCTGTTTAAATAATTAAATCATACCACTTGTATCCACTTACACGAGAATGGGAAGGATAAGAGGATTAAACTTCAGAATCCCATATGGGAGTAGCTCAGATTATACTGATCGTGAGGTGGATGAATTCGGGTTTGTTCTGAGATATAGAAGATATTATTATTCACCAAAATTGTAGAAACGGTTCATAAAATATGATTCTAAATATTTCTCACTATTCAAACGAGTAAGACAGAGCAAAGTGCAAGAATATGCGAGATTTCAATTATTAAACATAATAGTCATGTTTTATCTCTAGCGTAAAATTACATTCCTATATGTTCAACAACTACATTATTCCCGAGCAATCAAGTATTCCTCCTTTCCATGAGCCAGCATTTGATTCAGCAAACTAATCATCGAGGTATAATCGCAAACTTGTCATTCTAAAACATACGATTAATTAAATGGAATATTATCTCATATCATATAAGTTTACCTACATAATACATATACATACATATAACATATATATACATATAACTTTACCTACATAACGTTCAAACGTCCGAAATTATGCAACCGACACAACGTTCAAACACCCGACATTATGCAACCAACATGTCCTATATAAATGGAAATGAATACTTTCACTTCACGGAGTTCATTTTTACACGCAACTGTCCGTGACTATGATGATAGACACAAAAAGACTAAGTGAAGTGCAAGTGACGTGAAAGCGTTCGTGGCAGCGATGTTCGTGATCAGGCCCTATGTGTCGCAGATGTTAAAATTTTAGTTTTTTTTTGAAATCCCAAAAATCACATAAAAATCATGCGTAACGAGAATCGGGTGAAATAGGAATTGTCAAAATTGTTCACTGAACGCTTTTAATGACAATATTTTTTAGTTCTTTCGGTCGAAAAATGTATAAAGAGCAAACAGTCAGTAAACATTTGAACTGCAAGAAAAGTTTTTCAAGGTAGGGAGGGAGCAGTCGGATAATTCGTAACAGACAAACCGCCCATACAATGCGTTACCGAGCAAAAAATCACGTGTTTATTTTTATTTTTTAATTCGCTCCAAAAAAAATTTAATTCAAGGTTGGTGTGACATGGCTGAAAATTTGTTTCTGATCAAATTACATATTGTTTTGGAGAATCAATAAACTTTTCATGTGTCATCTGATCTAATCTGGTTTATTTCTGCCCAGAAAGTGCACTAAATTAACTGAAAGAGTCAGAAAAAAAATACTGATTAAAGTAATCAGTGAATTATTTCTGTCTACTTTAGTCAATCAAAAAATCATGAAATGAAGCAACCGCAATCTCTGGTCGAGACCAATAGCAATCGTGTTCTGCCAGATCAAATATTCTGAAATTTGTTTAAAAGCTTCGAAAATAATTTTTATATGTTCAAGATAAAGAAGAAGCGAAAAAAGTGACGAATGGTGAAAGTGGCGAATGGTGAAGGGGACAATACTTTCAGCTGCATGTTCTTACATTTTTTTCCCCCGAAAAGAGCATATTTTTCACGGGAAACCAACGTGAATTTGTTTAGCGTTCCAATTTATCGGAAACATATTTGCTAGAAACTAGAACACTTGCTCATAATATTCTTAAATATAGCTAAAGTATTTCAAAGTCATACCATGATCACCGCACAGCATGTAACAGGTCATGAACTCATTTATCTGTCCAGCGAGAGTACCTTTCGCCCCAAAACTACCGGATTGGCTTGCCAGCGTAGCCCGAAAAAAAGCGTGCTTCTAAAACATTCCGCGGATAAAAAGCAGAGCTCATCACGAGCGCATTTCCATTAAATTCATTCTGTATGTCCCCTAATCCTCCAGCCAGCCCGGTTACTATTACGATAGCACTGCGGCAGACTGCTACCGCTGGTGGAATCAGTTCCGCCCGGCTGCCAAAATAACCATCCGGCTCTGTTTTTACTCCACCCCCATGGCGGAGCAAATATTACATGTCAATCCGGGCCCGGGTTCTATTTTTCCGCGCCCCGTTTTGCGTGTGCGAGTTCCGAGAGGGTGGTTTTTTTTTGCTCTGCTATGCTCTGCTATCCCCTGCACAGTGGTCAACTGTGTTCCGACCCAGCAGCAGCCAGGTCACGGGCAAACGGGCAAGCAAATTTCGCTTTTAATCATGGATTAAAAGCTCGTTGAAAATGCCACCGAAATTTACGACCCCCCACCCCCGCGCAATCTCGCATAATCACGTTTAATTATAAAACATCTAATTGAATTTTTTTTTTCCTTTAGCCTCCCCGACTCGCATTAAATAAATTGCGGGGGGAGAGACGCGGTATCCTGCGCTGCGGCTCAGAAGTTCAACCAACCCAACGATGGGTTGGGGATATCTAACGAGATGGAGGATAAAAACAACAATCAAACTAAACGCCGAAGAAGCAGGTACAACAATGGGAGAAGAAGTCCCAGTCCAAAACAACCATAAATATTCTGCTCGTCCGTGAAAGTTGGCACTGGTCCAAGTTTTCTGTTGTTGTTGCTGTTATGTTTTGGCTGATCCTGTTTTGTGTATGTGAGCAGCGTTCGAGATATGTGTGGAAATTACCGATGTAAAGATAAACTTACGATTAGTGATTCACGGCGCGATCTGCCGCTCCCCGACTCGAGCTAACTTTCGTTCGGCCGCTTAATCGCAAACACTTTTCCAAACACTCGTTTTTGGATCACTGCGAGGGGATCAATGCTCGATGCTCAATAATTATTTGCACGTGTTTTGCTTACACATTTGTGTGGGGTTTTTTTCTCTATCGTATTGAATAATTTTCACTGTCACACTGAACTTGCACTTGCACTCATAAATCGGCACAGCATCACTTTCGGATGGCTTCTTTGCTCCTTCTCATCCCAACTATCAGCTGACTTCACAAGGCTTCCATCCCGCAGAAGGTTTTCTTTGTATTTTCAAAAACGGCTCCAAAATCGAACACAGATTCCGCTGTCGAACTCACGCAGCACCGTTTCCATCTTCCACTTTATATCTATATCTCTTACTCTTTATCCCCCTCTAATCCATCATAATTGCTTTCGAACCTCGTCTTAACACTTTGCCTCACGTCTGCTCTCGTCCCGCGTCGTAGTGTTCAGGACACACCGTTTACAACAACCCCGCACTGCAGCCACACACACGCAAATCACCCTCTCTCGTCTGCTCGCTGTCTTTGCGTTTTTTTTTTTTTTTTTGCAGCAAAGTTTGAAGCGCGACGCGTGCTCTGCTGTCCCGAGACAGGCGGCGACGAGATCAACCGCGTTGTTCAGCACGCGAAAGCACAACCTGTACTGGGGCCTCCGAAGTTCGTCTCAAGCCCGAAAGGTCGCGGTGTGACGTGCTTTCACATCCCGTCCGAAACCGAGCCCGAACTTGAAACCCGAACCACTGTGCGCGCTTATCTGGAGTTCATCCGAAGCACATCCGCCCCAACCCAACTGTCCTCGCAAAGCTTCTTTATCACTTCTCCGATGCTCCGTGTTCATTCAAGATGTGTCAGCTTATATCAGCATCATCCATCTTGATTATATTAATGGTGAGCGCTTAAGTGTTTCCTAACTTCCAAACGAGCCCCTCACGACCTGACATCCACTAGGTTATCACTATTCTGCTTCGCAGAATCCTAGAGGTAGCAATTTTTATTCGCTTCCTACAATTTCTCTCAAAGTCCACAACCACTTGGAGTCCTCAGCAGTCCGCTTTGACAACACCCGAAAATATACCGCAAGCGAACCATCGGTCCACTGGCCAGCACGTGTCGCACCCAACTGACGGAAGTGTTCACCACGAGCCCGCGTCGGAACCACACCGTCGAAAGATGCTCGCCCTCATCTCGACTCATCGGCTTTCCTCACAATCCATCTCACGCATCACGCATTGGGCGTGAAACGGTGAGAAAAGCCGAGGAGCGAGAAGCGAAAGCTTCCGTGCATCCCGAAAGCTCCCGAGCGGGGATGGGATGTCATGCGCAGCGGACATTCTCGCGACACGTTCGCAGACACACACACACACACACACCGAAGCGCGCGCGATGACATGCGCTTCGTACGCGGGGTGGAATTGATGTAGGACTGTGCTTTGCCAGGGCTGACCGCACGAAGTGAAAACACACGCACACATCTCCACAGTTCTCACACAATTCGCATTCCGTCACACCGACGACAAAGACGACGACGACTGGAGGAGGCTGGTTAGGCCAGAAATCCCAGGACCTGGCAGCCAGCGTTGTCAAGGTGGTCGTGCAGCATCCGTTGTTAGTCACCCACGGGAGTAAAAAATCCTGTTCTACATTTTATCTATTCATGAGTGTTGCAAGCGTTGCGTCGCGACGGATGTGGACGTGGTCAGTCCAGTGAGGGGGGTGGGATGTCGGCCGGGGAGAGAAGGACACGAACAAAAACAACAAAAAATCCCTCGAAGTGCAGAGCGCCGCGCTGGGTTTGTTTTCACAAATAAACACGGTGGGATGCGTGAGGCTGTGTCATTTCGGCAGTGCGAGTGGAGTAATTTGGTTCATTTCAGTCATTAGGATGCAATGGTTAGTTTGTACGTTGACAACAAACTGTTTTGTTTGTGGTTCGCTCTCCTGGTTCGCTCTCCCAAGCGCCATTACGCTGACAACAGAAAGAGAGAAAGCGCGCACTATAACACCACAAATCTGGTACACGCGAAATTTGCCAGCCTGTCAGAGGCGAAGTCACAGCAGGTAAACGTCGCGAAAGTGTGTCACGCTGGGGGGTAGTAATATAGTGCGAGGTGAAGTTGGCACGGTGTGGAACTCCATCGACGTCATCCCAATGGACGTCACAGAAGGTTTTTTTTATCTTTTTTATCACAAGTACAATTGTTTATTGCGAATAGGAAACAGATAATAATGTTTGCTGGATTTATGCGGATAGAGGAGATCAGGCTGAAACCGAAACCTACTTACTTTTTTCCAGTTAATGATGCTCCATGTACACATCTAACATTTCTTACGCTTCGAGTCACCCTATAGCTACTCTGCCGTAATCTCGCATTTTGGCGTATGCGCCAGAGGAAAGAATTTTCAGTACGAGACTATTCTTGAAAATGCGTGTATAATCAGCATACGCGTATACTACAAAAATCAGATATGTACCAAATGTTTGCAATTGATGGTAAAACATTACCAATGGCTTGATTTTTTTTATAAAATGCTTAAAAATGGTTTGTATGTTTACGAGCAGACATCTCTTTCTGTTTTCTTTTCTCATTTTATTTGGGATTGTGCAAAAAAAAAGTCCACACGACGTCAATGGGGATCGAACCAAGGCCGGTTGGAACGCAAAGCTATTTCACACGACCACGCTATCCATGTAACTGCCAGTGCTGTTATAGATAAGCATGAGAATATTACACCTCATCATAACATGAAGTTGGAAAGTGTTTTCTAAGAGGATAAAGAAGAACATGTAAAGGGTGTGTCACATCAAATTGCATCACGGAAAAAAAGCTGTAGAAATTTAATTTTTAGGAATTATATCTTCAGCTCTCGCTTATAATCAGATAAGAGTGAATAGATCACGTTGGCCATGCTTCACTGTCAATTTTTCGTAAATTTGGAAAAATGTCGTCGAACGAAAAAGAGCGCCGTGAATTAATCCTGCGCACTCATTTCGAGAATCCGGAGTTGTCACATCGGGACATCGGTAAGATGCTGGGAATCGTCCAATCCACGGTCAGCAGAGTACTAAAACGATACTTCGAGAACCCAACCATCGATCGGAAGGTGAAGAACGGCAAAAATGGATGCTCCGTCAGTGAAAAAGATCACAAGCGCGTAGTTAAGCAGTTTAGACGTGATCCGAGAAGTTCGGTCCGGGATGTCGCCAATAAGCAGAATTTGTCAAGTTCATTCGTCCAGCGGACCAAGCAGCGGGAGGGCCTGCGTACATACAAGGTTCAGAAGGCTCCTAACCGCGACGAAATGCAAAACATGGTGGGGAAGACGCGAGCCCGGAAGCTGTACACCGAAATGCTGACGAAGCCGCATTGCCTGGTAATGGACGACGAAACCTACGTCAAAGCGGACTTTCGTCAGCTGCCGGGCCTGTTGTTCTTCTCCGCAGAGGACAAATTCAGCGTTCCGGAGGAGATTCGCAAGCAGAAACTATCCAAGTTTGCCAAAAAGTACATGGTGTGGCAAGCGATCTGCTCTTGCGGAAAGCGGAGCGCCCCCTTCGTGATGACCGGCACGGTAAACGGGCAGGTTTACCTTAAGGAGTGCCTACAGAAGCGCTTACTACCACTATTGAAGCAGCACGAGGGCCCGACCATCTTCTGGCCGGATCTCGCTTCGTGCCAAGCCAACGGGGTCACCTTCGTGCCAAAGGAAATGAACCCGCCCAACGCGCCGGAGCTTCGCCCAAAAGAGAAATATTGGGCGATTATGAAGCAGGCCCTCCGGAAGAACCCAAAAGTTGTCAAATCGGAGGCGGACTTCAAGAGAAAATGGATTTCTGTTAAAAAAAAACTACAACCTGACGTTGTACAGAACCTTATGGACGGGGCAAAGAGGAAGGTGCGAGCATACGGGCTTGGGCTCGAAGTATGAATAAAAAGAAAATGCCAAAAGTTGTTTAATAGTTTTTATTTTACTGTCTAAAATTTTCAAAAGGATCGGTCTACTGGGCGAATTTCTACAGCGTTTTTTCCGTGATGCAATTTGATGTGACACACCCTTTACGTTAGGGTGCTAATGAATGTATGGGAAAAAATCGACCCTAAAATTTCAAAAAGTTACCCTATAAAAAAATGTTCACCACCTCGAAAAAACACTTCTTTTTCTTCTTCTTCAATGGCACTAACGTTCCTAGAGGAACTTCGCCGTCTCAACGTAGTATTACTTGCGTCATTTTTATTAGTACTTAGTTTAGATTTCTATGCCAAATAACACGCCTTGAATGCATTCTGAGTGGCAAGCTCTAGAATACGCGTGATCACAGTGCAAGTCGGAGGAAATTTCTTTGACGAAAAAATCCCCCGACCAGAACGGGAATCGAACCCGAACACCCGGCATGTTAGTTATGACGCTAACCACTCGGCCAAGGGAGCACACCTCGAGAAAACACCCTATGCCGAAGTTTAGCTCAATCGGACTTAAGGGAGAGTGGCGCAAAGCGGTCAAAGTTTGAGTTTTTTGAAAATCGAAAAATCACCCAAGGGGGGAGTAGAGGAAATCGGGGTTTTCGAAAAAAATTTTTTGATGTCAAATATCTTAAAATGGCATGAAACGTCGACATCTACTGTCATCTCAAAAAAAAAAATATTGTCGAAAATCGGCATTCTGGGACTTTTATTTTCGGAGTACGAAACGAAGGTTTTAGGTGCCAATAAAAATAGTTATCTCGATTTTTCATTCGGAACTTGCTACGAAATGTTGATTTGCACGATAATATACCCTATACAAAATATTAGCTCATTCTGACTTCACGTTAAAATTTGAGTTTTTTTTTTCGAGATGACACTAGATCTCCACGTTTAATGCAATTTTAAGACATTTGAGATCTAAAAAAATCGAAGCCCCGATTTCCTTTACTCCCCCCTTGGGTGATTTTTTCGATTTTCAAAAAACTCAAACTTTGATCGCTTAAGTCCGATTGAGCTGAAATTCGGTGTTTTTTCGAGGTGGTGAACATTTTTTTATGTGGTAACTTTTTGAAATTCGAGATGACCATTTTCATTGGCACCCTAATGTACGTGAATATATCTTTCTCTGTCTGGGCCGTGTTATTGGCACACTATACGAAAAGCTTTCATATGCTTTCATATGTTTATTAACCCAAAAAATGATCTGTGCAAAGCACTCAAAGCACTTTAAGTTTTGAGTTTTTGGCCACTCAGGCTAAGTCCCAAAGAGTCGATTTTCGGCCAAATTTTTTTCCGAGAAAACATCAGATCTCGACGTTTTATGCATTTTTAAGTCATTTGGCATCGAAAAAGTCACAGGAGGGTTGTGTCCGAGACACTACCGCATGATTGACGTAGGATTCCGCTAGACTATCTGTTGATTTTGGATATGTTTCAAGAATTACATCGTTAAACTCTTTGATATGGATTTGGTGGCCCTGAAAAGAGCTGTTTTGTTTGGTTGTTGGGTATTGTGTGTTCACTCTACCATTGTTCACCGAGTGATGATGACAGTCGTTGGATGATGCGTATCAGATAAAAGATACCGAAGTGGAACGAGATATGATGAAAACCGCCCTCTGTGATCCTAGATGAGATGCCTCCTGTGATATGTATGGATGAAATAAAGAAAAAAAAAACTCACCACATTACATTGGTGAGTAATTACCAATACCCAACACAATTATCAATTTTTCTCATCAGTAAAAACATGTTACTTTAATATATAGAAAACATATTTGTAATGGAAAAAATTATCTTTTAAAAGTTTTACTTTCTGAGCGTTTATTCCACCCCATGGGAATTTCAATTGGACTAACAACAACTTACTTAGAGAAAACGAGAAAACGAAGCAACCAACATTAAAGTTCCAAATTTAAATTTTATTTGCTAGAATTAATCGTATCACTCACCTTACTTGCAATATAAAAATGCCCCCGACTTGCATATATTTGCAATGCCGATTCCCCCCGGGCAGCTTGGTGTTGATGTATATGTTAGGGAACTGCCGCATGTGTCGTCAATTTCGACCAATCAGAAGCGGGTATTTCCGTTAGGATGGGGGTTGAGATTTTTTAATTGTTCGATAATTATTTTCATGACATATATTATTTTCTACAATATAAAAAATTGTTGTGAAGTGCCGAAATCGATTGACGCTAAAAATTCATCAGTCCATCATGAAATGACTGAGCAATAAGCGTTTGAAATTGGACAATGTTTACAATGTGCTCTCAATAAGCCCGTAGGGAAGTGAACTCCCTCATCTCCCAATGAATAGCCGCAAATCATCGATCCAATTGTGGTGTCATACGTCAGGCATGAGACATTTCTCGACAACCTAGCAGTCTGACAAACGACGGATGCTTATTAAAACAACCATCCGACCAACTACGAGGAATCTCCATCTCCCATCGCACTTAGCCAACTTATCCAACGGAAACAGACCAACTTTTGGACACCTTTTGCATTTCCGCACAGGTTAATTAAAAACTTAACGAGCTCCACTACTAGATTGCCTCGCCCTATCCCACTCCTCCTCCTCCTCCTGGTCCTAGTCACCGACGAATATTGTTTTCCGGAGTCATTTGTTGGTGTCGCCCGCGGTACGGACTGACGGGCAAGCACTTTGCCCCGGCGGTTGGCTCATAAATTTGTTATGTTTGTGCTGCTCCTTAGATCCTAGATGCGGAAACAAACCCACCACCGTAACCATCCCGATGACAGACAGACCGCGTTGTCGAGTGTGTGTGTGTGTGGCTGTGTATATGCGGATGATATCATCTCTTGTTCTTGTTTTGATTAGAAAGTAAAACAGTGCTCGAAATTTACACCGCTTGATAATCTGCACTCCCGAAAGATTTCGTCGTCGGGATGGGTGCGCTGGGGGTTGGGCGTTCTTGGGAGTAGTTGTTTAGTGCCTGGGCCCTCCCATTGGGTCCCGTGCATTAGCGCCAGTTTTTGTGTGTAGTGTTGGGAAGTCGCCGAAGGGGGTGGAGCGGCCAGTCTCTGTTCGCTTCCGGTCGTCGTGCTAACTTTGCAATGTTGTTGTGTTGCGAGGGGGGTCAAGTTCGGGAGAGCAGTAAACCGGGACATACACGGGTCTCCCTGTCACCACCCAAATAGAAGGTGGCGTTTGTGGCTGAACGATGCTGAGAGCATATGGTTTTAGCGTCGGTTAGATGTTTATGGTACATGAAATCACTTTGTCGGATTCGATTTAGAGGAATTTGGAAGTGAATGCCAGTGTCGTTTCTTCCCGACTTCATCCCACGTCTGTCTTCATGAACTCAAAAAATAATTCCCGGTGACTACCCATCGAAAGTTCGTATTATGGGAAAATATTCTTCCCTCAGTTCGTTCACCCTTTTTCCCTGTAAATCTTCGGGAGCCAAATGATGTCATCGACTGAAGTTTTTCGCTCCCCTAATAAGCACGTAACTAATGGAACAGCAAACGAAATAAAATCAACAAATTTTATTCAATAAAAGCGTCTGTTTGCTCAGCATTCCGAATAGCGCAAATATTACTACAATCAACACCCGGAAAAGGCAGGGTGGGAGCAGCAAGAAGTGATGGGAATTAAAGCGAGATAGGAAAAAAAAACTGCTGAAGGAAGCAAAAATTCGGACGGATTCGTTTGTCGTTTGCGAGCGACGTTGATGTTGACGTGTTGAGGTGGGTTAATTTTGGTCAAACGGTTGGGTTTGGAGATGGTTTTTCTGGCACAGCAAAAAAGGGCGTTAAAAACCTGAAGTGCAAAATAATCGGAATCATTTTTTTTTTTTGGAATCCACACTTTTACGAGTTCTAAAATGAAACCCCATGAAGTGGTACACATGGGCACATCGTGGAATGAATCTGTTGTGTATTGAAATATATGATCGCATGCTTACTCGTACGTTCTTGTTTTAAATTAACCGGAAGACCTACAGCAACCGATAGCCGACAGCAACCGCTTTCAGCTCTCACCGCTGAAAAATACCTTCTTTACATTTGGTTTGCAATGCGCTGCTCTTTGACGCTACTTTCATCTCGGAAACAATGCTTGAATTCACGAAAACTAATTGATCTATTGCGGCACCGCTGGAAACACTGTCAGATGATGCAAGCGCTCCCCAGCGGTGAGCGAGAGAATCGGCGCACAGTGGTCCCTGAGAAATTTTAGGCGACCAAAACCCAAAAAATAAAGTTTCATGAAAACAAAAAGATTTCTACAGTTCCTTTTTCTAGGATGTTAAAGGATCACGTGTTTCACCCCATTCCGGGTACGCATCATTGCTCTGGCAACGCGCGAAGATACCAGTTTCGCATGCTCACCGGTGCCACTATTTCGCGTGTGTTTTTCTAACATGTGTTTTGGTGAAGCTTTTGAACGAATTTTGTTTCGCTCATTATGTTTCTTGATGCATTTTGAACAAAAAATTTGCATTTATTCTCAGCTTCAAAATTCGGTTGGCTATAGTAGGTGTTAACTCCACACAAAGTAAGCACTATTTTGGAAGTTTACCTTTGCTTCGGATGGACTAATAAAACTTGCCCCTCATTTCCCGCAAAACTTTTTCAATGAAAGTGTTCCTCAAAGTGTCTTTTATCACTCAGCGCTTGAGTTTTTCACCCGAAATAACCCCCCCCCCCTTTGTTTTTTTTTCTCCATATTAACCCTAACTCAGCCTTTTTATGCCAAACCGATATAGTGGTTCTCAGATTTTCGTCAAAAGTGGTAGTTATGTTCTTTATCGCAAAACATTAGACCCGTATTTTTTATTTTTTTAGTAAGGTGACCATTTCCATTTTAGGGTTGTCCGAAAAATCAACTTTTTCCTCTTTTTCCCAAAAATGACTTTTTTCAAAAATTCGTAACTTTTGAACTACTAAGCCGATTCAAATGATCGATATATCAAACCAATGCCATTCACCTGGTCTTTTTTGAAAAAAATACTACACCTGCAGAAAATTCAAAATGTTTTCTCGTTATTATTGATTGTATTCGTTTTTTATTGTTTCAAATAGTCTCGGTACCAAGGGCGCCCTATTTTTTATATTTTTTCTGAAAAGCTGAGGATTTTTCACATAACATATGTCGAAAACAGAGTTTTTTTTCGTTTCTGAGTTATGATCGAAGTTAACCGAAGGTCCAAAAAATCATTTTTCACTTACTTTCCAAAAATGATTTTTTTCCAAAAATTTATTACTTTTGAACTATTGGACCGATTCGGATGATCGATATATCAAATTAAAGCCAATCAGCTAGCCTTTTTTTTTTAAATGACTTACCAATCAATTGAATTGATAATGTTCTAGAGCAACTATCCGAGGAAGCAGCCGAAGCTTCGAATAAATTTTAAAGAAGGTATCGGGAAAGCTTTACGTGAAAGACATCCCGACTGAGGACCAATACCGATCCAATGAATAAATTATTGATCAACTCTGAACCATACATATCGACATTGAGGAAGATACAAACGAAGAGAAAATGAGCTGCAAGCGGAGAAGTCCTGAACTTATTGAACATCGAGGAAGAGATTCAAGCTTCTCACGATGCCGGTGAAGAGGATGTTCAGATTGAAGACCAAATTCAGATGAAAGATGAAGAGGAAGAAATTCGGATTGAGGACGAAGATGAAGAAGAATATGGAGACGAGGAAGGAGATGAAAACATGGAAGGAGGCGAAGTCGATATCTAGCAGTACATAAGAAGGCATTTTTTGAATTTTGTTTTGCAAAACTTGAAAACATATCTAATCATTTCTAATCATATCTAATAGATATCATGTCTAATACATATCTAACCATGTTGGTCATAGCTATTTGTGATGTTTTTTCAATAAGTATACCTATTTCATTATGTTGCCAAATATTTGTACAACGCTGTTTTAAATAACATTTTGATCTCTAGTATTGATTTTCGGTCGTTCATTTAAACCTTTAAACCTTTTCACCTCTTATTTTAGTTTTTTGATGAAACAGAGTTGAAAAATGAACTCTGCGTATCCGAAAACCCCAGTCTACCAAAAATTGGGTTTTTAGCTTAGACGTTTTTCCTTTTTTAATTAAAATAATTAATAAATAACTGAATTGCGTCTAAATTCCATTTGAATTCCATTTAAGCTTATTTTATTTCAAATTCCACTTGCTGTAGTAGCTTTGCTGCGGCCCATTGTTGTACGGTAAAGAAATGAGTAGCACAACAAAGCACACTTCTCGTTTAATTTTTTTTTTGTTTCAAACACGAAAAGATATGAGGTTTTTATGCCCTCATGAGTACGTTTATTCGAAAGGACTTTTCCTCATCATGAAACATTTGTTTTTCCATTATCAGCGAAAATATAAAGGCTATCTGGTTTGGAAACACGTAAAAATAGTTGCAAAAAAATGTATTGATATCACATAGAACACATATGTATTTGATACGATAATGTTAATTTAAGTTCGCAGCTTTGTTAAAATAGTGTACTTATTCCATCTGAAAATCCATTAACATCTTCGCCAGTAATAATCCAATTAACCATATTAATTCGCTTCCGTTTGCTTTATATGAATTTCCAGTAGAATCTTTTTTACAGAGATATTCTCGATCCGATGAAAAACTATCCTTTCATTTGGGATTATGAATATTTCATGACATAACCATCGCACAGCAAATTGTGAAAACTTAAAAATATTCTACACAATACCCAGTTCTTTCTTTGACAAATTACATTCATTTGAAGGATGAGAAAATTCTGTTGTGAAACATTTTAAAGGAAGGAACGACCAAACATTACTAAGACTAAATAACGTTTAGAGTATGTTTATTCTTAATTTAAAAATTCATTTTTATTCTTTTTGAAGTTCAAATATTACATTATTAAAAAAAATATTTTGATAGTTCTTCTGCGACGAAAAAACGAATGCTCGGGCCTTTAGTCGATTTGTCGACCTTCTCAGCTGCTACACGCCAGTTCGCCTTGAATTGTTGCTCGCTCCCAACCACTTTTGTTTTGTTTTCCGTAAGTTCCGCCTCACGATGGCCCGGTATTATTCGATCGGGTGAAGCCCTGGGGTGTTGGGCGGGTTCTTATTCTTAGGCACGAATTGGACGCTGT
Source organism: Toxorhynchites rutilus septentrionalis (assembly GCF_029784135.1). Lineage (NCBI taxonomy): Eukaryota > Metazoa > Arthropoda > Insecta > Diptera > Culicidae > Toxorhynchites > Toxorhynchites rutilus. Next base: position 182,891,939 of record NC_073744.1, on the reverse strand, counting down.
TAGCCGCATACCACTCCAGGGCCTTTTTGCCGTAGTGGCATGAGACCAAATCCGGCCAAAACAGCGTGGAATCCGTGTGCTGCTGCAGGAACGGCAGGGGTCGTTTTTGGAGGCACTCTTTGACGTAAACTTCCTGGTTGATGGTGCCGGTTGTTAAAAAAATCTCCACTTCTCTCCACACGAGCATATCGCCTGCCAAACCAGATATTTCTTTGTGAATTACCGACAATTTAATGTTTTTAAATATCTCTGTCTGTTTTTAAATATCTCATGCGAGAAAGACGCACCACGCTAGATATGGGGTACAGACTAGGGGGGCGTTGCTGATTAATGGTCAGCTGCATTCCAAAAGGAAGTATCCCGTGTCGGGCACACGTACAGAGCATCGAAGACTGCGACATACCAATTATGAGAACACTTGTAATACTAACCTCGAGTCAACCGCGAGTAATCGGTTACATATTACTAACATAGTCTAAGCAAATATTGTCAAAATATTGAACTCCCGGCCCCGTTAGGCTGACGCCATATGAGCCTTAATAAAATATATATTTTGGATAAAAAAAAAAAATCTCTGTCACTTTGCTTCTTCCCGTCGCCGTGTAGAATTCTTGTCCCGGAAGCTGGTTAAAGTCGGTTTTGACGTATATCTCGTCATCCATAACGATACAGTCGAATTTGGCCAACATCGCAGTGCACAGCTTCCGCGTCCTCGTTTTGGCCGATTTGTTTTGCTTTTCGTCTCGGTTTAGGGTCTTTACTTTCTTGTACGTTGACAGTCCAGCTCTTTTCTTGGCGCGTTGCACCGTGGTTTGGGACACTCCGACTTTATCTGCCACATCCCGGATCGATAAGATTTGGATTGATTTGGTTTGATTATGGGATTAATGGTACGTTGTTAGTTAGGCACTTTTTGATCGTTCTACCCTTTAACTATTGTAAGATAACAATATGAATAATATTGTGGTGTCAAGAAAGTAATTGTAGAATGGTTGGAGAACTTCAATTTTGTAGATAGAAACAATCAAATTTATCATGCATTTTTGGAAGAATAATAATAAAACCCTTGAAAAACAAGAAAATATAAGTTTTTCCGCTTCTAAAAGGTATTTCAATGCATCAATTTAAATTTCCACCAACTGCATTCTAGGCGAAGTTTTCAGAAAAAAAAACTAGAATAGTGGGTCAGTTCATTGAAGTTTGACGACTAGTGTTGCATGGTTCATCTTACACAAATGCAAATATTAATTCGTAGGATTTGACGACATTCCAATACTTTGAACACAGTAATACAAAAAATTGATTTTACACGTAATTCTGCATGAAAAATTATACACAAATTTTTATCCTAAGACCAACTGTTCAAAGACCAACAAAATGTATAAAAAAATTTATTTGATGAAAAAACCATATGCGTAATATCATGAAAACTCAACCATTATGGAATCTTTTAATTTTCATAGTTTGCGGCTATGAACGTCTAAAGGGTGTGTCACATCAAATTGCATCACGGAAAAAACGCTGTAGTAATTCGCCCAGTAGACCGATCCTTTTGAAAATTTTAGACAGTAAAATAAAAACTATTAAACAACTTTTGGCATTTTCTTTTTATTCATACTTCGAGCCCAAGCCCGTATGCTCGCACCTTCCTCTTTACCCCGTCCATAAGGTTCTGTACAACGTCAGGTTGTAGTTTTTTTTGAACAGAAATCCATTTTCTCTTGAAGTCCGCCTCCGATTTGACAACTTTTGGGTTCTTCCGGAGGGCCTGCTTCATAATCGCCCAATATCTCTCTATTGGGCGAAGCTCCGGCGCGTTGGGCGGGTTCATTTCCTTTGGCACGAAGGTGACCCCGTTGGCTTCGTACCACTCCAACACGTCCTTTGAATAGTGGCACGAAGCGAGATCCGGCCAGAAGATGGTCGGGCCCTCGTGCTGCTTCAATAGTGGTAGTAAGCGCTTCTGTAGGCACTCCTTAAGGTAAACCTGCCCGTTTACCGTGCCGGTCATAACGAAGGGGGCGCTCCGCTATCCGCAAGAGCAGATCGCTTGCCACACCATGTACTTTTTGGCAAACTTGGATAGTTTCTGCTTGCGAATCTCCTCCGGAACGCTGAATTTGTCCTCTGCCGAGAAGAACAACAGGCCCGGCAGCTGACGAAAGTCCGCTTTGACGTAGGTTTCGTCATCCATTACCAGGCAATGCGGCTTCGTCAGCATTTCGGTGTACAGCTTCCGGGCTCGCGTCTTCCCCACCATGTTTTGCCTTTCGTCACGGTTAGGAGCCTTCTGAACCTTGTATGTACGCAGGCCCTCCCGCTGCTTGGTCCGCTGGACGAATGAACTTGACAAATTCAGCTTATTGGCGACATTCCGGACCGAACTTCTCGGATCACGTCTAAACTGCTTAACTACGCGCTTGTGATCTTTTTCACTGACGGAGCATCCATTTTTGCCGTTCTTCACCTTCCGGTCGATGGTTAGGTTCTCGAAGTATCGTTTTAGTACTCTGCTGACCGTGGATTGGACGATTCCCAGCATCTTACCGATGTCCCGACGTGACAACTCCGGATTCTCGAAATGAGTGCGCAGGATTAATTCACGACGCTCTTTTTCGTTCGACGACATTTTTCCAAATTTACGAAAAATTGACAGTGAAGCATGACCAACGTGATCTATACACTCTTATCTGATTATAAGCGAAAGCTGAAGATATAATTCCTAAAAATTAAATTTCTACAGCGTTTTTTCCATGATGCAATTTGATGTGACACACCCTTTATGCATTGCCCGTAACTATAAAAGTCATAGGATCATAGGAAATAGCTCGGTTGTCCACAGTTTACGTGAGTTATTTTCAGAGTATGGATTTCAGTGAAAAAAAAATTGATGATTAGGTTAAAGTATATGAAGCACCTTCTGGCAGTTCAATCCGGTTATTGATAAATACGGAATAGTCAGGTTGGGCGCGGTTTTAAAATTCTCAAATACGGAATAGCTTTTATTCAGTTTAGAATGTATCGGTGATTATATTTGAAAAAATATTTATTCTTCGTGTCCACGTGGACATACTCTATACCTCCTCCTCTTTTCCGTGGACAAGCGTGGACATTTTCATACCCCCTACCCCCCTTAAAGTTGTCCACGTGGTATGTGGACAGCCCCTTACATCGTCGATTATGTTATATTCGTTCCCATGGTAACTGAGCACACCGTTGTCAAATGACCTCTCAGTTCTATCTTTGTTGCTCGGCAAAATTAACTCTTGTATCGCCATCCCAAATCTCTTCATTTTTGTAGACTGCATTGTAGAGGATTCGTATTGAAAGTTCGGCTGTGAGTGTATCTTTGACGTCTGCTTTGTAATTGCTCGCGATCCATTTGTTCAATAATCGATAAACTCTCCTATCCTTCAATTTTGAGCTGATAGCCACAAAAATCATAGTTATAATCGGAAACAGGTGTTCATCTTGCAAAAACGGACAGTTCCCAATCCCACCATTCGCTATCAGATGCCAGTATACGGTATTATCTCGCCGCCGTCGTCGCCGCTAATAGGTTCATTATCCAGAATCTGAAAGCTCTGTTAAATTTGTCACGCAATCCTATCGTTTGGAGCGAATTTATAGTGGAGACAATGAGCAACAGACATAGCGAATTACGACTAGTTTCAGCTCACACCATGCAAATGGCCCCGCTGACAATCGTGGGAATTAGAATTAAAATCGATAATTTCCACCCGTAACTTCACCTGTAATCGCATGTCTACAGAATTGCTCAGACGGTTCCGATGATAAGTTCTAGCTACCCATTGGAGTCGTAAATATTCAAGTTTATAAATTCGATAACTGTATAACAGTATTACTACCAGCTTTTGAAGTCATCATGATTGTTGCTCCAAAATATGAAATAACAACAAGGGAATCTCGATACGTGTGTTCTTGCTTCCACATCCACACGGTGAGGTCCTGCACTTCAACATTCAATACGATTCCGACTGGTCGGAATGCAGCGCACAGACCAATACAATTTAAAGCATATTTCATTCAAATTCCCAGCACGGATATATTTCAAACACTCGCCCGCAACCGAGTTTTGGTCTAGTGCAATCAGCAGCTGGTCATTCCCCCTCTCCAACTGCTTCACGGCGCGGAATGAAATCGAAATCACAAATCGCTACACTTTTGCGGACGCAACGGCTTATCGTGTCAACCCCTCGCGAAGGACTCGCGCAAAACCGTGACCACACCAAAACCGTGACCGGATTCCGGGCCTCGATATTGATTCCCCGAGAGTGCCGTGCGGCGGACAAAACTGGTCGGGCCACGATCGACACCGGCGGTTTTGTTCAGGAGGACTCTTTCGCACACAATTCAAATCCGGAAGGCCGGTAACCCGGGTTAGGAATCGGTCAATAGTTGAGCAAAACTCACACAGCCCTTCGAAAATATGGCAGCATTTCCCCCGTCTCACATGGTGGAAAAGGGTGTTATTTATTTACGCTTGGGGAAATCCCGCTACGTGGGTGGGTCGAAGTGGCTTTCCCGGATTGTCTAAATTTTGTCTCTTGGGCAAAGATAGTTCAATCATATTTTTTTTCCTCTCCGGCAGAGCGCTGCCCTCCGATGATCGAACGAATCGAACGGAGAGAGACACCGAAAAAGAAAACAAATTCTCCGATGTAAATATGTCTAATCCAAATTGGCCTATTGTTGTCAGCGGCCATGATAAGACAACCTCGCCGGAAACTCCTGTCACGTCTTACAAATTGCGTCAAATTTGTGCTCGTGAATAGGACAGAACAGGATATGTGAGGGGGTGCGCGAATGGTGGTGGACAAGGGCACGCAAAAAGGGAAGCGAGCAGTCGACCGATAAGGGGAGCGCCGACATATTGTCACGTGTGTTTGCTTCCTGACATGACACAACGCCACCACGGAGGACACCAAGAAGATGAAAAAACATGTCCGGGTGGTGGGACGAGGTTTTCGGGCCGAAAGCAACATCGGCAGCACTTCGAAAGGCCTAGATTGAATGTGTGAATTTGTTGATTGTGATAAACAGGAAATTAGGAATTTATTATTCATACGATTTTTTCCTGCAGATCGGTTCGTGTGTGGACTCACCATGGTGAGGTAGGGGGTTCATTTGGTTCATTTTTTGCTACTCTTTTCTTATGCCTGCATTTCCCGCCCAATATCCGTGTTAATGCAGCATGATCCCCTATATGCACTTAGTGCTCGTTGTTCGGAAGAAAGGCATGGACAGTAATTACGTAAATACAACCCGGGTGGTAGCTGGGCACTTTGTTTGCATCGAGATACAATTGTGTCAAGTGGCAATTAATTTAGGTTCAGCTGGGACAACAGTGAAACGGTAGCAATGGTAGAATGGTACTGCCATCGGAATTCCCATGAATGGTGGAAGGCATACAAACGATGTGGTCCGGAAATGGGCACACAATTAAATCTGGTTTGGTTCAACGAATGACGTGTTTTATACTCGCCTCGGAATGTGGCCTTTATGGCCGTAATCGACTTTATCTTCACAATAGAGAACTTCGGATTACTAAAAAAAAGGTTTACGTCGGATCGGACACTCTCACCAAGTTGGCGCCAACAGGTCTGTTGAATGTTTAATGTTATTCAGTGATCGACTTACACATAGATTAAAAAAAGACGGGTGGGTAATGTCGGGGACATAACCGGAGTGACGTAGGACTATACAAAGGGGACAGCTTTTGCTAAATATATTTTTTAAATATATTGTTTTATTTTCTTCTCCTACGTGAATACCTACCTATCTACCTGAAAAATGGATTAGTTTACTGTTTACTCTTTTTGAACATGTTGGGGGTTCTGAAAAGAACCTTTTGTGTTGTGTTTTTCCTTTTTTTTACAAACTTTCTCAATTTTTTCTCACTCTCTCATAGTTGATTCTTGATTTTTTTCTGAAGGCTTTGTACTTATTAAATGTTCAACGCCGGGCATCTTTTGGCGTATGCACATATCGTACAATCAAAATGATGGCTGTGATAGGGAATGCATAGGTGGTCATCAGCTCATTCACTATCATATATTTCACTATTGAGCACATTACCGTACCTTAAACTGTGGTTTCGGAGACGAATGAATTGTAAGATTTGTATCTCCGCAAACAAAGTAAATAGAAATGAAAAAGAACTGAGGTTTTGGAGACGAACTCTACGATCTGTCGAGAATTAAACGAGCTATAAGCGTTCTGAAAAACCAACAGTAAATTAACACAGGATTAAAGTGCTTTAAAATAAGAACAGAGCAGCAGGAAATACATAGCTCATCATGTTGCTCCTTAGTTATGTTTCTATACAATGCAGATGTAACGTCAGTCAATTTTCAACATCAGTTATCAACCAAAGAAAGCAGTTCTTGCTACCGAGAAAGTTCGTTAATGCCATCCTGCATACAATGTGTTGTAATTTGAAGCCATTTTTAATTCGGAAACCATGCATGGGTTTGTGAAAACTGAATGATCAATTTAAAAGACCCCAAACCAATAAGTTCAAGAACAAGCATAAACAAAATAAATCAGTTTATATTATATGTCATATTATGTCACTTTAGAATGCATTGGTATTGTGAAAAACTTTTAATAACTCTTCTTTGAAAGGTTTAATGGCCCTGAAAAGCGCCGTGTTTTACGGTGGCTGGTTTTGCCACCAAAACAGTCTGTATAAACATACTTTTTCCTTCTTCTACCTGCTGCCGTTTTGCGATTGCGTTTGCCACTTGCTGAAACTAGTTGTTGCCATCGAACCGAATGTGCTCTGTTCTGTAGGCTGGTTTTCTTATTGTCGTGAGCAGCTTCGCAAGCCAACTCGAGCACTACGGCGGCCGAAATTCTATAACCGCTATTAGGTATACTGGTGCTCCGGCACCAATCCGTTGATGCGATGTGATGTGAAACGATGCCATACAACCACACTGATTTACGGTTTGAAAGAAAATGATATATTTTTCAGCGGATCCGCGCATTTTGTACTTTAGCGGTACACGGTCACAGGATAGAGACAAATCGGCAGACTCAGCCAAAGGGGCGAGTCCAACGAGACGAACGAATGAGCGTTAAAAGGGAGCGATGGCAAAAAAATACATTCATTACGATTTGTTCGCTCGTTGGATTCACATGCAGGCTAAAAAGGGTCCTTTTCAGGATCACAAAATTATCTTTAATCTAAAGAGTTTATTGTTTTGTTATCACTCGATATCCCCATCTTGTTCGGCTAAACCTTCCTGTTTAGCGATTGCGTTTGCCACTCGCCACAGCTTTCACAGTTGGAAAATTTCTTCCCATCCAGCTTGTGACATGTTGTACAGTAAATTACATTTAATGCGACGTGCCAAAGCGCCACTCAGTGTCGCATTGGAGGCGATTTTAACCTGTAATTGAACATTTGCGATGACAGTGGTACAGTGTCGACTTTCAATGTGGGGTCATAAATTGGATCTCTATGTTTACAAAAATGTCCAACTAAATAAGTCGCATTACATGTCCGTCTAATTAGCTAAATGTCGAACTAATTGTAAATTACTGTACTTTCAATCTGGAAACAATTTATGAATTGGTGAAAATTGAATAATTAGGAAAGTCCCCAACTATCAATAAGCTCAGAACAACTGCCAAATTCACATACTCATCAGATCCTGGCAAACAAATTATGAAAACATCAATTTTTGTTTCATTATTATTTTGGATAATGTTTTAGAAAGCATTGAACTGTATTTCCTAAACTCTTTTTTGGAAGGTTTAATGGCCCTGAAAAGCGCCTTGTTTTATGGAATGGTTCCAATTTTGAAAACTTAGTACTTGTGGTGGTTTTGAAAAAAACCATTTCGAACGCCCTCGATGCCGCCTTGTTCTGGATTTGCCACCAAAGCAGTTTGTATAAAGAACAAACTTTTTTCTTCTGCTACCTGATGCCGTTTTGCGATTGCGTTTGCCACTCGCCACTCGCTGCAACTGCCTGTTGTCTTGATGTCCACCGAACCGAATGTGTTCTGTTCCGAATGCGGGTTTTCTTATCGTCGCGAGCAGCTTTGCCAGCTAACTCGATCACTTCGGCGGCCGAAACTATATAACGCCGACTAGGTGGACTGGTGCACTGGTACTAACGCGCTCGGCCTAGCTACCCTTGCGGGGAACTCCAGATCAACACGGTTCGAGCGGGATTTTGCCTTTCCCTTCACTTTTCCTCCTTTGCCATGTCCAGACTTGGCTGCTTGGGTTGGTTTGTTGATGTGTTGTGATGCGAACTGATGTGGTGTACGGTTTGAATGAGAATGATCCTTACGGAAGGAAGGAAGGTATTGTATTATAGAGACTTTAAACTTTTGCAGTTCATTCGTCTCTAGCCTTGAGAAAGGCCCTTTGAAAACTCTACTCTATTCTACTCCAGCGCTACCAACTCCGCCCTCTTGCCTTGAGAAAGGCACTCGATCCCTCGCCGTCCAGCCCGTCCAGCAACGAAGTGGTCCAGTCGGTGTCCAAACGATCCTTACGGCAGCGGAGCGGGGATTTTTAAGCTGACTGGCTAGTAGAGAATTACGCATGTGTGAGACAGCGACCAATGTTTCGTTAATTTTTTTTCTTTTTCCTTTCCAATCGTGCTTCATTCTATTTCGCTGCTGCTCTGGTTGCCCGTTTTGGTCGGTACGATTTGAGGAGCACAAAATGGACCAATCAAAAATGGGCACATAGTGCATTTGGACAATGCTTGATATTTCACAATTATTCAATTATTTATCTCAAGAAAAATGAAATGTTATTCGTTATGATAGATGCGTAGATATATTTGCTATCAATTGATGCCAAAACCTTTGCGATCTATTGAGGAGTGCTCGAGTTATAAGCGTTCCAAATCTTGCATTTTTTCCTACTTGTTCAGTGCCTAGATTTCCATTTCACCCCCTATATCTTCCGGTTAGACGTAGTCCTACGTCAAAATAGGTTATTGTTACAACAATTGCAATCTATCGAAAATTTTGAATCAAAACTCATCTCAATTAAGATCGCAGCGAACCACCGATTTCATTTTCCCTGTGACTTCATTACGTTCGATAGAGTCAAAAAACCACTACTGCTAACGTAGTTTAACAGAATAATTAGTATCAGCTAGGTTTGTCCAAGACATCAATGTACACCCAAAATTGATTTTTAGCTCATGTTTTGTCTTCCCGATTTATGACATTAAATGAGACATAACATAACAGAAAATGTCATGACTCACAAATACTGGTAAGCTTTTGCTTGTACATGGTACAGCAATATAAGATTAATACGAGCGAGCGAAACAAAAGACAAATAAGCTTTCCGCATACTTTGCCACATACACGGCCCAGACCGAGATAGATATTGTTCTCCTTCATGCGCTCCTTTTTTACTCTTAGAAAACACTTCCCAACTTCATTTTATAATCAGATGCATTTTTTTTTTTTTATCCAAAATATATATTTTTATTAAGGCTCATATGGCGTCAGCCTAACGGGGCCGGGAATTCAATATTTCGACAATGTTTGCTTACAACTATGTTAGTAATATGTAACCGATTACTCGCTGTTGGCTCGAGGTTAGTATTACAAGTGTTCTCATAATTGGTATGTCGCAGTCTTCGATGCTCTGTACGTGTGCCCGACACGGGATACTTCCTATTGGGATGCAGCTGACCATTAATCAGCAACGCCCCCCTAGTCTGTACCCCATATCTAGCGTGGTGCGTCTTTCTCGACTCGAGGAATCCGGGATAGAATGGTCACTAGCCGGCGCAATCATCAGCTCGTGTAGAGTTGTCATGAGCGGTACAACCTTTGGCTCTTGTTGAATCATCAGTGGACTGCACAACCTTCGGCCCGTGCATCTGTAAAGAGTGTGTGTATGTATTGCCGCGACTAAGTAAAAGTTTATCGTTTGGATAGGAGGGATATGAAACGGGGACACAACGAAGGAAACATCATTAAACGTTGACATCGGCGTTTCTGAGGAACAGGTATAGATGAAGCAGAAGATCAGGATCCCGGCTACCTAAGATATCCCGGACGGGGATATCCGATTGTCTGCCTTGTGCTCTCAGTGCTCTAGAGAGCTGAGAGCGAGCAGCATGGAACCGGATACACGACCAGACAACATGCTCGATGTCGTGGTAGCCACAATCACAAAGATTGTTTGCTGCGAGCCCAATGCGATAGAGATGCGCGTTTAGGTTGTAGTGATTGGACATAAGCCGAGATATCACGCGAATGAAATCACGACCTACATTCAATCCCATGAACCATGCCCTCGTCGAGACCTTAGGGATAATCGTGTGTAACCAACGACCGAACTCATCTCCACTCCACATGCGCTGCCAACTTACGAGCGTATACTGACGAGAAATGTGGAAAAATTCATTATAAGCAATTTGCCTTTCAAAAAGTGTGCCTTCTGAAGCGCCCACCTTAGCTAGCGAGTCCGCTTTCTCATTCCCCGGAATCGAGCAATGAGAGGGAACCCATGCTAAGGTAATCTTGAATAATTTTTCGACCAAAACACTCAATAGTTGTCTTATTCTTGTTAGGAAATAATATGAGCGTTTATCAACTTTCATTGAGCGGATTGCCTCTATTGAGCTGAGACTGTCTGAAAAAATAAAATAGTGGTCGATGGGCAATGTTTCAATGATCCCTAATGCGTAATATATCGCACCCAGTTCAGCGACATACACGGAACAAGGATCTTTGAGTTTGAAAGAGGCACTGGAATTTACATTGAAGATTCCGAAGCCAGTGGACCCGTTTATGAATGAACCGTCAGTAAAGAACATTTTATCAGATCTAACTTTCCCATATTCTGCCGAAAATATCGGCGGAATAGAATCGGAGCGTAGGTGATCTGGGATTCCATGGATTTTTTGTCGCATGGACAGATCAAAAATGACAGAGGAATTGCATAAGTAAGGGAAGCAAACTTGGTTGGAGATGCCTGGTGAAGGGTGCACGTCGTGGGTAAGGTACTCATGGTATAAAGACATAAAACTTGACTGAGGAGTCAGTTGGAGCAGATTTTCGAAGTTATCAATCACCAATGGATTCATGATCTTGCAACGGATGAGAAATCTGTAGGATAATTCTCTGAACCGAAGAGTAAGCGGGGGTACTCCTGCCAAAACTTCGAGACTCATCGTATGTGTCGAATGCAAACACCCCATGGCTATACGCAAGCAACGATATTGTATTCTCTCCAGCTTAGAATACAATATCGTTGCTTGCGTATAGCCATGGGGTGTTTGCAATGGTGCAATATTATTACGTATTTGCTGAACAAACTCGGAAGCATCATTAGCCATGTGGATAGCGTGGATGTGTAAAATAGCTTTGCATTCCAGCCGGCCTTAGTTCGATCGTCAATGGGCGTTGCATAAACTTTTTTTTTGGCACAATCCCAAATGAAATGAGAAAAGAAAACAGAAAGAGATGTCTGCACGCATACATACAAACCATTTTTAAGCTTTTAAAACAGCTCATTATTTGCGCATTTGACTCTCCAGCACACTAAATGGCATCAATTCTGCCAAAGATGAAATGTTTTCTGCCAACGCTAGTTTGGGTGTAGGACTATGAAATTATTTTATTCAACTCGTTTGTTTATTCATTACTAGCTGACCCAGCACACGTCGTCCCGCCCAAAATTTATTTTTCGTTATCACATCCACGTTTTCTTACTAAGCGCTCGTTCATGGGTCCAATCGCTGAACTGTTCATTGATTGATCTTCTAATCTACCCTTTAAAATTATTTTTTACTATAAAATTTGCAGTACTTCTACCAAAACTCGATAATATCAGATTATTTTCAGACACAATTCTCGTGCAGGATTTTTCATCCACTTGCAAATAACATGTTTCTCCGTTTACATGGAATAAATGTTTTATACAGAAAAATGATAGAATGAAGACAGTCCTATGTCGTATGATAAAACAGGCGTTCGGCCGTCAACGATTCGATAACACTGAAGAAATTCATGACGCAGTTACATCGTACTTCAAAAAGATGGACGCTACGCACTTCGCGCTCGGAATAGAAAAACTCGTGCCACGCTATGAAAAATGCCTCGAACGTTACAGCGATTATGTAGAAAAATAAAAAATAAAACGTAGATTACGAAAATCACCTTGTACAGGGTGGGCCATTTAAAGTGGAAGGATTTGTTTTTGCAATAGCAAAGTAAAGAAGTGGAATTTAAATTTTTTTTTGAAATTCATTTATTTTGGTCCAAGGAGATTTGTTCTAACTACTTTTTGATTATGATATCTCGTAAATGACCGCCTTTGGCCTTGACCGCAAAATGTGCTCTTTTTTCGGCATTTTCCATCACTTTGCCCAATGTTTCGGTCGATATGGCAGCAATTTCTTGTCGGATATTATCTTTCAGCGCAGCCAGGGTCCTTGGTTTACCAGTGAATACCTTGGATTTTAAATATCCCCATAAAAAAAAGGAAGGAGGCGTCAAATCAGGTGATCTCGGTGGTCAGTCATAATCGCCGTTTTTCGATATTAATCTTCCGGGAAACATTTCGCGCAATAATTTGGTCGTGGCAGCCGCTGTATGGCATGTAGCGCCGTCCTGTTGGAACCAGTAATTGTCCAATTCATTTTCACGAACAAATGGCAATAAAAAATCGGTTATCATTGTCCGATAACGCTCCCCATTCACGGTTACCGTTGCTCCATTTTCGTTTTCAAAGAAGTACGGGCCGATGACTTTATCGGCATAAATGCCACACCACACAGTAACTTTTTGGTCGTAAAGAGGTGGCGTTTCGATGAATTGAGGGTTTTCAGTAGCATAAAACCGACAATTTTGTTTATTCACTCCTCCATTCAAGTTGAAATGCGCCTCATCAGACGTTATGATTTTTTGCCAAAAGCCACGTTCATTTTTGGCCATTTCGATGGTCCATTACGCAAAATCAAGTCGACGTGGTAAGTCAGATGGGTTAAGTTGTTGAGCCATTTGCATTTTATACGGAAACATTTTCAAATCAACACGAATTATGCGTCGGAGAGTGGTTCGAGCGATGCCTAACTCTTGCGAACGATGGCGACCTGATGTCGATGGAGTCTCTGCAACACTGGCTCGAACGGCATCAATATTCTCGTCGAAACGTCTTGGTCGTTGTCTGGACAGATGACTGGCATTACCAACACTACCAGACGATATAAATTTGGCATATAATCGACATATAGTGTTGTCTCCAGGCGATGTTTTAACTTTATTTTTATTTTTCCACGCACGTTTAGTTAACACAATTGAGAAGTTATTTTGAATGTACAGCTGAACAATTTCAGCGCGTTGTTTATGTGTGTATTGTTCCATGGTTAAAATTGTACTGAAATGACGCTTCCAACGCGGTATGACATTTGTTAATCTGACATCTCTGTCAAAAGTTATGGGGTTGCCAGATGCTTCCACTTTAAATGGCCCACCCTGTATTTTGTCCTTACTTTATTTTTCCGTGATTTCTGAGGCACTGAAACTTATTTTTTGAACGACCCTCGTATAATAAATAATACACACTGTAATTAGAGATGCAAAAGATCATTTAGTCGGTGTTAAGTCAGTGGGGACCATGTCGCAAAATTGAAAATTCCGAGTTATTGATTACATTTGCTTAAGCATTATGTAAGCTACGTACCACATTATAGTTACACGGTACCCGCGTAAAAAAGACCAGTACAATATCACATCTCTCCCTCAGCTTACATTTCTCTTTTATGTTCCATCAGAGCATACTACGGTTATTAGTGCTTGTAACGGAGCTTAGCGCTTATGAAAAGAAAATTAGTGCCGCACCTTATCACGATTCTTACGTGGATCTTCGGTGTTGGGTAACGGGGAGCTCACCGGGAGGTACAACGGGACGGGGGTTTTACGAGCAGCGATTCGTAAATGTTTTTCCCTATCCACTTAACTCTGGACGGTCCAGCAGTGGTACTGCCCGTGCATCGGCAGCAAAGTGTACAAATCACAAGGGAATCTTCTAGCAACAGCAGATGACCTCATTCGTGAGGAAAACCGAACTTTAGCTACCAGTAACCAACGAAATTGCTGGAAAATACTACGAGCTTTCGGAAGCGAGCAACTCTCCTTTTTACTTCCGTTCAACGTAAGGATAGTCCCATTTGATATCTATCATCAAGTGACATGGTTTTTTTTACGTGGATTTTCGAATTAACGCGGATTTTCCAATTAACGTGGTTTTTTTTACGAGATACGTATCCCCCGCGTAAGAAAAACCTGGGTATATTGAATTTAAACAATTTCCAAGCGCCGAATCCGAACCAACAAAACTTTTTCTTGGAGCTAATAGGTACCCTTGTTGAAATGTGCTTGAACCCGCTAGTGTCAAATTTATAAATCCTGAGTATATTAAAAAATAAACTTGGTTCACTCTGACTGAACGGATCAGTGAAAAATGCTGGTCTTCAGTGTGATCCCAAAATCCCAAAATCCCAATATGTACTATTTCAGAGTGCGATTTAGACTCTAGCGATGGCAATGAATTCTATTGACGAATACTATCTAAGATGATTGAAAATGGGGAATATATGATGTAACATGTAAGCTGTGCAATCATATTCATGCCTGTATTAGATGGCAGAGACTATTATGCTGAACGCAACCAAATGTTTACGCGGTTCCAGCCTCACATCCCTTCTCGCTCTAATTTTCATAACAGAATGGCTAACTTTGACTTACAACTGTTAATTGATTAAGAAGTATTTAGAAATTGTTCAGTCATAGTGAACCAAATCTTAAAAAAGGCTTCATTTGGTCCGGTCCGAGTGGACTATGTCGGTATAGGGAACCAAATTACTGCCTTTTTTGGCATTATACTTGATGTTTTTTTACAATTATCATACATCAAAGTATTGCCAGAGAGTAGCTAATATTTCTGAGAATAATATTGAACGAAAAAATTAAATGTTTTGAAAATTGCAGAGCACTGATCTTCAAGCTCGTTTTCCTTGAAATCATAAAAATGTCCCATGGTCCGTTCTGACTTAACATCGACCATATCTTTCTACCAGCGTCGCTCGAGTTCACACTTCAACTCGCAGCGGCGCCACTGGAGTGCAAAGGGTTAAGTATCCTATGTAGGATTGGGCGATCGAATCGATTTTTCAAACGGCGTAGGGGTCGATCTAGTGATTAAATCGGTACCAAATTCTATGTGAGTAGCCTTGTGTGGAATACAAATTTCACATTTCTATTCAAATATTTAAATCATTTTGTTTTGTTCCTCCGCATAAAAGCCACAAGAAATTTTAAAGTCCAGAAAAAAATCCAATCAGTGGGAGTCGTGGGAGTCGTTTTATTGAATGCCATCAGTGGGAGTCGTTTTATTGAATAAATTTATTGAAAAAGCATTATTAGAAATTCAACAACTCGTATCTGCCCAGAACTCAGCTGACATCGATCCCATAAAAGCCAATGGCGCTATACGTCTGTCATTCAGTCGAAATCGATTCTTGATTTTGGCGCGTGTTCTCAAAAACAACCTTCCGCCTGGAATTGATGCCAACAGCTACGGTGATCTTATGAGCCACTGGTTACAGTACATCCCCTCAGTAGATGCCGCTAGTTCTGCCTTTTGTACCAAAGTAAATCGTAGAGCAAGCGATTCAAACGTTGATATTATGTTTAAAAAATATTATGTGGTCTGGTAAGATTAAAATCGATTTGGAAACAAATCTACAAAAAAAAAATTCTAAGATCGAAAAAACCGAAAACAACATAATCGAGTTTTTCGATCTTCTCGAGTACAAAAGATCGATCCAAAAAATCGGAAATCGGAATGGAAAAGTTCAATCTTCTAAGAATCGATCCGACATCGCCCAATCCTACTCCTATGGCCCATGAGTGCTCTCTTGGGAAGTTCGTGTAGCTGCTGTAGTAGATTGACCACATCAAGTGTTAAGTTCTGCTCATTTATAGGGAAGGGATTAGAGAACGGACAATTGAATTCAGGGAAGTGAAGTGTGACCTAACATTGGGGGAAAACGAGTGGCTAGTAAAGTCGAAATAACTACCTTACTTTACTACTTTTTTTTACTATATTCACTGTTTATGTTTAGGTGAAAAAATGCTGGATAAGTTTTCTGTTTTATAATATGGTTTGGTAGGTAATGGTATAAAACATAACATATATCGCAATAACTTAAGGGGGGAAATTTTTTCGATTTCCAGTTTTTTTATTCAATTTCGTAGTCCCCACTCTCTTTATAGAAAATAAAAAGGTAGTTCTACGTCAACATAAAATGTTTAAGATTTTAAATGCATATTGCCTTTTGAATTCATAAAAATTCGTTCCAATCAGAGGAATGAATTCCTGAATTCCTTGAATATGGAAGGAATGTAAAGACATTACTTTATAAGTGAATGTTGACTCTATTATCGTTCTGATCCGTAAGCTCAATCCATCGAAATTGTGCAATGGAACAAGATTAGTGGAGTAGCTTGAGTTGTTGAGTTATTCGAGCAACTCATATTTTTCCGATGTTTTCACATGTAGGAAACTAAAATTTCATTCCGCGTCGAGACCTTCGAGTAATCAGACGTATATTGTGTCACTCCGTTATCGTTATCGTTCTCGGTTACCGTTAGTTGGTGTATTTTCTGCCGTGTTGTATCCATACGCTTTGTTTATACAATTCGTTTGAGCCTAACAAAAAACAAAGTGTTATCAGCAGAAAGCTGGAGTGACGATTTATTTCGCCGTGTTCTGCCATTATCCCGCATTCGGATACTGTGCGACCGCCGATAGTGCGTGTGTGTGATACACAATTTCAATTGCGGCGAGCGTCGATCACGTGTTCAACCGATCGAGAAGTTTCCAGTTCATCTGCATTGGCTATAGAAATTATTATAAAATATTATTATAATTATCATCCGTATAAACTATGGAAGAGTGTGAGAGATCTCCAAATATGGAGATCCCTTACGATGAAAATATTGACTCCCCCTCGGTTGCACAAAAAAGGGGCCGGGAAGTCGCTCAAGCGCGTTCCCTCACCGGAAGATAATTCTTCCGAAGAAGATTCAAGCCACACTAAAAAGCCCCCCTCTAAGAAATCCGCAAACCTCTCCTCTCAAACCCTTAACCATCCCGCTTCCACTCAGTCGACGACTTCGCATTCCTCACCTGTTACTTCCGATCCCACTCAACCATCTACCTCGTCCTCAGTTGTCTCCGCTCCCCGTGTCAAGAAATACCCAGAATATGCACCTGGAACAGGCCCGTGGGTTGTTTTCTTCCGGCCCAAGCCACAAGGAAAAGCTTTGAATGTCATTCAGATCATGAAAGATCTGACAAAAAATTATTCCTCCTTGGTCGAAATTTCCAAGGTTCGACCGAACAAACTGCGTGTTGTCGTGACTGATCGGAAGCAAGCTAACGAGATTGTTGCTGACAATCGGTTCATTTTAGAATATCGCGTAGTAGAGGACCATAACGTAGAAATTTCGGGGGTGATTACAGAAACGGGTCTGACGAGCGAATTCATAAAACAAGGAGATGGCAGATTCAAAAAACTCCCTTTGACGAAAGTTAAAATTTTGGACTGCCATCAATTAGGAAAAGTGTCCCGGGAAGAGGGAAAAACAAAATTCACGCCGTCCGACTCGTTTCGAGTAACTTTTGCTGGTTCCGCCCTCCCTGACTACGTTATGGTGGACAAATTGAGGCTACCACTGCGACTCTTCGTGCCAAAGCCCATGACTTGCAACAAATGTAAGTCAGTTGGTCATACAGCAGATTATTGCGCCAACAAGGAGCGCTGTGCCACTTGCGGAGAGCAACATGTGGGGAAATCCTGCAATGCGACTGAGCAAAAGTGTCCATATTGCGGGGGATCCCCACACGTGCTCTCAGCTTGTGAAACTTATAAGAGCCGCTGGGAGAAACAGAAGCGCTCTTTGAAGGAACGCTCAAAACGCACTTTTGCGGAAATTTTAAAGGGCGCTTCTCCACTGGCCCAACAACAACAACCATTACCTACAAACAATGCCTTCGATTCGCTGCCAGTTGACGAAATGGACGCGGATACAGGTAACGGGGGCACACCGTTTATTTTCAAAGGGAATCCCCGGCGCAAAAATGTGACCACTCCCAAAGTTCAAGAACAAGTCCCGCCGGTGATACCCCCTGTTAGCTTGCCTAAAAAATCGAGTGCAGCGGACAAGCAAAATCAGGTTCCTCCTGGTTTCCGTGGGAATGGTTCACCTTCGAACGACCCAGCACTCGAGGGGACATCAAAAACCCCAACTGTCCCTATTTTTCCGTCCAGCTCAACTTCCCAATCGGGATTTATAAAGTTGTCTGACCTTTTGGACCAAATCTTCAAGTGTTTGTATGTTTCCGACTCCATCAGAACCATTGTCATTTCAATGCTTCCAGTATTAAAGACAATTTTGCAACAATTGATGCAAACATGGCCCCTCCTTGCAATGATTATCTCTCTTGATGTCTAATGCAAATAGAGAGGTCGGAGATATCACTGTTTTACAGTGGAATTGTCGTAGTCTCATCCCTAAATTGGATACATTCAAATTTTTAATTCATTACTTCAATTGTGATGTTTTTGCTCTGTCCGAAACATGGCTTTCTTCGCGAGATGATATCTCTTTCCACGATTTTAATATTATACGATTGGACCGTGATGACAGATACGGAGGGGTGCTATTGGGGATCAATAACTGCCACTCATTTTTTCGAATTGACCTTCCACCTATTGGAGGGATCGAAGCTGTTGCTTGTCATGCAAACATCAGAGGCAAAGACCTCTGTAATGTCAGCTTGTATTGGCCTCCGAGAGCTGCGGTTAGCCGCAAACAACTTGTTGACATGTGCTCACTCCTTCCTGAGCCACGATTAATCTTGGGAGACTTCAACTCTCACGGAACTGCCTGGGAGGAACAGTACGACGACAATCGTTCATCGTTGATACATGACCTTTGTAACAGCTTCAATATGACCGTTTTGAACACTGGGGAAACAACACGTGTACCTAAACCTCCTGCTAACCCAAGTGCTCTTGACCTCTCGCTTTGCTCGAATTCACTATCGTTAGATTGCAAGTGGAATGTAATCCAGAACCCCAACGGTAGTGATCACTTGCCAATCCAAATTTCCATCACCATTGGGTCGAATTCTTCTGAATCTATAAACATGGCATATGACCTCACAAGACACATTGACTGGAAAAAATATGCGGACGCGATTGCTCTAGCCATCAATTCCAGAGATGGTTTACCTCCATTGGAGGAGTATAACTTCCTTTTTTGTTTGATCTATGACAGCGCGGTTCGCGCTCAAACGAAACCCATCCCAGGTTTCACTATTCGTCGAAGGCCTCCCAATCTATGGTGGGATAGCCAATGTTCCAAGCTCTATCAGGATAAATCGAATGCATTTAAAGCTTTTCGGAAAAGTAGAACCATTGAGAATTTTGAAACGTATTTATCCCTTGAAAATCAATTGAAAAAATTAATCAAAGGGAAAAAACGTGCTTATTGGCGAAATTTCGTGGGAGGTTTGTCACGAGAAACGTCAATGAAAAAATTATGGAAAGTGGCTCGAAACATGAGAAATCGCTCATCAACGAATGAAAGCGAAGAATATTCACATCAATGGATTTTTAATTTTGCACGGAAGGTTTGTCCCGATTCCGCTCCCGTGCAAAAAATTGTTCGAGTTATACCACAAGATAGGTGCGATCTTGATTCCGAGTTTTCGATGGTAGAATTCTCTCTTGCTCTGCTTTCATGTAACAATTCTGCTCCGGGATCGGATCGAATTAAGTTCAACTTGCTGAAAAACCTCCCTGATGTGGCGAAACATCGCTTGTTGAATTTATTCAATAAGTTTCTGGAGCATAATGTTGTTCCGGATGATTGGAGACAAGTACGAGTTATAGCTATTCAAAAACCCGGAAAACCCGCGTCCGACTTCAATTCGTACCGCCCAATAGCAATGCTGTCTTGTATACGGAAATTGTTGGAGAAAATGATCTTGTTTCGCCTTGATCGATGGGTTGAAACGAATGGCCTACTCTCAGATACACAATATGGGTTCCGCAGGGGCAAGGGGACGAATGATTGTTTGCATTGCTTTCTTCAGATATTCAAATGGCTTACGCCGAAAAAAAACAAATGGCTTCAATATTCTTGGACATAAAGGGGGCCTTTGATTCAGTTTCAATAGAGGTTTTGTCAGACAAATTACACTCTCGGGGTCTGTCGCCTCTATTGAATAATATGTTATATAACTTGCTTTGTGAGAAACATTTGAATTTTTCTCACGGGGATTCGACAGTAAGTCGGGTCTGTGGGACTCCCCCAGGACTCATGTTTAAGCCCCCTTTTGTACATCTTCTATGTAAGCGACATCGACAATTGCCTTACACAAAATTGCAGCCTAAGACAACTTGCAGATGATGGAGTGGTGTCTGTCGTAGGATCTAACGAATCCGAATCCGAAATGCAAGGACCCTTACAAGATACTTTGAACAATTTTTCAACCTGGGCCATTGGGCTAGGGATCGAATTCTCCACGGAGAAAACAGAGATGGTGGTTTTTTCTAGGAAGCATAGACCAGCAAAACCAAAGCTTCAACTTTTGGGTAAACCGATCACTCATGCTATGTCATTCAAGTATCTTGGGGTCTGGTTCGACTCCAAATGTACTTGGGGGCCCATATTAGGTATCTGAGTAAAAAATGTCAACAAAGAATAAACTTTCTCCGTACAATTACCGGCACCTGGTGGGGAGCCCATCCCGAAGATCTTATTATGTTGTATCGAACAACTATTCTCTCAGTGATGGAGTATGGCAGTTTCTGTTTTCAATCAGCTGCCAAAACACACCTCATTAAACTTGAGCGAATTCAGTATCTTTGTATCCGTATTGCGTTGGGATGTATGCCCTCAACGCATACCACGAGTCTCGAGGTTTTGGCAGGCCTACTCCCACTAAAAGATCGCTTCAATTTATTATCTCTTCGGTTCCTCATTCGGTGTAAGGTTATGAATCCATTGGTGATCGGAAATTTTGAGCAATTGATCGAGCTAAATTTTCATTCTGGATTCATGAGTTCATATCATGAATTCACCTCTATGCAGGTTGTTCCTTCTTCGTATATTCCCAACCGTGTTTGTTTTCCTGACTACATCAATTCCTCTGTACATTTCGATCTGTTCATGAAGGAGAAAATCCATGAAAATCCAGATTATCTTAGATTGGGGTTCGTTCCTACGATCTTCAATGCAAAGTATGGGCAAGTAATTGTGATAATATGTACTTTACTGATGGGTCCTCTATGAATGAGTCCACAGGATTTGGAGTGTTCAACGAATTTTTTAGCACCTCCCACAGTCTTCAGAATCCTTGCTCAGTGTATATTGCTGAATTGGCAGCAATACACTGGGCGCTGGATAGCGTCGCCTCACGACCTGTTGAACACTATTACATTGTAACGGATAGTCTTAGCTCTTTCGAAGCTATCCGTTC
Source organism: Toxorhynchites rutilus septentrionalis (assembly GCF_029784135.1). Lineage (NCBI taxonomy): Eukaryota > Metazoa > Arthropoda > Insecta > Diptera > Culicidae > Toxorhynchites > Toxorhynchites rutilus. The sequence continues at coordinate 182,870,360 of NC_073744.1, read as the reverse complement.
AGTGAGGCCGGAAAAGCACTCGCCGTACTTCCTTGAGAGAATACGAGAAAATTTGAGTGCTTTAACCAGACGCTGTTATGTCATTACCTTTATCTGGGTCCCTTCACATTGCTCCATTCCGGGTAATGAGAGGGCTGACTCATTAGCAAAGGTAGGTGCAATTGAAGGCGATATTTATCAGCGTCAAATCGCCTTCAATGAATTTTATTCTTTAGTCCGCAAAAATACCATCGCTAACTGGCAACGCAAATGGAATGAAGATGAATTGGACCGGTGGTTTCACTCGATTATCCCTAAAGTTAGCCTCAAACCGTGGTTCAAAAGTCTGGACTTGAGTCGGGACTTTATTCGCACCTTCTCCCGACTCATGTCCAATCACTGTTCGTTAGATGCACTACTCTTTCGTTTCAATCTTGCCAGCAGCAATCTCTGCGTTTGTGGCCAAGGTTATCATGACATCGAGCACATTGTTTGGTCGTGCGAGGTGTATCTTGTCGCCAGATCGAATTTAGAAAACTCCCTTCGGGCCCGAGGAAGACAGCCCAATGTGCCGGTGAGAGATGTGTTGGCTCGGTTAGACCTTGATTACATGTCCCATATATATGTTTCCTTAAAGCTATAGATCTTCGTGTGTGATTGTCCCTACATCCTCACACCCTCCTTTCCTTCCTTTGCGGGTAATTCGTCCCTTGCTATAAATAGTAGAATAAGTTGAAATGTAAATACACTATAGATATACGAATAGATTTAAGAAATGAGTGTTCATCAACATTGTTACAATTTCCTTATATCCCATCCTCCTCCTAAAAATATGTCACCCTCCTAAACTCGAGTACACCGCGAGTAATCGGTTTTCCACCTTACTAACCATAGATGTAAGAAAATTGTTTATATATGTAGTTTTAAAATTATATTTAAGAATTCGGCTCCTTTAAACTTACGTAACTGAGCCTGTAAAAATAAACGAATTAATAAAAAAAAAATAAAAACTAAAATTCATAACTTAATTTTGAATAATGGCAATTTTGAAATTGATATTGTCATGTTGAACGAGTCATCAAACTTACCTTGAGGCTTTGAAATTTATTTCAATAAATTTAAACAAAGAATATATTGCGCGACTGTGAACTAAATTTTTTTGAGTTTAGAAATGCTAATTGCCTTGATAAATCGTTGATTGAGTAAACATCGCCCCAATTCTTCCACAAAAACAGAACTGTGATAAATGTTTCATCAACACGTTGAGCCCAGCGTCGGTCCCTAGGGGTAGGAAAGTGTTGACTGATTGGGACTGACAGTTACAAAATAATAAAATAAAAATATACACGGTTTGTGTTCGGAAGTTTTACAAAATATGACAACTTTCTAGTCGAGTTGCTGACTATTTTCTATTTATACAATGAGTATCTGTGGGAACTGTGACCGACACTGATATTGTGCAAACGCTCTTGATGCGCGCTGATTGTAAAGCGCAGCAAGAAAAAAACAGGAGCTTAACGTGTAAAGGTGGAACGAAGATTCAAAGACCACAAAATTAAATGGTCGACTTTCATGTGTCAAACAAATTTTTAAAAATAACACAATTTGACTATTTCAGCATTGACGTTTTGATTGTAACTGAAACCATATGCATACAACCTCACTTCTTTTGGCGATATTTTTGACCGATAGTTGGAATTTCATGGCAATAATATCTCCCAAGAGTTCAAATACACTCTCATACTGAAATGTCTTCACATACTTCGAAATCGCTTCAAAATGTCTCCACAGAATTAAATGCATTCACAGTAATTCAACTGTTCTCAAAATGGAGAGATGTCTTCGAATCTGGCATTTCTGATTCATAACTAGATGCGTTTGTGTTGGTGGCAATAATTGGTACATATGGTACATATGAGGTGGAATAGTAGACGGAGTATATTTTGATTAGTAAACAAAATACCCTGCCGTCATTATTTGCATTCAATATAAAGTGTATGTACGATAAAAGAACTATTTGGTCCGGGCTCGGTGTAAGACAATAAACTGTTTTATTGGCTTTCTTCGATACAATAACTTGTGCTTTTAGAATAGCTGTTTAATTGCAACTGAGGCTTCTGTATATTGTATATATAGGATGTCCACGATCGAACTTCTACCTTCTGAACAAAGGCTGTTTAATCTTAAAAATCTATTCATGCTAAGCAAATTAGGTATTAAACCTGTTCCAAATTGCACAAAAAAATCATGATCAATCGGCTTCAATATAAAGCCCAGATATCATCAAAGCTTCAATCCTTTAAACAAAAAAGGTCATAAATCTTGCGGACAAAGGCCCAAATAGCCAAAGGCTAATTTACGTATAGTGTATAAGGTATCTTGCAGCCTCTTTTATCGCAGCATCCAAAAGTTTGTATATCAATTGTACACATCAAAAAGAACCTTTCTTTATTATCCTCTTAGCTAGTCGTGTCGATAGCCACCGGTCATCTCATACAAAACACACCGTAAAAATGTACGAAAGAACACTTGAAATAAATCTGTCGAACCAAACGCATCTCTCGTATTTTATCTCGCAAAGATCTAATCCTTTTGTCGCGCATTTAAACCGCTTCTCGCCGAACAGTGTCGCAAATAAATTTACATTTGTCGTGTCGAAACAAAGGCTATCTACGGTCATCCGTGTGATCGTTCGGTTAGCTGATAAGAGAAGTAAAATGAATATACTACGATAAAACGCTAGCTATTTTAGTACCACAATAGAGTGGGTCAACTTCATTTTGGATATAATTTATTTCTTAACAGTGTATATGGAACAAACAAAACAATGTTGAACATACTCACGATTTCATGATGTTACGAGCCAAATTACTCATGGAATCTTATAACTATTTGGTTTTTAATAGATGAAATCTTATTTTTATCATTTAAGGGTTCAGAGAACAGTCGTATTCCTAGTCCTCGAGAGCAGCCGCATTTTCAATGAAATGTAGCTTAATTGCAGACTAGTTTCTTAAATCGCACACAGACACAATAAGCCTTGCAAATATCATCTTGTTATCGCGAGTATAATGAAAATTTGTTTGTTTCTATTAAGATGACAGAACTCCATAAAACTATCTGTTTTTATTGCTAAAAATTTTACTGAAGAGCTTGGGTAGACTGTACAATTTCTTAGTTGCTCTCCGTGATTGACCTGAACCAACCAAATTGCACAAAGAACACACAGAATGACGCTTGGGACTAGCAAATCATTCTCGTTGTGCAATTTTCGGTGATTCGAGCTTTCAATGATCAATAACGACGCCGGCCACGTCCTTACAGTCACTAGGGGAAGGGTAGGAATGTTAGTACGATATTCGCCGCCTGAAGGCCAGAAGGGTCGCCTCTATAGCGTGGTTCCCTAGCGTTTATCATGGAAGGGATAGTTTGTTAGTGGGAAGGGGTAATAATCAGGATTCACTGTGGTAAGTATGTGATTATGCTAACGCAAACCAGAGATCACTTGACGAAACGAAAACTTGAAAACCAAATGCATTTCGTAGCCGTGAAGATATTAAAGGGTGACCTGAAAAGGTCTCTGCAAAAGGATCAATACTCTGGTAAGTGAATTAATTTTGTAAGCGTGGACCCAATTGCTCGTTGAAACGAAAACTCGAACATCAAATGCATTTCGTAGCAGCTGAACGGTAACCTGAAAAGTCTCCTCTGTTCAACGGAGCAAAAACTCGAAAATCAAATGCATTTGAAGATTGAATATATTGAAGGGTCACCTGATAAGGTCTTATCAGACTCGGATCGGACTTAATACTTGTGCCTAGTCGCACGTCATGCTCTTCCATTGTAATACACGGAAATCACGGAAGTTTTCCGAATTGGGACTCTAGCATCTTGAACCTAGTCTTGCAATTTATATTTGAACCTCGAAAAGGAAAACTTGATACCTGCGATTTGGATTTGTAATAAAAACTAACAATTTCTCAAGTAATCAGTCGAGCAATTATTAACGAAATCATTGTTCTTGTAGAAAGGGTTAGAATGACATAATTGAAGGAAAAGCAACGTCAATCCTCTATTCAAAAAAAAAACCGAAAAGGAGATACATACAAGAAGAACTGACATTCAAGGTGAACTACTAATCCCAAGAAAAAACATGGGTGAGCAAAAGAGACAAATGTAAGTTAATTCAAACTTTTCTCTCGACCTCCGTAACATTCTCATGGTCGAAACGCACACTACATTGAATATTCTTGCATGGAAATCTTATGGCCGCTTGTAAATACACATCAAAGTCAACGTCTAGCTAGATTTAAAAGAAAAGAAAATCGATGTTACGTTGACGTCAATGCGCTCTTTACCACGAAGACAATATTAGATATATAAAAACCTCTGAAACTATTGGATCTTCTAAAACTCTAGAATGTCGTTTAGATTGAATGCAACTTCGCGCGAAAATGCGGCTGCACAAATATCACGCAACTGCGAGAAGTAAACAACGACATAGAACTGCACCGGCGTGGCTACACCGTCCGCTCCGCCTTGCCGTGACCGAAATCGTCTGCCTCGAACAAACAAAACAGCCTGCCTTCATCCGTCAGCTATCGCACAATCAAAATATGCTCTCCGATCCAATCCTCTCACAAAAACTCGACTGTACGTCAACCGACGAAAAGAATCAAACTACCTTGGTCTTCCGAAGCAAACGAGTCCGTTCTGGGAAGCAAGGCAACCACACCAATACAATCACATATTTGCTGGTCATCCTCCACGATCGCGCACTCGTAATGCCACACTCTCACACGCAGCCGCACCCGCCATCACCGCAGTCTTCTACTGACTGACACTTTCTCTCTCTCGCACACAACACCGAGAGACTTGAAGCGGATTGCATTTCGGTCACCACAACAGCGACAACATGCTCCATCCGCTGTTCAATTAGAACTGAGTGGATTTCCGAGCGGCGCTCGCTTATATATTGGTGATTTCAATAGCCTATTTTGAAAGCAAATTTAAGACTATTGAAACAAGTTTTTGGATCAGAAAGTAACAAGTATAGAACGCGTAGACATTTTATCTTTCGAATGAAGTGTTTATCATACCATTTCGTTCAGTTGTTTAGGAGCTATTAACACTCAAAATCTCGGTCTTCGGCGTAACGCTTTCGTTTTCGAAACTTTGATTTTACACCCCGGTATAGAAATGAAAGACGTAGTCCTACGTCAAAAAAAATTCGAGAGGTTGTATACGAGACACGACCGTTTAGGACGTAGGGACTGCGCAATCTTTCTCTTAAATTTGTTGGTTTATCATTTCGGATATTATTTGCGAATACGTCGAAATTTAATAAACAACTCTTTAGAAAACCAGTCAACCGGGACGCACACCTGCAAGCTGTATGGATGCCTCTGACTCCCTCGTCACAGTCGAGCCATTGATGTCAGCGACACCCAGTCGTCCCGGTCCTGTGCTCGAGTGCGGGGCAGCTGGCATCCAACCCATAATTGCAGGCAAGTACACCTTCATTCCGAACAATGCGCTGCCTGAAATGCGAAACACTTCTAGCTCATCGTCATCTTCGGGCCACCAGCGTCCGACAAACGCATCGACACAGCGGAACGATCCTGTAGCTCATCATCCTGTGCTTCCGGTTACTGACTGTGGTGATTGCGATAGTTTCTCGCCAAAGCAACACTTTTTCTCCATTTACTACCAAAATGTCAGAGGCCTTCGCACTAAAACTTCACGCTTACAGCTAGGATTGTCGAGCAGTCATTATGATGTTGTCATTCTTACTGAAACATGGCTCCGGTCCGATATATACGACGCTGAATTATCATCCGATTATTCAATTTTTCGTTGTGACCGTAGTGAAGCAATCAGTAGCCTCACAAGAGGTGGCGGAGTGCTTGTCGCAGTGAAAGCCACACTGCACTGTACCGAGGTTTCGATACCTCATTGTAGTACGCTTGAGCAAATGGTAGTCTGTGTGAAACTATCCAACCGATATTTGTACCTCCTCGGCATTTACTTTCGACCAAACTCTGAGACGGCGTTGTATTCCAACCACACTTTCGCTGTTCAGTCCTTGACGGACCGATCTTCGGCTAACGATATCGTTTTATTGCTCGGCGATTATAATCTGCCTCATCTGCAATAGGGTATTGATGAGGATGTCAACGGATACTTGCCTGTGAATGCTTCTAGCGATCCAGAACTCGTGCTCACTGAATCCATCTCATCCTATGGCCTCGTACAAATCAACTCTATTCCAAACATCAATGGCAGACTACTTGATTTGGTTTTTACAAACGCTCCAGATAATTTTGAAGGCCAGCCGCCGATATCACCACTTCTACCCGTTGATCCGCACCACCCACCATTCGAACTACAAATGGACATGCAGAGCTGTGTGCATATTTCAGCCACGACTGATTCCTTTGACCTGGATTTTAGACGATGTGACTTCAACTCTTTAAATAGCGTATTTTCATTGGTCGAATGGGAGGAACTTCTTCAAGATCGTACAGTTGATTCCGCCACCCATATGTTTTATGATACCCTGTTTGAGATCATACATTCGAAAGTACCCCGACGCCACCGTTCTATTAGTAGGAACACCAGGAAGCCTTGGTGGACTGCAGAGTTGCGAAGGCTGCGAAACAAACTGCGTAAAGCACGCAAACGATTCTTCATCAATAAATCAAACGAAAACCGTGAATCTCTTCGCATCGTGGAAACATGCTATAAGGATCTTGTAGAGAACAGCTACAGGGCCTACCAGCAGGGACTTCAATCTGATATGAAACGGAACCCTACGGCGTTCTGGAAATTCGTTAGAGAACAAAGAGCGAGTAATCGAGTACCACAAGTTGTCGAATACGGTAACACAACAGCAAACCTACCTGATGAAGTTACTGATCTTTTTCGACGATTCTTCCAAAGCGTGTTCATGACTGAGCTGCCTCAACCAGGATCTGGATGTTTTCGCAACCTACCGTCGCATCATATCCACCTACCATTCTTCAATTTTACCCACGAGGAAGTTTTAAGATCATTGCAAAAACTAGACGCGACGAAAGGAGCCGGAGTGGACGACTTAGCACCTATCCTGTTGAAGAACTGCGCTACATCATTGGCCTTTCCTCTGACAATACTCTTTAACAAGTCGCTCGAGGAAAGAACATTCCCTAGCCTATGGAAAACTGCGAAGATGATTCCTATCTACAAATCAGGCAGCTTGCGGCGCGTTGAAAATTACCGTGGAATATCCATCCTATGTTGCCTAGGGAAGCTACTCAAATCACTGATCCACACAGTGCTACTGTCTGCAGCGAAATCGATGATATCTGAGTTCCAGCATGGATTTGTACCTCATCGTTCCACAACGTCCAATTTATTATGCTACACCAACGTGCTCTTTCGTGAAGTTGAACACAGAAATCAAGTGGACTCTGTTTATATTGATTTCTCGAAGGCTTTCGATACTGTTCCGCATATTCTTACGGTGAGAAAACTGAAGCACATGGGTTTTCCTGATTGGATATCCGATTGGTTGATGTCTTACCTGACCGGTAGGAAAGCTTTTGTTGAGGTGAACTCAGCACGATCCACAACATTCGATATAGCGTCCGGAGTACCCCAAGGAAGTGTACTAGGGCCATTGATATTTGTAATCTTCATAAATGACTTGTGCCTACGAATATCTTCTGGAAAACTATCGTTTGCCGACGACCTTAAAGTTTTCCGAGTCATCAAATCAGCTGCGGACTGCAAGGCCGATATCGATTCTCTAGCGCAGTGGTGCAAAGACAACGGCATGCGTGTGAACACAAGTAAGTGCAAGGTGATCACCTTTAGTCGTTGCTACGAGCCGATAGACTACCGATACAACATCGGCACTCTTTTCTTGGATCGTGTACATTCTATCCGTGACTTGGGTGTTATCATGGACTCAAAAGCAGTCTCTATCCTGGGATTTATACGTCGGAATGCGTCACAGTTCACCGACGTATATGCACTAAAAGCTTTGTACTGTAGTTTAGTGAGGAGCAACTTAGAGTACGCTGCACCGGTCTGGGCCCCATACCACGTTTCCGAGATTGTACGTATCGAGCGTGTACAGAAATGTTTCATTCGATTTGCATTGCGACATCTCCCGTGGAATGATCCCGTCCATCTTCCCCATTATTCGGAACGTTGTCGTCTAACCGACTTGGAATTGCTCACGGCAAGGCGACTGAAGATGCAACGACTGATTGTATTCGACATCCTCAGTGAAAACATCGAGTGTGCAGATCTTCTTCTGCATATTCCAATAAACGTTCCTCAACGTCAGCTGCGTTTCTGCACATTAATTGCTGTTCCCGGACATAGAACATGCTATGGCTACAATAATCCATTCAGTTCCTGCCTTCGAGCCTTCAACAATGTCTGCCAAATTTTTGATTTCAACATGACCAAAGATTATTTTAAAGCTAGGATTAAGAATATATCATAAGTATAACCAGTCTGTACGATACTCTCGAAGACGATGAATAAATAAAATAAAAATAAAATAAAAATAAAAAAAAGTCCCGGAGACCCTGAAAAGGTTTAATAGCTTGCGTGGTTTTGTAGAATCATTTCGAGAAGCAACGATTCTTTCTCGCCTTTGCGAGAACAATACACTAATTAGTCATATGTTGCAATTTGTTTATATCAATTTTATATCAATGCACGCATTGCACTTTATTTAACATTATTTAACGAGAGGCATCTTCCGTGCATCGCCATTCAACAAGCATCAAACACGCATCTAACAGATGCACACAGTTGCAGCGATACATTTCAAGTGAAATATTCGCTAGCGTTCACAGCTCGAGGGGAAACATAAAACACAAATCGAGCAGAATAAGCGACCTTTGTTGTTTCGAGCACAGAAAGATTCTAAGAATTTTCCTCAGAGGAGATGCAATACTTATACGCTAGCGTCAGCTCACTTCGCAAATATTCTTTTTTCGCTATCCCCCTTCGTTGTTTCAATTCTACTTCTTCTTCTTCTTTTCATTTATTTACGGAGACTTTAAATCCAACGATTCATTCGTCTCCGACTGTTTCTATTCTAGCGGCTGCATAAGTTACTCATTATTGACAGCTCTGTTCGGGAACAGGACAGGACAAATGTATGGGGAAATGGGAATGCTTCCAATTTTCATCAATTTAAACCATATACAGATTATGGGATTGCAAAGCATAGCATATCAATCAAATCTTAGAAAGTTTCTGATTCGATTGGTATGCAAATCGTTAAAATCCGTTCGCAGCAAAAATAGTTATTAACGTTAACGTTATTTCATAAAAACGTGACCTGTTTGGCACCCTTAATGTAAGACGTAGTCCTACGTCAAAAAAAAATTTTTTTTTGCATGTATTTTTCGATTCTTGAATATAAAAGAGGAATTTGATTTTTGATTCATCCCCTCTCAAGCCAGAAAACACATTTCTCACATGAGAAAAATAAATTCATCCAGATTCGCTCAGATGATGATAGACGACCATATTTGATTAAAAAAAAATTTCCACGCATATGTTCGAATTTGTTGGATCATTTTGCTGGCAAAATTAGTGGTTAGTAGATTCCATCCTTAATATCACTGCTGTAAAAAACATGCTCTAAAAAGCAAGCTACCACGCATACACACATAACCACGGTACACGAGAGAGTTGAAAAAAAAACAACGCCATAATCCAGTAAAATAACCACAAAACTCTGCTAAAAATTTTACTGAAGATTGCTTTTTTACATGGGATTGGTAGACAGTCCATCAAATAATAAAAAATTACGTGGTAAAAATCAAATGGGCTGTACGTAAATCGAAGCTCTCCAATCAAGATAAGAAGGAAATAATACGAGCTGGTTCGAATATCTCGAAATCATTCATGCAAACCAAGCAATATTTGAAGGTAAATGTTTCTCTGAAAACGATAATACCCAACATCTTCTTAGTTCTACTAATAAAATAATTCGGGAAAGCGATTTGGCAGGCTCACATACATGTCTATTTCTTAAGTTGCAAGTGTAAGCTTCTTTTGAAATTCTAGAAGCCATGAATTATTTCTGGTACCTTAAATTTTTCAAGTTAGCTTCAATGATGGAATTAATATCAATTTCCTGGTGGATTTAACGGATACTGACTTGACTTAAGGAATGAGAAACAGTATTTCTCCAATCGGAACTTTGGTGAAGGATTATGCATGGCACGGTCAAGATTTTGTGCGGGTATAGATAGTTTTCACATTTTTCAAATTTTTATTACATCTTGATTGTGGAGCCTTCTGTTGAACCTTTTTTTGTGCAAATATCGTGGAAAACATTTAACGTTTTAATGCTGCTACTCATATAAACAAGGAAACCAAACAGTGGATCATGGACCAGAAAATAGATTTGGTGAATTGGCAATCTTGTCCCTAGAACTTGAACCTAATGCAAAGCCTTTGGGGATCCTAGTTGGAATTGTTTACGCCTAAGGAAAGTAGTATGTTACTATAAATGAGCATAGGGGCTGCAGTTCCGAAGGCATGGGAAAATTTAATAAACAATATGATCAACCGTTTTTTAGCTTACCGAAACGGTAAGGTAACGGATTTTTAAGATTTGAAAATAGGTTATTCTAATTGCTTTTGCTTGATTAAAAACTGAAATATAAAAAGAGTCACAAAAAACTGGACCATGAAAATAACTACATTCAAGCTTCCCATTGATTCCTTCGAACTGATTCGATGTTAGATAAATGATTCCTGAATTACTTAATAATGTATCAGAACATTGAAAATTCTCATTACATTCGTTACTATGAGAGATATTGAGGGTGGCATTAAATTGAATATATCCAATCCAATCACAGCAGTAATAACTCGCCGGATTGTTAGAGTCAATATATTCCTTCGAAGCAGTCTATGGATGCAAACTTTCTCATTATTGCATTCTAACCGACTGTAAAGATGGTAAAGATGAGACTTTCATCCGAAACGTGCCTATACCTGGTTCCCTCTGTTTTGTTTTTTTCCTTCTCATTTTGTTCCACCAGTCAGAAATCGCTGCACACCGGGAATGTACGGAAAGGATCACGTATTCCCGATAAAGGGCACTTATTGTTTGCAAGACGAGCAGGAAAAAGAAAACACAATCTTCGCTCTTCCCCAGCATCTGATTTTGTCTATGTGCACACGGTGCGTGGGTGTGTTTGCGGAATCGAAGGGAGGGAAACCAGAGAAAACCATGGATCCATGGCGCCGGTAGTTCTGGGAAGTCCAATTTCTTTCTAAAATGTAAAGAACCAAGATTATACAATGTTTCGCAATCGGTTTTCGTTCATTTCTGGCCGATTCTTTTTTTTTTGTGTGTGCCCCTGCAAAACCTGGCCAATATTGTGTTATTATTGCTTCTTGCGACGCTCCACCCTCGTTCCTTCTCCCCCTCCTCACCAAACAACAATCACGGTGTATCGCTTAGGATGAAAAAAAAATCCGATTTACTCCACACTGTCCGCGCCGTCCTTGGGTGTGATTGGGTCCAACGGTGGGGGAGGGGAAGAGAACGGGAAGATTTGCCTCTCAAGTGGCAGCTTCTTAGGAAAAATTGTGAAGTAATTGAAAAAAAAAAGAAAACTCGGATCGGAAGAATCTTCTATCGAGCAAACAGTCGCCACAGATTTGGTTCCCCCGTTCGCATTGGTTGTGCTCCGGCCCAGAGATATTGGAAGGCATGTTCTCGATTTCGAATCAGTGCTGTCGAGCTGGAAGAATCTGCTGCGGCTCCAGACGTCCGCCCCGCCCAATCCCGACAACTTTATTCGTATTATTAATTTATTTGCATATTGTCACACAATGGAGTCGATTTCTTCGTCATGATTTGATTGGGATGTTGACTCGGGAAAGCTCAATGGAGCATGATTTCGTTGGTTGAGCGAGCGGTTTAAAAGCGGGACAACAAGCGCTGAATGGAAATCCTGTCCCATCTCTCTCGGATAGTAGCGGTTTGGAGATCCTTGCGCTGCACAAGTGGACTTCGAGATCGAACAATTACGGAGTGAATGGGATTTGCCGCTCGCGCTGGAATTGTGTCTGTTCGAGTACAAATTATGCCCACTTCCGGATGATTCGATCAGGGCATTATTTAAATTCCTATTTTTGTTGAGTCCCAATTTAAATACTCTCTCGTCAGCACATTAAATCCGACACGTTTTTGTTTTTCCAGCGGAGGTAAATTTTAATTATCTCGTGGCCAATCGCCCTCCGTGGGAACGAGGTTGAGCCCAAAATTGACCCAACACACTTGGAACCATTACACAGTGTATGTGTGTAATAATTTATTCAATTTTTCACCACATTGTGATCGGAACGTGACGAAAATTAAGCATCTCCCGACCCGATCTGGTCCATCCTGTTGTAACCCAGCCGTGTCAGTCCTCTTCTCCCAACACATTCCTCCACGAAGCGGGGGAGGGTGCCAACTTTTATCTCAGCTGCTGCCCATTTGCATCACAATAGAGATGACGAATGGTGATTTTTCTCTTCCCACGCGCAGCCCTGTGGTATGCGGAAAAGAGAGCGACCGAGAGGGTTGGGGAGAGGGGGCGGTGAGGTCGTTCAAATGGTGTATGGGTTTCAGATTTCGACATATTTGAGCGCGCCCAGAAAATCTTTATGCAAATGGTGAGCTTCCCGGGTTCCCCGTTTTTTTCCCCGGCGAGCTGCGAATGGAAATGGAAATTGAATCGCGGATCGCTGCGTGTGAATGTGGAATAATAGGGAAATAATGAATTTACTTCGCCATGGCGTGTCGCAAAGGGCTGTGGCGAGAGGCCAAGGGGTAGTGAATTTCATTTGTGCGAAATCAGTGATTATTTATGGAGTTATTATTTTGTTTTTAATGCTTTTTCTTCGTTTGCTGGTGGGAAAACTGGAAGAGGGGGTACTTATACGCAATGCGGCGACGGTTGACCGGTTGATCACACTAACCTGGAATGAGAGAAGAAAAAAATGGGCTTAGTTTTGCTTCGAAACGGGAATAAACGCGTCAATCTACACGGCAGAAAAACGGAGTGTCACCATAATGTTATGCTTCTTCCGGGGTTCTGCTGGAAGAATTAACGCCAAAAGAGATTGTAAGCATAACGCGTGTACAGCAATCTGATGAACAAAGATATACTGGAAAGAAATTGTTTGGATTTTACTCGAATCTTCTATATGAATTTCATCCTGAAAAACTTTAGACCCGTATTTTTTATTTATCGGTAAGGCCCATCATTAAGAACTCATGTGGCCTAAAAAATCGTCTTTTTTACCAATACGCTTATTTTTTGAATATATGCTGTAAACTTTGAAACGTATGTCTTCTTGAATGGAAAATAGTTTAGAAGGTATCTTTTGACGAAAAATTCAAAATCAATTTGTTCTACTTTTGCGATTTTCAAGGTGCCCAATGAAATGAGAGAGTGAGGAACACTTTTTTTATTCTGTAGGTATTTTTTTGAATTTGAAAAAAACTCATGCGTCTCCATTGATTAAATATATCGGGACTGTCATTATGGAGACGCGTGGTCAATCTACTTATTTTTGTTTGAATATTGCGACTTGATCGATTAAATGATTCTAGTTTGGTAGACGCCGAAAAAAATATGTTTTGATGCCTTTAGCGAACTTTTTAGGTTCAATATTGACGTAGGATTACGTCATTTGAAAGTATATCGCTTGAATAAATTGAGAACTGAAATTCGGTCGCATCACGAAAGTTTTTTTTTATCCAAAATATTAATTATATTAAGGCTCATATGGCGTCAGCCTAACGGGGCCGGGAGTTCAATATTTTGACAATGTTTGCTTAGACTATGTTAGTAATATGTAACCGATTACTCGCGGTTGACTCGAGGTTAGTATTACAAGTGTTCTCATAATTGGTATGTCGCAGTCTTCGATGCTCTGTACGTGTGCCCGACACGGGATACTTCCTATTGGGATGCAGCTGACCATTAATCAGCAACGCCCCCCTAGTCTGTACCCCATATCTAGCGTGGTGCGTCTTTCTCGACTCGAATCCAGGATAGAATGGTCACTAGCCGGCGCAATCATCAGCTCGTGTAGAGTTGTCATGAGCGGTACAACCTTTGGCTCTTGTTGAATAATCAGTGGACTGCACAACCTTCGGCCCGTGCATCTGTAAAGAGTGTGTGTATGTATTGCCGCGACTAAGTAAAAGTTTATCGATCGGATAGGAGGGATATGAAACGGGGGCACAACGAAGGAAACATCATTAAACGTTGACATCGGCGTTTCTGAGGAACAGGTATAGATGAAGCAGAAGATCAGGATCACGGCTACCTAAGATATCCCGGACGGGGATATCCGATTGTCTGCCTTGTGCTCTCAGTGCTCTAGAGAGCTGAGAGCGAGCAGCATGGAACCGGATACACGACCAGACAACATGCTCGATGTCGTGGTAGCCACAATCACAAAGATTGTTTGCTGCGAGCCCAATGCGATAGAGATGCGCGTTTAGGTTGTAGTGATTGGACATAAGCCGAGATATCACGCGAATGAAATCACGACCTACATTCAATCCCTTGAACCATGCCCTCGTCGAGACCTTAGGGATAATCGTGTGTAACCAACGACCGAACTCATCAACACTCCACATGCGCTGCCAACTTACGAGCGTATACTGACGAGAAATGTGGAAAAATTCATTATAAGCAATTTGCCTTTCAAAAAGTGTGCCTTCTGAAGCGCCCACCTTAGCTAGCGAGTCCGCTTTCTCATTCCCCGGAATCGAGCAATGAGAGGGAACCCATGCTAAGGTAATCTTGAATAATTTTTCGACCAAAACACTCAATAGTTGTCTTATTCTTGTTAGGAAATAAGATGAGCGTTTATCAACTTTCATTGAGCGGATTGCCTCTATTGAGCTGAGACTATCTGAAAAAATAAAATAGTGGTCGATGGGCAATGTTTCAATGATCCCTAATGCGTAATATATCGCACCCAGTTCAGCGACATACACGGAACAAGGATCTTTGAGTTTGAAAGAGGCACTGGAATTTACATTGAAGATTCCGAAGCCAGTGGACCCGTTTATGAATGAACCGTCAGTAAAGAACATTTTATCAGATCTAACTTTCCCATATTCTGCCGAAAATATCGGCGGAATAGAATCGGAGCGTAGGTGATCTGGGATTCCATGGATTTTTTGTCGCATGGACAGATCAAAAATGACAGAGGAATTGCAGAAGTATGGGAAGCATACTTGGTTGGAGATGCCTGGTGAAGGGTGCACGTCGTGGGTAAGGTACTCATGGCATAAAGACATAAAACTTGACTGAGGAGTCAGTTGGAGTAGATTTTCGAAGTTATCAAATACCAATGGATTCATGATCTTGCAACGGATGAGAAATCTGTAGGATAATTCTTTGACGAAAGTTGACTATTTTCAAATGCTAATTGCTCGGATTTAGTGATTTCATAGTGAAATTTTGTTTCAATTAATTAGTACATTCCCGAACAATCACTTGAAATACTGATATTTTTTTTTTTTCAAAGTAAATTTATGTAATAAAGTTGAAATGAGAGCTAATAATACCCCATACCAAATCTAAAAGATACAGATTTTTTTAGTTATTTTTGGTACATATTTTGTACGGTACAGATTACAGATTTTCGTCAAAAAGTACAGATTGGTACAGACTTTTCGGCGTGTGGAATTTCTCCTTTTTCTGGTCAGTATTATTACTTGAAACCACTCATTACATTCACCTGAGAATAAATTTCATTACGGATAAAATAAATTCATAATATAAATTACACAACCGCACAAAAACAGGTTTTCCTGTATTATATTTTGTAGTAAATAAATGAGGTTCACTCGAACACTCTGAATATGGCTCCGAAGAAATAATACACTTTCCCGCATTATATTGATGGCTCCACGATAACTGAATTGTGTGATTTAAGATTTAGATCAGGGGTTCTCAAACTGTTTTGGGCAATTGACCCCTTTTCCAGAATTATGTCATACCTTAGACCCCCCCATAGCCAAATTTCTTTGAAAATCCTATCCTTATTTTTTTTCTTACTAAATAATTATCAATCTGAAAACTTTGCAGTTGAATAAACTTGACATTATTTTCTCACGGAGACGATCTGGCGTAGAGGTAACATCCGCACCGCTCACGCAAAATGTCACGAGTTCAATTCACACTCCCGACATTCTTCCAAAAAAAGGCCAAGCCAAAAGCGTTGAAAGTCACTATAATACAGAAAAAAAATCATTTTCTCATCATAGTCAACAAAATAAATAGAGATAAAATTTAGTAAATATCAAGTGTAATAAATAAGTATTAATACAAATTACTCACAAACTATAAAAACATTCAAATCGCAAACCAATCTATCTACAACTACCGAAATATCAAAATACGGTTCAATATTGGTTAGTTAAAGCCTTAAATCTCCGTATCCGTTGATTTTCAAATGGTTTCTTCGGTTCCGCGTTGTGTGTAACCATGATGAAGCCTTTTTCGACAAAGTATGATGATGGAAAAGCGAGAAGATATTTTTCAGCAATGTCTCACATCGCAGGATACTTTTTTTCAATGTTTCGTTACAACTAGAACATATGACAACCTCGGTTGTGCTCCTGCCTCATCTGAAAATTTTGAAGATCTAAAAACATTTTGGTAAAATCCTTGTGTAATGCGTCCGAGTGAGTGACATATGATAATATGACATGGTCTTGAAGCTTTTGTGATAATTTGGACAAATGCGGAAACTGTGAATATTCTCTTCTGCTTAAATTTCGTTTTGAAAGTTTTGTCAGAAGAGCCGATATTATTGATATTGTTTCAATCTAGTTGAAATCGTCACCCTGCAGTTGAAACACAAGTTCAAAAAAGGTGGAAATCTTGCTATGCAAGAGATTCTTGGTAATCAGCGAAATTCAGCGTGTGGAAGTAACCGAGTAGATTTCGTCGTTTTCCTCATATAGCTGAGTAAATAATCGAGTGTTCAAAGAATTGCTTCGAAGGTTTTTGATAGCACTCATAACATATAGTAGAGACTGATGCGATTTTGATTTTGTAAATTCTTTTTCAATCACTTTATTTTAGCTCACTTCATTTAGCTGTGTAATCTCTTGAATTAAATTAGAAGTTGAGTACATTAGCATTCTAGCTTCAACGTATTTCAGAACACATTTGAACTTGCAACCTAAGGGCAAGCTTGTTATACAGTAAAGTATTAGGAGTATGTTTGGACATGAATTTGATGATGACTTCTTTCGTGTTAAATCGCGTATATGTTTAAAATGCAGAGAAATCTTAAACATGTCTGAAGGACTCGTACACACAAACACATTATCTTGCACGAACCTGTTCACGTTTTTTTGCTTGCCGAATTTTTCATCTTGTACTTTTTGCTCTTCTTTTTCATCTTGTGCACACTCATCGTCTTGTTGAGTTTTTAAAATGAACTTCAATAATATTTTCTGTTAAGATATTAGTCTTTCTCAGGGTTGCTGCATATACAGAATGAATATTCTGTATTTCACAGATTTTCGCCATATTTCAGATACAGAATCTGTTTATACAGAATCACAAATTTACTGCAAATATACAGAACTAAAAGATATTTTTGAATTCAAATTTAAATGTTAAATGAAATACGGTTCATTTTCTCTGCCTACCTTCTCACAAATAAATTTTGTTTTTTTTACCGTTGTGTCATGAATATATGTACCCTGATTTATAAAAATGTTGTACCATATGAAATGTCACCTCACTTCTCCATTACAGCTAAGGATGGAAACTGTTAACTTCCACAATGATGGACTCTATTTTGAAAATAAAGAATTATGTATCGGCTCAAAGAGAAGCGTCAAGCAATGTTGCCACATTGAAATCTGTATTTCCGAGCAAAAAAATCTTTTTTATCTGTAGTGAAAATAGGAAATCTGTATTGGAATCTCTATAACGAATTTTGCACCTGATAAGACTTTTACATTAGATTTAAGTACAAAGTAATAATAGCATACTTGTAGTAAAGTGTATATATTCTGCTTATCCATATTTCGAAGCTCGTGGTCTACCATTTGCCATGCCATTTTTTTAATGAGACTATTTTTCAATTTTCAGGTCTAGGCAAAAAGTTTACTGTGCAATTCTTTCTCGCACAGAGGTCCAATTTGATAAAAAATGTGAAATATCTTAGATTGAGAGTTTTAGATACATAGAAAATTATGCCATTAAAACCGATGGAAAACCGACGGAAACAGATTTTGTATTCATTCAATCCTCACTTTGCTCGTGGTGTTTCGACAGCACTACGATGAACACCTGAACAGCGCGCAGACAGGAGACCTAGACGGCGTTGAGGAGGACTACACCGGTGCAATGAACAACGACGACGTACCACCCCCGACGATGGGTGAAGTTAAGGAGGCCATTAATCAGCTCAAGAACCACAAAGCAGCTGGTAAGGATGGCCTCGTAGCGGAGCTCTTCAAGGGAGGTCCGAGAAAACTTGTAGAGTGTATGCACCGGTTGATAGTCAGGATCTGGGACACAGAACAGCTACCGGAGGAGTGGAAGGACGGGGTAATCTGCCCCATCTATAAAAATGGCGACAAGTTGGATTGTGGGAACTATCGTGCCATCACAATCCTGAATGGTGCCTACAAAATTTTGTCTCAGATCCTCTTCCGCCGCCTATCGCCAATAGTAAGTAGATTTGTGGGAAGTTATCAGGCCGGATTCATGCCCGGTTGCTCGACGACGGACCAGATTTTTACGCTGCGGCAGATCCTCCAAAAGTGCCGCGAGTATCAGGTCCCTACACACCACATCTTCGTCGACTTCAAGGCCGCATATGATACAATCGACCGACGACAGCTATGGAGGATCATGGACGAACACGGCTTTCCCCGAAAGCTGACAAGACTGATTCAGGCAACGATGAACGGTGTGCGGTGCAGTGTGCGGATCTCAGGTGAGCTGTCGGAATCATTTGAGACTCACAGGGGACTTCGACAAGGCGATGGAATCTCCTGTCTGCTCTTCAACGTGGCGCTGGAAGGTGTTATGCGGAGAGCGGGCTTCAACATGCGGGGCACGATTTTCAACAAGTCTAGTCAGCTTATCTGCTTCGCCGACGACGTGGACATAATCGGGAGAACACATGCGACGGTGGCCGACTTGTATACCCGACTGAAACACGAAGCAGGGCTGATTGGGCTTGGGATCAATGCGTCTAAGTCTAAATACATGCTAGCTGGAGGGACTGATCGCAACAGAGTTCTTCTTGGTAGTAGTGTTGTGATCGACGGCGACGAGCTCGAGGTGGTAGAGGAATTTGTCTACCTTGGCTCGTTGATAACAACTGACAACAACAACAGCCGTGAAATTCGAAGACGCATTGTCAATGGAAGTCGTGCCTTCTATGGGCTCCGCAAATCCTTGAGGTCCAACAAACGCCGACCCCGTACGAAGTGTACCATGTACAAATCCCTAATTCGACCGGTTGTTCTCTATGGGCACGAAGCATGAACGATGCTTGAAGAGGACTCACAAGCGCTTGGAGTTTTCGAACGCCGAGTGCTCAGAACAATATACGGTGGTGTACAGGAAAGCGGAGTATGGAGAAGGAGAATGAACCACGAACTGGCGCAACTCTACGGCGAACCCAGCATTCAGAAAGTCGCCAAGGCTGGACGAGTGCGATGGGCAGGGCATGTTGCAAGATTGCCGGACAGCAGCCCTGCAAAGATGGTGTTCGCATCGAATCCGGTAGGAACAAGAAGGAGAGGAGCCCAGCGAGCGAGGTGGTTGGACCAGGTGGAGCAAGACTTGACAAGAATCGGTGCAGCCGGGAGTTGGAGAACTGCAGCCATGGATCGGGATTATTGGCGAAAAATTGTGAAGAAGATCTAATCTCTCAATGGGATGGAGTATCATTATAAATTAAAAAAATCACCACTATACTTGACACATTCGACAGTGGCAAAAATAGTTCATTTCAGTACTGTTCGAATAGTCTGATTGTTAATTGTTCATTTGTAGCAACCCTAGCTGGCAAAATAGCTTTGCAGTTAATTAATGCAAAGCAAAAATATGCGCATCAATGAAAAAAAGACCACACACACGCAATCTTCTCGTGCAAGAGTCGCACATGGCATACTCGTCGTGGGATGAGCGAACGGGAGCAAGTCGGGAGAAAGCATTCCGACGGCATTCGAACGGTGTGAGAGAGGGAGCGAGAGATGATTTCACCACGGGAGCTTTTTTCTGATCGTTCGGTACGATCGAGGCAAGGAAGTAGCCGATACGGCAGTATCGGAATAGCGTTCAAGGGAGTGTCCCACGATTTTGGGGGGGAAGATTTGGCTATTTTGTGGAAAATTCCGATACAGTATTTTGGAAAAGTTCAGAGTGAGCTCGTTCCGTGAGTTGTTCATATGTGGCATCAAGTATCGCGCGAGTGATAAATTAAACGTTGATTTCGGTCAGTGATATGCCGATAATTCGGGAGTTTTAAGTGATAAGAACTCCCCAACGTTTCTGTGCTGGCTGGCTCGGGGAATAGATATTAAAAAGAATCCCCCCAGTAAAGGAGCAACATATCAAAAGTGAGAAGTGAGAAGAACCCATTAGATCGTGTGAGCGGCAGCGACGACAACGATAACGGCAGGTGAGTACGAGAGCATAGAGAGAGTGATTGCGAGCGTGTGTTGAGAGCTTTCGTGTGTTGTTTTCTGCTCCGAAAGCTCAGGTCTAAGTTTTTCGTTGCACATGTTCTGCCAGTTGTGGTGATCCGTTTTCTCTCTTGTGAAGGGAAATACAGAAAGACAGAACATTGGCGCCCCACGTTGGGCGTTCCCCGAGCCAGCCAGCACAGAAACGTTGGGGAGTTCTTATCACTTAAAACTCCCGAATTATCGACATATCACTGACCGAAATCAACGTTTAATTTATCACTCGCGCGATACTTGATGCCACATATGAACAACTCACGGAACGAGCTCACTCTGAACTTTTCCAAAATACTGTATCGGAATTTTCCACAAAATAGCCAAATCTTCCCCCCCAAAATCGTGGGACACTCCCTTGAACGCTATTCCGATACTGCCGTATCGGCTACTTCCTTGCCTCGATCGTACCGAACGATCGAAAAAAAGCTCCCGTGGTGAAATCATCTCTCGCTCGCTCTCTCACACCGTTCGAATGCCGTCGGAATGCTTTCTCCCGACTTGCTCCCGTTCGCTCATCCCACGACGAGTATGCCATGTGCGACTCTTGCACGAGAAGATTGCGTGTGTGTGGTCTTTTTTTCATTGATGCGCATATTTTTGCTTTGCATTAATTAACTGCAAAGCTATTTTGCCAGCTAGGGTTGCTACACATTGTTGTGTAAACTGATAAAATATATTAAAATTAGTTTAGTTTGTTACAAAATCTGTATAAAATCTGCATGGATATCCAATAATCTGTAATCTGTATATACAGATTCTTGGTCAAAAACATGCTGGAAATCTGTATCATTACAGAAAAATCTGTATATGTGGCAACACTGGCGTCAAGGATGAAATTGACGGAAGATTTAAGAAAAGCAAAGTTCAACAAAACAATGTGTAAACATCATACAATTTATTATAAGAAAACATATTTAATGATTTATTTTGTTGTACTGATACGACTTAAGCAAACCATAAATAAGAACAATAGATTCAAAATGAAAATAAATCTCTCTTTCCATTTTTCCCGTTAGTTTTTCGATACAGTTTTTTTTGCCAAACATACAGATATACAGATTTTTTTCAGAAAATTTTACAGGATCAAATGTGGCAACCCTGGTCATTCTTATAACAGGGTGGTTCACGTAACATAACATCAAATAAGAACTTGTGTTATTTTATAGGGGTCGATATTCAGACCCCGTCGACCCCCAAAATCATTTTTCGTTTCTGTCGATCCCTGGGAAACCGAAATCGACCCCAGAGGGTCGATATCGACCACTTTGAGAAACCCTGATTTAGATGATCCGAAAAACAAAAATTGAAAACAAAAAAAAAAAAAACTCAATTTTTGACCCTTTTTTTATTTCAACTTTACAATTTTTAATTTTTTTTTATTTTTTAAATTTTCAACTTTTTGGCTTAACTTAACTTAATTTTTAATTTTTAAACTTTTCAGTTTTGCAACTTTTTTACCATTTTTCTACTTTTCTACAATTTAACAATTTTTTAAATTTTTTAATTCTTCATTTCTTCAGTTATACAATCATTCAATTCTTTAATTATTTGATTCTTGAATGTTTCCAATTATTAAATTTTTCCAACTCTTCAATCCACAATTCTTCTATTCCTCAATTCTTTGATTTTTTTAAGCTTTTAATTTTTTTAATTTTTCATCTATTTAATTTTTTTTTTATAATTTTTTGTACTTTTCTTGTTTCCATTTTTTCCAATTTTTAACTTTTACATTCTTCTTCTCTTTAATTCTTCAATATTTCAATTCTCGATTTCTTTAATTCTATTCTTCATTATTTGAATTCCAAATTTTCAAATTCGAAAATAAATTGAGAACTTTTTTGAAAATTTAAAAAGTAATATATAAATTTGTATTTTTTTAAATTCCTCGATTCTGCAATTTTTCAATTTTTAAATTCGTTAATTATTTAATCCCTCAATTCTCATATTTCTAAATTTTTCGATTTTCTTTTGAATTTTCAAATTTTTCTGCTTTTACACTTTTCAACTTTCTTATTATTTATGCAGCTTTTTCAATGCTCTTCTCTTCATTTTTTGCAATTTCTTCAATTCTTCAATTCTCAATTCTTCAATACTTTAATACTTCAATACTTCAATACTTCAATACTTCAATACTTCAATACTTCAATACTTCAATACTTCAATACTTCAATACTTCAATACTTCAATACTTCAATACTTCAATACTTCAATACTTCAATACTTCAATACTTCAATACTTCAATACTTCAATACTTCAATACTTCAATACTTCAATACTTCAATAATTCAATTCTTCAATTCTTCAATTCTTCTTTTTCTACAATCCTCCAATTTTTCAACTCTTCATTCTCCAAATCTTCAATGTTCAATTTTTCAATTCTTCAAGACATCAATTTCTTCAACTATTGAATCCTCCAATTCATAAATTCTGAAATTGTTCTATACTGAAATCTGAAATTCACCAATTCTTCCATTCTCTGAACGACAACAGAAAAATCGAATTGGTTGTATAGCGGCGTCGGAACCGCAGCGAAACAAATGTGTACAGTAAAACCTGTTTTTGTGCGGATTTTTTTGCGATTTATTTCTTTGTGCGACTTTTTTGTGCGATTTTCTGTTCTTGTGCGGTTTTTTTTGTGCGTTTTTTTTTGTGCGGTGTATAAAAAGAAGCATATTTGGCGAAGTTATCGTCCATTTAGTTTTTCTCGATGGTTTATATGCGTTTCAGTGCGACAAAAGCATATTTTCGTCTCAATTTCGTCATGCATGACATGACTTCTAACAGCAACACGTTTTGAGATGCAACTAAAAGCACAAAACAGCCACGCGCAACCGAAAAGGCAAAGTGTCCCATCGCATAGCAGGGAAACAAAAGGGAATTGAACGGTGAATGACGTGAATTTCAATTATTTTCTTCGGGGAAACTTTTTTTAGGCGGTCCCTATCTACCGCACAAACAAAGTTTTTTTTGACGTAGGACTACGTCTAACCGGAAGATATAGGGGGTGAAATGGAAATCTAGGCACTGAACAAGTAGGAAAAAATGCAAGATTTAGAACGCTTATAACTCGAGCATTTCTCAATAGATCGCAAAGGTTTTTGCATCAATTGATAGGAAATATATCTACGCATCTATCATAACGAATAACATTTCATTTTTCTTGAGATAAATAATTGAATAATTGTGAATTATCAAGCATTGTCCAAATACACTATGTGCCCATTTTTGATTGGTCCATTTTGTGCTCCTCAAATTGTACCGACCAAAACGGGCAACCAGAGCAGCAGCGAAATAGAATGAAGCACAATTGGAAAGGAAAAAGAAAAAAATGAGGAACATGAAACATTGGTCGCAGTCTCACACATGCGTAATTCTCGAGCCAGCCAGTCAGCTTAAAAATCCCCGCTCCGCTGCCGTAACGATCATTCTCATCCAAACCGTACACCACATCGGTTCGCATCACAACACATCAACAAACCAACCCAAGCAGCCATGCCTGGACATGGTAAAGGAGGAAGAGTGAAGGGAAAGGCAAAATCCCGCTCGAACCGTGTTGATCTGGAGTTCCCCGAAAGGGTAGCTAGGCCGAGCGCGTTAGTACCAGTGCATCAGTCCACCTAGCCGGCGTTATATAGTTTCGGCCGCCGAAGTGATCGAGTTAGCTGGCAAAGCTGCTCGCGACGATAAGAAAACCCATATTCGGAACAGAACACATTCGGTTCGGTGGACATCAAGACAACAGGCAGTTGCAGCGAGTGGCGAGTGGCAAACGCAATCGCAAAACGGCATCAGGTAGCAGAAGAAAAAAGTTTGTTCTTTATACAAACTGCTTTGGTGGCAAATCCAGAACAAGGCGGCATCGAGGGCGTTCGAAATGGTTTTTTTTCAAAACCACCACAAGTAAAGGGTGTGTCACATCAAATTGCATCACGGAAAAAACGCTGTAGAAATTTATTTTTTAGGAATTATATCTTCAGCTTTGGTTTTATAATCAGATAAGAGTGTATAGATCACGTTGGCCATGCTTCACTGTCAATTTTTCGTAAATTTGGAAAAATGTCGTCGAATGAAAAAGAGCGTCGTGAATTAATCTTGTACACTCATTTCGAGAATCCGGAGTTGTCACATCGGGACATCGGTAAGATGCTGGGAATCGTCCAATCCACGGTCAGCAGAGTACTAAAACGATACTTCGAGAACCTAACCATCGACCGGAAGGTGAAGAACGGCAAAAATGGATGCTCCGTCAGTGAAAAAGATCACAAGCGCGTAGTTAAGCAGTTTAGACGTGATCCGAGAAGTTCGGTCCGGGATGTCGCCAATATGCTGAATTTGTCAAGTTCATTCGTCCAGCGGACCAAGCAGCGGGAGGGCCTGCGTACATACAAGGTTCAGAAGGCTCCTAACCGCGACGAAAGGCAAAACATGGTGGGGAAGACGCGAGCCCGGAAGCTGTACACCGAAATGCTGACGAAGCCGCATTGCCTGGTAATGGACGATGAAACCTACGTCAAAGCGGACTTTCGTCAGCTGCCGGGCCTGTTGTTCTTCTCCGCAGAGGACAAATTCAGCGTTCCGGAGGAGATTCGCAAGCAGAAACTATCCAAGTTTGCCAAAAAGTACATGGTGTGGCAAGCGATCTGCTCTTGCGGAAAGCGGAGCGCCCCCTTCGTGATGACCGGCAAGGTAAACGGGCAGGTTTACCTTAAGAAGTGCCTACAGAAGCGCTTACTACCACTATTGAAGCAGCACGAGGGCCCGACCATCTTCTGGCCGGATCTCGCTTCGTGCCACTATTCAAAGGACGTGTTGGAGTGGTACGAAGCCAACGGGGTCACCTTCGTGCCAAAGGAAATGAACCCGCCCAACGCGCCGGAGCTTCGCCCAATAGAGAAATATTGGGCGATTATGAAGCAGGCCCTCCGGAAGAACCCAAAAGTTGTCAAATCGGAGGCGGACTTCAAGAGAAAATGGATTTCTGTTCAAAAAAAACTACAACCTGACGTTGTACAGAACCTTATGGACGGGGTAAAGAGGAAGGTGCGAGCATACGGGCTTGGGCTCGAAGTATGATTAAAAAGAAAATGCCAAAAGTTGTTTAATAGTTTTTATTTTACTGTCTAAAATTTTCAAAAGGATCGGTCTACTGGGCGAATTTCTACAGCGTTTTTTCCGTGATGCAATTTGATGTGACACACCCTTTACTAAGTTTTCTAAATTGGAACCATTCCATAAAACAAGGCGCTTTTCAGGGCCATTAAACCTTCCAAAAAAGAGTTTAGGAAATAAAGTTCAATGCTTTCTAAAACATTATCCAAAATAATAATAAAACACAAATTGATGTTTTCATAATTTGTTTGCCAGGATCTGATGAGTATGTGAATTTGGCAGTTGTTCTGAGCTTATTGATAGTTGGGGACTTTCCCGATTATTCAATTTTCACCAATTCTTAGATTGTTTCCAGATTGAAAGTACAGTAATTTACAATTAGTTCGACATTTAGCTAATTGGACTGACATGTAATGCGACTTATTTAGTTGGACATTTTTGTAAACATAGAGATCCAAATTATGACCCCACATTGAAAGTCGACACTGTCCACTGTCATCGCAAATGTTCAATTACAGGTTAAAATTACCTCCAATGCGACACTGAGTGGCGCTTCGGCACGTCGCATTGAATGTAATTTACTGTACAACATGTCACAAAGCTGGATGGGAAGAAATTTTTCAACTGTGAAAGCTGTGGCGAGTGGCAAATGCAATCGCTAAACAGAAAGGTTTAGCCGAACAAGATGGGGATATCGAGTGATAACAAAACAATAAACTCTTTAGATTGAAGATAATTTTGTGATCCTGAAAAGGACCCTTTTTAGCCTGCATGTGAATCCAACGAGCGAACAAATCGTAATGAATGTATTTTTTTGCCATCGCTCCCTTTTAACGCTCATTCGTTCGTCTCGTTGGACTCGCCCCTCTGGCTGAGTCTGCCGATTTGTCTCTATCCTGTGAGTGTGTACCGCTAGAGTATAAAACAGACGGACCCCAAAAAAATATCTTATTTTCTTTCAAACCGTAAACCCGTGTGGTAGTACGGCATCGGCATAGTGTACTCAACAAAGGAGGAAAAGAGAAGGGAAAGGCAAAATCCCGCTCGAACCGTGTTGATCTGGAGTTCCCCGCAAGGGTAGCTAGGCCGAGCGCGTTAGTACCTGTGTACCAGTCCACCTAGCCGGCGTTATATAGTTTCGGCCGCCGGAGTGATCGAGTTAGCTGACAAAGCTGCTCGCGACGATAAGAAAACCTGCATTCGGAACAGAACACATTCGGTTCGGTGGACATCAAGACAACAGGCAGTTGCAGCGAGTGGCGAGTGGCAAACGCAAAAGCTAAACAGGAAGGTTTAACCGAACAAGATGGGGATATCGAGTGATTAAACAGTAAACTAATCCATTTTTCAGGTAGATAGGTAGGTATTCACGTAGGAGAAGAAAATAAAACAATATATAAAGCTGTCCCCTTTGTATAGTCCTACGTCACTCCGGTTATGTCCCCGACATTACCCACCCGTCTTTTTTTTTAAATGTGTTCCGAACACGATTTTTTAAAGCGTCTGGTGTAGTTTTGCACGATTTTTTTGTATATTTTGTCAATATTGGTATCAAATGAAAAATGAAATGAATTAACTAATAGAATACAGTACATCATGAAAATATGCCGAAGAAAATTAAGTAATGAATAAAAATAAATAAAAAGTTGAATGGTTTTATTGTAGAAAAATTTACTAATGATACAAACTATACACTAAAAACTTGAAAAGTAAACAATATTATTAAGTAAAACGGTTTCATCATGATTAAACATAATAATAATAAGGATAATGTTCTAAAAGCTAGAAAACGATTAGGCAAGTAGCATCATTCTTCATTAATGTAGGCCATTGAATAAAATTGTGGGGCAAGTCGGATTACCATTATTATTATTTTCGTTAAATGCTTAATGTGTTTGTTTCGGTTGGCAACACAGTAAACAAGGACTGTATCCTTGATACCCCGAAGCATTTGCACGATGATTTCCGTTTAAAACGGTCAAATTCGTAGGTGAAAGACCATCTTGATTTCGGTTTGTCGTGGACTAGTTTCATGCCGGAATGCTCCGCGAATCAGTAAAGCATTTCGATACGATTTCAATGGCCAGGCAGCTGTTGGATCAAACATGACACATATATTTGAGATTCTTGGAAAACAAAACCAACGGATGATAACAAATCCCTGCGAAGAATTCATCCTGACAAATTAACACCACCCCCCACTAGCCCGTTTATAAAGTCCACTCCGGAAATTCGAAAGACGTCGTCGGCCTATAAGATTCCATTTTCATTGCCTTGGCTGTTATCACGAACTACATTCATGTCCGTTTCAATGTGAATGAATTTATTTTCGATCTTCAATATTGGAGAATCGATTTGCTTTTTCGGGACTCCCGGATAGTTTATCGCGCTGTGTGTCCAGGGGCTGTTTTGGATGCCAGGAGGCATCCGAAAACGTGAAACGATTCTCGATACCGGGATTTGTTGTGGGCATGGGACCGGGCAGTAGTGGTTGGAGTGTGCACCGACGGATGGTTTTTCTGTTTACTTCGAAACCAGAATGTGATTTGCTTCGGGGCGCTGACTCTAATTTAATGAACTGGGGGTTCTTTTTCCACATCGCTCCATCCGAGTGAATATTTGTGTTAGTGATATTGAATTTCCAGCGAAAGGTTAAGGTTTCGCGTTCTGACGAACAGAGAACTTCTGGAAGTCGATTAGCTGCAAAATAATTTAATGCAACATTCCGAACTCTTATTTCATCATTACTACTATTCTCCGAGAGCAAAGAATTCGAATGCAGATCACGAAAGCAAACTTTTAGAATGGACCATTACTTCAACTTTTCCCCCGGGGGAAAATGTTTATTTGTTATGTAACTGGGAAAGAGCTCGGCGTGTGTTGAGAAACTTTAACAAACAACTGAAATGATCGATGAGTTGCTTCAGTGCCTTTTCCGCTCTAACAGGAGTGAACTATAGTGCATCATCTTGAATATATTATCGCACACAAAAAAAATCTCGTTATCGAGGTCATTTGCGTTTCCATCGAAAGTTTGGTGTTCCACTAAAACTGTGACACATTTTAGCGCGCGCATTCACACAAATAGAATATTCCTCGGCATGATGACAATCCATGAATCTCTCGTCAGCATCAGAAAGAAACGGTGAGCTAAATTTCACGCTTTCTTGTCCTGCTGCTTTCAGGCTCCGCAGCTGCAGACCCTGATGATGACTGCGCTTTTGCAACCCCATCATCACACAACAACTTCTCAAGAAAAAGAAAGTGCGCTTCCGGTGGTGGTGGCCCTTCCCTCCTCGCCGACTCCATCAAAGAACAACGATGGAAACAAAACACTTTCTCATCCGTTCAGTCACCATTTCGGACTTCCTTCCGGTGCTATTCACCGAATTTTCTACAGCTTTTCTGCACGGTGCGAAAAAACATTGCTCCGCTTCTTGCGAAACCAGCTGGTGTCAACATGCACCAGAGGTGAATAATAACCACACCAACCGGGGCGAATGAAGCTGGCGACAAAATGTTCTTGCAAAGCCATTGGAATATCACATCGCTTCATATCCTGATGGGTGACGGAGGAACGAACGGGTTGTGTGTGCCATATTCATACTGGCCGCAGGTGAATGGAAAAGGGAGCAACGATTTTTTACCGGAATTTTGACACTTTTTATGATGACTCATTTTTTTTCCAGTCGGTGTAATTTTTCTATCAAACCACTCGATCAAACCCGGAAAATGGATTAAGTCCTGGAAAGTATTTTTCAAGAGTGTTTTGCACTTTTCGTGTATGATTATTAAAGCTGTTTTTCCTTGGAGGTAGCTCAGGAACTGTGGTGGCCAAACATCTTACGAGAAAGAGTTCTTGAAACCACTACAAAATGCATAGCAAGTGTAGGTTAGGCCAATGAATTGATCCACACATATTTCAAGGGTCAGAATTTTAGATAAAGTCCTTGAGCTTGAACTTACATAATTACATAAAAAATATTTAATCTCATTCCACTATTTAAAGTTTGTACATTTTATCAAAGACTTCTGAAGGCTGACTTCTTCCGCATCTATTAACCGTTTTTGATGCATTGGAAGTATTTTTTGACGTAGGACCACGTCTTTTATTTCTGTACTGTGTGTAAGTTCGAAATTTCGAAAACGAGAGCGTTGCAAAAACCTATTTCAATAGGTCAAAACTACTTTGAAAGCAAACTAATGAAACCACACAATCTCACTCATTGACGATGTACTCGTATGAATTTGCATACCAGAATGTGTTTCACGGACTAAAAAAATCCAACCCTTCTGGTGTTTTCTCCAGAAGCTTTAACACTTTTCTTTTTGACTATGACAATTTTATCATTGCTAATTTCATCTTTGCCAATTGGAGACATGTAAAGTTTCATTTAAATATCCCATGCGTCTCCATTGTTTCAATATATCGATGGAGAAGCATGGAGACGCAGGGGTTCTTAAAACGAAACAACACTTTTTTTCTACCAAAATTTTTTACTGGAAATTCTAGATGGATTTGTACATCCGGAAGAACAAGAGGATACACAGCTATGTCTCAGGCCATTCGGACCATTTTAGGCGCCCATCCAGGAAATACTGGTCGAAGACCAGCTGCGAGCGACAGCTTTCATTCTCGCGATACATAATAACCTCGATGGTGTTGCTTCAGAGTGTGGTGGCGAAAACTATTGGGTATCATCAATCGATTTAACTGCAAGGGACAACAAGACTAATATTAGGCAGCTCCCTGGATCTTTTTACCACCTATATATTGGAAATTAGTCACAATTTGCAAAATTTCATGAGCATCATGAAACCGTGAAAATCACTGTTTTGTTTCTTCCATATACGCGTCATATTGAATGCAAATAACCAAATTTTGTTTTCCAACACAAATATACTTTGCCTACCACTCCACCTCGATATGCATTTCATTGACCTTTGAAGTTTCCGAATCAGAAAACATATCGCGTTTTTATCAGTTTATTATTACCTTTTGCTGATTTGCACGCCAATCGAGCTGGAATTTCTCTCAAATTTGTTGGATATTGCAATCACAACAATACATGCTCAATAAAAAACTTTTTAATTTTTCAACCACTGTATCGATTCAACTAATCGACTATCAAATTGAATTAGCTAGTCTTCTTTCAAAAAAAAAAACATCACACCTGTTGTTTTCGCCCAAATGACTTTCAGTTCCACGAGATTTTTAGAACACTTGAGAGGTTCACTTTTACACTATTTCACTACGGTTGGTTTATTGGCGACTGAACCATTTCACTACTATGGACAATTTGCGACTGAACGGAGAACTGAACATTTCTTGCCATATTTATATATATATTTATATACAAGCTATGGTAAGTTCTACTGTTGTATCTTTGCTCGGGTATTCTAGAATATTCGCTAGCAACAATTGTTTTATAGCAATAGAAATTCTCGGTAAATATCTAATACCCTTCTCGAAACGTCTTGTCTATTGTTATTGTTTTGATCCGTTTGTTATTGTATATCTATTTGTGTTGTGATATGCTGAGTAGTGAGCGGTGATTCTTCGAACGATCCTGAATGGTCCATTCGTTTCTTCGAAACGAGTAAGTATGTGTTGTTGTGTTTAAAGTTTAATTATGCTTGTTTTTTTCAGGTGCGGATTTAGGATATGCGCTGCAGTTTTTACTAGAGTTTTTTTTGTAATTTTCGTATAAACAAAATGTTTTGTGCAGTGTTTTATGAATAAAACAGTTGAGAGATGAATGTGTTTTTCTCTGTTTTTTTGTTATCCGAATTTACGTACCGGGCCGTAATACCTGTAGATTTTTCCTCCGTATGTTTTTACATTATATATTCAAAAATCAGCGATGGGATTGTTATCGTTTTTGATTTTTCAAAGTTAATTTGTTTTTAGTCTTCGTTCTCAATATTCCAATGCCGCTAGACTAGATTTATGCGACTGGAGTCCAATTTTATCGCGTGTGTAATATGTTTTTAAATAAGACTAGCTAATTGGATTCAAATTGATATTTTGATAACCTGAATCGGTGCAGCAATTCAAAATGTTATGAATTTTTGAAAGGTCATTTTTGGAAACAGAGGGGGAACATGATTTCTTGGATCATCGATTATCTTTGAAAAGTAATGACTCAAAACAAAAAAAAAAATCCGATCTATTATTTTTGGATATGTTATGTAAAAACACCTCAGCTTTCAAGAATAAATATAAAAAACAAAGCCATATAAACTATAAAAAACAAATACAATCAATAATTACAAAAACAAAATCCATTTTTCGCAAGCGTGAATTTTTTTTCGAAAAAGTTGAAATTCATTGACTTTAATTTGATATGTCGAAGCGATTGTTATTGCCATATTACGGCACCAAATGTCAACAAGTGAGCATTATTTTATGTGAGGGAATTGAAGACCCTTTCCTCAACCATTCATTCGGTGCCACTCGAAAGACACTGACATTCATATGATAAACGAACCAAATGCCGCGTTCTTTCTAACGGGTAATGAGAGAGGAGAGAGGAAATATTGCAATTTAAGCACCGTCATTCCTCGATTGATCTCAGATATTTGGATTAAATGTCAAACATTATCTTAATGAAAACCCCGCGTTCTGGTTGGTCGAATGGCATAAGTAATTTGTGCCTCTCAGTTTATCGATAACTAGCTGACACGGCAAACTTCGTCCCGCCAAAAATGGCTTTTTTGTTACCAATCCACTTGAAACATACACGTTTTCTGCCTAAGCGAACGTTTATGGGTTCAATCGCAGAACTGTTCATTGACTGATCTTCTAATCGAATCGTTACTATTTTCTTTTACTATAATTTTTAATTTTTTCTGTATTGTAGTGATTTTCAACACTTTTGGTTGGTTCGTCACTTTCCTTCCATTTTTGGAAGAATGTCGAGAGTGAGAATTGAACTCGTGAACTTTAGCGTGAGAGGTTCGGATGCTACCACTACATCAGCCTACGTTTCACTGTAAGTTTCGTAGTACTTCTACCAAAACCCGTCATAATAATATCAAATTATTTTCAGACACAATTCTCGTTCAAGTTTTTTCAATCACTTGCAAATAACATGCTTCTCCGTTAGATGTAATACATGTTGAAATACTGAAAATATAATGAAATGAAGCCATCGAAAATCGGACGATTCATTCCTCGAGTGTTGCGCTTACGAATGTTTTACACATCACCCAACACATTTGGCGATCCGATTTTATGTATATAGTTATAAGACATAGGAGTGAAAATCCATTTCCACTTTCGAACATATATCAATTTCGCCAGCACGAACATCAATTGTACTAACAACGCATGTCACGATGTAATTGTAAACATATGGGAATTAAATTTTCCGAATTTCTCATTTTCAATCGTAGTTTTCCGAAAATTTTCAATTATGATGTTCAGTTGTTAATATGGTTGATTGCAATATTTGTAATATTTTTGAGACCTTCCTTCTCATTCCAATGGATTCACATTATATTTCTTGTACCGTCGATGGGGGTGAGAATGGGTCTAAACGAAAAAAAGTTACTATTAGTAATCCATGCATTATACTTAACTGTAGTACAAATAGTTTTTGTTTATATATTTACACATCAAACTTTGATAAATTATTGAAAGTAGTGAAAATATGTCTCCTACTAAACGGTTCACAGCTTCCAAAAATATTCGCAATATTTGTCAAGATATTACTAATAGTAACTTTCTCCGTTGTTGACTCAATCTCACCCCCATCGACGGTACTCTTAAATCCTCACCTTCCAATTTTGGTTCCATTTGCTCTATTAATACTCGAGTTTGTGGTTTGTTTATCTGGGAACTTAGTTCCCGAGTTATGCAATCCATCTCCCCTCTTGCGAGGATGAGGAGTGTCGAGCCACCATAAAAATATTGCTTCTCCCCTAAAATCTTCACACGACAAATTTGGTTCCATTTTCTTGATTATTTCTCGAGTTATTTACTAAACTTATAACTATCGACCTTAAAATAAGTCATTTTAGAGACTCGTTGCCGCTGTCGTCTGGGCACCAGCTGGATGACCTGATGAATCGTGCCGGAAGTATGAGTTTCATCTTCTTTTTGGTTTGTTTACGAAGACTTTAAATTTTTCGATATATTCGTCTTCGATAGTTAAAATAAATGTTGTCAAAGAAGTTGGTTCATTCCGAAACTCAATCAATTTGTTTTCTTTAGATTTGTTTCGGTTGAGAATATCTCTTGACCTTTGACCAATGTTGTATTGGGTTAGAGCATCTTTGGTATGCTGAAAATTCAGCAAAAGAATGACACAGGGATTCTACTAAAGGGTTAATTGAAAAAAATGTGTTTGTTTTGAACAAAATTTTGCAATTGTACACCAATCTACTCTTATCGTTATTTACTAATTAATTATTATTTTGCAAACAAAGCTTTTTTCGAATTTATTATATTGAAACTGAATTTGTTGTTTTATTGGTCGTATATTGAAGGAAATTCGTTACTCCAATTTACGGAAGTAATAGTTTGAGTTGCGTGCTTTGCCTTTTTACCATGAACTTTCGCTAGTGTGGATTCATTAATTTTTTCATTTCATTCATTCATCAATTCAACATTTGTAGCATGGTACACAAATTCAGATATGCCGGCCTCTTGATTCTGCAAAGCTTTGGAACTGCTTCTTTTGGGCAACTATCCACAAGAGGCATTTGTAGGGTTCCACTGAGTGCTCAGACGTCGATAGAACTGGGATGATAAAAATCATTCCATTCTAGCGACGCGGCACTCAGTATTTTCTTCTTTGTTTTGGAACATGTCTTTTGTGGGAACGTTGAGCTGCATCCTCACCCAAAGGGGGAGTGAAAGAGCTGTTCCTGTTTCTGGTTTGAAACTCTGCAAAAGAGCAGGTGCTTTGTGTCCAAATATGGGTTGGACGGAAGGTCTGGCAAAATCAGGCACTTGGGATTAAAGGTGGATGGCCTTAATGATTGAGGCAATTGTTGCGCGTGATAATTGGCTTTAGAGCGTTATGTACTTGAGCACTTTTGTGGCAATTACATAACTACGACAAAATTGATCTAGCGCCTGACTGATCTGAGGATTTTGAAACTCTAAGCGGTCACTTTATCCTGGATCGGTGTGTTAGCGTAGAAACTTTGAAGTAGTGGCTAAGCTAGTGGCTCTATAAGGAGAAATAGGGAGTGAAATCGTGCTCATCGTGGTGAAACTCTCAGCTGCAAATTCCCGACATACCGTATTCAGTTAGAGCCGCTCCAGACCCCACGGCGCTGCGATAAGGTGCCAGGAAACCATAGCCTGAAGAGCGCGAAGCGCTGGCAGGGAACAGTAACAGCAACGACGACGACCGGCTTAAGCGGGAGGAAACCCCGCTGATCCAAGCATCAGCAACGTCCACGGCAGCGGAAGAAACTCCGCTAAGCAGAGCGACAGCGATATCGACGACAGCGGAAGAAGCTCCGCTAATCCAAACAGCAGAGAAAGTATATTGGACAGCGCACTCAAAAGGTCGTTAGTAACAAAACCAAAAACTATCCCATGCGCATGACGATATTGGTGCCGGTACGGTCGTGAAAACATAAGAGTAGCGATCGTAGCCGAGCGAGTTGATCGACCGGGATCATTGGCCCCCATGATGATAAGGTTACCCGGTTCGAACCCCAAATTTGACGAAATTATATATGATCATATACAACGAGTGAATTTACCTTACCTATCACGTACGTGTTGAATTGAATTGAAGTGCGATACCGAAATCCTAGGTCGCAGCGATGTATGTTTCCGCTGCATGAATATTAAATGGTTTATGAGATACGCACACAAATAACAACCACCCACCCCAATAATACAAATGAATGAAGTGTGTGGAGTGAGACGACGAATACTGTTGGGTGAAAGGAGAAAATAGATGGAAATGAGCACGGGATAAAAGCACGATTGATTAGGTGAAATTACTTGAGAGATGATGAATTAATAGAGAAGTTTAGAAAGGATTAAGAGCCAATCAAAGGATAGTGTAGTGAAGTTTAGGGAAAGAGGGGATAATTGGAGAAAAAGGGGAAATGAAGAAGTTGATTGATAAAATAGGAAATAAAGAATTGTAAATATGAATTGTTGAAAATTACTACCAAATATATGCATTTTTGTTTTAGAAGCTGGAAATTTAGTTAAAGCTCTTTGTTGTTTTGTGGGAAATTTATAGTTCCTGGAACTGGTTTGTGAAGGCATCACGATTTTCGAGCCTTGTTTCGAGCTTTTTTGGAGATTTTTGCTGGTTCCGGTTACCCAAGCGAGAAGGGAATACGGAGACCGTTGGTATTATTACCTGTGATGATAACGCAGGCAAAAGTGGGATCTATTTTGTCGATCTGAGGTCGATTGTTGCTGGCAACAATTGCCACAGCAATCAGTTCGTTTCCCAAAGTGCTTGGGACGGTCGAACCTGAAACCTTTCTGTGTTTGGGGGTTCAAAGGAAAAAACCTGCCCTTTGGCAGAGTCTCAGCTGGGCACCGAAACAGTGGTGAACGGCCTCCTTCGGGAGTGGCGCTTAAGCCGTTCACTAGAAACTCCCCCATTCATTCATACCCGACCGTCTTTTCATCCAGAAAAAAAAAAATTTATGTTGAACTTGTCAGAAAAGTTTCATCGTTTCGCCAATCAATTTTTTTACTGAAACAGTTATCCTTCCAATGTTTTATCTGTCTTCCATAATGCATGTTAAAACAGATGTATATCTCGTTCTGTGAATTTTATAGCGAGTGTTTTAAACTGACAGCCTAAATACCTTCTAATAAAAAATAGTTGTAAATAGTGCATTCGGATAAATGTTACAGTGGAGTAAATGTTCTATTCGTGTAAGTGTTACATTCTGAATCCTATCTCATCTGGGTATTTGTTACATTCGGATGAATATCTTTCAGGTTACTATCTTCCAGGTAAATGTTACACAATCGTTTCAAAACGTTCTCTAGAATATTCTAGCGTTGTACTAACCCACACGAAGACTGCTTCAAGTAGAATAGAATTCATTTCAGTATTCCAGCAGCAGCAAAATTGTGTATCCTCCAGCTGCTACTGCTGTTATAATTTCGGTCCCCGCAAAATCCAATCGGCAACCTTTTATCTTCACTCAAGAGTTCCACAAAAACCACACACTTTTCGCTAGCCTTCTAGCCGTTGTCTCTCGTGTTGATCCACTGATGAGCCGCGGGGATTTCCACAAGAAAAGTGAGCGCCACTAAATTGTGAGCAGCAGTCTCTGGTGTGAAGGTGGCTGTGTATTGCTGCTGCTCTGAAATATGAGCATACAATATTTCCATGGCCCCGCTTTCGACCAAACCTATTAAGGTACAGTTTCGGAACGAGGATGAGACATAATGGAAGAGGCCACAAGGACGGCAGACAACCCCGACACCTGCAATCAACGCCTTCCACGCTTTACGGCCTTATGATTATTATCGTCATTATCGTCGTTAGTCGGTTTTTGGAAAAGGTATGTAAAGAGATTCGTACCGCTGCTGCTGATGGTGCCACTTCTGATGATGCTGATGTGGTGGATCGGTGGGATGTGTAACATGGAAAGATAAAGGTGATGCTATTTACGGGGTCTTGCACCCATTGAAATGGGAGATTATTCGAAGCGCAGAGGAAGTGAAGGTTGTTTTGCTCAGGCTTTCTGAAGAACGTATTCTATTTCCAGGCTTCCAAGAGTTTGAACCACACGGCCGATGATGAGTTGGAAGGAACCATGCACCGCGGAGGGAGCCCAGAATTATCGTTTCCCGCCTCGAGGCGCACAGCTGCTTGGTTTCCAGCATCGCACATGAGTCTTTATAGTAGTAAGCCTCGCAACAATCCAATATTTTGCATCATTTTGCATCGTAATAAATTGCCTTCCGCCCGACGGCTCTCGAGAGTCGCCCTGTTGCGAATACAATCACGAAAACACAAACACAAAGCAATTTCCTTCAGCTCGAATTGCTGAATTGCTCCGGTCGACAACAAATTTGTGAGGAAATAGATTTTTAATGACCACTACTCTCGGTAGCAACCGTTGCCCAAGAGATGGAAACAAAAAGAAGGATTTTTGGCCGACTAGGAAGCGCTGCTAACAATCTTTCACATCATTGCAACTCACTAATTGACAGTTTTGGTTCATTTCGATTTAGCTATGCAGAAACTGCAGCTTGTTTGAGCGGATATTTAGTAGAATTGATCGATCCATGACTTCCTGAAAGCAATGTTTTGAAGAAGTTCGGCCTGTTGGGCAATTGGTTGAAATGGCGTTTAATCTAAAATTAATCAAATCACCTCTTTTCTATTTTTATATTGTTATATTTCTCTCACAGCTCTCGACTCGAATACAAGACCCAAGAAATGAAGTTGCATAAAACAAAATCCTATAGTTTATCCTATATTCTATGATGTTCGAGGCATCTATGATCACGTGTTTCACTACATTTTGTGTGCTAATCATTGCTCTGACAACGCGATAAGATATCAATAACGCGATGTGTTTTGGTAAAGTTTTTGAACGTATTTTTTTGGCTCATTATGTTTCTTGAAGCATTTTTAACGAAGAATTTGCATTTTTTGTCGGCTTCAAAACTCGGTTGGTCGTAGTATGTGTTAACTCCACACGATGTAAGTACTATTTTGGAAGTTTAATTTTGCTTCGGATGGACTTATAAAAATTGTCCCGCACTCAGCACTTGAATTTTTCACCCGAAATCCCTCTTTTTGGATTTTTTCTCAATATTACCCCAAAATTTTAATTAAAATTAACTGTTATTTGAAGTTGTGCCCTTTCATTGATAATGTCAATAATTTCTTGTGGATATGCCCACCCAGTTTGATCGATCATTCAAGAACAACTGGGCAGGATATAACTGCCTCAACTCCCGTGAGGAATTCATTATACGGCTTCGTTATAGGAAAAACAAATTTAACCAACATTTCGTCAGCTTTGCAAGCGCAAAGAAGATGCATGGCTGATGTTGGAATTTGTATTTTTATCAGAAACTGGTAATTGTAGTGTTATTTTGTTATAAACGGTTCTTTATATATAATATTTTAGAGATTACAATATTTTTTATGTTATTTTGGGACTGCGGTACCGAGTAGTGAAAATGGTTCATCTCTGGGAAGGAGGCCTGAAAAAATTACGAAGAATGTAAAACAATGTAAACTTTAAACTTTGCCCCATTGCCCCTCCCCCTTTTCGGTTTTTTTTTTTTTGGAGAAACAGAGTTTAAAAATGAACTCAGCGTATCCGGAAACCTCAGTCTACCACAAAAAAATAGGTTTTTTGGTTCAAAAATCTGAGTTTAGGCTGCCCAAATTTTCTCAGGGATCACTGTGCGACCCCTCGAATCTGTTACAACAAAAAAAAAAAAATACGGTGACGTTTGTTAATCTGATTTCTACATTTCTAAAACATCATTTCAGTCATATCGATTTCGTTTTCAATATTTCTATTATTTTTTTACCTTTTTTCAAATGCCTTTCTATTTAGAATATAAAAATTTAAAAAAAATAGAATTTGCCTTTCTATCATTTTTTTTCGTGGCTGAAGATTAGTAATTATAGAAGGAAAAGTTATGCATGTGAACAGAAATATATTTCACACGTGTGCAGGGGGCTACTCATTAGAATAATACGATAACACATGTTTGTAGTATAATGTTGCAATATTTGATTGAATATGCTTACCGAAGTATGGCAACCTTGACTAGCTCGGAATTGGTTTTTTTTTCGATCCATTTTGCAGCAATGTTTGAATCGAATGATCTTTAGGGCAATTCGTTCGCCGAACGTTTCTTTTGGTAAACTAAATGTGGCATGCGCTTTGTGGCATGTTACACGGTCTTGTTGAAGCCACAATTCGTCCATATCAAGGACATCGTCAACTTCGCGTTCTTGAAGGCTAATAACATTTTTGAAGCAAACGGTCCATGTTGGGCCCATAAAGCGAACCTGACAGTGACTTTTTCAGAATGCACGGGTATATTGACAATAGCACAAGGATTTTCTCCACTTCAAATACCGCAGTTTTGTTTATTAACATTTTCATTTAATCAACAATGAGTCTCATCGCTGTACAAAAGTTTCTTGTGAAAAGCGCTATGAATTTCTCGAATCATGGTTTTCGTTGAAAAACCTTGAGAAGGCCTTGATAAAGGCCATTTCGAAAGCTTCGTTGACACTGCACCACAGAGTTCAGTTTATTCGCATCTATCGACGATAAAATTTTTATTCTTCTGTTCTTTGTTAATCGATAGAGGGTCGATTCATTCGTCTCGGAAACGATGAAATTTAATTGGTTTTGGCCTTAAACTAAAAAAGTGTATTCACCTCTAGCCTTGGAAAAGGCCTATTATAAAATCAATCAATGTAGAGTGAGAGAGAGAGAGACCCCCCTAACGATGAAAGAAACCTGTGTCACGTTGCTTGATTTGGTAGTCCATGTTAGGGAACCACCATGCGTTCTGCATAACTTAAGCTTTGTCTTTGATTTCTATATAGGGGGGTCACTCTACGAAACATGTAACGATTTATCAAGAGTTTTCAAACGCATATTACTCAAAATGGTTATTGCGACATATGTTGTGTTATATATCATTAGACAGGAAATTTATCCAGAATTTTTTTTTTTTTGAACAGTGAATATAGTAAAAAAAAGTTAACAATTTGACGATTTACTTGGGTACTTTACGATTGCACTATCCACTCGCTTCCCTAACCGACGCAACGAGCGATCTTTTTGCCTAGATTCGGCCGTTAGCTCGTAGCTCATGTGAGTTGGTGCGTAAAATGAATTATTCTCCATTTGCCGATAATAGGCATTAATTTTATATTATACATACAGTCTAATCAACTTGTGCTCAATTCATGTTTTTATCGTGTAGATCTCACTACTAACTGTTTGTGTAATTGTGGCCCAGGATGTCATAATATCGAGTATGTTGTGTGGTTATGTAGAAATGCAATAAAAGAATTTAAATGGCTGCTGATTTAGAAGATCAAAAGGGTATACCCACGTAAATCATATTATGATAGCTTGAGTAGTCGCGATCTTTCAGGGCTATAAAGTTATTACAAACAATGTTCCGGATAACGCGGTAACGAAGGAGATAATGCTATTTTTATCTATAATATATTTTTGTAGTCATAGATTGATTTGACTCAGGCTTATATTTATGTTGGTCTTAACTATTTAGACTTGTGTTTAAAAATGATACATGATGACTCTTTGTCTTCTTCTGCATGATTGAATAAACAAAAGAAAAGGGTAGTAATGGTTTTAATGATATTTTTGTGTACATTTTTGAACAGAATGCTGTACCGAATTCCACCACGCTATGTCATCTAACCCGTTAAAAGGATACAAGTACATACAGGAAACGGGTTTTCCAGGGCATCCATTTGATGTATCAAAAGAGAAAAAAAATACAGATTTTGAACAATGAAAAACTCAATCCAAATGTAATTACTACACACAATCACAGTCCTATGTCAAGATCCCGTCCGTGCCCCTCGATTCAGACCCATAAACTTTTTTGTATTAAAAGGGCTTCCAACTTGGAAGTTTCGTATGTCGTCACGGTATCCGAACCCACATTTCGTGTCAAAGAGAACACCTAGAGGTCTATGGGAAATAAAATGCTATTATTTTAACGTCATTTTAACAAATGAAATTTTAATAAAAAATAAGATTTCTTTATATTGCAATAGCTTTTTGTGGGTCTCCAAATCGATTAGTGAGTTTCGTGAATCAATCATGAAACTACTGAGCAATAAGCTCAATAAGTTTTTTTTTTGCAATAGATTGTTAGGAAGTGTCCGAATCAACTGGTGCAAGAAAACTTTCAATCAACCATGAAGAAGAATTAACGTGTTTCGTGGTGCAACCGATATTTAGTTTTTCAAGAAGACTGAATCCTCCGTCAAAATATTTAGGTAAGATGGCTTTTTTTCTACATTCATTAGCTTTTAAAGGTTCTAAGCACAGAGTGAAAACCTTAACTGATTCAGATTTCCATGAGGCAACGGCTCAGGAGTGCAGAATATGGCTTGACAATCACTTGGTCTTCGAGGGACCCCATTCGCACACAATATTTCCGTTTGCAGATTAACGAAAAACGTCTGGTTAGATTGAACTATTGATAACGACTGATTTTCATTTCTAGTTTACATATTACACTTCATGATGTTCTTGGTATGGATGTGAAGTTAAACGACATAAACGATATTCCCATTACGATAAGTTGACCTAATTGGAACTGGATTCTGTGATAGCGACGGTCTTCAACAGACGTAGCACTACGTCTTCCATAAAAGGTGACAAGTCAGGCAACGCTTTTATGAAATAGTCTCAACGTTAAAAACTATTTTAGAGCGAGCGGATTATATTGATATGCCTACCAATCCCATCGTTCATTACCCAAGATTAGTTTGGAACGCAAAACATTTTCTTAGTCCGCAAATGGCTCAAACTGTAGAAAAGTGGTAGCATTTATTCTGTATATCTCTGTGCTTACGAAGTGGCACATTATTTCTATATCGCTATGATCAGCCGCGCGCATATGTAGTAAACAAGCGATACAACAAGTGAAAATATTGCAATTCAAACTCCGCCCGTTTGCAATACATTGCAACGGGCCAAAGTGTTTCTTTTACACAATCCCACATCAGCCAGCAAACAGTCAACAATCTGACGCAACGATGTCACACACGACGGCTTCGCTTCAAACGAAGCACCAGAGCACAATAATTTCGGAGGGTCAGGGAGGGTGTGTTGTGATTGAAAGATTCACAATTTCAAATCTTAGGTAAATGAAATGATTTGGTTCATGCCATCTGGTGGAGAGTGCTTGTGTAATTTTGCATTACACGCGCACATTGTTGTTGTTTTTATTATATTGCGTCTTGTTTATTGGCTATGTGGAATAATGGTGGTAATGAACTGAGTGTGTTTGTGGCGCGATCATCATCAGTACGAAAATGATAATTTAAGGTTCCTGATTTAACACTAAACCTACCGATGTTTCATTGTATACCTATTCCTTCTACAGCGGGTCAAGTGACCCTTTATGAATACACTCTGTCCAACTTCTATAAGACCAGGTGATGATCTTGCTGCTTTGTGTCATTGTAAACAAACAATGCTTCAATTCATTTTTTAGTGTGTAGGTATTGGTGACTACCATACACTGCATGATTTTTATATGTGTGTGTGCAAAGCGCTGAGTGTAAACGAATGTTTTCGTATTTTTCAACTGTCAAGTTTCTATAAGACCAGTTACATTTTCCGTTGTTTCAGTTGGTTTGGTGTTATAGTCTAATGTTTGTTGTTATTATAGAATAAGGTTTGATAAATCTGGAAAATGTCTAAGGGAAAAGTGCGCACGGAGAGAGAAGAAAGACAAATCGATGCATTTCACCAAGAAAATGTTGGTATCAGAGAAATTGGACGATTCCATGAAGTAGTGCTTAATTAGTCGGCGAATCCCTAAGGATATGGTAAGAAGAAGAGAGCTCCATGTAAATCGAAGCTCTCTGACCGGGATAAGCGGGAAATAGCTAGAACAGGTTCGAATACCTCAAAATCGCATGTACAAATAAAGCAATATTTCAACTACTCAACTACTCGGGTGACAATTTGTCAAATTTTGGTAAAAAATCCTCTTATAAAGAAGGCTTAAAAGGCTAAAGCTCCTCATCTTACACTATCTCACATAGGAAGACGTCTATATTTTGCCAAAGCTTACATGAACCGACAGGGGGACATGGTATGTTGTGACAAAGAATGTTTCCAAAAGAATAAATTTTGCAATACCTCATAACGAAAAGTTCTTCAATGCATAGGTTATCTTCACTGACGAAAAAATTCAATTTGGATGGTCCTGATGGTTTCAACGAGTACTGGCGTGATTTACGGAAGGAGGAACTGTATATTCCAACCAAGATTTTTGGTGGAGTCTCGTGCATGGTGTGGGCGGGATTCTGTGCAACCGGAAAGCTCAAGATAGCTTTCACATCATTGAAGGATTACATACATGGTCTGAAATCTTCTCTCCTACCGTTTTTGCGTGGATAACATCACAAAAAATTCACATTCCAGCAAAATAATGCTACTATTCATACCAGTAGGGAAACGAAGCAATGGCATAAGGGCCAAAAACTTAATTTTTTGGACTGACTGGTTCGCTCTCCAGACTTGAATCCTGTTGAAAATCTTAGGGGGATCCTTGTACGCAGAATCCACACTAAAGGAAATCGGTAGATCGCGATTGAATCGCCATTTTGAAAAATGGAAAATATCGAGAAATCCGTTCAGAAAAAATTGGTAAATAGTATGACAACACGAATTTTCCAGGTTATTAGCCCAAAATGGCAAGGTTGCCAATTATTGGCAATAGTTTTGAATTATCCATTGATACTACAAATGAATTTTGAAATGGTCTTATAGAAACTTGACAGCTGAAATTATCATATTCAAGTACAATAAATAAACAAACAATTCTTTTGAACGAAATTGACGTTAATTATGCTTTATTATAAGTATTCTACAATGTATGAATATATCTTTTTGAAACTCTAACTGTTTGTGTTGCAACGAAATATACTCAGGGTGGTCTTATATTTATTTATTTATTTCCATCTAGCTTGATGCCTTAATGAAATGTTTCATGATGAGGAAAAGCCCTTTCGAGTTAACGTACTCATGAGCGCATAAAAACCTCATATCTTTTCGTGTTTGAAAAACAATAAAATAACAATAAATTTACAATAAACGGTTAAGTTGAACTAGAACATACATAAAAACATATTGCACATCAAGTGATCAAAAAATAAAATCAAATGGTAAAGTTAATATCTTCTGCTCAACAGTCTGCGCTGAAATATTGCCGCTGAAGTATTGAAGTCGAAATGCTCATAAACTTCGTGAAACCTTGCCGCCATAAATCTGATTGGGTCGTGTTGTCCATAACCTGCATCACGTGCATCAAGTAGTAGGAAGTCTCTTCGTCTTAGAACTCTCTCCGGTGCGCAAACGTTGAATTGTGACAATA
Organism: Toxorhynchites rutilus septentrionalis; assembly: GCF_029784135.1. NCBI lineage: Eukaryota > Metazoa > Arthropoda > Insecta > Diptera > Culicidae > Toxorhynchites > Toxorhynchites rutilus. Next base: position 182,825,405 of record NC_073744.1, on the reverse strand, counting down.
TTTCCGCTGCATCGGTTTCACCCAACAAAATTTTTGCAACAAATACAGCTTGAGCGACAGATCTCCTACGTTCCAGTGTATCAAGTCCAAGCAGCCTACATCGATGTTCATACGGTGGTAAATTAACGGGATCTCGCCAAGGAAGGTTGCGTAGAGCATATCTCACGAACTTTCTTTGTACTGACTCGATTCTATTTATCCAGGTGCTATGATATGGACACCACACGATAGCATTTGAATCTAAAATCGAGCGTACAAGTGCACAATACAGTGATCGAAGGCAATGAGGATCGCGAAATTCGTTGGCTATTTTAAAAATGAAACCTAATTGTCTATTGGCTTTTGCGATGATTCCATCGTAATGAAGGCGGAACGTGAGTCCTGAATCAAGGATAACTCCCAGGTCACGTATATGATTAACGCGTACAAGAGGTTGGCTGGAGATGTTGTAGTCGTAGGTAATCGGATTCAATTTCCGATGAAACGATATTACATTGCATTTCGAAATGCTTATAGTTAATAAGTTTTTGGAGCACCATTCTTCAAAAGTATCAATCCATTGTTGCAAGAGAAGACAATCTTCAATATTGTTTACTATTATGTATATCTTGACATCGTCTGCGTAGAAAAGGCGGAATCCTGGCGGTAGTAATTCCGATAATTCATTCATAAAAATTGAGAAAAGGAGTGGGCCTAAATTGCTTCCCTGTGGAACGCCGGATTTGTTGGAAAAATATTCTGACGATTCCGATCCAATTTTGACACATAGTCTGCGGTTTGTAAGGTATGCTTCGAACCATTTGATGAGATCACTAGAGATTCCGAGTTTATTCAGTTTTAAAAGTAGTATCCTATGATCGACTCGGTCGAACGCTGCTTTGAGATCGCTATATATCACGTCAACTTGTGAACCGGCATCTAGACTACTTAAGCAAAATGAAGTGAACTGCACCAGATTTGTGGAAACAGATATTTTAGGGTAGAATCCATGTTGATCAACTGATATATAATTTTTACAGCTCCGGAACAATACATCATTAACAATTATCTCAAATACTTTCGAGCAAGCGCATAAAGAGGTGATGCCTCGTTAATTTTCAACATTCTGCTTATCACCTTTTTTGTGGACGGGGAACATCACAGACAACTTCCAACTAAATGGAATTCTGCCTTCTTGAAGCGACATATTAAAAATCAGTGTTAATGGATGCACCAATGCGCTTGAACAACGTTTCAAAACGCAGGAGAGAATTCCATCCGGGCTAGCTGATGTAGAGTATTTCATCTTGACAATAGCAGATTCTACCTGTTCATGGGTAACAGTAATACCTGTCAGTTCACAGACATTGTTTGGTGTGTCTCTACAAGCAACATCTGCCTGTTCATCGGTAGCGATGGAGCAATTGAATGCGCTTTTGAAATGTGTAGCGAAAAATTCGCTTTTTTTCAGAAGGGTATCGAGCTGATTCGGAATCCAGGAACATTTCTACCGGTAGTCCACTTTCTTTCCGTTTAGTGTTTACGAAATTCCAAAACCGCTTCGGATTACTCCGTAGGTTGTCTTGTGCACGAATAGTGTAACGTTTGTACAGATATCGGTTGTAAATTCGGTAATCGTTGCTGGCGCGTGCAAACTGTAGCTTATAGAAGGGACAACGAGTTCTACAATACTTCCGAAGTGTTCTCGACCTTGTACGTTTTAGGCATCGCAAACGTGCATTTCCCCAGGGTGGCTTTTGAGATGGTCTGCGTGTAGGTACATTTTCTGCTAAAGCAGTGTTAACGATACATGAAAAAAGACTCACAGCCTGATCGATGTTGGTTGATTGTTCTAAAAACGTCCAATTTGTTTTGTGAAAAACTTCGCTCAGCGTGTTATAGTCAGCTTTTTGGTAGTTCAACTCGGGTTCGTTTGTATATTGCTCGAATACGGTTGGAATAGGAACTTCAAGCTCGACTGATAAGGCGGGATGGTCAGTGTCGATGGTAGTTAGCGGTTCTATAGCTTCTGATAACTGACATTGCCCTATTAGAGAATCTGATATCAGTACTAGGTCGAGGAGTCGTTCATTTCTATTCAGGATTCTATTTGTATTTCTTTGTATTTGCCAACAGATGATTTCCATCCCAATGACATTAGTACTTAAACTAACTTAAACTAACAACACAAATTTTAAAACTGACAACACCGTAAGCTAACAAAAAAATCGTCTAAATTCGCGCTTATTCGATTCTTGTGATACATTGAAATCAAACACAAAGTAACACTTATTGAAAACACGACACATACTCCGCACTGGTTCATGTAGGCCATAGTTCGTTCTAGCATGAGGTATGATGAAAAATGAGTGTGATCGTAGATGACGACGACGGGTGTTAATGTGCAGCTTACTGAGCAGTATAGGACAATCGATATTGCCCTGCAAAAGATTTGCAACGAAGCATGCTTTCGTTACCTTGCGTCTCGCGGCCAATTGTTCCAGGTTGATGAGCTTACACCGGCTTGTGTAGCTTGGCAAATTCAAAGGATCCCTCCAGCTGAGGTGACGAAGTGCAAACCTGATGAATTTCCTTTGAACAGATTCAATGCGTTGTGTTCCATTTTGGTAGTGCGGTGACCAAGCAATGGATGAGTAGTCCAGGATAGGACGCACAATTGAACAATATAAGGCTTTTAGGCAGTAAACGTCCTTAAATTTTTTGGCAAAGCGAAAAAGAAACCTCAATTGCGAAGTGGCTTTAGATACAGCATATGTGACGTGATCTTTGAAACTCATTTTAGCGTCGATCAGAATCCCCAAGTCCTTGACTATTGATTCGCGTTTGAGTTGTACGCCTGCCAATGTGTAGTCAAAGCAGAAGAGTGTGTGTTTACGCCCGAATGAAATAACGGAGACGTTAGACACCATTCGGCAAAAGCTTCCAATTGTTGTTGCAGGAATAATGCGTCTCGCGGTTGCTGTATCACGTAGTAGAGCTTCAGGTCATCGGCATACGAGAGTTTCAGACATTTCATAGTGAAGTTGACATCGTTCATGTACAGCAGGAACAAAAATGGTCCTAGGTGACTGCCCTGCGGAACACCAGACCAAACCGGAAACGGTGATGAAACATGATCTCCAATTTTGACTGCCATGCTACGACCAGTGAGATACGATCGGATCCAGATGACCATTTGGTTACTCATTCCAAGTTTGTCAAATTTAGCTACTGCTATTCGATGATTCATCTTATCAAACGCTGCGGATAAGTCGGTGTAGATAGCGTCTACTTGTAGTCCATTCTCAATTTGATGTATCACGAACGAGGTGAAGCACGTCAAGTTAGTGGTCGTGGAACGCTTAGGCATAAATCCGTGTTGTTCCAATGAGATATACTGTGAACACCTTTGCATTAACGCCTGAAGCACGATCAGCTCAAACAACTTCGAGGTGGCACATAATGCAGCAATACCTCGATAGTTCGAAACGCTCCGTTTGCATCCTTTCTTATATACTGGAAAAACATACGACTCTTTCCAGCATCTCGGGAATACACCGGAAGATAAGGACAGATTGAACAGTGTCGCTAGAGGTGACGCAAGTGTGTCTACACAACCTTTCAAGACGAGTGATGGAATGCCGTCCGGACCACATCCTGTGGAGGTTTTCATGTTCTTAGTTGCTGCAATTACCATGTCGTCAGTGATAACAAAATCCAGCTCAGAAGCAAGAAGTCGAGGTACGTTTCTGGTAGAAGCAGCAACATCCTGCGGATCGATGTGTTCATTGACAAACACATTACTGAACTGAGAGCGAAACAGGTCAGCGATGTCGGTAGTCGTATCAGCTTCCAATAAACCGTTGGTCAACGTAGATAGTAGACCGGATTCCTTACGTTGGTCTTTGACGTAACGCCAAAATCCTTTAGGATTTACCTTAAGGCGTCTCTGCAGACGGTCTTGATAAGCACTGAAGAGACGATTATTGAGCTGTTTATACTCAGCATTCGCATTCTATTTTCTTTTGCTTCAAGCCATTCAAACTGAAACCATCCAATAGTGCAGCACATGCAATAGAAGTATGTGATCTCATCACATCTCCCGTTAGATAGTTTGAAGTGATGGGGCTCCATACAAGCCCAGGTTGGTTGTAATCCCCAAACAAGAGTGCGTGATCCAGTGCATGGAGTTCCGACATAATAGCACTGATAGATTCAATATGTTTGTTTACACTGCGTAAATCATTTCTGCGATCAGGTGATAAGTATAGCACACCAATACTGATTCGAAAGTTGGATAGCCTCAGAGTCACCCAAAGATGTTCAAGACAAACGTCGATGGGAGTACGATCAAGACAGCAGTTCAGCGAAACTGAGACGGCGATAAGTACTCCACCACCTCTTGTTTTCGTGCTATTGGAGCGGTTACGATCTTTCCTGAATACAATGTAAGAGTCACCGAAAGCTGGGCAGAGCATATCCTATCGTCGAGCCATGTCTCGGTGAGGACAATTACGTCGTAGCGCGATTCAGTGACTGCCAGAAAAAAGTCGTCGATTTTTGTACGCAGACCTCGCACGTTCTGATAGTAGATTCCCAGGTTTCCCGGCAATGATGTATTGAGGGAAATACTACGATGCTCGGAGACAGGTTCGGATAGGGAATCTTCATCCAAACGTTCGATGTTGGTAGGATCCTCCGTACGAACCTCCATAGACTCATTGATGAAATTCTGTTCATGACTTGTCTGAAATTGTTGAGTACTACTGAGGGGAGGTGCAGTATCATTGGATCTGTAACACGAAGAGGGATCAGGCAGATGGACGTTACAAGAATACGCATACTTGCCTGTGCGAGGGGGTAGGGACATCCCTTGACCGACCGCGACCGAAGGACCAGGATGAATTTGAAGGCAGGAACTATTGTGGCAAGAACTATCTAGATGCTCGACTTGGTCGGGTGGCTTAGGATCTCCCTTAGTGCTGTAGGCAGAACGTCCTGGGTTTAAACTATGGCAGCTGATGGTGGCTTCCTCACGGCAATCAGTGGTGAGTCTGGATTCACGGAAGATAGCCTGCGAAATTTTTGGGAACCGTAGTCCTCGAACTGGCGAAACATAATTCCTTCAGGCCACGTCTTCGGGTCAAGCGCTTTGCTCTTGAAGAGCAAAAGAGAAGACTTCAAAGCCGGATCGAGACCAACTTTGAATGAGACGAACGACATGTTGGTGGTATCCGTCCCTCTAGCTACCAACTTCACCACATTAGGAGCGTCGTCTATTTCCAAATTAGCTTTCACCATTGCGGAAATCGCTTCGTTAGTGACACCTGGTTGGATGCGCGATAGATACAGCCAGAACTTGCTAGCCGGTTTTTCGCTGACAGGTACGGATATAATATTCGAGCTCAGCTGCTTCAAGCCAGATTGGCACTCAGACGATGGACGTACTGACTCCAATTCTCGAGGTCGTTTGGTAGTACGTATCGATTCACTAGTCGTCGGCCATCGATTGCACTGTGGGGGCTGCAACGTCAGGGCGGGCTTCGAAGAAATCTTCCTTATTTCCGCTTGCAGACTGTTGATGGATTCGGAGAGCAAAGTCAATGGTGATTTTTCATCCACAGTTTTTGTAATGGCTCGAAGATGCGAGTTGTTGAATAAATCTGCACATTTATCGCACATCCAGAAGAGGTTCTTTCCATGAGTTGTAAAATAATTCATTAGGGCACGTGACACATTAGTGCAGTTCATGTGAAACATGCAACCACAGTAACCATGGCAAGTAACACGGTCGAGACCAGTAATAGGCCGGCTGCATTTGGCGCAATTATTTTCCATGCTTTAGGATGGTGACACAAAGCGCCTAACAGTATACTGCGTAGTACACGATTTGCGTTTGATAAAATCTTGCACGCAACAATGGTGCGAAAGTGCGACAATAGACAGAAAAACTGTTGACGAGGCGGTGGCGGTGGTGAGGAAGTTGTTTGTTGTTTTGATAGCAACTTCGCAGGAAATTTACCCAACACGTATTATACACGATCAACAATGAAATCGGACTGAACTTCACTTAAGATGCGTCAAAAAGAACACTAACAGCTTACTCAACAATGAATTACAAATTAAAATGTGCAGTAGAACGGTTTTAAAATTGAATGAAAGATTCGCTCGGAATAGCGTACAGTTGCGATACAGCAGTGATGCCAGAAATTATAGAAGTTGGACAGAGTGTATGTCGGTTTGGCATAGAATGGCTGAAGAGGAACCCAAAGAAAAGAAGTCTTGGCCTCACACTCATACATTGCTGTTGTTGGACGCGTTGCTAAATGTAGATTGAAATGGTTCCCATCAAGTGATTTTTATATTTGATGAATGAAGAGTCAACCATCTTCATCTGATTCTGCGCAGCCACAGTTTTTCTCAGCACCACTAAAATTTAATAAAAAAAAATCGATACAATCTTATAATATCCATAATATCCGAAGGGCTAAACAAGCGAATTGAATAAAATAATTCTGTAATCCTACGTAAGAAAAACGGACGTATCCCGGACACAACCCGCTTCTTTTCCACAATATATTCATACAAAAATCAGCAAGAACGTAGTTGCGCACCTCATAAAATCGACATCAGTTTTTTTATTTTCAGCAAAAAGAAAGGTTTGCTGGAGTACCCGATTTTTTGTTTTTTTTTAAATTCAGCCAAGACAATGTGTATACTACCTCAACGAAGCAAAGATTTTTTCTGACTTCTCACATAGCACTGATTACCATTAACAACCCAAATTAAAGGGTGTGTCACATCAAATTGCATCACGGAAAAAACGCTGTAGAAATTCGCCCAGTAGACCGATCCTTTTGAAAATTTTAGACAGTAAAATAAAAACTCTTAAACAACTTTTGGCATTTACTTTTTATTCATACTTCGAGCCCAAGCCCGTATGCTCGCACCTTCCTCTTTACCCCGTCCATAAGGTTCTGTACAACGTCAGGTTGTACTTTTTTATGAACAGAAATCCATTTTCTCTTGAAGTCCGCCTCCGATTTGACAACTTTTGGGTTCTTCCGGAGGGCCTGCTTCATAATCGCCCAATATTTCTCTATTGGGCGAAGCTCCGGCGCGTTGGGCGGGTTCATTTCCTTTGGCACGAAGGTGACCCCGTTGGCTTCGTACCACTCCAACACGTCCTTTGAATAGTGGCACGAAGCGAGATCCGTCCAGAAGATGGTCGGTCCCTCGTGCTGCTTCAATAGTGGTAGTAAGCGCTTCTGTAGGTACTCCTTAAGGTAAACCTGCCCGTTTACCGTGCCGGTGATCACGAAGGGGGCGCTCCGCTTTCCGCAAGAGCAGATCGCTTGCCACACCATGTACTTTTTGGCAAACTTGGATAGTTTCTGCTTGCGAATCTCCTCCGGAACGCTGAATTTGTCCTCTGCGGGGAAGAACAACAGGCCCGGCAGCTGACGAAAGTCCGCTTTGACGTAGGTTTCGTCGTCCATTACCAGGCAATGCGGCTTCGTCAGCATTTCAGTGTACAGCTTCCGGGCTCGCGTCTTCCCCACCATGTTTTGCCTTTCGTCGCGGTTAGGAGCCTTCTGAACCTTGTATGTACGCAGGCCCTCCCGCTGCTTGGTCCGCTGGACTTGACAAATTCAGCTTATTGGCGACATCCCGGACCGAACTTCTCGGATCACGTCTAAACTGCTTAACTACGCGCTTGTGATCTTTTTCACTGACGGAGCATCCATTTTTGCCGATCTTCACCTTCCGGTCGATGGTTAGGTTCTCGAAGTATCGTTTTAGTACTCTGCTGACCGAGGATTGGACGATTCCCAGCATCTTACCGATGTCCCGATGTGACAACTCCGGATTCTCGAAATGAGTGCGCAGGATTAATTCACGACGCTCTTTCTCGTTCGACGACATTTTTCCAAATTTACGAAAAATTGACAGTGAAGCATGGCCAATGTGATCTATACACTCTTATCTGATTATAAGCAAAAGCTGAAGATATAATTCCTAAAAATTAAATTTCTACAGCGTTTTTTCCGTGATGCAATTTGATGTGACACACCCTTTATATATGCACAGAATATCCTTAAAAATTGAACTGAATTGAACAAAGATGTTTGGTAACGAATCCGATCCATAAATAGCTAGGGCCAAAAACAAAGCAAAGCAATATCACGTTTCATCAACCTTGATGGACCTGGATTGCTTTGGAAAATCAAAGCATTAAGGGTTTGTAATTGCCAATCATTTGAAAGTGTTTCAGAATTCAGTGGAAATGATACTGGAATGATTCCATGCGAACCACTGACCGTCTCCATTAACTCCGAAAATATACCAGGAAAGCCCCAAAACATTCACTCTGTTCCGCTGAACACTTGAAACAACAACACGCTGGACACAGTCACTCATCGAGCAGCGGCCTCCTCTAACTACACACTACAGGTCAATAAACAAGCAGTACTTCTCAAGCGCGGGTGCAACCAACCGTCACAAATTCACAAATCACGTTTCCGACAGTTGCGAGGCCTCAGTCCTTGACAGCGATGGATCGTGTGGATGGATGGATGGGACACGGGGAAAACTAACCTATTAGATACTTAAGTGTGCCATCCACAGCACGTTCACTGAACCGTCCTTGAATCGGACCGGGCCCCGCTGTGACCATCCACCCATCCTCTCTCAATCTCTCACCGCCCTATGGTCCTGGCTGAATAGAACATATCATCATAGAGGGACTGCCAGGAAGATGATGACGGTGATGATGAGCGTGTTTTTGACTTTTCATCACTATTGTATGCATTCATCCCAGCCGGCCTCCTCAATCTCAATCACTGGGCGTCGAGTTCAGCTGGGAAGCGGCTGAACGGTTGTATCCGACCGAGCGTTGTAGATGTGATGTTAACATGTGACTGCTGCGATGATGAATATCTGCTCTCTCTCTCTCTCGCCTGGTGTGATCTTTAAGGGCCGATTGAAGCCGGAATATACGCACACGCTAGAGACAAGTGCTGCGGAATCACACCATAGGCGATAACAACCGACCGATGGTATTAAGAACAGCGTGTTTCCATCGTGGTTCTAGCCTAGCCTAGCAGCTTTGTGTCACCGGGAAATGGATGCCCATATTCCACACAAACAAAAACCATATGTGCTGTCCGGAATTCCCAGAGATGAAGCGACTGCCATATTCCGATCTAATATACTCCAAATTGCTCTCCCAAGTCCAAACAAATTTATTAACTAAACTGTGTGGCAGTTTATTTCGACTGGACATAAAAAATACTAGAACCGAACCGAGAGACTATCTCCCGCCCGTCCGTTATTTCGAAACCCTTCCGCCCTCACTCTCCTCTCTCGTACTTTGTGTTCGATCACCGTTCGAAAGGTCAGTTCCCATTCCGGTCCAGCATGAGTGCTTCCGCCGGGTGATAACCATTTAGTTTATGTTTATTCCAAAATTGATGACCACAAACCTCTCCGGGTCTGTTTCGGTTCCTTCTTTGGAAGAGCTCGGAGAGGGTCATTTATTATAACATTTTATTCCCATTTCGGACCGGGCGTGCACAGGAAAAGGAGGAGTGCTTTCTCAAACGTTGCGCTTTTCCGCTTGGGAACGCGCGATGCAGCTTCTTTCCGGTTCGATCGTCTACACGGTGGCCAGACACAGAGAAGTGGGGATAATTGCAATGTATTTGATCGAGTGGAGCTTCAATCTCTATTAGAATATTTTCGTAGAGCATGTAAAAATAGTCCTCATATTTTTGGGTCGTTTTGCAAGCTGAATAATCATAAATATGGAATATTCGCTGGCTGACTCATTTCCTTACGTCAAACTTCCCCCGAAAGAATTCAATCCTTGATTCTAATCGTACCATCAATATCAAATTACAGTGGCTTACAAGTCGACTAAGAAAATAAATAAACACATTTTCCGGAACTCATTTCACTGAACACTCGTAATGTATGTCTTTTTCCCCCGCACACGCGCACCGCTCCATACATATCTTCCCCAGGTCTGCGAAAACAAATTCACCCACATCATATTGCGGTGACGTGTGCGGCTGGCTGTAATAACATTGGAAAGTACTAACATCCTCTCTAGAAACCACCGCCCCTCGCTCAACGAAGCCCTAACCAACCCCCCCTCCCCCATCATATGGTCGGCAAAAACGGAGAAGAATTCCCAAATCATACACACAGCCGCCGCGCAAATAGCGTTTATTTTTGACAGCTTCTCCACAGTTCAATGTCTATAAATACCCCACCCCGAAATACCAGTTTTGGCATGGGGACACTTCCCAACACACTGTCTCCGATGGATGCGTGCTCCTCCATGAAGGGTGGTGGGGCAAGGCGAGTGTTTTCTTCGCTTCACTTTGAGCCGCTGCGGTTTACCGGTGTAAACACCACCGGCGAAAGTGGATTGCGCTGCGTCAGAGGCAGCCTTCTGTTGTTTTGCCGCCGGCGCAATTAACGTGTCAAAAATCTCAATTCGTGCTGCTGCTGCATTCACCGGTGACAACAATTAAGTTGCCGGGCGGCGAAATTCAATTTATGATCACAATTCGATCACACTCCACACTGTTCTATAGTGGTGGCATCCGTCCAAGTGGATTTATTGAACAGTCAATTTCGCTGCATGTCAATCGAGAGAAATGCCACCAACCCCCTCCCTCCCCCAAGCGTGAGTGAACTCGTGAGGGGTGGGTGTGTATGCGTTGTGTTCCGCGCTGATGATGAAAATATGACGCCACTAAATGCCACTTGCGGTGCTGTAGAGCAAATCATTTTGCAGAGAAATTTCTAGCCGTCGGGTTAATCGAAAGCAAAAATAGCAAAACATCGTAATAGTCCTAGGAAAAAATCTATTCCTCTTTGAAAAAATATTATTATATACGATACCGATAGGATACCAATGAACACATATTTGATATTGACCAGGGTGGTCCTATGCAGATAAAAGTTGATGCTAGATGCCTAGAGGCACAGACGGGATCTTGACATGGGACTGTGGTTGCGTGTTATCAGTGCATTTGAACTAAGTTTTTTCATTGTTCAAAATCTGTATTTTTTTTTCTTTTTGATACATCAAAAGGAAGCCTTGAAAAAAACCATTTCCTGTATTAACTTGTCTGCTTTAAACGGTTTAGATGAGATAACGTGGTAGAATCCAGAACCACATTCTGTTAAAAAATGTACACAAAAATACCATTAAAGTCATTACTACCCTTTTCTTCTTTTTATACAATTATGCAAAAGAAGACAAAGAGTCATCATGTGTCATTTTAAAACATAAGTCTAAATAGTTAAGATCTACATGTATGTAAGCCTATGTCAAATAAATCTATGACTACAGAAATATGTTAAAGATAAAAATAACATTTTCTCTTTCGTCGCCACGTTGTCCGGAACATTGTTTGTAATAACTTTATAGCCAGGTGATGTATATTGAGTATTCTATGGCCGTGAATGCTTTCTTGGGAAGTTCGTGTAGCTGCTGTAGTGAATTGATCTCATTGGGTGCTAAGTTCTGCTTATGTATAGGAATGGAAAAGGTGAATGGGCAAGTGCATTCGAGGAAGAGAAGCGGGTTCCTTAGGAAGACATATATGAAGAGTGCAATATTAAAATCGCGACCACTCAAGCTATCATAATCTGATATGCGTGAGTATACCCTTTCGATCTTCTAAATCAACAGCCAGCTAAATTCACCAATTACATTTTTTACATAACCAAACAACATGATCGATATCATGACATCCAGGACCACAATTACATAAACTGTTAGTAACAAGACCTACTCTATAAAAATGTGGATTGAGCACGAATGGATTGGGCAACATGCAATACAAAAACTGATAAATGCCTATTATTGGTAAAAGGAGAATAATTCATTATACCCAACAACTCACATTGTGAACTAACGCCCGAATTTAGGCAAAAAGATTGCTAGTTGCGTCAGGGAGGAAAGCGAGTGTTAAGTGCAATCGGAAGAAAAGATACCCATTTTAAACGTCAATTTGTTTTCTTTTTTACTGTATTCACTGTTTATGTTTTAAGCAAAAAAAAAAATGGATAAATTTCCTGTCCAATGGTATATAACACAACATATGTCGCAATAACGATTTTGAGTAATATGCGTTTGAAAACTCTTAATGAATCGTTACATTTTTCGTAGAGTGGCCCCTCTATAGAGACATAGTCCTATGTAAAACATCTGAATATATATATTCCTAACAAAGTTCATTTTTATTGGTACTTATTTGAGATTCCTGTGCCAAGCAACACTCCTTGAATGTATTCTGAGTGACAAGCTCTACAATATGTGTGACCACTAGGGTGCCAATGAATGTATGGGAAAAAAAACGACCCTAAAATTTCAAAAAGTTACCCTATACAAAATGTTGACCATCTCGAAAAAACACTCTATGCCGAATTTCAGCTCAATTGGACTTACGGGGGAGTGGCGCAAAGCGGTCAAAGTTTAAGGAAGGAGTAAAGAAAATCGGGGTTTTCGAAAATAAATTTTTGATGTCAAATGTCTTAAAATTGCATAAAACGTCGAGATCTAGTGTCATCTCGGAAATTTTTTTTTTTTTTTGTCAAACGACCAAGTGCCAAAAAAACATTTTTTATATACCACTGCGAATGAGGCTTGCGTGAATCGCTCACTAGGAATGTAAAAGCAGCGTTCGTTCGTACGGACACTGTGGAGAAAGGATATATTGCAAATTATCACGTGGCTTATCAACACGAATTAACAGTAAGAAGTGCAAAGAAGTTTTTCGAAATCGTTTACTGCTGTTTTAGAGGCGAATGAACTCAAAGCCAAAAAAGAAGAAGAAGATTTACTGCTGTTCTTGCATCAAAAACAATTTGATAATTGGTGATCTGGCATCAATTCATAAAATCCGGAAGGTTATGGCATGGTTTAATGTATAGGGGCTTCAGATTCTGGACTGGTCAGTTTGTTTACCAAATCAAAACCCTGTCAGGAGCTTCTGAGGAGTGATCGGATGAATAGTAGATGCAGGTTAAAAGCAGTATGAGTGATTTGAAGAGCTTAAACGAGCAGTATTCTCTGCGTAGAACGAGATACCCGTCGTAATCACCCCGAATGGGTTATTTGAACTGATTGAGAACTAAAAATGACCGACGAATTAGAAATTTATCGTAATTCATGTTAAATTGACGTTAATTTTGTAAAGGAGTGAGAATTTTTCCTTCTGGTTCTAAAGTTATGAAACAACAATAAAGTTGAAATGGACAGTCTTATAAATGGAGATAGTAATTGTATCCTACACTATATACTTCAATTCAACCGACTTCTTACATATCTCTGGAAACTCAGAAAAAATGAGTGGTTCTATAGTTGTGAAACGCAGTGTATAGCGCTTCAAAGTTGGTGGACTTAGGGGGTTTCTCAAACAAACGAGAAATCAGTGGTGTATTTTGCGGTTTTGAAGTGATTCAATCCAATTTTATGTACTCATGTACTCAAATGTTCATGAAGTTTATACCAAATAAGAATTGGGCTGTTTATAAATCATGCTCAGCATTTAAGGAGGACTGAGAAGGGTGGGGGGCGTGTGTATATTGTATTCACATTAAATGAAATAAATTGTAATGGCAAGCAACCATTCAATTGGTTTCGTTGGACAATTCGTAAATTGAACCTCGTTAACTGGATTGGATCATCCTGGGCTTTTGTGTTATATAATCTTCATCCGGAAAACAGGTTTTCAATTTCCTGATGTCCTCGATTCTCGACGATATTATAGTGGTATGCTTTTATGAGAGACGACGAAATGCGTTGTACACAACACATGTACACAATTACAGTTCTCAGCTTGGGTTTTCCGAGAGATGATATACCTCTCAAATCGTTTAAGTAATGCTGGAACGTCCTTTCCCCTCCCTATTTTTGTATACCTTTCCATTGACTATTGCCCTTTTTATGACTTCCGCTTGTATTTTGGTGTCGCCGAACACCACGCTTACATTTTGCGGTCTTGTCTGGATCCAAATTAGAAGACAAGATTTGTGCATGCTTCTTACGAAACAATGAATTAAATTGTATATCTATTGCAGCGTTGCCAGTGGTGACAATTAGAAACATGGGTTGTAAATATCCGTTTGTTTGAGAAACCCCATAATTTTTCAAACAAACGAATATTTAAAACTCCAATTTAAGGGGGTTCGTGGAACCTACGTCTACGTCTTACATTATTGGTGCCAAATCAGGTTACGGTTTTACAAAATAAAGTTAACGTTAATAACTATTTTTGCTGCGAACGGATTTTAACGATTTGCATACTAATCGAATCGGAATTTTCTAAGATTTGTTTGATATGCTATACATTACAATCCCATAGTCTGCATATAGTTTAAATTGATGAAAATTGGAAGCATCTTCTTTTCCCCATACATTTGTTCCGTCCATTTGTGTGCTTTCCCGAACAGAGCAGTCAATAACGGGCAACTTATGCAGCCGCTAGAATAGAACCAACGAAGAGGTATAGCGAAAAGAGAATACTTGCGAAGTTAACTCCACCCTTGCATAGTAAGTAAGCTGTCGCTAGCGCAAAAAACTTTTTTTCGATGTCGATATACAGCCATTTCATGTCAAACCGATGTAGTAGTTCTCATATTTTCGTGAAAAGTGGTAGTTTTGTTCCTTGTCAGAAAATAGTGGTCCCGTATTTTTTTTTTTCATAGTGGTGCCCATTTACATTTTAGGGTGTTCAGAAAAATGAACTTTTTCCCGTTTTTCCAAAAATGACTTCTTCCAAAAATTCATATCTTTTACACTTCTGAACCAAGTCAGATGATCGATGTATCGATATAGTGATGGTTTGCTATGGAATTGCATTATACATACACATATTTTTGTTAACATGAGGTTGTTTCATTTTTGTTTCTGGATTATTGTTGATTTTCGGAGTCTTTTATTATATAATGTACAAATGTATGTACTTGTTATGTTCGATTTTAAATGAAATAAAAAGATAAAATGACAATTGAAAAAATAAGCCATGTTACATATTTTATAAATTTGGTACCGATCCGATTGAATTTGTATTGTAATAATTGATTCCTTATACAGGTTTTCGCTTTGCGGCCAAGTTTTGTGGAACGGATCTAGGCCGTAAAGCGAGGTATGGGTGTACTTGTGTATTGTTCTCGCAAAAGCAAGAAAAAATGGTTGCTTCTCGAAATGATTTTACAATGCAAGCCATTAAACCTTTTCAGGTTCCCCGAAACTTTTTACTAAAGAGTTATTTATGAAATTTCGACACATTCACAAATAATATCCGAAATGATTTAAAAAAAAAATATTGCGTAGTCCTACGTCCTAAGCGGTCGTGTCTCGGATACAACCCCTCGGTTTTTTTTTTGAAATTTTATTAGTTGATATAAGTATCCTCAAGGACATAAAATCTATCAAACAGTTAATTTTGATAAAAATGGCAAACAATTCAAATGTTCATTAATAGTTTTCCTGCATCTTTGGTACTGTTTAAAAACATGGTTTGTAGCGAGGTCATTTTAGAAGCCAGTTCTACAATATTCCACATTAAGCCCTTAGTTTCCAAACAAACGTCTAAGTCCCAGAAGGTCAATTGTCGGCCAACCATTTTTCTCCCGAGAGAACACCAGATCTTAACGTTTTATGTATTTTTAAATCATTTGGAATCGATTTGTTTTTTCGATTTTCCTTATTTTATCTACCCAAGCAGACACTCTCCCACCTTGAATGATTTTTTATATCCGACTTGAAATGCCTTGCACTTTGACACCGTTTTCAACTCGAGGACAATGCTCGAATTCATGGAAATCAAATAACCGATCGGAAAAAGTCACCAAAAGTATACAACGCGAATAGCTTTCTTATAATATCCCCCCTATCCAACGTGTACTTAGAACGAACATTGCATTTGTATTTCGAGCAAACGATTTACGCGCGCCTGTTTTGCTAAGATCGTCCGATTTAAGTTGTCTTCTTTAGTTGTGTTCGTCTCTACCTCTAGAAAATTGATACGGCGAGAAAATGAAAAAAAAAACAAAGATAAAATTTGAAGGAAAATTGAAAAAAAAAATTCCCTTATGTTCATCAGTGACATCGTAGAAAGCATTGTGAGTTCAATTGAAATTGGTGTTGACGGAATTAAGCAGTGAGTAGCAGTAAGGCGTCGTGCACAAATTACGTAACGCTTAAAATCCGGATTTTGGACCTCCTCCCCCCCCTACGTAAAGCGATTTCCTATCTCTAATACACAGAAAGTAACGCAACCTCGACCCCCCCCCCCCCGCCTTATCACGTTACGTAATTTGTGCACGACGCCTGAGTAGTGTTCCATTGCATTGCATTTAGAGCTCGACAGTTATTCTCTAGACAAAAACTGTCTTCGGCAAAGTTGTTACATGCGATAGGGTGACCAAAATTGTCGATGAAATAAAAAATCTAACTTTCTTATCTTTATAGATAGAGGTAAACATAGTTCGATAATGTTGTAGTCCCAGTTATTTGAGACATCTTTGTTTTTTTTCTATCTCTTGAAATAACCGATATAGCACCTTTTTCTAAGTTACGTTGGGGTCGCCATGAAAAAACTGTTTTTATTTGCTCTTACTTTTATATTTCAAATTCTATATACAAACTGTCTTCGGAAGACTTTTAGAGCTAACTAATACAAATATTTTGCGATGCATAATTTGTCAATATCTCAACTTCACTCAAAGTTATTGATATTTCTTCCCAAAAAATACGCTCTCTTCAATTGTTTGTCATTCTTTCTGGGGCAAACATAAAACATGTTTGTTGACAGCATTTAAAAGAGCATATGTCACTCTACATGATGTGTTATTTTCAACACTATGTTATTTTTTTTGTTTGAGTAAATTAAAATTGAAATCATGAGTTTTTGGGTAAAAAAACATCAATAACTTTAAGTAGGATTAATATATTGACAAGATAGTTTTGATGTGGAATTTAAACTATAAAAGTTAAAACAAAAAAAAATCCGTTTTTTCATGGTCACCCTATTGCAACTTAGAAAAAAAGCGCTAAATCGATTATATTAAAAGATAGAAAAAAGCTTTGTTCTGCAAAGTTGTTTAGAATAACTTGGGCTACAAAATTGTCGAACTGTATTTATCTCTATCCATAAAGATAACAAAATTAGATTTTTTATTTCATCGACAATTTTAGTCACCCTATTTTTGAAAACATAAAAATGAGCGCTCTATCATATGTAACAACTTTGTTGAAGACAGTTTTTGTCTAAAGAACAAATATCTCCCACAAAGTCGTTTTCGGCGCTTTCTATCTAAGTTGAATTAGGGTAACCATGAAAAACGGGTTGTTTTGCTTTAACATTTATATTTCAAATTCTACATCATAACTGTCTTCGTACAACTTTTAGAACTTATCAATACCAACATTTTGCGATGCAGAACATGTCAATGTCTTAATCCTACTCAATGTTATTGATGTTTTTTTTACCCAAATACTCATGATTTCAATTTCAATTTATTCAAACACAAAAAAGAACATAGTTTTTGAAATCATATATTATATAAAGTGAAATTTTGATGAAATTATAATTCTGTACGTAAAAAAAACAACCTTTGTACGTTTCTAAAATTTTTTTGTAAAGCAATTTGTAGCTTTATAACTCATCTTCGTGTGTTGATTTTTCACGAAGAAACAGCATCCCAAAATCAACTTTAAATTTCGATGTTGCCATCGATTCCTCTATTTTATTTTGTCGAGTGTACTAATATCACATTTATTCTCACATTTATAACATTCTATAGTGTACCTTGCGGTGGAAAAAACCGTGGTGCAATTTTGTTCGCAATTTCAGAGCCATTTTGAGCTCGATGAAATAATAAAGAGCCCCGGTTTTCATGTCACCTAGTGGAAAGCACTTGGCATAACTTGAATCAATCCACTTATTTGCTTTCGATTCGGGACCTTAGACACTGTGCATTGGGGATAATTCATCAGTTCGGTAAGTCCACGAGCGGGCAGTCCCGGATTTTCATTGCAAGATTGATTCGCGACGCCATTGTTCCGCTAACCCAATAATGTACACAAAAAAAAAAATCCTGACAACAAATGTCTCCAGTGATTTTATAATTCAGTGAAATTTTCGGAAGAAATTTTTTGATTTTATTACACTCAATCTTCAGTAAGAAATATTTTTATGAAAAACTCTTCCGATCCATCGGATCAACAAGGAATTCCCTATTCCATCATTTACTTGTTGAAAATAAAACGACATTGTAAAGTAACAAAATATTGTATATGACATAGTCGGATGGCAAATTTACCTGAAAGACCATACGCAATTCATTATTTCACGTCTTGTCTCGAATACTTTCCCTCATATTTTCATTTCTGCGTTCAAATCCAACTCCGAAAAAACGACAAAGGCTGTTAACTTATATATTTTTACCGTTTATCTAACAGGCAAGTTTCGGTCGTGATGCCTTCCTCCTGACAGGAGAACCACTAACGACAGAAAAAAAACTTTTCTTCCCCGCACCGTTCATTTCGCCATGGAGCATTGAACGAAGAACACGAATGCTTCCGGGGCAAGTGCCAGTAAGAGTGGTCCGAGAACATATCCACCAGGGAAGAATATTTTAAAAATGAATTTAATTTCAAAATTCCATATTTATGACCCCAGAAACCGCAAAACGAAAAACGCTCCGGCACTCCGGTACTCGATTGGTCCGAGCTGGGGCTGCACCGCTACCAAACCAGATAAGGTGGCTACTCAGAAGCATCAGGCGGGAGGAGTGTAAGTTTTTATTGCCAGGGATTGGTCCGAGCAGAGCGAGGATAAAAACGCACGTGAAGGTGGCACGGAACGGGAAGATACTTCCCGTAACAAGGCTGGCAGCGCAAGGTATGCAGCCAACCATCAAACGCGATCAACGGCACCATTCGGCGGATGAATTCGCAGCGCAGGGAAAACAAGTTTTTTGCGGGAAGCGGAAATTTAATTTTGTATCACTCGCTATCGCTGCCGAGTGCGGACGGCGAGACCCGAAGTCTGACTTTTTCCACATATTTAATTTAAGCATTGTTTATGGCCGGCTGAATCGAGCGCCAAGTGTAGGGATGGAGCGGAATCGAATTCCGTCCTGCATCCGTAAAAGGTCAGCAAACTTCAAACGCGTATTTTGGAAGGTATGTTTCCGTGATCTGTGATTCCGGGCACTGATGTCATCACAGGGAAAGTAATCCCAGCTCTCCCACTGCAAATATTTACATCAACGCTGAATCTCGTAGAAACTTGTCCAATCAGCTAAGATATTAATTTCGATATTGGCAAGTCATCCGGGAAAGCGTTTCTCAGACCGTAAACTATTTCGATCGAACTCTAATTAACTCGGCTGTGATGGCGTACCGAGATCGAGATCGGTTGAGATGAAGGAGGAGCAAAAAAATCACTCATCCGACCCTATTCGCAATCGCTTTTCTAATTCACTCTAAAAATAGCGCTTCGGGGGAACGGATAAGAGAGAAGGCAATGGGGAGGGCTGGGGATAAAATTATGCTTATTTCTCTGTCGCTTCATCAAATCACTTCCTTTCTCCCGAGTGCTACCCGAGGCCATGTCATTCGCCACGGCCTCCAGCCGACGACGACCAGAGTAGACGACAAGCCAAAGGAAGCAAGAAAACACGTTCCTCGAACCTCGAACGCTTCCTGACTAGACCGAGTGACGATGTCACGAGGAGCATCGGGCAGAGTTGTCTCGAATCAAAATAACACTGCAGCAGCGAATTATATCCGCCTTACTCGACTCCTCGTTTCGGGAGAGGTGGTGGTTAAGAATTCGCGAATTTGTAGCTTATTTGCAAAAATACCTGCGAAAGTACCGTTCCCTTATTTCACGCCTTTCCGCAGCCCCACCGACCGATCACTTTTCATCATTTCATCGTTTTATGCTTTTCGCCAGCCACTGCTGCTCATCTGTCTGAGGCGGAATTATTTATAGGTACACGTTTTAAGCGCGTGAGAGCCGAGTGTCACAATTTCACACCTTCCGCGGGGGCTGGATTGATGGGTTTTGGTTTTTCGTGAAATGAAGTGGCGGCGAGCGCGACTGCACTTGACTGGTTCGGGTTCGATCATGGGTATTATGTGTATGTAAACTTGTGATGGCATGATTTGCGCATTTTATGAGTTTTATTTTATTATTTATTTATTTTTTTCAACCATACCGCAACCACCATTTGTCTCCTTGCATTTGATGCCTTTTTAAAATCATATTTTTCACCTATATTTTTACGGTCTTTGTGAAAAACCCAGAAGTAGTAGATACGAACATCTCTTCGCTTGGATAATCTAATGGTAAAGACGGATACCTTAAGTGAAAGTCGATTTTTATTTCTTGAATTTCACGAAAAAATATATAGCTATCTCACCCCGAATCGATAGTTCAAGCCTCTTTTTATAATAAAAAATGTTTTTGTTAATGTTTCCGGTAACTTTGAAAAAATAAGAAAGAGTCGGAAAAAAACAAAGGGAAGGAAAAGATGGACACTAACTGAGAAGTTATATTTTGAAATCCTAGTTGATGTACTCGGAAATTCAAAAAGTTCGATCTTCAAATACGCCTTGAAAATAACTGAACAAAAAGCCTTGATTAAAATCGTCTAGAAGGGCATAATATTTTTTCTCATTTTTCATGTCTTAAATAGCTTTCGGCATGCGGAAGATTTGGATTACGTTTGAAACCGCTAAGCCAGGCTTCTCCTGCTATTTCTAGTTAGTGGGCATCTGTTTAAATATGGAGCAGATAATCAACAATACAAAAGGTCCATCTTTTTCTTCGGTGGAGTGTCCGTCCTTCCTGACATGATTAGTATTTTATAACATCAATATTTCTAGAGTAAAGATGAGAAAACTTATCGATGATTCGATAAAATAGAAAAAAGACGATGGTAAAATATCCATGTAACGAAAAATAAGTGTTTAACCCGTTGAGTGCCACGGTTTAATTGCGATTCTATGGCTATATTTAAAAGTATTTGGGCGAACGTTTCTTATCGTAGTCAAAGTTATTTTTGTTCGAAAGGGAAGGCTTCTAAGCTTATATGCTTGTATTAGTTATCTTTATTTTCATATGTTATACTGTCAGTCAACAGCGACTGACGTGGCAGTCAACGTGTTAAATATAACCAAGTAATATTTCCCATTCAAATTTCAACAATTTTTTAAACCAGATAAATTAAGTCAAAATCTGAAAACAAAAAACAGAAAACATCAAAATAATTCAGAAAAGCAACACAAAAATATTAAAAAAAAAAATCAATTAATTTTAAAAAATAATATCGATATAACTCAGAAAAGATAGAATAAAGTCATAAACAATCAGAAAACATTAAGAAAAATTCCGAGAAATTCATAAAAAAAAACAGAAAAAATCAGATAAATTCAGAAAAAGAACAGAAAACGTCAAAAATTAAATAATTCAGAAAAGAAAATGCAGAAAATAAGACTTCAATGAATTGTAGAAGTTCCAAAAATTTAGAAGTTCCAAAGAATTCAAAAGTTCGAAGAAGTTCAGAAAAAAATCAGAAAAATTCAAAAAAATGCTGAATTTACAAATAAAATCGGAAATTCAAAAACTGAGACGAAGCAGCCCAGGAGGCTGAAAGTCTCAAAAATAAAGAATTAAAAAAAAAAAAAAAGGAAATTCAAAAATAACAATTGCAGTAGAACCTTGATTATCCGCGGATGCGAGTTCCCTAGTGATTCTATAAGCTTTCCCGAAATTTGTCAGTGAGTGGTAGTATATTGCTCTTTTATTTTGGTCATGGCTTTCACATTATCTGATCATTGGTGTACACGACTTTACAGATGGATAGTTTAATGATTTCTATATCGATTAAACATAATTTTTTGCTAAAATATCGTTTTATCGCGTTTGAATCCCATTTTTAGCCTTTTATTACGTTATCCGCGATTTTCATTATACGCGGTGACGTTGCCCGACTATTTTGTGGATAATCGGGGTTCTACTAGACGAGAAAAATAGAATAAAACAAAGTAACCTTAAAATCAGAAAATACAGGAAACGAAATAATTAAAAAAGAAACAGAAAAAGAAAACACAGAAAATAAATAAATTGTAAAAATTCAGGAAATTTGGGAAAAATCCTCAATAATTTAGGAAAAATTGGGAAAAATGGGAAAAAAATAAAAAAAGGATAAAACAGAATTTTAAAGAAATTCACTGAAATTCGGAAAAGTTCGACGTAATTCAAAAAAACATCAGATAAATTCAGAAAAAATGAAGAAAAATCGAACAAATTAAGAAAAAAAAGCAGATTTTTTTTCAAAATCTGAAAATTGAAAAAAAGTATTACGAAAATTCAGACTTCATTCAAAATTCAGAAAATATGGCTAAAACCAACCACGAATTCAAAAAAGTTAATCAAAATCAGAAAAACTAAAAAAGTTAAGAAAAAAATTAGAAAATCAGACAGATTTAGAAGAATTCAGAAAAAATAGGAATAATTCGTAAAAGTTAGAATAAAGTCAGAAAAACATCAGAAAACATAAAGGAAAGCTCAAAAAATTAAAAAAAATCAGATGAATTTAAAAAAAACTAAAACTGTCAAAACAATTCAGAAAAGAAAAAAAAATACAGAAAATTTCAATAAATTGTAAAAGTTCTGAAATATCAGGCAATTTGGAAAGTCTTCAAAAATTTATTAAACGAAAAAAAAACAGAAAAATTAAAAAATGGATAAAACGGAAATTTAAAGGAAAATTCTAAAAAGTTCGAAAATATTCAGAAAGGATCAAAAAAATTCAAAAACAAACATTGCGAAAAAAATAAAACAAAACAAAGAAACTTCAAACTTTTCGGTATTCAGAAAATTCAAACTCAAAAAATTTAGATAAATTCATAAAAAATCAGAAAATTCAGAAATTTCTGAACAATTCAGAAAAAACTGAAAAATTAGGGATAAACAAGAAGAGTTCGGAAGAGAAGTTTTGAAAAAAAAATCAGAATAGTTTAGATGAATTCATAAAAAATAGAAAAAAAAATTAAATCGAAGAACAATCAAAGAAAATCATTAGATATGAAAAAAAAACTTCGAAAAAAATCAGAAAAAACAGAAATGATAAAAAACATAAAAAATTTGAAAATTTATAAAACAGAAAAAAACATAGTAAAATTTTAAGAAAAAATGAGACAAGTCAGGAATATTAATAAAAACATCAGAAATATGCGAATTTCAAGCCAACTCGTTTTAGGAGTTGGCAGCACCATCTCAGATTGCAGTGAAACGTTGTGGGTGTAAGAATATTGGTCATTTAAGCAAATTTGCGTACTTGAAATGTTCAGGTAAAAAATTAGACTCCTTTTTGAAAAGGGCCGAAGTTTTTTCTCATATTTTTTACAAAAAAATCCAACTCAAAAACTGTAACCTCTACAAGAA
Source organism: Toxorhynchites rutilus septentrionalis (assembly GCF_029784135.1). Taxonomy (NCBI): domain Eukaryota; kingdom Metazoa; phylum Arthropoda; class Insecta; order Diptera; family Culicidae; genus Toxorhynchites; species Toxorhynchites rutilus. Next base: position 182,801,937 of record NC_073744.1, on the reverse strand, counting down.
TAAGCTGATAAAGAATGAAATGTGGGATTTTTTCGTACCTGAACCGTGTTTCGGATCAGATATAATTTTGATAGTAAAAAAATAAAAACAGAAAGGAGAAATAAGAATTGAAATAGCAAGAAAAGAAAAATTTTAATTGAAACAAGTGAAACAAGTTACAGAGGAAAAGTTTTTCTATCAACATCTTTTTCATGTTTTCTTTGAAAAAAAAAAACAATCCGACAGAAAAAAAGTGTATTCGACAAATTTTAGATAATACGAAAATATGGACTTGGAAGACGTAAACGTTTTATCTTTTATAGTTTCTGGAAAATATGGCAGTTCATATCCTAATGTTATCTAAAACCCTGTCCAATACGTTATACCATTTTCTTGAGTTTAAACAAAATTAGGACTACAGGGTAACTTCGATATAACGTACATTTTACTTTCAAAATTGTACGTTGTATCGAAATGTACGTTATATCGAAGCATAATAAAGAACTCTGGAACATAGGTTATATTACTTTATTGTGTTGCTGTTTGAGTGAGGTTGATGAATAAATTCAATTAGAAGACGAATCCAACTTTTCTCATGATGTTTCACTTCGTTCTGTTGATTAAAGATTTATTCATTTAGAATCCGTAATCTCAAAACAGTTGTATTTCGGGATTGGTTAAAGTTACAACACAAGCTTTAGTATCAAAATACAGATAATTTATTGTTCTTTCAGAAAAAAAATATTCAAAAAAATATTTTTTGGACTTTCATAATGTGTACGTTATATCGAGGGTACGTTATAACGAGGGTACGTTATATCGAAGTTTCCCTGTAGTTGTAATTTCGTCTAAGAAAACATGAGAATCTGTTTTTCTGTAAAAGTATTTTTTGAGAATTTTAAAAAATGCGTTTTTGAGATAAATTAATTTTTATAATTTTTTTTTCAATGTAAACTTTTGAAAAAAATCGTGGAATGTTTTTATTATTTAAATTATAAAAAAAAAATTTAAATTATAGTTTTTAGTTAGAATTTTTAGTACAAATTTAAGAAAAAAGCCCTTCTCAAAAAGCAGTCTAATCTTTCTTTGAATATTCCAAGTATACAAAGTTGCTTTAATGACTAATATCTTTACACCCACAACTTGTCACCTCAATCTAAAATGGTGCTGCCATTCGAATCGTAAAAATACAGGAACATTTTGTTAAGTTGAGAAAAATATAATTAATTGAGAACATAAATAATTCAGAAGATTTAAAAAGAATTCAAAATCCAAAAATAAAATTAGAAAAATCGCAAAAATTGTAGAAATGAAAAACAAATTAAAAAAAAACAATAAATACATAACATAACAGAAGAAATGTGAAAATCTGGAAAAAAAGCAGATAAACACAGAAAAAAAATCAAAGAAATAAAAAACCGGAATTGTCCTGAAGACACATCTGAATGCGCTTAGGATGTTGAACATGAAGAAGAAATTGGCCGGCATCCAAAAGTCGGTCATCCCTAGCACCTGCGTGATTGTCAATTTCTCGGTCAAGACTAAAAAGCACTAGCATGCAGATACGTGCATTCCGCAGAGCCTTGCCTAGGGGACAAGTGAATATTCTGACTGGATTCGCTTGGTTAAAAAAGGGTCACAATTATGTCTATTTTTTATATCAAGAAAATGAAGAAAAATTTAAACAAATTCAGAAAAATTATAACGAACAGAAAGAAATAAGAAAGTTCATAAAAATTCAAAAATTCCAAAAGTTTTTAAAATTCAGGTATTTATGTCTAAATAAAAAACAGAAAATTAAAAAACAATTAAATTCAAAAAAAGAGAATAGAAAAATTTCAAAAATTAAGAAAGAATAAAAAATATCAAAAAATCAGGAAAAATTAGAAAACATCGGAGAAATTTACAAATTCAAAAAAATCAAGAAAAAAAATGCAAAAAATTGGAAACTGCTCAAAGAATTTGAAGAATCGGAAAACACAAAAAATTGGAAATATTCAGAAAATATTAGAAAAATTCAAAATAAAATCAGCCTGTAACTCTTGGAAAATCCAGTTTAAAAATCGATCAATAGGTGGTTCTCATATAGCAGCAAGCCTTGGGAATAAGGTGACGTATATTTCAAATCATCACGAATAAAAACGTATTTTCCGTTCCTTTTTTTTCTGTGATTTTCAGTTATATTCAAGACTATTTTTGACGGTATTTCGAAAGAAGCCGGGACGATATACTGAGAAGAAAGGAATTTTCTTGAAGTCGGAATTATTTTTCAAGTTTTTTTTTTGAGTGTGAAGTTGCCATTGGACCCGCTTCAAGGATTGTAGAAGTTCTCTATCATTCATCTAGATACATTTAAGATAAGTTTTCGTTTTATTTTTCTTTCACGCATACGTATACATATACATATACATACACATATTTCATTTTATTATTTTTTTTTTTAATTTTATCATTTAATATTTACGTGTTCTAAAGAATCTTCTCTCTCTTTTTTACGACTCTTTCGACTCTTTTTTTTTTTGAAAATGGAGGGTAATGAACCCTCCGATGCTGAAATGAGGGTCTTAGACCCTCCTCCAGATGGTTTAACGGTTTCTCTAGGAAAAAAACAAAAACAATCGCAGTCAAACTCTTCGTCTGTACCAAATAGTGACTCTGTTCTCCGCTCTTCGACACAATCTCTGCCTAACTCTGCTCAACTTCCACGTATTAGACAATACCAGAACGCCCCGGCATCATCGAAAAACCGTTGGGTGGTATTTTTCCGTCCGAAAGGGAAACCTTTAAGAGTATCTCAAATTTGCAAAGACCTGACGTCTAACTACTCAGGTGTCTTAGAAATGACGAAAGTCAATAAAGATAAACTTCGTGTTGTGCTCTCAAATTACAAAGACGCTAACGCGATAGTGAAAAACTCTTTGTTCACTAATGAATATAGAGTTTATATTCCGGCTCACATTGTTGAAATCGATGGTGTAGTTACGGAAAATCTCTTCAACTTCAAGATTTTGTAAAAGCTAAGGGTATCTTCCACAATGCAAATATTCCACATGCTAAAGTTTTGGAGGTGAGATCTCTGAACTCTTTGAAATCTGAGGGTACAGAAAAAAAGTATTATCCTTCTGGCTCTTTTAGAATTTCCTTCGAAGGCACAGCACTTCCAAATTATGTGCTTATTGACAAACTTCGTCTTCCAGTTCGGTTATATATTCCTAAAATAATGACTTGCTTAAATTGCAATCAGTTAGGTCACACTAAAACCTACTGTTGTAATGAAACGAAATGCTCAAAATGTGGAGACGACCATGACGAAGTCACTTGTAACAAAGATGTTGATAAATGTATTTTTTGTGGAGATGTTCCTCATACAATTAAGGATTGTCCGAAATACAAATTACGTTCGATGAAACTCAAGCAATCACTTAAGGATCGTTCTAATCGATCCTTCGCTGATATGCTCAAGGCAGCTTCACCTCAGGTACCCGAGGCTTCAGAAAATCCTTTCTCTGTTTTATCAGAGGATGATGATTCGGATTCTCAATTTGATCCAGTAATCACAGGAAGAGTCAGGAAGAGAAAAATTGCTTCTTCATCTAAGCCATCTAAAAAAAGAGGATTGATCTCTAATAATCCAGAATCTTCTAATTATTCTGCTCCACCCAAGAATAACCCTCCTGGTTGGAGATCTTCAAATTATGACGTTCATTTCCCTGAATTGTCAAGCCATTCTCAATTTACTTCTCAATCGGTTCCTGAATCCTCATCTTTTTCAGGAGGTATATCCTTTTCATCAATTGTTCAATGGATTCTTGATTTTTTCGGAATATCAGATTCAATGAAAGGTTTAATTTTTGCTTGGCTTCCTTCTATCAGCCAGATAGCTAAACAAATGACTTCAAAATGGCCCCTCCTCTCGATCATTAATTTCGATGTCTAATTTATTGGACGATTCAGGTAAATCCTCTATTTTGCAGTGGAATTGTAGAAGTATTCTTCCTAAACTTGATTCTTTCAGGCAAATGCTCCATTTTTTGAATTGTGATGCGTTTACTCTTTCTGAGACATGGCTTCGTTCGGACAATGTGTTAAACATCCATGATTTCAATATTATCCGTTTAGACCGCAATGATTCCTATGGAGGAGTTCTCATAGGTATTAGAAAATGCTACCCATTTTACAGGATTCCCCTGCCTTTAGTCACAGGAATTGAAATTCTTGCGTGTCAGGCACGTATCAAGGGTAAAGATTTATGCATTGCTTCTATTTATATTCCACCAAGAACTATGCTTAATTATAGAAATCTTGTGAATATTGTTGAACTTTTACCGCAACCTAATCTTATTTTGGGAGATTTCAACTCTCATGGAATTGGATGGGGTGAGTCTTTTGATGATCGAAGGGCCAATTTGATTTATGATCTTTGTGAGGACTTCAACAACAATTTTGAATACAGGTGATGTAACAAGAATTGCTCCATCTTCAGGCCGCACTAGTTGCTTAGATTTGTCCCTGTGTTCTTCCTCTTTTTCTTTAGATTGTTATTGGAATGTCATCCAAGATCCACATGGAAGTGATCATTTGCCAATCACTATTTCCATTTCAAATAATTCAAAATCGTCTGAAACAACAAATATTCAGCATGATTTATCTAGAAACATTGATTGGAAGAGATTCTCTTCAATTATTTCAGAATCGGTGGCATTAGTTCATGAGTTACCCCCGCTGGAAGAATATAATTATCTAACTGGTTTAATTCTTGACAGTGCTATTGATGCTCAGACGAAGCGCTTTCCTGGTAATTCGTTTCGTAGACGTCCTCCTAATCTATGGTGGGACCAAGAATGTACAAATCTCTACAAAGATAAATCGAATGCGTTCAAGGATTGGTGAAAATTGGGCACCCTTGAACGTTATGATAACTACATTTATCTGGAGCGTAAATTCAAAAGCTTCATTAAAGCTAAAAAGAGAGGCTATTGGCGTCATTTTGTAAATGGGCTTTCACGAGAGACTTCCTTGAGCACTCTTTGGAGAGTTGCCAGTCAAATGAGAAATTCATCTCATTCAAATGAAGAAGTTGAATATTCAGAAAGGTGGATTTTTGACTTTGCCAAGATGATATGTCCAGACTCAGCCCCCGCACCTTCTCCCTTCTTAGAGGCATCTGATGATGTTGAGCCTCCGTTCAGTATGACTGAATTTTCTCTTGCCCTTCTTTCTTGCAACAACACGGCTCCAGGGTCAGATAGGATCAAATTTAATTTGTTGAAAAATCTACCTGATAATGCGAAGAGACGTTTGTTGAAACTGTTCAATGCTTTCCTTGAGCAGAATATTGTTCCGCATGAGTGGCGACAAATTAAAGTTATAGCTATTCTGAAACCTGGTAAACCTGCGTCTGATTATAATTCTTATAGACCAATTGCAATGCTATCTTGCATTCGCAAATTACTAGAAAAAATGATTCTCCATCGTTTAGACAGCTGGGTTGAATCTAATAATCTTCTCTCGCCTTCGCAGTTCGGGTTTCGTAGAGGCAAAGGAACCAACGATTGTCTTGTGCTTCTTTCATCAGAGGTTGACTTTGCCTTGTGTAGTAAGCAACAAATGGCATCAGTGTTCCTAGATATCAAAATTGCGTTTGATTCTGTTTCCATTGAAGTTCTTTTTCAAAAACTTCGTCGAAATGGGTTTTCCCAGAAATTAAATAGTTTTCTGTTTAACCTAATGCGTGAAAAACATATGAGTTTTTCTCATGGTTCTTTGTCAGTTTTACGCATTAGCTACATGGGTCTTCCTCAAGGCTCATGTCTTAGTCCAATTCTTTACAACTTCTATGTAAATGATATTGATGTTTGTTTATCGGGAAATTGTACTTTGAGACAGTTTGCAGATGATTGTGTAGTATCGGTAATGGGCAAAGACAGCACCGATCTTCATAATCCTTTGCAAGATTCTCTTAACAATTTGGTTGATTGGGCCTGTAGATTGGGTATTGAATTTTCTACTGAGAAGACAGAGATGGTTGTATTCTCAAGAAAACATAATCCTGCACAAATACAGCTTAAACTTTTGGATAGACCTATTCGTCGCTCGATGTCATTCAAGTATTTAGGTGTTGTGTTTGACTCCAAAGGAACATGGTATATTCAATATCAACTTCTTCACTTTCCGTAGGCTTAGTTTACCTTGTTCGGTGTTTGTTGCAGAATTGGCTGCAATATACATGGCCTTACTCCATATTCAGACCTTGAACCCAGATCACTTTTTTTATTTTTTCTGATAGTCTCAGCTCTTTAGAGGTACTCCGTTCAGTGAGAACTAGATATGCGTCGTATTTCTTATCTGAAATCCATCAACTTTTAAGTGCTCTGATAACTAGTTCATTTAATATCACTTTTGTATGGATTCCGTCTCATTGTTCGATACCAGGAAATGAGAAAGCAGACTTTCTTGCTAAGAAGGGCGCTATGGAAGGAGACTTATTCTATAGGCCTATTACTTTCGATGAATATCTTCGATTTCCTCGTGAACGGGCACTTGTATCTTGGCAGTCAAGTTGGAATAGTAGTGATAAAGGCCGATGGCTATATTCTATCATTCCTAGGGTTTCTCTCAAACCATGGTTTAAAGGGTATAATTTTTCTCGTGATTTTATACGGGTAGTGTGCAGACTCATGTCTAACCATTATTCTTCGAATGCACATCTTTTTCGAATTAACATCAGAGATAGTAACCTATGCGTGTGTGGTATAGGATATCAGGATATTGATCATATTGTGTGGTTTTGTTCTTAGTTTCAAAATGACAGGTTATCTTTAATAGAAAATTTTCGCAATAAGGGAATGCCACTTAATTTTCCGATTCGCGACGTTCTGGCTACTCGTAATATTGATGCTATTTCTTTAATTTATGATTTTCTCAAATCCATACACTTTCAAATATGAATATATATGTTTAGTTTTCCTTTATTGTTTTGATTTTTATTATTAGCGTTTCCTTTTCTCTATTGCAACTTTCTTCTTCAGAATTCGAAAAGTGAGCAGATTTTCATCCCTTCCTCAGTCCCAAGGAGATAGCAAGTTCCTAGGAGATGGACATCTCTGTAACAAGAAGCTTAAACAAGAAGCCTATATTATTATGTTATTGTGAATTTTGTCATTATCCATATTGTAACATTTTACGAAAAGATAATAGGGTTTTTATGCCTTTTTGAGAAAGAACATTGGAATTGTTCTACTCAAATAGGCTTTTCCCTATTCATTAACTCGGCTCATTGTTACTTAATGTTGCTGAGCCATTTGAAAATAAATTTAGTACAAAAAAAAATAGGTGGTTCTATGATTAAACTCACGATCTTCGCAGAATAAGCGGAAGCGCTATTGGAGACCACTCATTGCGAGTTGCGAGGGTATTAATTTGATTCCTCTCGAAGCTTATTATTGCTCGGCGAATGACGTGAGATGCCTCAAGTCACAGTATTCGCTAAGGCGAATGGTGTGACTATAGTTATCTTTGGGTAAGATTTGAAGTCGTGCCTTCTTCTGTTATCCACTAGGACATGAAATTGGAACTATAAATAAGGTGACTTTCAAAATTAAGCGGGTGATTTTGCTGTCTCACTTGACTCTCATCAGTTCAAGAGCGTTCGTTCGACACTAAGCCCTGAACTTCTTCAAATTCTAGGAAGTAAATTTGCGGTCAAAGAATATAAGCTCTTGAGAAATGCAATAAATTCGGAGGAGATTCGGTCGTGTGAAAATTTTCCTGGCTACATCTAATATTATAATGATGATTTTTGGTAGGAGTACTAGGAATTTTTAAGTAAAAGGTAAATTCAACGGGGTCGATTAGAAAATCAATCAATGAACAGTTCTGCGATTGGACTCATGAACTTGCGCTTAGTAAGAAAACGTGAATGTTTGAAGGTATTGATAACAAAAAACAAATTTTGGGCGGGACGAATGTTCGAATTTATTCACATAAAAAAAAAATTATGCAGATCAATGGTCTGATAGTGAATCAGATAAAATTGAACGGTAATATCTTGCTTCTTGGTGACTTAATTTTTCCGATTATTATGGCAATTCGAACTACGAACTGGAATTTCCAGCAAAAATAAAACTGATCTACCTGGTGCTAGGGAAAACACGATTATCGTTCGAACAATGCAACATCGCATTTGTAATGCAGAATGGAAAGCGATTACATTTCCTCTCAATTTTCTCACGCAGAATTCTCTCGTTCACCATAAAAACAGTCGTAACCTTTCAGCAGCAGCAGTATCACTATCACAAGGCAAAAAAGGTGTTTCTATGCAATTTGTGCTCTCTTCCCCTCACAGCAGTTTATGCCGTTTTGAGACGCTGGAATAAAAGAAAACTTTTAATGGCAATTATAAAGTTTATAATTAGAAGCTCCGACCTTTCGTCGATCGGCGCAGCCCGGCTCAGACAGAGCTGCCGAAAGCTGCCGGTCAAAAAACGGCTGAATTGTCTAGATCGAAATTGTCCTCGAATTGCTCGAGATAGCGAGCGGCAGTCAAACGGAAACGACTGGAAACGAAGGGCACATGGGTGCCAGCGGACGCAACAACTGCGCTTGGCCATATCCCGATGGCCAGCGACGAGCGAATCAATTGGAAAAAAAGTTGATAAGAGAAAAGGAGAAATTTGCACCGGTGCTGAATATGATATGTGTAACTTTTGCCGGAAAACTATCCGTAGGACCAATTTGGCTGGGTTTTATCAGGTTCAATGATTGCATATCATCCACTGAGTATCAGTTGCAGGTTACCCGCGCTGGAAACTGGAGGAATCTCCTCATTCGCCAATTAGCATTGCTCAAATTCACTTAATCATTATTACGTTCCCGTGTGGGGTTCTCGTGGGGGTGATGTTCAACACCGGATACGGTACATTAGACCGTGCGAGGCAGGCAGCGAAACTCATCAGCGACGATGATGACGGTTCGAGCCATCGGTAGAGTTCCGGGAGATCGATACGAGTGCGCAATGTTTGCAAATAGCTTAAAATCGGTGGTCGGATTCTAGGAAACGGAGGGAAAACTTACTTTTATGCAACGAACCACGATTTAATTGGGTGGGAAACAGTTGGTATTGCCAACCGCGGAGTGGTTCATTTAGATGCTGATCTGATTGGGAACGAAACTGATTTACAATTTGGACGTGGGATGGGTTTAATTGTGCGTTTATGTTAAAAGCTTTGGTCGGTGCTATTTTTGGAACACCGTTTACGAGAACCAGCATTTTGTCTTGTGGCATAAGGGGCAAGTTGAAACCGTTCTTCCGAAGTTCTTCTTGGAAGTTAGCTTTCAAAAACTGAGAATAACTAAATTGAATTTGTTACGGCATATTTAAGGTTTGATAGATGATTTCTGATTAAAAAAAAGAATCACAGTTTATGGTCCGAAGAATATTTATTTTCAAAAAAATATGGGTAAATAACGTCCGGCACCACAAATCAGTTCATACATTAAAACCTGCAACCTGATTCTCACTGCTGTTTCAACTTACCCAAAGGTCGAAAATACATGAGATAAGTTGAAATGCTCAGATTTCTATACGAAAAAAATAATTTTCGGTTTAGTTTTCAAAATCACTACAGTTAGTTATCACTATGTGATTACCTGATGTGCAATTCTGCAGATATTTTTAATAACAATCAGTACTTTCGGACCGATTTTGGCAGCGCGGAAAAAAAGTTAGTTTTGATTTCACCTATTGATTTTCATATTGTGTTTTCTTAAACATTGTTTTCAGATCAAGTTAATTGAGGCAATGAGGGTAAAATAGAGAATTTATTGAAAAGGTATGATATTGGTATTGGTATGATTTAAATAATGTTGATATGATTGAAATGCCCATAAACATACCGTTTAAAATCGAAGATGACGTTAAAATAAAACAAGTGAAAAGAAAAAAAAGTATCCTCATTGATATTTTGAAGTTTTGATATTTTTATAGAAACAGAGAAAAAGACCAAAAAATGAAGTTACTTAAACAATTTTATTCAAAAGGGTAAAAATCGTTAGATAGCAAGAAATTTAACATAGCTTTCTGCTATGGTACCTATTTGATTGAAAACATGAAAAATTATCGAATTTCAAATGAAGCGAATAAGAACCAAACTTCGGACACTATTTTAAAAAAAAAAAATTTCGGACAGAGTGAGCTCGAATTTCGGACACTCTGTTTGCATAATGGTTTCTTGTGGTTTTAGGCTCTATTTATATTTCTGGCAATAAAATGATCAAACATGCGAAAATAACAACGACTTGGCCTGTCTAAAGGTGTGCTACAACCTTACATGCGCACACAAATGTCTTAAAAATTATCTAAAGCCATTGATGGCTTGTAATCTTGTAATAGAACTTTCAACGCATGTTTTTTTTAATTAACTTGAAAAAATTTTCAACAACCTCTTTTGTGATAATCGCAACCATTTATCCCTTCCCCTATTTTCTCCCAAAATGCTTTTCGTTTATTGATGTTTCTTTATGTTGTAACTTCATGGTTTAAAATACCGTAAGGGTTATATTGCTAAAATAATAATAACATATTCAAAAAGTTATTTGTTTTTTTTTTTTTTATCTTCGCTTATTTTTCGTCGGCCTATTTCCGCCACTTTAGTGCCAATCACCGACATCAGGGAGGCGACTCCACCTGTTCCTACCTATCAGACTCAACAACTCATGAGCCGGGCCAACTTCTTTTACTTCCGCTCCGAAGGAAGACGTAACCAGAGATTTTTCGCCTCAGAAAATCCCAACGACGCCAGCTGGGATTGAACCCAGGCCGATCGGATTGTGAGGCTGTTACGCTAACCATACAACCACTGGCGCCGTCAAAAAAGTTATTTGTTGTTCAAAGTAATAAAATAATTCAAGATTATCCACAGAGCTTGAATCTAGACTTTTAATTATTGTTACATAGTTTAATCTATTTTGTCATTATCCTTTTGTAACAATTTCGCTTTCTTAATTCGTGAATTTGCAGTATTTTATGCCTTTTTATTTTATCGCAGTACAAGCTTATCAGTGATATTACGCTTCTAAAGAATAAAAAATCTGAAAACTATTGAGCGTACATTCCAAATTTTCAATGCAGACATTGCTTGAACCTCCAATATCACAGTTGAAAGGGGCGGTTTCTTCTAACCCGATTCGCTTTGACTACTTTGAACTTAGTTTCACAGGTTTGTGAAGCGTCAAAGATAGCAATGGGTCATCAGGCGAAATGAACAAACTTTGAAAATAAAAAATAATGAATGGAAATAAACTTCTCCGTATCTACTTAACACATTAAGGACCGCACTTGAACGCTTCATTTGTTCGGATTCCACGGATGAGATCGTTTGCTTCGGTGTGGATGAGACGAAGGCGAACCATCGGTAGGTCTTGTTAGATTCTTGACAAACCGGGGAAGAAAACACGGGTTATTTTCGAGAAAACTCGTGAACGGTCCGCAATGTGTTAATGTTTTATGTAAATGAAAATCACTTTTTTGCAGATGGTGAAAAAATCTCATGTGAAAATGTCTGAAGGTAATTTTATATTATAATGTAAGTTTTAGTGGGAATATCGAAAAAAAAAATATAAAATATGTAAAATGTATTACCGAACGTGAATCTATATATATAAAAATGGAGTGTTGTCTGTCTGTCTGATTCTTATGGACTCGGAAACTACTGAACCGATCGACATGAAAATTGGTATGTGAGGGTTTTTGGGGCCGGGGAAGGTTTTCGCGACAGCTTGAGACCCCTCCCCCCTCTCTAAGGGGGGGGGGGTCTACCATACAAATGAAAAACAAATTTCTAAATTTGTCCAGAATTAATCAAGCAAACGAAACGAAATTTGCCGTGTGGAGGTTTTAGGGTGCAATGAATGATTCTATGGTGGTAAGATACTCCATACAAATTATCATACAAATGAAACACAAATTTTTGCATTACACGAGAATTAATCAAGCAAATTAAACCAAATTAGGCATATGAAAACTTTAGGGTGCAATAAATGTTTGTATGGTGGTTAGTTACCCCTCCCCCTCTCTTAGGGGGGGGGGGAGCTGCCATACAAATGAAGCACGAATTTCTGCATTGCTCGAGAATTAATCAACCATGAACAGCGCCTAGTAAGAAAACGTGGATGTGATACTGAAAAATAGATTTTAGGCGGGACGAAGTTTGCCGGTTCAGCTAGTAACGTATACAAAAACAGTCTTTTTTATATTCATAACGTTCGTACAACCCAACGTTTTTCGTTCAGAAAATAACTTCTACTTTATTTAAAATAAAAATACAATCGATGTAATTCAAAAAAAAACTGTTAGCTAAAAATTTCATTAATATATTGTAATCGTTCATATAATCGCCACCCAAACCAGTAAAACGTATTACTACTATTATGCTATGTGAAAACTTTGCCTTGATGCAAAACAAACGTTAAAATAATTCATCAGTATTTGTGAAGATTTCTACTCAATCCGATTAGTAGGCCCCAAGACTGTTTTTAATTGTTAAAATTGGAATGAAAATTATCTCTTGATTTTATTCAATTCATTGATTATTATATTAGTATTATATTAGTAAAAATTACAATAGTTTTACTAATAGAATAAGTACATAATTTTTATTTTTTTTATTAATCCGTTTATTTTTACAGGCTCAGTTACATAAGTTTAATGGAGCCAAACTCTTAACTATATTTCAACTAGCATATATCAACATGTTGTTTCCTTAATTCTATGGTTAATGAAATAGGAAACGATTACTCGCGGTCGACTCGAGTTTAGAAGGGTGACACATTTTCATTAGGAAAAGGATGGGATGTAAGGAGATGTGTGTTTACACTCGCACTCACATTCACATTCCCATTCTCATTCACACTGACACTTCACACTCAATTCTTAAAACTATCCTTACATCTAATATGTATTTACAATTTAACTTATTCTAATGTTAGTAGGAAGGGAGCCGATAGCTCGCGAAGGAGAAAGTACATCATGAAAACATTGAAAAAATGAAGTGAGAAATCAAAATTTAAAAAAAAATTGAATGGTTTCATTGCAGAGAAAAATACTAATGATACATAGAACTACACCCAAACTAACGTTTGCAGAAAACATTTCATCTTCGGCAAGAAAAAAAATGCTTTTTCGAATACTGAAGTGTAAAATGAACAAATAAAAGCACAATTTTCAAAGGCTTCAAATTGTTCGTAGGTATGGGAGCAGACATCCCTTCCTTTCATGGAAGGCATGGGATTGTACCCAAATGAAAGTCCAAAACGATGTCAACGGGTATCGAACCAAAGCCGGCTAGAATGCAAGGCTGTTTTACACGACCACGTTATCCACATAGCTACTGGTACTGTTGTATAAATGCGTGATAATATTACACCTCATTTTAAAATGAGGATGGAAAGTGTCTCCCAAGAGTTAAAAGGAGAGCATAAACGTGAAGCTATATCCTTCTCGGTATGGGTCGTGTATGTGGCAAAATATTCGAAAAACTTGAATGTGTGCTTATTTGCAATGTGTCCCTTATTTGGCTCGCTCATATTGCTCTTATATTGCTATGGGGAGTAGCTCATTTCCTGTTATTTTTAAGCTCATTTAATGTAATAAATCGGAACGCCAGAAAATATGCTAAAAATTAATTTTGCGTGTAGGAAATAAAATAAGGAAAAAACAAACTTTTTTTAGTTGAACTGTTTCATTGTGACTAAACATAATAATAATACATGTACTAAAAGCTAAAAAATAATAAGGCAAGCAACAGTTAGAAGTTTTGAATTATCTGGGGCATCGATGAGACCAGAGAAAGTGGGTTATAGTAAGGCTTGGGTTCTCTCGGCCATCTATACTAAAACAAGATTAAATTAACGTCTGTTATCAGAAATCTATTAAAGTGGGATTATCTCTAGTAAAAGATCCGGTAATGCAGACGGTAAAGGTGATTTTGGTTTACAATCTTTGAGGTGACTTTTCGGAATATTTCCCAGTTTCCCAGGGATGTGCCATGCATAGCTTGGAATAAATGAGATCATATCAAGACCAAATTAACTAGTTTCGATATGAATTCTGTTACTGTGGTTATTACCTCCTCATGTTCTTCAATTATCTTCACTATCACCAGTCCCGATCAAACCGTTGTAGAGGAACGGCCATCATCGTTTTTGTATATAAGTTTGAACAGCTTTTTTTTTCGAAAAGATGTAAAGAATCTGATTGATGTGAAACTCGAATAAAAAAATGAGGTTATGAATTTGTTTTTTTTTCTTTCTAGCAATTTTAGGATTGAAGGTATGAACCTTCTTGAATGCCCCTTAAGTTAAAATCTATTCATAAAAAAAATATTCTGTCACATGACAACTATACCCACAAGACAAGATTTCCGAGATTTCGTTCACATAATCAGATTGACGTTTCTTGGCGGCTTCCGCGGTTGGGAAGTGCAAATCCTGGTGTGATGAAATGCATCGCAATTCCGAAATTCCGTAAATTAATTGCCCACTCGCATCGCTCACACATAAACTTGGGCTGGTGAAGAGACCAGGTGATGACAAATGATCGTCAGGTGGCAAATTGATTGGCATCCGGGTGTGGGTGCACAATTGTCACGGGAAGGCGGCTCCGGCCCCGCTTTCATCCGGGTGGAAGCGGTGGAAGATTTGTGGCCACAATGACAGCAATCACATCCCGAGTGGTGACAGGACGCGCGTGGAATTCTCCGCTGACTGACACCGGTTCTTGGTGGGATTACAACCGGTTTGCCGAAGGTAGGGACCGATGCGCTCCCAGGATTCACGCTTTCCGCTGCGGTTTATCTGATGAATTGTAGCTGCGGTTGATTTGATTTAACGCCACCGAACTTAATCGGTTGTCGATGTTTGATTTCGCTAACGAGCTTAATGTCGGGTGGGGGGAATGTGCTGATTAGTGGCTCGGATGGCATTTTCGCAGCACTCCGAGAGTATACTTTTAATTATAAACTCATCAACAAGTGAATCGTTCCAATTGCTCGAAACTATTATTTTACTGTTCGCTGGCTCATTGTTCTACAATGTATCCAACAGCTTGATTGCACAGTTCTTCTCTTCTGGATTCCCCCTGCGGGAGTGCAGCAAGAACAGCTGACATTATTTTTTTAATGCTCGCTTTTATGACAGTTTCGTAATATTGGCGACAATCACAATATCTGCCATCAGAAGGAGTACAGAAAACAACAAACAAAAAAGAACAATCGCTGCTCCTTGCCGGAGTCCTCCGTTAGCAGTAACTTGGTGTCAGATGAACAAAAACCACCCCTCCCCAAAGTGCTGCGCTGAAATGGTTCAATTTAAAAACAATTAAATGTTTATTTACTTCTTGCTCCGCGCACTCCAGCAATGGCAGCAGCAGCTTTTCCGAAAGTAGAATGACAAAGTCTTCCGCGGTGGAGCAGCTTGGTTCTTTCTTATTCTTTTAGTGGCAACTCCTTTCCGGAAGCGAAATCCTTCCCTGGCGAAGTCGGTGTATGGATATGTTTCGAGTGAACCCATCTCGAAGGATAAAGAAATCAAATTTTACGGTTCTTCCGCGCAATCTGGGCGACACTTCTGGCCGACACCTCTCACCTTCTTCCCACCCACGGACTCGACCGATCCTGGCGCTCATAATGTGGCGCACTGAAAGCAATCGAAAAATCAGTGATCGTAAAACAAATAGCGCAAGACGGCGGTCGCATCGGGGAGGAAAACTATAACTTCGTTTCCGGGCTCCCGCCGGATTCCTCCGGGAGTTCATTGCAGCAGAATACTGTAGAAGCGCCATGTAATCCTTTGCAGTTGCGAAACGGATGAAAATTGCGCTGTTTTCAGCACAATGTAATTGAAACTTGATGTTCGTTTAATGGGGGAAAATATGCGATTCTGTTTGTCCGCACTTATTTCGCGTGGCAGTGGATCCAGTGGCGATTACACAGAGTGCAGTTCCATTCCGGAAGCGTGACATAAACGTGATCAAAGAGAGGGTGTTTTTTTCGCCTGCTAATGTCTCGATAGTGTGTCCGCAAGTAGTTTTTTTCGAGCGCGAAAAAGAAAACAAATTCCGCTTAAGACTGAATAAATATTTAAGATTTACTTCAAGTAAGAGGGAATTAAATTGAATGATTTAGGTATTCCTTACCTGAGAGACCAAATAAATCTCATTAAAGACCCTTCTTTCTACGCTGGTATCAATTAATGATCATAGATGGTTAAATTTAGCAGCGCAATTTAAACTAAGAGCTAATCAAAAGTTACGCAAGTAATAATACGTTGAGACGGTAGAGCCTATCAACGCGTTTCCTTTACATGAAATACTTTACATGAAATACAGAAATGTAAATTTTTATTCATAATTTTTATTTTCAAAGCGCTTTCTCTTTCTCTTTCTCTTTCCTCTTTCCTCTTTCCTCTTTCCTCTTTCCTCTTTCCTCTTTCCTCTTTCCTCTTTCCTCTTTCCTCTTTCCTCTTTCCTCTTTCCTCTTTCCTCTTTCCTCTTTCCTCTTTCCTCTTTCCTCTTTCCTCTTTCCTCTTTCCTCTTTCCTCTTTCCTCTTTCCTCTTTCCTCTTTCCTCTTTCCTCTTTCCTCTTTCCTCTTTCCTCTTTCCTCTTTCCTCTTTCCTCTTTCCTCTTTCCTCTTTCCTCTTTCCTCTTTCCTCTTTCCTCTTTCCTCTTTCCTCTTTCCTCTTTCCTCTTTCCTCTTTCCTCTTTCCTCTTTCCTCTTTCCTCTTTCCTCTTTCCTCTTTCCTCTTTCCTCTTTCCTCTTTCCTCTTTCCTCTTTCCTCTTTCCTCTTTCCTCTTTCCTCTTTCCTCTTTCCTCTTTCCTCTTTCCTCTTTCCTCTTTCCTCTTTCCTCTTTCCTCTTTCCTCTTTCCTCTTTCCTCTTTCCTCTTTCCTCTTTCCTCTTTCCTCTTTCCTCTTTCCTCTTTCCTCTTTCCTCTTTCCTCTTTCCTCTTTCCTCTTTTCTCTTTCCTCTTTCTTTTTTTTCTCTTTTCTCTTTTCTCTTTCTTTTTTTCTCTTTCCTTTTTTCTCTTTCTACTTTCCTCTTTCCTCTTTTCTCTTTCTTTTTTTCTCTTTTCTTTTTTCTCTTTCTACTTTCCTCTTTCCTCTTTTCTCTTTTCTCTTTCTTTTTTTCTCTTTTCTTTTTCTCCTTCTACTTTCCTCTTTCCTCTTTCCTTTCCTAACAATTTTTTTAGGAATTACACATTATATATTTTTTTTAAATACTAGCTGACCCGGTGAACTTCGCCCCGCCCAAAATTATTTTCACATCTATTTTCCTAGCGAAATTTCGTGGGTTCAATCGCAATACATTCCATTGATTGATCGTTACCATTTCCATTTACTACAAATTTCAATTATTTACAGACTCGATTAAATGTGATTCGATTATATACAACTTTGGACTCGATTATATACAGTTTGCATATTTTTTTTTATTTTTCTAAAATGACTTATTTCAAGAAAAAATGTTACCTTTCAACGTTAAGGAGAAATTTAAGTGGCTTTCATATGTACAATGCACTATGGTCCAGGAGGTGCATTTAAGTGGAAATTAGCATCTAGAGCTCAACAGTGATTCTCTAGACAAAAACTGTCTTCGACAAAGTTGTTACATGTAATAGAGCGCTTATTTTTATTTTATCAAAAATAGGGTGACCAAAATTGTCGATGAAATAAAAAATCTAACTTTCTTATCTGTATAGATAGAGGTAAACATAATTCGACAATATTGTAGCTCTGGTTATTTTAAGTAACTTTGTGGAACAATATTTCTTTCTATCTTTTCAAATAACCGATATAGCGCTTTTTCTCTAGGTTGAGTTAGGGTTACCATGAAATAAAAAGGTTTTTTTTTCTCTAGCTTTTATATGTAAAATTCTACATCAAAACTGTCTTCGAATCATCTTTAGAGTTTTCCAGTCCACGCATTTTACGGTGCAAAACTTGTATGTATCTTAATGCTACTCAAAGTTATTGATGTTTTTTCCCCGAAAACACGACCTTTTCATTTGCTTGTCGTTCTTTTTGGGGCGAACATAATAAAAAATTATTGATGGCATTTTAAAGAGCACATTTGACTCTACATAAGGTGAAACTTTCAAAAACTACAAATTGTATAACGTCTTCTATATTTCGTCCACCGAAAACAAAAACAAAAATGTGTCTTCTTTGAACCTCCATGTTGAGTGGCTATAAGCCTGAACTGAAGTGATGCTGCTTTAAAGTCTACGCTTACTATATGCATTTAAAAATTGCAACTTGTTCATTTATATGCAAAAACTCATAATTTCAAATTTAATTTACTCAAATACAAAAAAAAACACTCTTTTGAAAGTTACACCTTATGTAGAATCAAATGTGCTCTTTAAAATGCCATCAATAATATTTTATTATGTTTGCCCCAAAAAGAACGATTAGCAAATGAAAAAGACTTGTTTTCGGGGAAAAAACATCAATAACTTTGAGTAGCATTAAGATACATACAAGTTATGTATCGTAATGCGTGGACTGGAAAGCTCTAAAAGTCATTCGAAGACAGTTTTGATGTAGAATTTTACATATAAAAGTTAGAGCAAAAAACCCGTTTTTTTCATGGTAACCCTAACTCAACCTAGAGAAAAAGCGCTATATCGGTTATTTGAAGAGATAGAAAGAAATATTGTTCCACAAAGTTACTGAAAATAACCAGAGCTACAATATTGTCGAACTATGTTTACCTCTATCTATAAAGATAAGAAAGTTAGATTTTTTATTTCATCGACAATTTTGGTCACCCTATTTTTGATAACATAAAAATGAGCGCTCTATTATATGTACCAACTTTGTCGAAGACAGTTTTTGTCTAGAGAATCACTGTCGAGCTCTAGATGCTAATTTCCACTTAAATGCACCTCCTGGACCATAGTGCAATGGGGTAAAAATAGCGGTTTTTGAAAATTTTGCTTCAATTTTTCATCAGGAACAGTTTATATCGCTATTGCTGCTAAATTAAGACAGATATAATTTGGGTGGCAAAGAACAATTTGTAGAACGATTAGAAAGCTTTAATTTAAATGACAGAAACAATCAAGTTCAATATGAATTTTTAGGATAAAACTAATGATAACACATTAAAAATAACTAACATTTAAATGTTAAAATGTTATTTCAATCCACTAATTTAAGTGTTTCGCAACTATATTCTGTACTAAATTTTCTCATCTTTCAAATGAAAGCAACAGAATAGTCTTCTGTAGCGTGCTTTTTAATGTAGAGCCAGTTTAAGCCAACAGAGTCCGAGACAAAAAAAAAGTTCTATAACTCTGTCATTATTGAAATTCGAACACATGCGTAGGAGGATTTTTTCATCAAATATTATCCTCTATCACCTCCTGAATGAAAAGTTTTTTTTTTATATGAGAAAGGTATTTTATGATTTTAAGGGGATCAAAAATCAAAATCAATCAAAAATTTAATTCTTCTTTTATATAAAAAAAAACGAAAAATATGTTTTATGCACATATTTCGATCAATTATATGCGTATAAACGATTAAAAAAAATGTTTGACTCGATTATATACAGTGCAAATAAATCTGAAACTGTATATAATCGAGCCCTGTATTATAATTATCTGATTTTTATGTGTCTCCATTTTTGTATTTCCGGGTGTTTTTTTCTGTTCGCATTTTTTTACTTGTCCGTATTTTTCCATTCACTCGTCTGTTTTTTTATGCCAATTTTGTATTTTTTTAGAGTGTCGGTATTCTTTATGTGTTGGTTTTGTCTGTATTCTTTTATTTTGTTTTTTCGTCCTTTTTCATTTGACTGTGAAGTGGAATCCGTTCATAATGACATCGAAGAAATGTCATAAGAAACCGACGTTATACAAAGCGTTTTATGTTAAAAAAACTTTTTTTTTATGTAAATATGTACTTATGCATGTAAAGAGGTTCGCTCTTCATTACAAAGAATTTTGTATGAACATCAAAATTTGTTGTGTATTTACGTAGTAAAAGGCGGTAGGTCAATATAAGCGGAGTCATAATAAACGGTTTCTACTGTATTTTTTCATGTGTTTGTATTTTTTGTTTCATAGTGGAACAAGCTTTCACCTTCAGTTTCCACCGAAGCACACAACTCTCGCCATTTCTCTACATTCGGTTCGAAATACATTGCATGTTGACGCCACGCTCTTTTCTGTTGAAAAGATTTGAAAATCTATTGGATGGCTTGTTAAAAATGATTGATCGATGATTAATTCTTGCTCTCGCGAGAGCCATACACTAACAATTTGTTTATCCATAGTAATGCAGCAATGTAGTATTCGCTTTGACGACATTGAGCTTCGATTCCCGAGTTTGGAAAGCGACAATGGCAATAATGAATTTTCAGGTTAAACGAACACACATGCTAAATCTAAATTATGAACGAAAATCATCTTTTCCGCAACTTTTTTTTATAGGTAGAATATTAACGAAAAGTACTGTTTTTATATTGTATTGTCTTGGTGAAAGTATCAGGAAATGTATCGACAAATGGTTCAATGAGGGTTATGATGCTATGTTCCAAGTAATCAAATAACATAAAGTGAAAATTTTCATTTAAAATTCAACAATTTGAAACTGCCTTCGAGTCTTCTAATCTGATAGAGAATAATTCACTTCCCTAAAGAGATATCGACACTGTACGTTTATCATCGTGGATTCATCAAGAACGTTATCGCGACCATCTTTTTCGTAGGTGACACATTCGAACACAGACGATCGTATATTCTCCCAACACCATTACTGCACATTTCTTAAGCACTTCAATTCACCTTTAGCAAACGTAAAATAAAGTTCGCTGCTCGCTAGCTGGAATGAGTCAGTGATTTGCAATCGCAAATGAGTTGTTTATACTCAGTTAAAAAAAGGTGGTGCTTACATTGCGATATTTCCTCCCCGCTTCGGTTAACACTTCATGAAACACAATCAGGCGAACCAAAACGTCATGTTCGCTTTCGGTCTGTACACAAATTATTGAAAATAACGGAAATATAAAAAGGAAAGGCTTACTACTGCTAAAGACTTGATTTTCATTTCGTAATAGTATCCGGAGAGATTAACAAGCGAATTCAATGAAATAATTTTGTAGTCATACGTAAACAATATGGTCTTGTCTTGAACCCCTTTACTATATTTTCAACTATAATACGTCAGTGAATGAAATACAAATACCAACACAGGTCTAGGTGTGCGATTTAAAAAAAACAAGTTTCGTTATTCTTGTACAGCAATTTATGATTCACTTTCCTGCCTTATCTTTATTGAACTCGAACCAAGAGAAAACACTAGCACCAGCCTTATAACCTTCAAGAAAATCGCGTCCGTATTCAGTATCTTCGTTTCCCATCAAGCTGAGTGGTCCAGAAATTCTGTGCGAATGATGAAAGCTCCGAGATCGAGGGGAACCTCATTCTGCTGAACAAGTATGAATACTCGAAGAAACGAAACACTCCGAATCGGAAGAAAATATTACCCAACTATTCACCGAAGAAATGCCAGTGAATAAATCCCCGACAGCGCACCCTGTAAACAGCAAATAAAAATGAGATCTAGAGCACCCGAAAATAATACACATTCAATTCCCCGGCGAAAATCTCGTCGTTAATTTCATTTAGGGATTTTCTCCAGCACCAATTGTCGGGATAAATGCGAGAAAATGTTGAATGGAAAATCGTTTACATATCTTGTCTCTCCCGACACCCCTCCCATCCCTTTTTTTGCCCATCTCCCCTTTCGACAGTCCCAGCGCGAGTTCCAAGATAAACAGCCCGTGCCAAAGGAAAGCTCCCTTGTCGTGGGGGTGCGAAGGGGGATGGGGGTGGTACCAGGGTCTTCGCCCGCTCCCGTATGCAAGCGCTCGCTCTCGGTAGGGCGGCACAAATAACAGTCATTTCGGTGCACTTCGTTGGAACCTCTAGCACTGGCAGGACCGACCGAAACGTCGGTGGCGGAGGCGAGTTTTCATCACGACGTTCATAACAAGAAAAATTATACCTTACATGATGGAGTCTGGGCGCGGTGTCGTCTTCGTTTTGTGTTCGTGTGCGGCAAAAGTGTTGGAAATATTTGACTTCTCGCTCCAATATTTGCACTGCGAGCTGTGACTCCGGCGGACAACCCGCAGAAAAACGGCCCCGGCCGGGAGAGAGTATGTAAATGAGCAAGAAAGTCGCTGTTTGTTCTGCCACAATCAAGTACTATAATGCAGAATATATTTTGATTCGAAACTCAGTTCATCCTGAGCCCCCCTGGGAAAAAGGCCTCGAACCACCCCAACAATTCCATTACGTAACGCTGTCAGCAGTTCGAGAGAGTTTCTGCCGGAAAAGTCAATATGTAAAGATGAGTTAAATCGCCAAGAAGGGTGGATTTTGGAAATGAACCTCTGTTGACTAAGCAATAACAACCGCCGAGAAGTTGGGAAGCTCTCACATCCTTGAAACCCGTAATGGAAATTGATTTCGAACAACTGTTTCCTTCACTCTAATTCAATAATTATTCTCATTCCGAACCGCACCGCAAAGTTTCTGGCTTGTAATAAATGACAGTTTCAATTGCTTTCGAACCACGGATCCGGCCCCGGGAGTAATGAGGCTCCTTTCCGAAGATTTATGGGCACTGGGAGAGTGGACTGCAGCAGGACAGTGCCGACAGGCCGCAAACCCAATTCCCCGATCAGAAATAACAACAATCGCCGGGACATGAATGTATCGCGTGTCCGCGCAAGAATCGGATCAAAGCGCGCCGTAATGAGTGGTAGACCGCGCGGTGAGAAGGTGGGATGGTTGGAAAGGAAGTGCGACTTTTTTCTCCCCTGATAAAGCGTGACAATATAGAAACAACAATACTGAATGGGGAGGGGGGTACCTACCACTTCCACCCCGCTGTTGTTGACCATTGCGTTTATCCACTCGCTGCCGTTATCGCGACGGTTGGTTGAAAAGCAAACTTTTTGGGCCGATTGAAGCTCGACAGTGGTGATGGACACGGTAACATGCGCGAATCCCCGGCGGGGATATACTCAATGAGGATACCGGCCCCGGGGCTGACGACGACAATGATGGCCATTGTTGTTTTGTTACAACGCTGCTGATGAGAACTTGCGCCGCGCGCTAATGGCGAGTGGTTTGGGACCGGAGCAAACACACTGGTTCGCAGCAAATTTGTACGTGATTTATGTTCGGAAAATGCTGCTACAGATTGGAGATATTTGTCGACTAAACTGCGCGGACTAGCTGCCACCGAGTGGACAGTTCCTTCAACGTAAACATTTACTCGTTTTCCCCTCCATGCTTAGGGATATGATTGCTTGCGTTTTTTCTTTGCAATTCACTATGTGCTGAACTAAAACACCGTTTTGTCTCATATTCCGAACAGTCTCAAATTCCGAACAATTCATTTTTAAATGTAAATTTACTACACTTTAATGTTATAAATAATTGAATAATTGATGCCCTGACATTCTTTGAGGTATAAGCTACATTTTAACATCATTTACAGGCATTGATTCAGCCTATAATTTGAAATATTAACCATTTGCAAAAAAGTGACAGTCAAAACCAAAGATAAAATGCTTGCGTTAGCAAATTGATGATGATGATGATGATGATGGTCCCGCCTCCTTCCCCTACAGAGGTTTGAGCAAGACGAGTTATCTAAAAGATAATTTATTTTTTTTTCAACATTGAAATCAGTTTAGCAAACATGAAAAACGAACTGATTTTATTTACAGATATAAGTTCAAAAAATTGCAATGTCCAAAAAAGCCAATACTCAGTCATGTCCGCCACAGAGCCGATACGGTCCCGACGAGGCCCTTGCAGCCAAGTGGTCCACCAGAGCACAAGTCCAACCGCCAGCCTTGTTTTAGATTGACTTTGAATACCCTCATTCAGAGAAATCGAGAAAATTGCCTTTACGAAAAATTCCTAGACCGGCACTTAAAAAAAACTTTCAATTTAATATCCTTTATATCTGTGTCTCGCGCGCGACGCTCAAACTTTTGTAGACTACTTTTATTTTTTTTTTTAAACTAATACAACTATAAGAACGACAAAATAAAAATAAAAATAGTCCATCATCACCAAGATCATGACAGACATAATAGAGATCAATACAAATTTAAAAAAGATGATTTAAAAAAAATTAAATAATCTACATAATATAATCCGTTCAAAAACTTCGTCAGATTCATTGAAAATATTGAAAACAAACTGCAAAAAAATTGTCCACATTAAATTATCCGTTCGTATAAAACTTCGTCAGTAAAGATCTTCGTTATAAAAATAAACAAAAACTCGTTCAGCTGTTAAGAGAACACAGCTTTTACATGTGAAATACAGTGCCTCTTAAATTCTGTAAGTGTTGTTGCGCATTTAATATGTCTTGGCATCGAGTTGAACACATTTATTCCTTTGAAGTACAACGAATTTTGTGAAGCACATGACAAGAAATTAGGTGTTCTTATTTCATTCGCGTTTCTAGTGTTATAACTATGAAAGTCAATTCCTCTTTCAACTCGATCACACAAATATCGAGGCAGCAAACCTTTAACTACTTTGAAAATGAACACCATAGTTAAATAAACAATCCTTTGCTTCACGGATAACCATTGCAGAGCGTCCAACATTAAAGATGAGGAAGTGAATCTGTTACATTTTAGTATCAACCGCATTATTTTGTTTTGCAAGCGCTGTAATCTCGATATTTGTGTGTCATTGGCTAAAAATAAAATGGAAGAGCAAAAGTCTAAATGAGGAGAGATGATTGATTTGTATAGCTGTATTTTGCACATAGCTGTATAGCAGTTGCACACTCAACAATGATGGAGCCATTTCTTCCATTTCTGAAATTACTAATTTTGTGTGTTCTTGGATCTAATTTTGTCTTCAAATGCTTCCGAGTATCCTCGCAAGCTTGTTTGGACTCTTTAGGCTTGATTACAATAACCGGATGAGTCTTACGATTACTTTGCATGATACTAGTACTATTACTATAACCCATTATCTTATTGTTGTTAGAAGTGTTCGCACTTTTAATAACATCCGCAAAACTAATTTTATTTTGATGTACATTATCATCATCATTATTTTGAAATTTTCGTTTCTTACGTTTCGGAATATTTTGGTGCGATTCAGAATGAACTGTACCAGGTTCAATGAGCAAGTCATTCTTTGCAGCTAAATTATTTTGCGCGTTAATTGTTAAAATAGAACTAGTCATAGATTCCAATTTCTCACAAATCAATTTTTCAAGAGACCCATTTACATCTTGTCTCAATTCTTCCATACCGCACTTTAACGCGCTGTCTATCTGAGCAGCGATCTGATCTCGCATGCCCGTAAGCGAGTCAGAGAGTGAAGATAATTTCATCACCTCTTTTGCGTGAAAAACAAGCATCGTTAGTTATTTAGTTTTTGTATTTCTTTCAATTTCTTTGTTTGTTTTTTTTTCTTAATGTTAAGTGCTAGAAAAGGTAGGATCTACAATAAAGGGATGAAAAAATGATATTTTATGCAGATATATTCATTAAAATTAGTACTGAAGTAGTGTTCGGAATTTGAATCAGGTTTCTTTGCATGATTCGAACTCCGAACACTTCATTTTAAATGTAAATTTACTGAAATTTTATGTTATTAATAGTTGAATAATGAGAGCCTTGACATTCTTTGGGTTATAGGCTTCATTTTCACATCATTTACAGATACAGCCTGTAATTTATAATATTAAGCATTTGCAAAAAAGTGACAGTCAAAACCAATGATAAAATGTTTACGTTAACAAATTCCGTAAAAGACAAGCACCATTATTTTTTCGGTTTATGTAGTTTCTCCAACTACAGGTGTATCGTACACAGGTTGTACAGGTTGTATCGAATTGTACGTTATATCGAAGCATAATAAAGTACTAACAAACGTAGTCTATAATACATTATTGTGTTGCTGCTTTAGTAAAGTTAATGAATAACTTCAATCAGAAGACGAAACCAGCCTTTCTCATGATGTTTCCCTGCGTACTGTTGATTAAAGCTTGTTTCATTTCCGGAATCCGGAATCACAAAACTAGCAGTATTTCGGGATTGATT
The DNA here is from genome assembly GCF_029784135.1 of Toxorhynchites rutilus septentrionalis. Classification (NCBI taxonomy): domain Eukaryota; kingdom Metazoa; phylum Arthropoda; class Insecta; order Diptera; family Culicidae; genus Toxorhynchites; species Toxorhynchites rutilus. The sequence goes on along the minus strand of NC_073744.1, from coordinate 182,775,802 downwards.
GAAGGTACAGAACTTGTTTTAGCATCACAATACAGATAATTCATTGTTCCATCAGGAAAAAAATATTGAATTTTTTTTTCCTCTACACTTTGGAAATGTGTACGTTATATCGAGGTAAAATGTACGTTATATCGAGTGACGTTATATCGAAGTTTCCCTGTATTTTGTTTGCTGTTTTCATGTAAAGTACTAGAAAAGTGAGAATCTACATTAAATGGATGGAAAAAATGATATTTTATGCGGAAATATTTATTAAAATTAGTATTGAAGTAGAGTTCGAAATTTGAATCGAGTTTCGACGTATGATTCAAATCCCTAACACATCATTTTTAAATGAGAATTTACTGAACTTTAATGTTATAAATAATTCCATAATGAAAACCCTAACATTCTTTGGTTTGTAGGCTTCATTTTAAAATTCATTTACAGGTATAGATACTGCCTATAATTTATAATATTTAACATTTACAAAAAAAAAATGACTATCGAAAACCAGTGATAAATTGTTTGCATTAGCAAATTCCGTCGAAAACAAGCATCGTAAATTTTTCGATTTTTGTATTTTAATTGCTGTTCGTTCGGTATCTCGTTACGAATCTACTATAAATTGCAAAAAAAAAATTTTTATGAAGAAATCTTTATGAATATTAACGTTAAAGTAGTGTTCGTAATTTGAATCAAGTTTCGACGTATGAATCGAATTCCGAAAGAAAATGTTTGAGCATTATTTTCCGGCAAATACAGCGATAGTTCACAAGTTAGGGTACAATGACAATCCAGTTCTGGTGCAACAGTATAAAAGAACATTTGTTAACAAATGTTTGCATGCTCTTTCCTTGCAAAACGCAGGTCGCAGGTGCAAACCAACGAGAGTAAAATTGATTTTCTTAGCCAGGTCTTCAACTAAAACACCACAATAACAAAACCGGGTTCCTGAAGTAACAGGGCGAACTCGATTATTATATTACATTTTTATATAATATATACAAAAATCAGAAATGTGTTGTTTTTTGTTTTTGAATTATAATTTTTCAAAGTTAATCGTTGGTCTAAAACTCACGTTTCCCTTTTATCCAAAAAATGACGTTTTCCAAAAATTCCTAACTTTTGAACTACCTAACAAATTTGGATAATCGACATATTAAATTTAAGTCAATGAGCTAGTCTTTTTTGATAAAATATTCAGTTTGCAAAAAAAATTGAATCCTTTTCGCATAGATCTCGTCTAGTCGCACAGTCGCAATATCGAACGAAGACTAAATCATGTTAATTTTGAAAAATAATAACTCAAAAACGATAAAAGAAACACACCTCTGATTTTTGGATATGTTATGTAAAAACTCCTCAGCTTTCGAGAGAATATATAAAAATATACAGCGCCCTTGGTCCCGGAACCATGTAAATTAGAAAAAAGAGCACAATCGATAATTACGAAAACCAAATCAAATTTTCTTGCGAGTTAAATATTTTTCCACAAAAGACTAGCTTATTCGCTCCAATTTGATATATCGATCATCTGAATCGATTCAGTTCAAAAGTTATGAATTTTTTAAACAAATGCATTTTGGCTGTTCGGAATTTGAGGCAAAAGTGTTCGGAATATGAATCAAGTTTCAACATATTATTCAAATCGCGAACACTTGAAAACAAGCCTTCATCTAAGAGATATTACCAATCATCAGCAACGGATGGAGACTAGTTTTTAACTTAACAGTTCTGAATTCGTACCACCTACGATATTGTGCAACTTGCTCAATGCTAGTGCTAATGCTCATGCTAATTATTCAAATCGCGAACACTTCATTTTTCAATGTGAATTTACTGAACTTTAATATTATAAATAATTTAATAATCAAAACCTTGACATTCTTTTGGTTATAGACTTCATTTTAACATCATTCATAGGTATCGATACCGATATAGCACCCTTGGTCCCAAAACCATGTATAACATTTTTTCCAAAAAAGACCAGCTAATTGACTTCAATTTGATATATCGATCATATGAATCGGTTCAGTAGTTCAAAAGTTATGATTAAAAAAAAATGCATGTAAGCTGTTCGGAATTTGAGTCAGTGACATAAATGGTGGTCGGAATTTAAGACAAATGTGATTAATGTAATTTTTAGTTTTTCATCATAAAAACATATTTGTGACTGGATTTTTTTGAAGTCAAATGAAAAAGAAGGCTCTATTGTATCCAAACATCAAATTGATTTCGCGATAAAGTACCATTTTGAGCAATGAGAAACTGTTTAATGGCCACCAATGTGTTCGGAATTTGAGACAAAACGGTACCGAAATATTTTTCTTACACTCATGCAACTGTGTATAACTTTTACAATCTGAAGCCTTTTGTCTGCATTCCTTTGGTTTTCACTTATTTGGGCATGTTCCAGGAAACGGTGAACAGTTTTTTTTGAAAATAATTTAAATGTTTTTGATCTCAACTTAAACTTTTGAAAACTTTTTTTGAAATCGTTGCAAAAAAATTAATATTAGGGTAAATGATCTTGGTTTGTCCAATTTGGGGTGTTTTTACGCAACTAGTAAATGCAAATCGATTTTTCTTCATGAAAATCACACATAATCGATACGAGTTTGGGTTTGTTGAAAAGCCCCAAGTCTCTAGTTGCTAATACTACCATAAGGTGTTGAAATTATTCAAATTTTTATGTTTTTTAACGATTTTCCTTGAAGAAGAATTATGATCATGGTTTGACCACCTCTGATCATGGTTTTCCTCAAAAAAATTATCATGGTTTGTCCGGTTTTAGAAATCTCCATTTTTGAATGAAAACATTCGAATTCACAATTAGATGTTGCATTTATCATTGCTTGAGTTTACTGTCATCATATTGATTCATTCATAATTTAGGCTTTCTTCAGAATATTGCCTTTTCTTGGGCATTTTAGAAGTGTTCACCTCAACACAATCAACACAGAAAAACCATACTTCTGCTATGCGCGAAGCACACCATAAACACACATAAACAAACTGCAGCGCGCCAAGCGGTTGCCATAGAAATCATGTGGACAAAACAACATTATTGAATTGGACAACTCATGATCAGAATTGATTTCATCAAAATGCGTTAATTTAATGGTTTAGCTATGTAAATCCGATACAAATGGTGAGCAAGCATGATGTTTACAATATTTATAAGTGTTGTAATCCAGAAAAGGTCTGAATACGTGCCAAATAATCATCTGGTGATCGATTAAAAGTTAGCTCGAATGAGGGGCGCATTGACACAAATAGAAGGTGTATTTTATAATCCTTTAAAACATGGGATTTCGTAAAAATATACTATCAAACTACTATAAATCATGTAAAAGGCAATTTCATTTATATGTTTCGAAACATTCGAAGGCCTTATTTGACACAGGAGCGCTGAATTAGAGCATTCAAAAAAGTGGGCAGACCATGATCATATTTTCGACTGGACAAACCAAAATCATTTACCCTATTTGTCAATGCAACAAATTATCCGTGTACAAAATTGATTGAAGTTTTCAAAACTGCCTTTTGAAGTTCATCAAATCAAGCAAATTCGCGGTTCGAGAAGTGCGTACACTTGAGAGATGCAATCACTTCATAGGAAAATGTAAAATACAATAATCGTTTGACAATTCTTCCGTTCACTTATTTTGGAAATTCTAGGCATCATCCCTGAGCGTCCGCGGGATAATCAGAGACTGCACGAAACCATACGGTGACTGGCTGCTGATGAGATGGCGGAAGATGTGCCGAGTGCCCTGCCCACTTGATCGCTTAACTGACGATGTTCGTGTTGCTAGAACTGGGCATACCACACAATCATACCAAACGTAACGTTTGCATTAAAAAATAGAATAAAAATTTTCAATTTTTCATGGGTTTACCTTCACCCGCACTGACGAAACTACCAATTGGAGCATCAATCATTGTAACCCATGAGTCAGCAGAAAAAAAATTGACAGCTCTATCAGACGAACTCTAACCGTGATGGCGAAAACGATTGTATCACATTTACCCGAAACCCACTCACCCGAATGACAGTTACCCGAAAGAAGGGGTCCACCCACGACCCCTTCCGGTTGGCTCGTTTGACTGCGGCGATCAACGGATGCCTCTACTTAGTACACCACTTCCACTCGCGGAACTACAATGGAGAAGGCAAATTTCGACAAACTAATCAAATGAGGATGTCGATTAACGTGTTGACTCGCTCACGGCTCAATCCAGAAGAACTAGTCACTCGTCGCGTATCCACAATCAGGACTCTTGGCCCCGTCATGGCTGTCGTTTAGGGCTCTCGCCGAGGAGAGCCATTTCACAAATGACAGCTGATGTAGGGATAGGACTGTGAACTTTAAGTTAGGGAATGTATGGATAAGGAAATGGATCGGGAACAGTGGGATTTGGCTTACCATCACCGTCATGATTACTTCCTCGTTATCCTCATGAATTGTGTTCCTAGCGACAGGATACAACAGTCCAAGTAAGTGACGTGCTAATAATCACGTCACCGATTCAGAATCGTTACAACCTATCACTTTTGTTGAGTTGAAAGGTATCTGTTTATCATTGCAAAAATCGGCTGGTACCGATAATGTCAACGAGAAAGTGATTCAAGATTGCTTTCACATCATTGGACACGATCTGCTGGACCTGATAAATGACTCTTTACGAACTGGGCACGTGCCAAAGGTTTGGAAGGAATCCTGTGTGATTCCACACAGGATTAAAGTCGAATACGGGACGGATAAAGTCGAAGAGTACCGCCCTATTAACATGCTGCACATATTAGAGAAACTGTTAGAACATGTTGTGAAAGGTCAGCTGATACATTTTATAGATAATAACAGTTTGCTAATACCAGAACAGTCGGGATATCGAGAGGGACACTCTTGTGAAATCGCGCTGAATCTGGTATTAGCAAAATGGAAAGAGAATATCGAGGCGAAAGAGATTGTATTTGCGGTATTTCTGGATCTTAAACGCGCTTTTGAAACAATTTCTAGGCCCTTATTGTTACAAACACTGAAGCGCATTGGAATTGTAGGGATGGCTTACCAATGGTTTGAAAGCTATGTGTGCGATAGAACTCAAAAGACTCGTTTCAACGATTCTGTTTCCGATCCCATTGGCAACTCACTCGGGGTGCCACAGGGAAGTGTTTAAGGCCCATTTTGTTTATTTTATACATAAATGATCTGCGACGAGTTTTACGATACTGTGACATTAATTTGTTCGCGGACGATACTGTCCTGTTCATCGCAACTAAGGATATAAAAGAAACCGCGGAACACATAGACGAAGATTTGCATTCTCTGGCTCAGTGGCTTAAATTTAAACAATTAAAGTTAAATGTTGGAAAAACAAAATACATGCTCATTTCTGCAGCAAACTCCACTATTGACGTAAATTTTGAAATAGATGGTGAGACATTAGAACGCGTGAAAGAAATCAAATACTTAGGAGTTATTATTGAAGACACGTTAACTTTCAAGTCTCACATCAATAATGTCATCAAAAAGATTGCCAAGAAGTACGGCGTTTTTTGTCGTTTGAAGAAAGGGTTGACAATAAACAGTAAAATGAAATTGTATAAATCATTGATTTCACCGCACATAGATTTTTGCTCGTCGATCCTATTCCTTGCAAATAATACACAATTAACGAGATTGCAGCGTTTACAAAATAAAGTAATGCGTTTGATTTTAAGATGTAGTAGATACACTTCCTCTAGTTTGATGTTGGACGCGCTACAGTGGCTATCTGTGAAGCAGAGAATTTATTACATGACAATGGTGTTCATCTTCAAAGTTTTAAACGATATGCTGCCTCGATATTTGTGTGATCGAATTGAAAGAGGAAGTGATGTTCATAGATACAATACAAGAAACGCGAATGATGCAAGAACACCCAACTTTATGTTAAGTAGATCGCAGAACTCGTTGTTATATAAAGGTATAAATTTCTTCAATTCGATGCCCAGAGAAATTAAACGTGCGGCAACAATGGCAGAGTTCAAGAAAATGTGTATAAATGAATATTAATATTAATAAAATTTATTTACAGGTTAAGCCACGATGTTCGTACTGATGATGATGATTTTTGTTGTTGTTTTGTTAATGTATATTCTAAAAAAAATAATAAGCGTTGTCTACGAGAGTGGACTTTATTAATGGAACACTGACAGAACACTGATACGTAATGAAATTTTTATGTGGGTCTGAAGTGGAAACTGGAATGGGGATAGCTCATTCAGAATTGTCGTAAACTATCTTTTTATAAGATGGTTATATCGAGTATTTCTGAATGTGGCAGATCTCTATCATGTTCCAAGTAGACACTTTTAGATATTGGGTTCGATTCCCAATCTGTCAAGGATCTTCCCGGGTTGGAAAGTTTCTGGACATGCCTTAAAAAAACTTTGGGTCTGAAGTTGGGATTATCATTATGATAATGTCGATACGGATAGGACCATTGTTTTTCTTTTAAAGTTTTTGCCTATTTATGATGTTCGATTAATAGAAATTCATGCCTGCAACAGAGTCAGTTCGCTCTTTTGTTTTATAATACTGATATCTTAATTTGGTTAAATATAAATATTATCTATTAGATAAATCGGCCAGTTCAAACCTTTGTAGGGGTATGAGGTGGGTCATCATCATCATTAAGATCATATTAGTCTTGTATGTTCATTTCCATCCAAAATGTTCGTATTTTTCGTGGGTAGTACAATTAGAGAAATAGCGGCGTTGGATACAATTCTTTTCAAAATAATGAAAAGTTAAATAATGCAGTTTGATAACGTATTATGATGTTTGTCCATTCATATCGATGACGCAGCCCATTTACTTAAAAAAAGCGGATAATTTTGTACATACGTATTATGGCACTGAAGTACAATTTTTATTATGAACTAGCTAACCCGGCAAACTTCGTCCCGCCCATTTACTTGATTAATTCTCGAGTAATGCAGAAATTTGTGTTTTATTTGTATGGCAGCCACCCCTAAGAGAGGGCGGAGGGGTATCTAACCACCATAGAAATATTCATTGCACCCAAAAGTTTCCATATGCCTAATTTGGTTTAATTTGCTTGATTAATTCTCGGGTAATGCAAAAATTTGTGTTTCATTTGTACGGCAGCCCCCTCTAAGAGAGGGGGAAGGAGTATCTTAACACCATAGAAACATTTATTGCATCCTAAAACCTCCACATGCCAAATTTGGTTTCATTTGCTTGATTAATTCTCGAGTAATGCAGAAATTTGTGTTTCATTTGTATGGCAGCCCCCCCTTTGAGTGGGGGAAGAACTGTCTAACCATCATAGAAACATTTATTGCACCCTAAAACATTCAAATGCCAACTTTGGTTTCGTTTGATTTATTTATTTCCGAGTAATGCAAAAAATTGTGTTTCATTTGTATGGCAACCCCCCCTTTGAGTGGGGGAAGGACTGTCTAACCATCATAGAAACATTTATTGCACCCTAAAACTTTCACATGCCAACTTTGGTTTCGTTTGCTTGGTTAATTTCCGAGTAATGCAGAAATTTGTTTCATTTGTATGACAGCCCCCCCCTTAGAGAGGGGGGAGGGGTCTCAAAATATCACGAAAACCTTCCCCGGCCCCAAAAACCACTACATACCAATTTTCATGTCGATCGGTTCAGTAGTTTCCGAGTCTATAAGAATCAGACAGACAGACAGACATCACTCCATTTTATATATATATATATAGATTAATTTTTTCGTAATAAAATTTATTCTGAGATCGCTTCAATGGGGACGGCATACGATTATCTGGTGCATCACGTTTGTAACCAGGGAATCAAATTGCATGACAAGCATAATTAACCGGGCAAACGAAATGCACCAGATAAAGCTCGGTCGAACCTAACTAAAGGATCGTCTCCTATGTTTCAACAAACCGGGTAATCGGTGGAACACAGGTTTGCTTGTGAGAGGCCGAAAAACAATAGTTCGAACGATAAATTAAATTTTAAAATTAAATTTCATTCTCAAATACCGTACCTACAACAGAAATGAACTTGTTTTTTCATATGCATGTACTATTATTCACGATAGCATGAATTTATCGTAGTCCGCAAATCCCGAGGCGGTAACCGTTATTCCTGAATGGAGAACGGAGGTACTCATTTCTTCACAACTCAGTAGACGAACAATGAAACAATGAATTCTGTTGTGATACAACATCTTCACAAAAATCGAGTTCGACAACATCATCTAGGAATTTAAACCAGGCAAATCGAATCGGAGAAGTTTCGATCATATTTGGCCTAGCGAACAGTCGATGTTGGAGATACTCCAAATAAAATGATTCGAAATATTTCGGAAACAACAGCCCCACAGGTAAGATCAATCATAATCTCAAATAGCAGCATTAAATAAAAAAGTACTTATTTTTTATTCGGTGCAGGTTCAGTCAACAATCAGCAAAAAAGGCCAACGACGTATAATCCAGCGCCAACGGCGTCGTGATCTACCCAAAGAGCCAGAGGTGTGCGAGGACTTACAGGAAATAGACGACCGCTTTTCAAAAACTTTGGATGGTGAAGCCAACGAGACCTTCCTACAAGCCAACGTAGCCTCTGACGATGGGATTATCCTTGTATTTGCATCAGCACAACATCTCGTTCGTTGGCGCAAGCATCAATTTGGATATTGGATGGTACGTTCAGCACGGCCCCCATCAATTTGCGCAAATCTTCACCATTTACGGAAGCATTGGAAAAGAAGGATATAGACGTTTCATACCATTGATGTATATGCTGCTTCCAAAGAAAAGCGAAGGTACATACGAGAAAGCTTTTTCTACGCTATCGAAGATCGCTGAAAACTACGACTGCAAATTGAGTCCAGATTACGTATTAATGGACTTCGAGACGGCGATGATGAATGCGAACAGAAAAAGATTTCCAGATGCATCCCTTCATGGCTGTTTCTCTCATCTGAACCAGAGTTTTTTCAGAAAACTCACACAACTTGTCCTTAAAACTACCTATGGTAAGGATTATCGTATCCAACTTTTTTACAAACAAGTTGTTGCCTTGGCTTTCTTGCCCAGTCAAGAAATACCAATGGCATTTGAACAGCTCAAAAAAATGTGCCCACCTGTTTTGGAACTTTTTTTTTTGATTATGTTGGAGAGAATTTAGTGAAAGGACGTAAGTCGGCTAATAAAAAAAAACCTGTCGAACACCTACATTTCCACCAGCGTTATGGTCTGTCTTCGAAATAGTTAGTAAGGACATCCCAAGGACCTCAAACAACATCGAGGGATGGCACAACAAGTGGAGTGCTCTTATAACAAATGAAAATCCCTCATTTTATCGCGTCCTGAAGCCATTTCAACTGGAGGAGCGAAACGCGAGTGCAGAAGTACTTCGTACACTGTCAGCAGAACCGGTAGCTAGAAGGCGGAAAAAAAATCGAGAAGGACAAGAGACTTAAAAATCTCGTGAAGTCGTTTACAGGTAAACTTCGATATAACGTACATTTCACTTTCAAAATTGTACGTTGTATCGAATTGTACGTTATATCGAAGCATAATAAAGTACTCACAAATGTAGTCTATAATACATTATTGTGTTGCTGTTTTAGTAAAGTTAATGAATAACTTCAATCAGAAGACGAAGCCAGCCTTTCTCATGATGTTTTCCTTCGTACTGTTGATTAAAGCTTGATTCATTTAGAATCCGGAATCACAAAACCAGCTGTATTTCGGGATTTATTGAAGGTACAAAACTTGTTTTAACATCACAATACAGGTAATTCATTGTTCTATCAGAAAAAAAAATTGAAAAAAAAATTCCTTTACACTTTGGAAATGTGTACGTTATATCGAGGCAAAATGTACGTTATATCGAGTGACGTTATATCGAGGGTACGTTATAACGAGGGTACGTTATATCGAAGTTTCCCTGTATTAATTATTATAATTATAATGATATTAGTTTTCGTTTTGCTATTTTTAAATTACTTTATTTAAAAACGAGTTGTTCTTCAATCGGTGACAATGCTCCTTGATCCTTGAAAGCAGCATGAATAAAAGAAACTAGTCGTGTGTAGGCACGCTATTTTTAATAAATTCAGCGCGAAGACTGATGCTTTTAAAATTTAATGATTTCATTTTCATATTTTACGTCGTATGTTTGTTGCTGTACTACGCTCTACTGAAATAATTGTGAAATAAAACAAATATCGTTCTCGAGAAAATGTTAGTTTTTTTTTTAATTTTTCCTTCTTTTGGGTAGACGTTGCATTCGAGTAAATGTTACATTCGGGTAAATGTCGCATTCGGGCATTTGTTGCATTCGGGTATTTGTTACATACGGGTAAATGTTATGTGCATGTAATCCGGGAATTTGTTACATTCGGGTAAATGAGCTTCGGGTAAACGTGTTTCGAGTGAAGGGGACACAACCGGCGAAAACAGCTACTCCGTTCAGAAGTTTGCGAATTCAAAGAACGGATTTTCCCGACGAATCGTGGCGGTGATGGACGACGAGACCTGTTTTACCATGGATGGCAACGACTGGCAGGGTACATCGTATTTTACTTCCCCCACGAAGGTAAGTGAGTTCTGAAATGAAGTTTATTTCACACGCCAAGTTCCCCAAAAAGGTGCTGCTGTGGCTGACAATCGGCGAAAAGGGGCGCAACACAAAGCGCAACATTCAGCAACATTCAGCGACGAGAGACTCAAAGCCTCTTTGAGAGTCAAATGAAAATGTCTCCACCGATAAATGGCGAATACTAAAGAGATCCAATCCCAACGAAATTCACGCGGACTGGACGCTAACAGTCGACGAAGCTTCAATGCGTCAACTAACTAAAAGTCAATTCATTTATTGTGATTGATTGTTCTTCGTTACAAGTAAATTTAATGACGGACCTTTTACGTTTGGTATGATGACTAGAACAAAATATATGTACGGAAGAATTATCAAACGTTTGATGAACCAGCCTAAGGCTGAAAATCTTTCCAATAAAGACAAAAAAAAAATATCAAACGATTATTTTATTTTACATTTCCCTCTGAAGTTTACATCCCAAAAGTGTACATACTTCTCGAATCTCGAATTTGCTTGAAACTGGGAAGTTCATTCGCTTCTAGTGGCTGCACGATTTTCCCAGGTTCCTAAGTTTAGAAGATCATGTTAGGACAGACATATTCCACTCTGCACAAAGGCAAGCGAGGACAAAAGCATTTATTTGCAGAGCCGATTTCCCCAGAAACCTCGGTTTTGAAGTCTGTGTTAGGGACACACATTTCAATCGGAACAAAAATACCCCCGATTTGTATGAATTCGCAATGCCGATTTCCCCACGCTTCATGGATTTGAAGTCTGTGTTAGGGAAACACATTCCAGTCGGAACAAAAATACCCCCGACTTGCATGAATTTGAAATACCGATTTCTCCAGGCACCTTGGTTTAGAAATCTCTATTAGGGAACACATTTCGGTGGGAACAAAAGCTCCCCCTACTTTCGTGTGTTCTTTTTCTTCTTTTTGGCTTTAAGAGGGTTTAAACTTTTCAGTTCACTCGCCTTTAGGCTCTTTCGTGTGCTTGCAATGCCGATTTCGCTGCTTGGTTTTAAAGTCTGTGTTAGGGAACATTTTTCGATGAGAACAAAAGTCCCCCTACTTTCATGTATTTGCAATGCCGATTTCCCCAAGGCTGCTTGGTTTTGATGACTGTGTTAGGGAAACCGTAAATCGGGCCAATCAAAACGATGCAGTTAGGGCGTTTAGATAACGCCTAATATTTTACAGTTATTCAATTGTTTATCTAATGAAAAACAACATTTTGTTAGTTGCGATAGATGCGTAGAAATATTCCCTATCAAGTGATGCCAACATCTCTCCTATCCAGTACGAAATGTTCGAGCTATAAGCTTTCGAAATCTTTCATTTTTTCCTGCATGTTCTGTGTTTAGGTTTTCATTTTACCCTCCATATATTCCGGTTAGACGTAGTCCCACGTCAAAAATATCCATAACTGGCACGATTCCGAAGAGGCGTCTTTGTCTGCTCAAAGACACATTATTTTTGAATGGAATGGTGGCATGGAAGTTCATAGAGAATACCGAGATCCCAAAAAAAAAAACAATTGGGATCGGTATGCACTTGAACTCGAGTCTGAAACTCAAAACTCGAAAATAAGGTCGATTCAGCAGCTTGAATCAGCTACATAAGAATTAAATGAAATGATAGTCTCTGCCTACAACAGTAATTGCCCACTGAGAAAAGTTTCTTCGACAAGAAACGTTCCTTGGTGAAATAAAAGGCTCGAACGGCTTCGCAAAACGGCGCGTAAACTGTTCAACAGAGCAAAAATTACCTCGGACTGGTCTCAATATAATAGAGCCCTAACTGAGTACAGTAGAGAACTGAGACGATCTAAACGAAAATCCTGGGTATATAACTGCGAAAGCATTGAAAATACCCCAATCGTTGCTAGACTCAACAAGACTTTGGCAAAAGACCACTCGAACGGGCTTGGATCGCTTGAAAAGGATGACGGTTCGTTCACAAAAACCCCCTCAGAAATACTAGACTTACTGATGAAGACTCACTTTCCGGGATCTACATCTGTCCACTCGGATACAAATCCTGGCTATAATGGTGACACAATATGCTCTCGAAGGCGTCTCATAGGACCCGAAAGTGCAAAGGATGTCGCTAACATAGTTGCTGGGTTAGTCTTCACGAGGGCCAGAGTAGTAAACGCGGTGAGATCCTTTCTACCTTACAAATCTGCAGGTGCAGATGGGATTTTTCCCGCCCTGATTCAAAATGGAGAATCAAAACTAATTCCGTCTCTAATCGAGATCTTGAAGGCAAGTCTGATACTAGAGCACATTCCTTCGATATGGAGACTTGTGAAAGTAGTGGGAAAACGCGACAAATCACTTCCAAAGGCTTTCAGACCAATTAGTTTATCATCAATGCTGTTGAAAACTATGGAAAAAGTATTATATGAATACATAAAGTCTGTATTCATGTCCAAACACCCACTATCCAAATACTAGTTTGCCTACCAGTCAGGCAAATCCACAACAACAGCACTACACATGCTTGTGACAAAAATTGAAAAATCTCTCTTGTCAAAAGAAACCATATTATGTGCGTTTCTTGACATCGAAGGTGCTTTTGATAATGTTTCTTATCTATCAATGGCACAGGCAATGAGAAGAAGACACTTCGATAACTGTATAGTCGAATGGATCCATGGCATGCTCACACACAGAAAAATCACCTCGGAGCTGGGCGGGTCGTCTAATTATGTGATTGCAACAAAGGGTTGCCCACAAGGAGGCGTTCTATCACCTCTCCTTTGGTCACTAGTAGTTGACGACCTTCTGACAAGTTTAGAGGCAAAAGGTTTTGAAAGTGTGGGCTTCGCCGATGATCTAGTCATAATGATACGAGGCAAGTTCGACGACGTGATATCGAGCAGAATGCAGATGGCCTTAAACCTTACACAAACTTGGTGTACCACAGAAGGTCTGAGCATAAATCCCTCAAAAACAACAATTGTTTCATTCACCAAAAAGAAAAAACAGCATTCGCAGTCTTTATATCTTGGGGGAGTGGAAATAAAATGCAGCGCTTCAGTGAAATATCTAGGTGTTGTCCTAGATGCTGAACTCAACTGGAATGCGCACTTAGATGCAATAATCAGTAAGGCCAATACAGCCCTATGGGCATGTTCTAAAATGATAGGAAGAACATGAGGCCTTAAACCAAAAATGGTAATGTGGGTCTACACTGCCATTGTGCGCCCTAGGATAACCTATGCCTCATTAGTCTGGTGGCCAAAAACCAAGGAGACTGTAGCTACAAAAAAGCTAAACAAACTCCAACGACTAGCATGCGTTGCAATTACCGGAGCAATGCGAAGCACACCCTCGAAGGCACTGGAGGCTATCCTTCACTTGCTACCTCTGAACCAACATGTTCAGCTAGAGGCTAAGAAAAGCGCTCTAAAGCTTAAACAATGGAAAAAAAATACTAGACGGAGAAAAAATTGGTCACTTGAGCATCCTGAATCTCTTACCCGTAAAGGATGTGTCACATCAAATTGCATCACGGAAAAAACGCTGTAGAAATTTAATTTTTAGGAATTATATCATCAGCTTTCGCTTATAATCAAATAAGAGTGTATAGATCACGTTGGCCATGCTTCACTGTCAATTTTTCGTAAATTTGGAAAAATGTCGTCGAACGAAAAAGAGCGTCGTGAATTAATCCTGTGCACTCATTTCGAGAATCCGGAGTTGTCACATCGGGACATCGGTAAGATGCTGGGAATCGTCCAATCCACGGTCAGCAGAGTACTAAAACGATACTTCGAGAACCTAACCATCGACCGGAAGGTGAAGAACGGCAAAAATGGATGCTCCGTCAGTGAAAAAGATCACAAGCGCGTAGTTAAGCAGTTTAGACGTGATCCAAGAAGTTCGGTCCGAGATGTCGCCAATAAGCTGAATTTGTCAAGTACATGGAAGGCAAAACATGGAGGGGAAGATGCGAGCCCGGAAGCTGTACACCGAAATGCTGACGAAGCCGCATTGCCTGGTAATGGACGACGAAACCTACGTCAAAGCGGACTTTTTTCAGCTGCCGGGCCTGTTGTTCTTCTCCGCAGAGGACAAATTCAGCGTTCCGGAGGAGATTCGCAAGCAGAAACTATCCAAGTTTGCCAAAAAGTACATGGTGTGGCAAGCGATCTGCTCTTGCGGAAAGCGGAGCGCCCCCTTCGTGATGACCGGCACGGTAAACGGGCAGGTTTACCTTAAGAAGTGCCTACAGAAGCGCTTACTACCACTATTGAAGCAGCACGAGGGCCCGACCATCTTCTGGCCGGATCTCGCTTCGTGCCACTATTCAAAGGACGTGTTGGAGTGGTACGAAGCCAACGGGGTCACCTTCGTGCCAAAGGAAATGAACCCGCCCAACGCGCCGGAGCTTCGCCCAATAGAGAAATATTGGGCGATTATGAAGCAGGCCCTACGGAAGAGCCCAAAAGTTGTCAAATCGGAGGCGGACTTCAAGAGAAAATGGATTTCTGTTCAAAAAAAAACTACAACCTGATGTTGTACAGAACCTTATGGACGGGGTAAAGAGGAAGGTGCGAGCATACGGGCTTGGGCTCGAAGTATGAATAAAAAGAAAATGCCAAAAGTTGTTTAATAGTTTTTATTTAACTGTCTAAAATTTTCAAAAGGATCGGTCTACTGGGCGAATTTCTACAGCGTTTTTTCCGTGATGCAATTTGATGTGACACACCCTTTAGGACCATCCTCAGAGATGAACAGTGATTGGATGGAACCTAGGACTAACTACGACATTCCATACAGTGTAATCGAACCTTCTCGTTCAATATGGGATGAAGGCGGTCCCAGTGTTCGTAATGGTTCAATCATGTTCTACACTGATGGGTCAAAAATGGGAATCAGAACAGGTGTTGGAGTGTATGGTCCCAGAACAAAAATCTCTGTAGCTGTGGGAAACTGGCCAACAGTTTTTCAAGCAGAAATAGCTGCGATTATAGAATGTTCAAATGTCTGCCTTAAAAGAAAATATAGACATGCTAACATCTGCATATTCTCAGACAGTCGAGCGGCGCTTAAAGCTCTAAATGCTTTTAAATGCTCCTCAAAAATTGTCTGGGAATGCATTCTCCTCTTACGGCAACTAAGTCGGATAAGTTCGGTACAACTGTACTGGATTACTGGCCATTGTGGAATAGAGGGAAACGAGCGAGCAAATGAACTTGCCAGGAACGGCTCAAGCTCGCCTTTCACTGGTCCAGAACCACTCTGTGGAATTTCTGACTGTGTGTTGAAAGGTGAGCTGAAGAACTGGGAAGACCGGGAAGTGTTAGCCAACTGGTTGGCGGTACAACTTAACCAGTCAAAAAAATTTATCACGCCGAGTAGTAAAATTACTCAACAATTGCTGAGTCTTAATAAGAAAGACTTCAGCACAATCACAGGCCTTATAACAGGACACTGTCCGAGTAAACACCATCTCAAAAACATAGGTTTAGTGCAAGATGATATTTGTCGTTTTTGTAATACCGAAAGCGAAACCTCGGAACATTTGCTCTGTAATTGTGGAGCTCTAACTAGACGCAGACTTCAATACCTTGATAAGCCAATTCTGGATCCCAAGGAAATTTGGTCTGCGTCGCCGATCAAGATTATAAAATTTATCAAACAGAGTATTCCTGATTGGCACCTATCTCGCTATAGCATTCAGTCTACTTCTTCATCAATAAGCAGTAAGTAAGCTTGAAGTGGAGTATAAAAAATGGGATATACCACAATAGTTCAGAATAATGGACGCAGTGGTTCACATCCAACAGGGGAAAAAAAAGGGAATATCAAAGCCGCTCTTTTTTTGCCCCGGACTGGCCGTGAACGGGGGAATTTATAGCACGAAGTGCCTGTCGGAAGTTGCGTCATCAATAAACACCATATAATGAACACCATAAGAGCGAAGACGCGGTGTTCTGGCCGGATCTGGCGTCGGCCCACTACTCGAAGCGATCGTTAGAGGAGCTGAACATCGATATGATAGTTAGGTACCCAAGTCGGTGAACCCGCCCAACGTTCTCCAGCTGCGTCTCATCGAGAATTTCTGGGCAAACCTGAACCGTTAGATCTACTCCAACAATTTTGTCGCGAAAACTGAGAAAACTGCAAATGAGCTAATATAACCTTCCATGGGAAATTGATCAAACTCAACTATCTGCCTTAGGTTTTTTATCACCATCCGAAAAAAGTCCTTTTTTTTTCAAAGCAAACGTTAAAAGGTCGGTTGTGTGCTCCCGTGGCCGAGTGGTTAGCGTCATAACTAACATGCCGGGTGTTCGGGTTCGATTCCCGTTCTGGTCGGGGGAATTTTTCGTCAAAGAAATTTCCTCCGACTTGCACTGTGATCACGCGTATTCTAGAGCTTGCCACTCAGAATGCATTCAAGGCGTGTTATTTGGCATAGAAATCTCAACTAAGTACTAATAAAAATGACGCAAGTAATACTACGTTGAGACGGCGTAGTTCCTCTAGGAACGTTAGTGCCATTGAAGAAGAAGAAGAAGAAGTTAAAAGGTCGGTCATTGAATTTACTTGTAACGTATTTACTTGAACGAAATCGATCAAACCAACGCTGTGCTGTGCGAATCGTTACAGTATCGGGTCCATAAACTACACGAATTTTTTCGGCCGCCTTCGTTGCAGTTTTACCACGCAGGTAGTTAAAATGTAAAATATGGCGAATTTCTTGCTTGGTGGACTCCATCTCTTACGCGCTATAACTTGAGACTGAAATTCATAATGGACGAGATGAAAACGAGAAACTGCTCACTCAACTTACAAATAATTCAATCAAGTAATAACTTTTTGAAACATGCAGGCCGGCTCACATTTATCATCGCATTTGCGGCTATTCTAACAGGCATTCGCAACGCTTTCATTAGAGTTATCAAATAGAGCGCTTCCGTTTCCGGCACCGTTTTCAATATTTGCACAGCCGAATTTGAATATGCACCCGAAGCTGCAGCATAAATTTCTCGTTGTGCCGTTGGTAGACTCGAGAGTGTCCCTGTTCCGCGGCAGCGCGATGGCAGGAAAATTGTGCGGTCCGCCCCCAACAGAGCGAGCGAGTGAAAATTCGCCACAGTAACGACGAAACGGTGATAATATATGTGGTGTGGAGTGAGTACACAGCGAAAGCAAAAAAAAAACGAAGCAAAAAAGGAAACCGGAGGAAGAAAATGTTGCAGCAGAGGAAAAAGCCTTCCCTGTCATTCTTCATCATAAAGTAATCTTGTAAATACAGCACGTCCTGTGCAATATTTCATTTGTCCGTTGTGTTGCTAGCATTGCTGCCTTTGCTCCTTCTGCTGGCGGTGCTATCAAATCGTGCTATCTTGCCTCGGTAGCTTCCTCCCGCCAGCTTCCAGCATCCATCTCCGAGCTTTTGGGATGCAGAAACCGACTGTCTGTTTTCCTCTTTTTCTCACTGCTCTTCGAGAGGAGCGGAGGCTGGCGACAAAGTGACAAAGCCAAGCGAGGAAACGGCTTGGCTTAACAACTGCGATGACGACAATGACAACGACGACGAGGACAACAATTGCAACATAGACCGTACATGTGTACTGCAGGGATCCTCCGAAGCCAGCCAACAGCAGCAGCAGCAGCCAAAGCCGCAATCCTTATCTTCAAGTACCATTACGTAATGTACCCGACTCTGTGTGTTTTGGGGGGCGAATGTTTTTTTCAGCCTCGAATGAACCATTTCCCCCCGTTTCGCCGGGACGTGGAAACATGGCGGGGTCAGTGTTGATGCTGCTGGTAAAAGGCTTCCGTCAGAACACGTTCAAGCTCGGCTAAATTTCGGAAACTACTTCCGGGTTTTGTCAAGTGTCACAGATCCGGAATTTTGAAGATTTCCAGAGACCGGTAAGGTAGGCAATTTTTGGCCAACAAATCTCTGGCCGACATCTGTCGCATGAAGTCTTCCTCCGCTGTCATCCACGATATGACGTGAATGCTGACGAATGGGTAAATAGCCAGATTGAGCCCACTGGGCTCAGTTTCCTGTGGCTCAATTTACTCCGACGGGAAAAAAATATGCATGTGGAGCTTGTTGGGAGGTATTTTAACGGTTGTCTACATTCACGTCACATGCACCAAAGTGTTCCCGATGGTAGCGGAGCTATATTCACCGCCCCGAGCAACAAGAGCCTCTTCGAAACATTGTCGCAGATTCGACACACCGACATACCGGAGGGCTGCTACTTGACTGAAAACGCGTCGCTGGAACTCGTTGAGAGTTGCGGTTTAAAGAACCAACCGTAGTCGTGGGAACATTCCAGACAGTAGCGTGCGATTAACATTTATGGTTTAGGCCACAGCAAAAAAGGGAAAAGCTAGGGAGCGGCCCTAATTAGGACGCAGGAAATTAGCGGCAGATAGCTGCCTCGTTGAGTGGAATAGCAAAATCTGGAAGCGCACGTGTGTGCAATTACGAATGTAAATTTTCTGAACTGCTATCTCAATTACTGAAAATGTTGCACACGAAACATAATGCGGGTAATGTTTGTGAATACTTGCGATACAAGCTTGATTTTAACGTATTCAATTAACGTTTCAAAACCCGCACACAGATATGACACTATGGCTTCTTTTTGGATTCTGGTTCTTCAGATAAAAAATTCTCGGCTATGGCCCGTTTGGTTCCCGCAGGTTAAATGTTTATGTCTAACTGTGATTGGTAGAATTTAAAACAAAAACATTCGATTGCCTATTGTTTTTTTTTAATTTTAATTGCCTATGCCTGCCAGTGACACTTGAAGCTGTTTTAAGGTTCTTAAATTTAGAAATTTCATCTACGATGTGGTAAATTTCCAAAATTTTATTTGAAATTTTAAATGTGAATTCATTGAGAGGAATTGACCAACTACACTAGCTTCGAGAACGTGATTGAAAAGTAGTCTACATGGACCAAAAACTTAATTTAGTTTTGATTATTAACACGCTTCAGGTAATAATTTCGGATGTTGGAAAAAAACTGCGAAAGATTGAAATTCAAGAAATTCAAAGAAATTCAATGAAGCAAATTTTCGTTGAATCATTTAACAAACATGCTTCCACGACCTGCCGATGGCCGATGAGCAGACGGATGTCGGAAAGTTCTTCAGATCCTTCGTGGCCTTAGCGATCAGCTGCTTCTCCGTTTCGGCCACAAAATTATTGGAATAGATTCTAAATTTGAGGTTCACGCAAAACTTTTCTACCGACCTCAGCTCGGGGATGTTGGGAGGGATGGCGTTCTTCAGCACAACGCTTATCTTCAGTCTGCACATCTCCTCCAATGATCACCAATGATATATCTTTGCATAATGGGCTGAGCCCAGGTTCAGCCAAAGTACCACATCCTTCTTCACGTGATACTTCTTGATGAAGGCAACAACTTCCGACAGGAACATCGTACTATATATCTCCCCGTTATGCGCATACCCTGAAGGAAATAATAGCGACTTGAACATTCCCTTCTCGCTGATCGTCAGCCAGAGAAAGAATTCCCTGGGGGAAATTGGTATCGGAGATTTACTTGACGTAATTGCTTACCTCAAATATATGGTCCTCTCCAGACGTTGCCGTCCAAAGGTTTCGGTATCCATTATGATCACGACGTCACGCTTCACCGAAAAGATGTTTTTCACTAGTACCTTCCATTTTGGCGAGGTTGCTCCGATCTCACAGTCTAAAGGTCCATTTATACGTTGCTAGTAGCTGACTTCACAATGAGCAGCTACTGACCCGGTGAACTCGCTTGACAAATGGTTGACTCGCCTTGTCCGTTCACACAATGTGAGCTGCTGGCAAGAAACTAGATACTACGGCACGGGTTTACCAGAGATGCCAGACGATTTTTCAAATGTTCATCAAATAGTCAGAAACAGCAATCAGGTCCGAATTTGTCAGATGAGGAAAATGAAAATGATAGTAGATTTGCAGAAGGAACAAATACGCCTCGAAAACTAAAATAATGAAGGAAAATCTACTTTTTTATATCGATTATGTATTCTGTTTCTTAGAACAATACTTTTTTTTGCAAGTTGTGAGTGAATTCTGAATGAAAATTGTGCCCGATAATGATTTTATATTCAGATTCCCAATAAAGTTATCTCAAAAAGAAAACGTATTAGTTTTCCAATAATTTTCAAATCTATAAATATCTTCGCACATTTTCAAATATCTTAAAAATAGAGACATGTCAAGACAATGTAAAGATTTGGCATCCCTGATTCGAGCGCTAAATTCTGTTTTTGACGTTTTGAGGGATGCGAGTGCGAGTAAATTCAAAAAACTTTGAAGTAGCTCGCACGCCGAATCACACATGACACTAACTGGAATGATGTGTTCACACGGTGTGAGTAGCTGCACTGCAGTAACTGACTAGATCGACTCGTATGCTTACTCGCACCGTCTGAACCCGGCTTAAGTCACGAAACGATTACGTCAGCTGGCTACCGGTTTTCCTCTCCATCTTTTGCTTCACTTTACGGTAGCGCAATACCGTCGGACGACCGGATCCAGGCTTTCGTTTCTTATTCCATTTGTTCATTTATTTAGGCTCATTAGCATTTTAGCTGTAACAGAGCCGAATTAAAATGTGTACATTAGGGTGCCAATGAATCTCATCTCTAATTTCGAAAAGTTACCTCATAAAAATGTTCAACACTTCGAAAAAACACCCTATGCCAAATATTAGCTCAAACGGACTTAAGAGAGAGTGGCGCAAAGCGGTCAAAGTTTAAGTTTTTTGAAAATCGAAAAATCACCCAAGGGGGGAGTCTTAAAATTGCATGAAACGTCGAGATCTGGATTTTGAGTTTTTTCTAAAAAACGGAAGATCACCGAAAATCGGGATTTTCAAAAAAAAATTTTTAGTGCCAAATATCTTTAAAATTAAATTGCTTTCCTCGTCGAGATTTACAGTTATCTCAAAAACAAGATTTAGTCAAAAAAAATCTTTTTTTGGCCATTGATCGTTTTTTTTGCCTTAAAAGTCGATTTTTAACAATAAATTTCTTTTTGAGATGACTGCAAATCTCGATGTTCCATGCAATTTCAAGACATTTGGCATCAAAAAAAAAATTAAAAACCCCGATTTCCGGTGATCTTTCGGTTTTCAAAAAAACTCAAATTTTAACGTCTGCAACACTAGTAAATGAAGTTCGAATGAGCTAATATTTTGCATAGGGTATATTATCGTCCAAATCAACATTTCGCAACAAGTTCCGAATGAAAAATCGAGATAATTATTTTTATTGGTATATGAAACCATACGTTTCGTCTCGTACTCCGAAAAAAAAACCAAAGTCCCAAAGTCCGATTGAGCTGATATGTGGCATAGGGTGCTTTTCGAGGTGGTAAACATTTTATATAGGGTAACTTTTTGAAATTTGTATGTATTCTGGAGTGACGCTAACCACTCGGCCACGGGAGCACCAAAAAATTTATTGACTTAACAATTCGGAATTTATTTTCACTTAAACTTTATTAACTTGACAACGTATGCTGCATGCAAGAACATGCAATTTTTTTTGGATGATTATATACGACTAACTAACTAATCTGAGTAGAGTGTATTTTTATGGATATTTTTATTTTTTGCATTTTATTCATTTTATTTATATTAATATGTTTGTCTTTGAGCATATCTATTTGGATTTAATTGACAAACAAGGCACAAAAAAATTAAGAGACGTTACAAACCTATGCAGAACACTGCTTCAGTTTTGTAATTATTTTCTGGAATTCAAACGACGAAGAAGAATTTTTCGATTACATGTGTCAAAAGTCTTGCTTAGATCAAGAAGCACCGCCGCAACCCTTTCCTTCCGATCACATAGCGAATGGATTGTTGAAACGACATTAAATAAAACAGCTCGGCTGAAATCGGCATTGCCGAGGTGAGAGAAGGCTGTGCTTCTCAAGATGCTCCATGAGCTGTTAAATCTTTGGTTGGCCAAGAATCTAACAGGGCCTACCGATGGCTCGCCGTCGTCTCATCCATTCCGAAGGAAACGATCTCATTCGTGGAATCAGCACAAATGAAGCTTTCAAGTTTGCCCCAAAACGTGTTAATAGCTTTTTGGAATTCTGACCTGAATTCTGAGATATTACTAGGGGTTGACAACTTCAGAATTGCAACCACTTTCAGGTTAGATTAAAGTGACCAGATGGTCAGAGGTCTAACGCGGGACACAAAAAACAAAACGTTATGTATATACGTTATGTGAACATAAACCATAGTTTAGAGAGTCTCATTTATTCGTGAAACTCTTAACATGTGTCCTAGCAATTAAACCTGACATGTAATCACTCAGTTGTGATTTTTCGGTGGTTTAGATTTTGTTTACGTCTGAAAATCTTTCACTCGGTCAGAGCATTTAGGCAAGCACGATTTAAATTCTACAATTTTCTTCCAATTATCGAATGGAATGCTCGAAAATTCCAATCCATTTTTCATCGATTTTAGTGTTAACGTATGCATTAAAAAAATGGACTAATTTCGGATGGCGATGAAAAAAACTACAAAAGATAATTTAATGGAACAAATTTTCCTTAAATGTTAGGTTTATTAAGCCTACGACAAAAATGATTCAAGGCTGTTGGTTCGCAGCAGCAAGCAACTTGATGAGTTTTTCATACTGCCAGCTCAACCCCACAGTGAAGGAGTTGGACATTTTGAGGTACTTTGTGTCCGCCAGATATAGCCAATCTGGTATTTACAATATCCTCTCTCTGCCGCTCCTTAAGCCGGGAGATCAAAGCAACCGGTCAAATGATGGAGGAGAACCTGGCCAAAATGGACATTTTTATGCCGAAGCGTCAGACGAGACCGACCGTATCTGAGCAGAGGCAATCATCCAGAAGGAGTAGCTTGAGGTACCGGTGAAAAACTTCTTTCCGGTTAAAAAAGTGAAAAACTTATTTTCGTACTCACAATGAAAAACAAAACGTACTTGATGCTAGAATTCAACGAATACAAGGGACCGGATACTTTACGTTCCCCAGATACCCACATCAAGACGATCACATCAAGTTCTCCAAGAAGGTTATTCTCTGACAAACGAGAAGCATTGGTTTGTTCATAGAATGGTCCCAGATCCATATATGGTATCTTCTCCGCTAATTGTGCGCCTGCCGTTGTTAAGCAGTTGTTCGCATTTTCAAGCACACATAGTCTATCTTTCAAGGTTTCAAACTTTCCGGTAAGTGCATCACAGCTTTTGCTCGTACCCATAAGTTGCTTTATAACGTTTGCAATAAAAAAAAAGGACAACAATTGCCGATTTTTCATGGGTTCACCTTCACACGCACTGACGAAACTAGCCATGCAGCATCAATCATAGTAACCCATGAGTCAACAGAAAAATTCGTTCGACAACTCGCAAGTAGATCGGACAAGTTTTCGAAACGATCCAACAAAGGTGTTTTTTTCCACATTGAATTAGACTGTGATTTTTTTTCATCGGTTGCGCTTGCGAGTAGAGCGAAGCTCAAAGTGGTGCGCGACCGAGACGCTGAGGATACAATTCAGACAGATTCATCACACACGCCACACAGCAACGGCAAGTACAAGTTTATTTTTCTTTTGTACTCCTATCATTCCTTCTAGCATCTGTGCTCGATTTACACCATTGTTCATCTGTGTGTTAACCAAATCGGCAAACGTTGGAATTAGGGGTGTCTATTTTTCCTTGGTTACATTACCGTTGAAATTTTATTGGAACTTTTTTTCATTTTATAATTTATATAAATAAAATAAATTGATATAAATATTATCCCCAGCATAACCTTATAATATATGTTTTCACTTATTCATTTTGATAATCATTATATTCTGTTCATATCGAACAGTTGGCCGATTTTTCTGATATGGCTGAGGGCGGAAAGGACCCCCCGTTGACGCAATTGAATATTTCTGATACCGAACCTCCTCCTGAAGAGCAGGAGGATGAAGCAGAAATTGAGGTAGAAAATTCTGTTTGCGAAGTTGATAGTTCCGAAGATGAGGAAATCGACGAGAAACAGGATTTTCGTCCTAAAGAATACCCTGAAGGCTCCAAAGGCCCATTCATTGTTTACTTTAGACGAAAATCCAAACCTCTCAATGTCATTCGCATCTCGAAGGAACTAACTAAAAAAAATTCTGACGTTACCGAGATTACACGGATGGGGCCAGACAAACTACGAGTTGTCGTCTCAAGCAGGACCCAAGCGAACAAAATAACGCGCTGCGACCTCTTTGCGATTGAGTATCGTGTATACGTACCCTGTTGCAACGTCGAAATAGACGGCGTAATAACCGAAAAGGGTTTGACCCGAAAAGAGATAATCGATGGTGTCGGTCGCTTCAAGAACTCCACACTAAAAACTGTGAGGATTCTTGCATGCGATCGACTGAAATTTGTGTCATATAAAAATGACAAAAGAATTCTCAATCGGACAAACTCTTTTCGTGTGACTTTTGAGGGTTCCGCCCTTCCAAATTACGTTGCAATAGGGGCACTTCGTTTACCTGTTCGGTTGTTTATACCCCGGGTAATGAAATGCAACAAATGTATGCAACTCGGTCACACGGCCGCCTATTGTTGCAAAAAAAACGTTGCGCAGATTGTGGAGAGAGCCATGATGAGAATCCTTGCGCGAAAGGGCACAAGTGTCTTCATTGCGGCGGGACTCCTCATGATTTTACTCAATGCCCGGTGTACATACAACGAGGGAAAAAACTCAAGCGTTCCATAAAGGAACGTTCCAAGCGGACTTTTGCAGAAATGCTTAAGAGTTCCGTGCCAACGACACAGGACAATCCCTACTCCATTCTGCAGAAAGACGAGCCTGTTGCTGACGCTCCCAATGCCGGATATTCCGGTACATCGCAGGGTGCCATCAGGAATTGGAATTGCAGAAGCATCATCCCTAAACTAGACCAATTTAAATTTTTAGTTCACAGTTCTAACTGTGATGTATTTTCTCTCTGTGAAACATGGCTTTGTTCAGCCGACGAGCTGAATTTTCACGATTTCAACATTATTCGCCTCGATCGTAACGACTCGTTTGGTGGCGTACTATTGGGGATCAAAAAACGTCACTCCTTCTATAGAGTCACTATCCCATCGATTACAGGCATTGAAGTTGTCGCTTGCCAGATACAAATCAATGGCAAAGAACTCTGCATTGCTTCGATATATATTCCTCCCAGGACTACGGTAGGCCGCCATCAGTTCTTTGATATTATCGAGGCATTGCCGGAGCCGCGGTTAATCTTAGGTGACTTCAACTCCCATGGAACAGCATGGGGGTCACTCTACGATGACAACCGTGCCACGTTGATTTATGATCTGTGCGACAACTTCAACATGACAGTTTTAAATACTGGGGAAGCAACTAGGATAGCCAACCCTCCTGCACGGGCAAGCATGCTAGACATATCTCTCTGCTCTTCTTCATTATCCCTGGATTGCACATGGAAGGTAATCCAAGATCCCCACGGTAGTGATCACCTACCAATAATTTTATCGATCGCCGATGAATCAAAATCTAGTGAGTCAGTCGATGTTGCGTATGACCTCACGAAGAATATTGACTGGAGAAAATTTGCGGAATTAATATCTGAAGCAATCATTTCGATGCATGAACTTCCTCCCCTTGAAGAGTATAACTTTATATCAAGTTTGATTTACGAAAGCGCACTTCAAGCTCAAAAGAAACGTGTACCGGCTACCACTTTCCGACGTCGTCCTCCATCACTTTGGTGGGACAAGGAGTGTTCAAAGGTCTACCTTGAAAAATCATCCGCTTTCAAAAAATTCAGGAAAACTGGACTAGTGGAATGGTTTCGAAAGCACCAAGCTCTAGAAGCCAAACTAAAAGGTCTGATTAAAGCAAAAAAGCGTGGATATTGGCGGAAATTCGTCAATGGTTTGTCAAGGGAGACCGCTATGAGTACTCTTTGGAATACGGCTAGGAAAATGCGTGGCTGGAACCATACCAATGAAAGTGAGGAATACTCTGACCGTTGGATTTTCAAATTTGCAAGGAAGGTTTGTCCCGATTCTGTTCCTGCACAGAGCGTCGTACGCGATATTCCGCTCCAATGCGATTATGAGAATTTTTCGATGGTGGAATTCTCAATTGCCCTTCTCTCATGTAACAATTCAGCTCCGGGGTCGGACAAGATTAAATTCAACTTGTTGAAGAATCTTCCCGACTTGGCGAAACAGCGTTTGCTGAGCTTATTCAACAAGTTTCTGGAGCTGAATATTGTCCCACATGACTGGAGGCAAGTGAGAGTGATAGCCATACGAAAACCCAACAAGCCGGCTTGCAATCACAACTCGTATAGGCCGATTGCAATGTTATCCTGCATTCGTAAATTGTTAGAGAAAATGATTATACTTCGTTTAGACAAGTGGGTCGAAACGAACAATTTGCTGTCAAATACGCAGTTTGGCTTCCGCCGAGGTAAAGGGACGAATGATTGTCTCGCGCTGCTATCTTCTGAAATCCAGATCGCATTTGCTCGCAAAGAACAAATGGCTTCCGTTTTTCTCGATATCAAAGGGGCATTTGATTCAGTTTCCATGGAAATTCTCTCAGAGAAACTTCATAATCGTGGACTTTCACCAATTCTGAATAATTTCCTGTACAATTTACTGTCAGAAAACCACATGAATTTCTCTCATGGCAACTCAAAATCTTCTCGTTACAGTTTTATGGGCAGAATTATCTTAGGCTCCTGCCTAAGCCCCCTCTTGTACAGTTTTTACGCCAATGATATGGATGATTATCTAACTAGAGACTGCACGCTGAGACAACTTGCAGACGATGGAGTTATTTCCATCACGGGTACTAATCCCGTCGTTCTGCAAAAGTCGTTGCAAGATACCCTGAACAATCTGTTCACGTGGGCCCTCAAGCTGGGTATCGAATTCTCTACGGAGAAAACTGAAATGGTCGTTTTTTCTAGGAAGCACGAACCCGCCCAATTCCAGCTTCACCTATCCGGCAAAACGATCCAACACTCTATGTTTTTCAAATACCTGGGTGTATATTTTGATTCTAAATGTACCTGGGGGAGACACATTGCGTATTTGAAACAGAAATGCCAGCAAAGAATCAATTTTCTCCAAACAATTACCGGAACATGGTGGGGTGCCCATCCAGGAGACCTCATTCAGTTGTACAAAACAACGATATTGTCAGTGTTAGAATATGGCAGTTTTTGCTTCCGATCAGCTGCCAGGATTCATATTCTCAAGCTGGAGAGAATACAATATCGTTGCTTGCGTATAGCCATGGGGTGTTTGCATTCGACACATACGATGAGTCTCGAAGTTTTGGCAAGAGTACCCCCGCTTACTCTTCGGTTCACAGAATTATCCTACAGATTTCTCATCCGTTGCAAGATCATGAATCCATTGGTGATTGATAACTTCGAAAATCTACTCCAACTGACTCCTCAGTCAAGTTTTATGTCTTTATACCATGAGTACCTTACCCACGACGTGCACCCTTCACCAGGCATCTCCAACCAAGTTTGCTTCCCATACTTTTGCAATTCTTCTGTCATTTTTGATCTGTCCATGCGACAAAAAATCCATGGAATACCAGATCACCTACGCTCCAATGTTATTCCGTCGATATTTTCGGAAAAATATGGGAAAGTTGGATCTGATAAAATGTTCTTTACTGACGGTTCATTCATAAACGGGTCCACTGGCTTCGGCATCTTCAATGAAAATTCCAGTGCCTCTTTCAAACTCAAAGATCCTTGTTCCGTGTATGTCGCTGAACTGGGTCCGATATACTACGCACTGGGGATCATTGAAACATTGCCCATCGACCACTATTGTATTTTTTTTGTTTTGGTGAGTGTTTTGGTCGAAAAATTATTCAAGATTACCTTAGCATGGGTTCCCTCTCATTGCTCGATTCCGGGGAATGAGAAAGCGGACTCGCTAGCTAAGGTGGGCGCTTTAGAAGGCACACTTTTTGAAAGGCAAATTGCTTATAATGAATTTTTCCACATTCCTCGTCAGTATACGCTCGTAAGTTGGCAGCGCATGTGGAGTGGTGATGTGTTCGGTCGTTGGTTACACACGATTATCCCTAAGGTCTCGACGAGTGCATGGTTCAAGGGATTGAATGTAGGTCGTGATTTCATTCGCGTGATATCTCGGCTTATGTCCAATCACTACAGCCTAAACGCGCATCTCTATCGCATTGGGCTCGCAGCAAACAATCTTTGTGATTGTGGCGATGGCTACCACGACATCGAGCATGTTGTCTGGTCGTGTATCCGGTTCCATGCTGCTCGCTCTCAGCTCTCTAGAGCACTGAGAGCACAAGGCAGACAATCGGATATCCCCGTCCGGGATATCTTAGGTAGCCGTGATCCTGATCTTCTGCTTCATCTATACCTGTTCCTCAGAAACGCCGATGTCAACGTTTAATGATGTTTCCTTCGTTGTGCCCCCGTTTCATATCCCTCCTAACCGATCGATAAACTTTTACTTAGTCGCGGCAATACATACACACACTCTTTACAGATGCACGGGCCGAAGGTTGTGCAGTCCACTGTTTATTCAACAAGAGCCAAAGGTTGTACCGCTCATCACGAGCTGATGATTGCGCCGGCTAGTGACCATTCTATCCTGGATTCCTCGAGTCGAGAAAGACGCACCACGCTAGATATGGGGTACATACTAGGGGGGCGTTGCTGATTAATGGTCAGCTGCATCCCAATAGGAGGTATCCCGTGTCGGGCACAGGTACAGAGCATCGAAGACTGCAACATCCCAATTACGAAAACACTTGTAATACTAACCTCGAGCCGACCGCGAGTAATCGGTTACATATTACTAACATAGATAATAAGCAAAACTGTTAAAATATTGAACTCCGGCCCCGTCAGGCTAACGCCATAGGAGCCTTGATAAAAATATATATTTTGGAAAAAAAAACAGAAAAATTTGACAGCTCTATCAGTGTTGGCGAAAACAGTGAAGCTACTCCGTTCAGAAGTGTGCGCTCCAAGACAAGAAGCTCCAAAGGATGCTGAAGAGGAAGATCGAGGGGAAAGTGGCTATATCGCTGCATGCGCTTGGCCGGGAGTTCGGTGCAATCGACCAAACAGTGAAAAAGTACCTGGTGAACATGGACATACATGTCGGAAAGCGGAAGTCCCATCCAATGATCACGGAGCTGCAGGCAGTGACGCAGCGGCAGCGGCTGAATAAGACGGTCAAGTCGATTTTCCCGGCGAATCGCGACGTGGCAGTGCACCTTGTATTTTACTTCCTCCATGAAGGAAGTGAGCTCCGAAGTAAAGTTTATTTCACACATCAAGTTCCCCGAGAAGGTGCTGCTGTGGCTGACAATCAGAGAGAAGCGGGTGTCAAAGCTGCTCTTCTTTTGCTCCGGACTGGCCGTGAACGGGGAAATTTAGAGTACGAAGTGCCTGTCGGAAGTTGCGTCGTTCATCAAAAAAATACCATAAGGGCGAAAACGCGGTGTTCTGGTCGGCCCACTACTCAAAGCGATCGTTAGAGAAGATGAAGCGGCTGAACATCGTTGTGATACCCAAGTCGGCGAACTCGCCCAACGTCCCCAAGCTGCGTCCCATCGAGAATTGAGAAACCTGAAGCGTAAGATCTACTCCAACAATTTTGTCGCGAAAACTGAGAACGCCTTTTCCCTGTCGTTCGAACTGAATCTAGTCATCAACCAACCGCAGCAGTTTCGCAGGCTGAATTAGTCAAGTCGCGTCGACGAGAACCCCTACCAGACGACGATAGATATCGACAGAGTTCACAAACAAGTATTCTCCCATGATATCGGCGAAGCGGAGATGCCGTTTCATCCCTACAAATAGGGGTAGTGAGGGTAAAGTGGTCACCTGCTTGTTTAGTAGTATAACTATTGACTATTGACACCGTATTGATAGTCAACTTATGTTTGAAGAATTTCATAACTTTTGAGTCACCCTGTTCTACAGTGGAACTGTCGCATGTCAAGATATAAATAAAAACAAAAAGCGCTCTCTCGGTAGCCATTCGGTCGTAGTTTTGTGCGTTTCGTATTTTCAACTGTCATGTTTCTATAAGACCAGTTACATTTTCCGTTGTTTTAGTTGTTTTGATCAATAAAATTTGGAAAATTTCGAAGGGAAAAGTCCTCACGGAGAGAGAAGAAAGATAAATCGATGCATTTCATCACGAAAATGTTGATATCAGAGTTGTTTTGATCAATAAAATTTGGAAAATTTCGAAGGGAAAAGTCCTCACGGAGAGAGAAGAAAGATAAATCGATGCATTTCATCACGAAAATGTTGATATCAGAGAAATTTCTTGTCGGATTGAATGATCCCATCAAGTAGTGCTGAATTATTTGGCAAATCCTCAAGGATACGGTAAGAAGGAGAGAGTTCCACGTAAATCGAAGCTCGCTGATCGGGATGAGTGGGAAATAGCTAGAACAGGTTCGAATACCTCAAAATTGCATGTGCAAATAAAGCCATATTTCAACTACTTAACTGCTCGGGTGACAATTTGTCAAATTTTGGCAAAAAATCCTCACATAAAAAGGGCTCAAAAGGTTAAAACTCCTCATCTTACACTATCTCATATCGGAACGCGTCTGAGTTTGGCCAAAGCTCACATGAACCAACAGTTCATGACAAAGAATGTTTTCAAAAAATATATTTTGTTATATACCATAACGAAAAGTTCTTCAATGTATAGGTTATCTTTACTGACGGAAAAAAGTTCAATTTGGATGGTCCTGATGGTTTCAACGGGTACTGACGTGATTTATGGAAGAAGGGACAGTATTTTTCAACCAAGAGTTTTAATGGAGACTCGTGCATGGTTTGGGCGGAATTCTGTGCAACCGGAAGGCTCAAAATAGCTTCAACATCATTCAAGGATTACATAAATGTTCTGGAATTCTCTCTCCTACCATTTTTGCGTGGATATCGTCACAAAAAATTACATTCCAGCAAAACAATGCTACTATTCGTACCAGCAAGGAAACTAAGCAATGGATTAAGGACCAAAAACTTATTTTTTTGGACTTACCGGCTCGCTCTCCACACTTGAATCCTGTTGAAAATCTTAGGGGGGAATTCTTGTACGCAGAATATACACTGAGAGAAAACTTTACACCATGATTGAAGAGCTCAAGGTCGCAATTTCGGAAAAATGGAAAAAATATCGAGAAATTCGTTCAGCAGAATTTGATAAATAGTTTTCCAACACGAATTTCCAAGGTTATTAGTCGAAATGGCAAGGTTACCAATCATTGACATGTAAATCAGCCGATCGTTTTGAATTTTTCATTGATAATAATTATGATTTTGAAGTGGTCTTATAGACATTGGACAGCTGAAATTATCCTATTTAAGCACAATAAATAAACAAACAATTCTTTTCAACGAAATTGACGTTAAATGTACTTTATTCTGAGCATTCAACAATGTATGAATGTATCTTGTTGAAATTCTAACTGTTTGTGTTGCAACGAAGTATAATCAGGGCAGGGGACTTATAGAAGTTGGACGGAGTGTAGAAGCAAGCAATGCATTAAGCAAAGGCTGGTGGTGGCCTGCTCGCGACAGCCTTCTCACGACAACTTTTTCAAAGAAACCGAAGACGTTCATTGCTTCGTTAAAGCTGTCCCAACGAGACAGCTCTAACAAAATAGTTGACACGAAAAAATGGAAAATCCCTTCGGCTCACTTCGTTCAGGGCATGGGAAATTGAACAATATCGACGAAGTTTTCGAGTGTTTCAATACAGTGTTATCCTATGCATCTGTTATCTGTCGCCAATACATGTGGGGAAGTGTGTCGAACGTACTTTTGCGAGTACTAACTGCGTACACACAGAGATAGCCGATTCAGTTTAATACCGACTCTAGCGAAAAGGCGGACTATTGGAATTCCTGCTTCCAAATCCGCTACCTGTTGCCACACGTTCGCATCAAAAATAGGTATTGATGTGAAAACTATTTCATAGAAAAGTTACATGGTTTATGAGTTGGCATCATCACTGAACTACGTAACCCTCCTAACATCCTTAGGATTGAGACTGAAAAAAATCCAGCAAAAAAGCGTCATTTTTGAGAAGTTTTGCTTCTCGTGTTCAATGTTTAATCCTAATTTTATGTTGATACATATGGTCATACCGATATTAGCGAAAGAAAATAATTGTTTGAAAAGTTTCTCCGTTATCGTCGCATCCTATTTTTGTAGCATAATATTCTGTAGGACGTTTTCACCGAATACGATTAAATGGCTACTCTAGTCCGAGGGGGTAGAATAGACTCTACTAACGATTCGCCAGATATGCTGTTCTGTTGAATGTAGAAGCGCCGCCTCGCCATCGCATGGTTGTCCGGGAACTCGAAGTTCTCGATCTTCAACAGCAGATCCTATTTGTACCGCAGTAACTGATCTCACTGAAGTCACAAATCATAACTCTGCTCTGCTACAGCTTTCAGCTGTACTGTTAAAGCTCGAATAGTGTAACATCTTCAGCACCCCTTACTAATATGGACATTTGTTTACTGAAAATTCAAATATTCACCCCTCTACAACGTTGTTTATGGACTGCAACGCTCAAGATTCGTGCTTTGGTGGTGGGACTGATCTAACATCCTGGAACAGCGAATGAGCTATTTTGTAGCATCTCCAACGTCGCAATGACATGTGACATATTTGCTGGTAGCAGTACGCGACTTTGCCCGACTTCAAGTGTATAACAAAATATTTGAATATCTAGAAGCAAATAAGTATGCCAGAAAAATTATCACGGAAGCCAAACAATCATCTTGGGAACGATTCGCGGAAATCTTCAATTCGAATACTAACTCGTCAGAATTGTGGCAAAATTACAACAAACTTGCGAAGAAAAAACATACTGGAGCCCGTAGTATCTTCATCGACGGGAAACAAACGGATGACCCTCAGGAAATCGTCGAACACTTTGCCGAGTTCTTTGCGTCAACCTCATCTACAGCCAACTATTCAGAAGAATTTCAACAACTGAAACGAGATCATGAAAAGCATAACTTAGACTACAGCCTTGAAGTATCCTCACCCCTAGACAAGGATTTTTCAATTGACGAACTACTGCTTGCCCTAGATAACACGGAAGGTTCATCAACGGGTCCTGATAACATCGGCTACCCGATGCTGAAACGGCTTCCACTCCATTGCTAATACACCCTTCTAAAGGCATTCAACCATATCTGGTCTCATGGAGTATTTCCGAATTCATGGAAACAAAGAATCGTGATTCCAATACCAAAATCGGGAAAAAACAGCAAGGATTATAACCAATTTCGTCCCATTTCTCTGACCAGCTGTATAGCCAAAACCTTAGAAAAAATGGTCAACCGTAGGCTGACTACCCACCTAGAAACAAACGGAGTATTCCACCCACATCAATTTGCCTTTCGTAAAGGTATGGGCACAAGCGATTATTTTTCGGAATTAGACCATGTGATAACGGAAGCAGCAAAAAATCGAGAACATTGTGAAATTGTAGTTCTCGACATGAAAAAAGCTTATGATCGTGTATGGCACCGTCACGTGATGGATAGAATTATCAGCAACCACCTGGGGAAGAACATGACGCGATTCATAAGAAATTTCCAAAACATTTCAAGTAAGCTATGGAGGATCGTTATCGCGAGCAAAAATTCAAGAAAATGGTGTGCCCCAAGGGTCTGTGCTTTCTGTGACACTATTCTTGTTGGCAATCAATCCTATCTTTGGTGCTGCTCCTAAGAACGTCCGTATGTTCGTTTATGCTGACGATATTGTGGTCGTTGCTACAGGC
The DNA here is from genome assembly GCF_029784135.1 of Toxorhynchites rutilus septentrionalis. Taxonomy (NCBI): domain Eukaryota; kingdom Metazoa; phylum Arthropoda; class Insecta; order Diptera; family Culicidae; genus Toxorhynchites; species Toxorhynchites rutilus. The sequence continues at coordinate 182,741,344 of NC_073744.1, read as the reverse complement.
CAAATGGTCAAACACTTGCGCCTAAAGTTGGAGAGAGCAGTTCAAGCCATCTCGAAATGGGCTTCTAGCGTAGGGTTTGAAATCTCGGTCGATAAGTCTTCAACTATGCATTGCTGCAAACTACAAAAACACCGAAAATGGCACCTTGACGGAGGGAAGATAGACCTGGACGGAGTTGAACTCCAAAGGCCAAAAACCACAAAAATTCTTGGTGTGATATTCGACAGAAGATGCTTGTTCAACAATTACACCAAAAAGTTGATCGAAGACTGCAGAAGTCGACTAAATCTGCTGAAAGCAATTTCTCGGTGGGCTGAAAGGAAAACCCTCGAAAGAATTGGATACGCTATTGTTCTCTCCAAATTGTTTTATGGACTTGAGGTACTCAAGTGGCAAAACATCATCCAACTTACTCCAACCTATAATGCTGTCATTCGGATTGCATCATGTGCCCTCCGAACAACTCCAATACAATCGATGATGGCCGAAGCAGCACGGCTCCCATGGGAATTTGTGGCAACCTTAACATTGGCAAAAAAGGCTTGTAGAATCATGGAGAGGGAAAAGGCTACAACCAAAACAATATGGAAGAAAACCAATCAAGCACTTAATGTTCTAACCAATCAAAAACTCCCGATGATCACAAAAATCCACACTAAGCTAGGTAGACCCTGGTATGAAGCGTGTCCTAAAATCGACTGGTTTTTGAAAAAACGGGTCAAAGCAGGTCAAGGACGTCTGATAGCCCAAAAATTATTTCAATCACTAGTGGAAAAAAAATACGCTGATTACGACCTTTGGTTCACAGATGGTTCGTTAGCACAATCCAAAGTTGGAGTTGGAATTGTAGGCCCGAACTACCGGCTTAGTGGAAGCCTTGGTAATCAATGTTCCGTTTATTCCGCCGAAGGTTTTGCAATTGCGAAAGCTACAAGGCAAATACAAAATAGAAGCGTAATTTTCACAGATTCTGCAAGCTGCTTACAGGAGATAGAAAAAGGGAAGTTGCATCATCCTTTCATTCAAAAAATTGTAAAAGAGATGAAGGATAAACAAATCATTCTATTCTGGGTTCCTGGTCACCAGGGAATCGACGGAAACGAAAAGGCGGATGACATGGCTCGCGAAGGACGAAATGCGGAGGTGATTTGTTCCTCGGTTCCCGCACAAGATGCAGTTAGCTGGTGTAGAAGGATTTTGTGGCAAAAACATCAATTTATCTGGAACAACGCAGATCCGAGAGGCCTAAAACTTATTAAAGGTACCATAACGAGATGGAAGGACAGAAAAACTAGGCGAGAGCAAATAGTACTGACCAGATTGCGTCTGGGACATACTTGGTTCAACAAAAAGCATCTGTTCGAGAGGAAACCTCCCGCGATGTGTGACATCTGTAGCAAACCAAATACTGTGAACCATTTACTACTCGATTGCTGTAAATACGCTATTGAAAGGAGACGAAACGGACTACCAAACAATATAAGGGATATCTTAAGTAACAACAACAATATGGAAGAAAAAGTACTGAAATTTTTAAAAGACATCAAACTATACAATCAGATATGAATTACTGTAAACTCACAAAATAAAATTTAATCAATATACAGAGGCGAATGCCACATTAGGCAAAGTCTCTTAAAAAAAAAAAAAAAAAAAAAAAATATATATATATTTATATATATATATATATATATATATATATATATATATATATATATTATTTTCGCAACAAATTGCTAGACAGCTTCCGCTGATGAAATTATTCTGGCGTTTCACGATTTTTCCTTCGCACCACTGGCACTGTTATGACTGACTGGTCGACTTTTCGGCCGGTAGCAAAAGTGTCCTCATCCATGCGAAACGTCCTGTTCGCAAATAATTGACAGATAGAGAAATATTGATTGCTATCGGGTATTCGTTCTCGTTCTCTTCCTCTCTATCTGAAAATCAATGAAATACACTTCAGATGCAGTAGTTGATGATGAACATCGACGACGGAGGGCGAAAAACGAATTGATGCTCCGGATCTTATTCGGTGGAAGGACATGTTTTTTCCCTGTTCTTCCCGCTCGAAACCATTCTGCAGTTGTGCCATGATACGATATGGCGATTCGAAAAGAGGGATAGTGCGGGTAGGAAACAGGTCGGGACGATCGGGACACTTGTACATCGCTTGTACTATGGGTTTTCCAACAGCTGCAGCTTGCAGCAGCAGTGACAGCAACCGATCACACGCTGTCCTCCCGGCTAGTGGAGGACCACATTTGAAGTCGGGTGTTTATCGTTGTTCCCCACATTGATTGGACCCAAGAAATGGACCTGTGCTTGTTTGGAAACATGTTTCGAATCCGCACCGGAAATTCAACTAGGAAAGCAATAACATTTTTCGACATGTCGTTTTTGCTGTCGATTCATTTTTTAAACGTGTCAGGTGGACAACTTTAAAAACACGACCATCATCCCTTAATGATGACCATCGCGGACTGCTGTAATTATTGGATGCAGCAGTAATGGGGCCATACTCTTCGGGATCGATGAAAATGTAATTAACAGTGTTAAGCACTGAGGTTATAGCGAGCCAACGTCGGATGACTGTGCGGGTGGGGCAAAAAATATCAAGCGAAAAAAACGAGAGACATTCAATTCCAGTTCATTGGGCGAACGGTAAAATAAAAATTAAATTATTTTTCTGCCAGCGAACGAGAAAATCATTAACATCAACAGCGGAAATTTATCCGAATCCCCGTGGAATCGGGAGGACCTGGAACCGCAAAGCTCGTCGTGGCAGCGGGGATGACAGCGATGATCACTTGCTGCATAAAGTTGATTATCATTAATGGGGTAACGCACTCTCTCTCCTTCTCTATCTCTTCAGTAATAACATTTTCCGGTATTACAGAAATTTGATCATTTGTGGGGGGTAGATTTACATATCAATTTCTCGGAATTGAAATAGCGATGCGCGGCGCCAATTTCAAAATATACTCATTTCGATTGAAAGCGTTGAATTCCCGAAATCTTCGACTAGCAATGATGGATGAATGCTTGCCAAAACGAATGCAACTTCATAAAGAAAGCAGACAGAGAAGCTTCGCTTTCCTATATCCAGTTGCTCAACCCAAACGCTTCTAATTAATTATCTGTCTGCAAGATTTCGCCGCCGGCAGCGGCAAAGCGAACAAAAGCATGCCACTAAGGAAAGAGTCCATTTCGGGCTGTCTTCCCGTCCTGAGATACATTAATTCAGTAAACTTATTACCACTTATATACCCAATTTATGTTAAATGACAAGTCATCACAAAAATTATCCATAACTCACTCACGGACTCGGCTTCTGCCGACGACGTGAAAAGCTGCTGATGTGGGCCAAGGAACTCGCGTGTTCGCCGGTGCTCTCAGCGCCACTTCTGATTTATGCACAAATCATGACCAATTTCACTTCAATCCACCCATCGTGTGATGGATTGCGATCCTGGTCAGTCGTCACTAGAGGAGTCGAAGACAAAACAAAACAATAGCGGTGGGTGGGAAGAAAAGCACCAAATCGTAGCTCTGCAATGAGGTTCGGGGATCTGTCTGGGTGGACTTTTTACGGTCGCTTCGGTTTTCGACGGAACGTTTCGTGTGGGCGTGCAGCCGTGCGAATGGTACAAGAAGAAAACAACAAGTACCGCTTCGAATCATATTTCGGACACTCTTCAATAATAACTTGAAATGCTTAATGTAACTATAACATTAACAGCACAATTCATTCTTTAGACTCTGAGCAATCAATTGTGATGTTAATTTTGTAGATATATTAAGCATTTCAGGTTTTTATAAAGAGTGTCCGAAATATGTATGAAGCTGTCCGAAATATGATTCAGAACGGTAATTGAAGAAAAACAAAACTGATACTTTTTAAAGAACCATTTATGGTGCCTCAGCAACTTAATGTGTTGGACATAGCTTCGATTGATTCTACAGTATAATCTATTGGTATTTTCCTGTGAAATTGATCAAATTTTAACATCAGTCGGACTGAATTTTATGAACCATCGATTCGTAAGTTTTCGTAATGATCAAAACAAAGAAAGACGAGCAGATACTCTTCTAACAATCGCGCCTCAGTTCGTATCTCAATCACTAGAAGATCGAATGAAAATTATGCTAGAACAATGTTCGAGGACAGAGCCGATAATTACCCCGCTTTATTATACAATTATATTTAATTACTACTGCCTGTCCAAATCACCCCGCATCGAATTTTTATGTCGAGAAATCATATCTTTCATTTTATTATATACTAGCTAACCCGGCAAACTTCTCCTCGCCCAAAATTTATTTTTCGTTATCACATCCACGTTTTCTTACTCATCGCATGTTTATGGGTTCATTCGCGGAACTGTTCTAATCTACCCTTTAAAATGATTTTTTACTATAAAATTTCAGTTCATCTACCAAAACTCGACATTATAATATGAGATTATTTTCAAACACAATTCTTGTGCAAAATTTTTCATCCACTTGCAAATAACATGTTTCTCCGTTACATGGAATAAATGTTTGATACAGAAAATATGATAGAATAAAGACAGTCCTAAATCGGACAATTCCATCCTCGAATTTCGCTCTTATCAACACATTCGACGATCCATTTTATTTATATAAATAGAAGAAGCGATTTTTATCAGATTAAAATCAATTTCCACTTTCGAACAAAGATCAATTTGGTTAGCGCAAACATCAAATGGACTAACAACGTTTGTCACTATGAAAATGTAGAACATATGGGAAATGAATTTTCGCAAATTTTCGCATTTTCTTCAGAGTTTTCCGCCTCTATCCCAGAGGAGGCAGGGGTGTCATACCATCATAAAAACATTTCTCGTACCCAAAAACCCTCACAACCCAAATTTGTTTCCGTTTGCGTGATTGATTCTCGAGTAATGCAGAAACGTTCTTGCACCCTAAAACCTCCACATGCCAAATTTGGTTTCGTATGCTTCATTAATTCTCGAATAATGCAGAAGTTCAGACAAAATTCCATTTTTATATATATACTAGCTGACCCGACGAACTTCGTCCCGCCCAAAATAGATTTTTTGATTGAATACTTTCAAACATCCACATTTTTTTACCAAGTGAACGTTAGTGAGTCGAATCAGTGAACTCTTCATTGATTGATTACCCTTTGACCCTTTACAATTTCCTTTTGCTATAAATTGTCTAGTACTTCTACAAAAATTCGTCCTTATAATATAAAATTATTTTCAGACACAATTCTCGTTCAAGATTCTTCAAGCATTTGGAAATAACCTGTTTCTCCGTTGCATGGAATACATGTTTGATACAGAGAATATTACAAAATAAAGACAGCTCAAATCGGACCATTCTTTCCTCGGGTTTAGGGCACACCAACTCATTTGGCCTTCCATTTTTGTTTATATAGATAGAAGATATAGGAATGCGTTATTCCAACTGAAAATCCTTTTCCACTTTCGAACAAAAATCAATTTCGTTAGCGCCAACATCGAATGGACTAACAATGCTTAGCTAATTGTAGAACATATGGGAATTCAATTTTCCGAATTTTCCGATTTTTCTCTCCACTATATTGATCTACGGGAAGAGACGAATACAACAAAATAAAGAAGGCTAAAATTGGACCATCCCTTCTTCGGGTTTTTCGCTTACCAACAGATTTTGCCTTACAATTTTATTTATATAGATATAAGATATGGAAATGCGTTATTTCGCCTGAAAATCCATTCCCACTTACGAACAAAGATCAATTTCGATAGCGCAAATATCGAATGGACTAACAACGCTTATTATGATGTAATTTTCGAACATGTGGGAATTCAATTTTCCGAATTTTCCGACCTACCTTCAGGACTTTCCGGGAATTTTCCGATTTTTCTCTCCACTATATTGATCTACGGGAAGAGACGAATACAACAAAATAAAGAAGGCTAAAATTGGACCATCCCTTCTTCGGGTTTTTCGCTTACCAACAGATTTTGCCTTACAATTTTATTTATATAGATATAAGATATGGAAATGCGTTATTTCGCTTGAAAAACCATTTCCACTTACGATCAAAGATCAATTTCGATAGCGCAAATATCGAATGGACTAACAACGCTTATTATGATGTAATTTTCGAACATGTGAGCATTCAATTTTCCGATTTTTTCCGACTTTCCTTCAGAATTTTCCGAAAATTTTCCGATTTTTCTCTTCACTATATTGATCTACGGGAAGAGACGAATACAACAAAATACAGGAAGCTGAAATCGGACCATCCCTTCTTCGGGTTTTCCGCTTGCCAACAGATTTTGCCTTACATTTTTATTTACATAGATATAGATTTATTGTTCTTTCAGAGAAAAATATTGTAACAATTATTTCTTTACAGTTTTGATGAATGTTCGTGCTTTTCTTCGGATATCCTCCATCAAAGTTTGGACTCTCTGTTGGTCAACCTCAGCGGTCATTTTATTCCTCGATCTCTTCATGTCTGCATCATCCCGAGTTACTTTAGCACAAATCCCGCAATTCCACTTCACAATTGCCCAATATTTTTCGATTGGGAGGAATTGGCGGCAATTGGGGGGATTGAGGAATGAGGTCGATCTACCATTACGGTGCCAACCAATCAAAATTTCCGGAACAATTACTGCTTCTAAACCACAAAATTTGGGTTTTTTTTTAGAATTTTGTAATCTATTGTGATGCAACTTTATTTTCTTATTGACAGTTGTTGCACACGATAGAAATAGGTAATGTTGAAATTAGTGCAGTTAAAATGCTCACAATATTGTGGACAATTGGGTTGATTTTTGAAAAAAATTACAGTTATAGTAGTTTACAGTGTAAGTAAGTTGTGAATAAAGGGTGTGTCACATCAAATTGCATCACGGAAAAAACGCTATAGAAATTCGCCCAGTAGACCGATCCTTTTGAAAATTTTAGACAGTAAAATAAAAACTGTTAAACAACTTTTAGCATGTTCTTTTTATTCATACTTCGAGCCCAAGCCCGTATGCTCGCACCTTCCTCTTTACCCCGTCCATAAGGTTCTGTACAACGTCAGGTTGTAGTTTTTTTTTGAACAGAAATCCATTTTCTCTTGAAGTCCGCCTCCGATTTGACAACTTTTGGGTTCTTCCGGAGGGCCTGCTTCATAATCGCCCAATATTTCTCTTTTGGGCGAAGCTCCGGCGCGTTGGGCGGGTTCATTTCCTTTGGCACGAAGGTGACCCCGTTGGCTTGGCACGAAGCGAGATCCGGCCAGAAGATGGTCGGGCCCTCGTGCTGCTTCAATAGTGGTAGTAAGCGCTTCTGTAGGCACTCCTTAAGGTAAACCTGCCCGTTTACCGTGCCGGTCATCACGAAGGGGGCGCTCCGCTTTCCGCAAGAGCGGATCGCTTGCCACACCATGTACTTTTTGGCAAACTTGGATAGTTTCTGCTTGCGAATCTCCTCCGGAACGCTGAATTTATCCTCTGCGGAGAAGAACAACAGGCCTGGCAGCTGACGATAGTCCGCATTGACGTAGGTTTCCGTCGTCCATTACCAGGCAATGCGGCTTCGTCAGCATTTCGGTGTACAGCTTCCGGGCTCGCGTCTTCCCCACCATGTTTTGCCTTTCGTCGCGGTTAGGAGCCTTCTGAACCTTGTATGTACGCAGGCCCTCCCGCTGCTTGGTCCGCTGGACGAATGAACTTGACAAATTCAGCTTATTGGCGACATCCCAGACCGAACTTCTCGGATCACGTCTAAACTGCTTAACTACGCGCTTGTGATCTTTTTCACTGACGGAGCATCCATTTTTGCCGTTCTTCACCTTCCGGTCGATGGTTAGGTTCTCGAAGTATCGTTTTAGTACTCTGCTGACCGTGGATTGGACGATTCCCAGCATCTTACCGATGTCCCGATGTGACAACTCCGGATTCTCGAAATGAGTGCACAGGATTAATTCACAACGCTCTTTTTCGTTCGACGACATTTTTCCAAATTTATGAAAAAATTGACAGTGAAGCATGGCCAACGTAATCTATACACTCTTATCTGATTATAAGCGAAAGCTGAAGATATAATTCCTAAACATTAAATTTCTACAGCGTTTTTTCCGTGATGCAATTTGATGTGACACACCCTTTACTTGTATTATATTGAAGGGAAAAATAACAATATTCTAAATATATATTTTTGTCTAGTTATAAAACTTAACCCAAGAATGCCGAGACGCCCAAACATATATAGAGTTCAAGAGGGCGTAACAGATTCCAAAGAAGACTTTTATGATATCGATCAAGATGTTTATGAAATTAAATTCTGAAATTTGACCAGTATCTGAAATATAGATGATCAATCATAAGAAAAAACGTTTGTTTCCTCAGAGAGCAATAGTAAAGAGAATCAATTTACGTAGACCAAGAAGAATGTTGCTACTGTCGTCATTTTCGGATGAGAATGACCGTCAACATAGCTATGATTTCTGCTGATGGAACTATCCGTACAAAAACCTGAATGCCCTCCAGAAAGGATATAAATAAACAGCATTTTCAAAACTCTACCCCTCCACCGTTTGTGTATATGTGAAAATACGTAAGTATATGTGTGAATATCATCACTCGTTACAACCGTCATACCCACAAACGCGTGAAAACGGAAGTTACGAATCGTTCATTTGGAGGGTACGCATAGCATTTTGTACTTTTGGTACAGTGTGCGATTAAGTGTTCTAGTGCTTAATTTACACCAGGAAAAACTGCTGAACGTATCAATATGAAATGTTCACAGAAGTTTAGTGGATACACTATGCTAAATATTGACTTGCTAACATTCGAATTTACTGCAATATTTGCAAAATTACAGAAGATTATCTGAAATTGTATGAAAAACGTAATTTGGACACTTTTTTAAAATTGATGCAGAAAATTCAAATTATTTTTTTCGTCAAAGCAACAAATTAACTATATACAGAATTTATTGGAGTTTTCAAACCCACTTTCCCGTGAGCGATGTGATAATTATTTATTGAATTATTTATCATCAAAGACTAAGGGCTAACTTTTCATTCAAACAAAAATATCTTTGCATGTACAGTTGTGTTCAAAATAATAGCAGTGCTGATTTAAAATCTGAAATAAGATAATAATTTGTAATTAGCGCAATGCTCCGAATTTTTCTTCATAGTGTTTTTTGAACCGAGTTTCAATATAACAAGTGTATGGTATTGGTTGCAAGATTTCATTTCATTATTCAATAAAATAATCATTTGTTCAAAAAAGTTAGTGTTCAAAAAAATTGCATTACTTCAGTCAACACCAGGAAAACATGATTAAAATGATGAAAGATTCCGAAGTTGTTCTGTAACATGATTATCCACCTTAGTACTTTGTAGCGTAGCCCTTATTCTTAATAACAGCAGCACACCGTTTCGGCATAGAGTCCACAAGTGCTTGGCAGCGAGAATCAGGTATTGCAGCCCACGAATCAGGAATTACAGACCATAATTCTTTCACATTTTTTGGTCTGGCTTCTGAAACAGCGTATTTGACATCTCCCCACAGATTTTCAATAGGATTTAAGTCTGGAGACTGCGCTGGCCACTCCATAACCTCAATACTCCTTAAACCTTAGCACGTTTGCTCGTGTGTTTAGGATCGTTGTCCTGCTGCATCACCCATTTTAGTGGCATTTCCTCCTCAGCATAAGGTAACATAACCTAACTGAGTATCTTGATGTAGCCATGTTGATCCATGATGCCTGGTATGCGATAAACTGGCCCGACACCGTTGTACGAAAAACTTCCCCATATCATAATTTTTGCTCCGCCGTGCTTTACTGTCTTAACCGTGTACTGCGGCTGATATTCCGTATTGCGTGGACGTCTCGCATACTGACGACGACCTTTTGACCCGAACAAAACTGTTTTGGACTCATCCGTCCACAAAACATTACGCCATTTTTATTTCGGCGTATCGATATGCATTTTAGCAAATTTGAGGCGATTCGAAACATGACGTTTTGTCAACAATGGTACTTTCCGAGGACTACGTGCGTATAGTTTGGTTTCCGTCAATCGTCGTCTGACTGTAACAGTGCTCACAGTTAAGTCTAGTTCATCTTTGATCTTATTAGAAGACAAAGTTAGATCAGTCCGTGACATCTTGATGATTCTTCGATCAATTCTTTCAGAAGTGCAACGTTTCCGGCCATGAGTTTCCAACTTGTCTTTCCATTTCAAAGCATTGCTTATCATTTTGGCCGAGCACCCCACTGTTTGCTGTACTTGTACTTGTAAGTTTTGCCTTGATTTATCAACGTTTTGATAAAATTGCGCTGCTCCTCAGAGCAATGTTTTCCGCGACCCATTTTCTGCAATACAAACAAAACAAACATATTTTCTTGCACATATCTTAGTTTTAATGTCCTTACCGACTAACAAAATAGCAAAACTTGTATAAAACTCCAAATGGAAACAAACTTCGTTTGAAATCGTTTTTCGCTGCTTTTTTTACGTCTGTATTATAGTGACTTTCAACTCATTTGGCTGGTTCGTCGCTTTTACTCCCATTTTTGGAAGAATGTCGGGAGTGAGAATTGAACTCGTGACCTTTAGCGTGAGAGACATAGATGTTACCACTACGCCAGATCGCCTCGGTTTTTCGCTGCTATTATTTTGAACAACGCGAAACGGACTCAGCCGCAAGTGTCAAATTTCAAAATGTATATTTCACTGAACGAAATAAGTATTGCTATAAACAATATGGGTTTTGAACGGGTGATGACACCTTTATATATTCATATGATTAGTTGATAACATCAACCATCCATACATGAATAGTAATAAGGGGCTGTCCACATACCACGTGGACACAAAAAGCATGACTTTAGACTCCCCCCTTCCCCTCCGTGGACAAGCGTGGATATTGACTATACCCCACGTTGTCCACGTAGACATTTTTTCATATATACACTACGTGTCATAGTATTAGAACCACACAACTTTTTTGAGTTTCCAAAGATATGTAAGATCTCGATTGGAATGAAGTATATAGTCTAGAATATAATAAGTATCTTCGTTTATAAGAATGGCAATTTAAAATTTATTGTTTTATTCATTAAAAACACGAATACAGTGGTGTTTATCGACTATAGAACCAGATGGTTAAATTCTCACTCCTTTATATAATTAACATCTATTTCGAATGAATTACAATAAGTTTCTAATTCGTAGGTCATCTTTAGTTCTCAATCAGTTCAAACAACCTATTCAGGGTGATTTCGACTAAGATGCGGTATGTTGTAGTTTGTATCCCATTCCACGCAATATACTTGCTTCAGCTCTTCGAAACTTCAAATTGCTTGTTAACTGCATCTACTCTTTGTACGATCACTTCTCATGATATCTCGATTGGAGATGGATTTGGGGAGAATTTTCTCGGAAAGGCCTGGTTCTAATAGCTGTTCACCAACACGAATGAACCGTCAGGAGTACAACGAAGTACTTCATAATCATTTACTGCAGTTTTTGCAACAAAGCCATCGTGATAATTGTATAACTGAGCGTCAGTTCATAAAATCCGGACGGCATTGGCATGAGGGATTCTGGACTGGTCAATTTGTTTACCCAGTCCAGAAAATTTGTTCGCGCAAGCAGAATGATGTAAACTGCACTAGATTTGTCGAGACAGATCGCTTGGGGTGAAAGCCGTGTTGATCAGCTGTTATGTAGTTTTTACAACTTACAAACAATACTTCATTGACGATAATCACAAACACTTTGGAGCATGCACATAACGATGTAATACCTCGATAGTTTTCAATGTTTTGCTTATTTCCTTTTTTATAAACAGGGAACATAACCGACAATTTCCAATTTGAAGGAAATATACCTTCACGAAGGGACATATTGAAGAATAGCGTTAAAGGACGAATCAGTGAGCTCAAGCAATGTTTTAAAACGCAGGCCGGAATCCCATCCGGACTAGTTGATGAGAATTTCATTTTAGAGATGGCGCGTTCAACCTGTTGTTGGTTGATAACAACATTTCTCAATTCAAATGCGTTGATAGTGGTGTTTCTACATGCAGCTGCGGCTTGTTCAGCGGAGGCGATAAAACTGTTAAATACACTCTTGAAGTGGGTGGCAAAAAGCCTGCATTTTTCAGAAGAGGAGGAAGCGACATCATGATCTAGGAACATTTCAGCAGGGAGTCCGTTTTCTTTGCGTTTAGAGTTCACGAAATTCCAGAACTGCTTAGGATTTCTTCGAAGGTTGTCTTGTGTGCGGAGAGAATATCGTTTGTACAGATACCGATTGTAAAGGCGATAGCTGTTGCTGGCGCAAACGAATGCCTGCTTACGAAAAGGACACCGGGTTTTTCTATACCAACGAAGAGTTCTTGATCTGATACGTTTTAGGTGTCGTAGATGAGCATTCCCCCATGGCGGTTTGGGAGTAGGTCTTCGAACAGGAACATGTTCCGCCAACGCTTCGTTTACCGACTGTGAGAAATGAATGACGGCATCGTCCACATTCGCTGATTGTTCAAGAAACGTCCAATTTGTTTGATGGAAAACTTCATTCAACGCTACATAGTTAGCTCTACGGTAGTTTAGTTCGACGGTGTTTGAGTGCAGTTCTTCAAATATAGGAGGAATTAGCACTTCAATCTCTACTGAAAGGGCTGGATGACTAGAGTCATTGAGGGTAAGCGGCTCGATGGCTTCAGATAGTTTGCACTGTCCAATCTATGAGTCCGTAATCAACACTAGATCGAGAAGACGTCCTAATCTATTGTGAATTTTGTTGATTTGTCTCAAATTATTCAAATTAAAACCGTCGAGCAGCACAGTACACGCAGAAGAAATATGCGATTCCAAAACATTCACAGTAAGATAATCGGGACTGGTTGAGTTCCATACTAATCCCGACTGATTATAGTCCCCGAATAGGAGTGCGTGATCATGCACTCTGAGATTGGAGAAAATGGCTCTGATAGAATCGATATGGTCATTCATACTGTTCAGGTCATTCTTACGATCTGGTGGTAGATACAATACACCAATGCTTATGTTTGAATCGGACAACTTTAGGGTAACCCACAGATGCTCGAGTGAATGAATAACTTGAGTTCTATCCAGAAAACAGTTTAGTGAGAATATCTTCTCGTCGAGCCAAGTTTCGGTAAGCACAATTATGTCGTAATGTGATTCGCAGATTGCGAGAAAAAAATCCTCAACTTTTGTACGCAAACCTCGCACGTTCTGGTAATGGATTTCAAGCTTACTGGAGTGTGTTGCGCGGAGTGGATTACTATCCTGCTCGGGAATTGATGCTGCTCCTGCTGCTTTAGAGGAACCATTATCGGAGACGGATTCCAACCTCACCTGTAATGGTTTGATACAACTTAGGAGAGGTGCAGTATCCACAGATGCTTCGGCAGGACATATATTTGATGTAGCATTACCTGGACCAGCCAGTTCTGTTAGCTGGTTTGAGATGTCCAACGATGATAAACTGTTCGATGCTGAGCGAGCCAGTACATCCGGCTGGTTAGAGGAAGAACACGCGTATAGTCCATCGAAGTGATCGATGTTTGATTGCTAAATTGAGAAATCAATTCGTTGTCTCGCTTTTTTTAGATGCTTTAGATAAATGGGACATTCACTGCTCCATGATTAATGAGTGACATCGAGTAGCTCATCCCTGGACGATTGTTGTTTTGAATTCACTAGTTGGCAATTAACGCATTTTTCAAAAATCGCCTCACAATTCTCGATTTTATGATTGCCTGAGCACTTGGGGCAGCACGCAGGCTTTTTACAAGGATCAGCTTTATGTCCGTACTCTGAGCAGTTAAAGCAGCGCAGAACATCGGTCGCCTCTCTTATCCTACACCGCTCCCAGCCAAGGATGACTTTCTGTTGCTTTATCAAAACATCGAATCCCTGCGCATTTGTTTCGATTATTGCAGACATCTGATTTAGTTTTCGTTTTTCGTTGCGTGTGATGCTATTTACTCTTAGTTCTAACGATTCGGCAACTTGATTTTGTTTCCTCAGAGAAGCAAGCAGTTTTTCTTCGTCCATAACTTTCGAAAAACCGACGATTTTGAATCTTATACAGTTATATGAAGATATAAACTACATGAGAACTATAAATGCTAAATTGCCCGATATATGTATCACTTTTCAGTTTGTGCCAAAGTCTTTTCATGCTGTCTTGATTACACTTTCCATCACCGAAATATCTCAGAGTTTGAACAAAAGTGAAATTTATGGCTGCGGGAAAAGCTAAGTTATGACAATTGAATGCAATAAAGGGTTACTAACCTAAAAATTCGTACTTTGTTTGGATGGAAAACAAGTGAAATTTTCAGAGGATTTCGAGCGAGCAATCAATTTTTGTGTCGTAGTTTCTATTTAATTATTTATGTAATAATCTAATTATTCTAACTGTAATATACAAAGTTAAGCCCAAAAGGCTACTCTTTTTAAATCGCTTTCCATTCAAAAAAATCTACGACAAAAACATTTCTGGCTAAAAAATCACATCGTTTCATCTCGGAAATCGCTATCAACGTAGACACAAAAACGCCATTGATTCCATCCGATATCGATATCGATATCGAATTGCACTATAAATAATTTTGAAAACATTTACTCGAATACAGGAAAACTTCGATGTAACGTACCCTCGTTATAACGTCACTCGATATAACGTACACATTTCCAAAGTGTAAAAGAAAATTTTTTTCAATATTTTTTTCTGATAGTACAATTAATTATCTGTATTGTGATGCTATAACAAGTTTTGTACCTTCAATCAATCCCAAAATACTGCTAGTTTTGTGATTCCGGATTCCAAATGAATCAAGCTTTAATCAACAGTACGAAGAGAAACATCGTGAGAAAGGCTGGCTTCGTCTTCTGATTGAAGTTATTCATTAACTTTACTAAAACAGCAACACAATAATGTATTATAGACTACGTTTGCGAGTACTTGATTATGCTTCGATATAACGTACAATTCGATACAACGTACAATTTTGAAAGTGAAATGTACGTTATATCGAAGTTTACCTGTACTCCGAAGCATTATACAACAGTAGAACTGTACAATGAAACAAAAAAAAAATCCTTGTAATCGTACAAACACAGCCGAATAATAAAAACTTTGATCCACATATTTTATGTGACACGAATAATTAGACATTTGATCCTCTAATTGCATATTTTTATCAACATCCTTTGTGCAAGTTTCTACAACACAATAAATTTTTAGGAATGTTTTCAACCATTTTCAAAAAATATGTATTTTGCACATTTTTCTGATGGTTATTTATTATTTTTCAATAATTTTCTTGTTTTAACTTGTTTTTCAGATTGTGTTGTGCTTGTCGATATGCTCAATTGCAGGGTAACAATCGCCTCTAATGCGACTCTGATTGGTGTCTCGGTATGCCCAATTAGAGGACATACATTTAAACACATAACTCCTTCAAATTATGGTTTACTGCATTGAAGCTGAGCATATCTAACTTAATCACCTTTGCTACGTCGCAAATCGGACCCTACATTCGGAAACAGATGTCCAACGAAAGTTCTGCTAATCAGGTGGACTGAATCTTCAGTTCATACATGAATGCAAATCTCAGTCATTAAAGAGATTAGAATAGCACTCGTCCTTCTCGAACTCTGGAAAATTCTACTATTTTTCCGTACATTCAGTTCAGTTCATTCAGATTATTACAATAATGACGTGCAACATGACGTAGCTACAATGATTACTCTACTGCCAATGGCTCGATCGCTAACAATTTATGTGAGTTATTTTAAAATACAGGTTTCAGTGAAGAATTTCAACGATATGGAAAAATATGAATACGGAAATTTTAAACATTCTCAAAAAAACATAACAGATTGATTTGTTTCATATTTCTTAAATTTATTTTTGGAAATACAGAGTCTTTCAGATTAAACGCTCACGCAAAAAAATCGAATAGTTCCTTATAATTTTTTTTTCGCTCCGTCGATGGTAACACTGCATTCCCCACATCGGGACGATCATGTTCGGCTACTCGTTCAGTATGATCGGATGGTTTTTGTGTCAAGATGTAAGAACGTGTATTTTTAGTAAAATCATATTACTCGAGCAACCGAAGCCTTAATGAAACTTTGTTGTGTAGAAGAATTTTGTTCGCCGTTTAAAACGCTTTATCGAAAAAAGGGGTGGGAGCCGATCTGGCGTAGTGGTAACATCCATGCCTCTCACGCTAAAGGTCACGAGTTCAATTCTCACTCCCGACATTCTTCCAAAAATGGAAGTAAAAGTGACGAACCAGCCAAATGAGTTGAAAGTCACTATAATACAGATAAAAAAAAAAAAAAAAAAAGGGTGGTCACATCGAAAATGGTCTAAATAAGCTTAATTTAGTTTTTTAAATTAAAATCGGTTCACTTTTGTTATTAAAATTTGTTTAATCTGAAAGAATCTGAAAGAATACATTCATTCTTCATAAAAAACAGGAAGTGGGTTATATCTATGGTATAACCGCAAGGGTGACGTAGGACTATCGTTGATTTAGAGATCATTTGTATGAAGTTGAATCTGAATTCATTCTGAATGAATGAATATTTGGAGAACTTCGAAAACGAGAGCGTTACGTTGGAGGCACAAGGTTTTATGCATCCAATATTGGATACGGAAATATCCTACTGATGGGGAAGAATAATCTTCAGAAGCTATCCTGTTGATTGCGATTGATTGAAAAATCACAAAACCTAATGTATTTGGTCACAGTGTTACATGGATAGAAAACATTAAAATAAACTCTTTCATATGAATGTAATTTTAAATTCCCAGAGGAACTGGCAGATTATTTTCAGTAACGATTAGATATTTCCACATTTTCCTCGATACTGGAAGCCCACCAGTGGTTAATGCTAACTCGATAACCATCTGTTAATAGCACTTGATTGAAACATATTTGGTCACAGTGTTACATGGATAGAAAACATTCAAATAAACTCTTTCACATGAATGTATTTTTAAATTCCTAGAGGAACTGGCAGATTATTTTCCGGATCTTTCTCGATCCAAACGGAAAGAATTCCGTGCGTGTATGTGTGTGTGTAGCGGCTGCTTCGAGATCTTCCCGGGGAACCGTTTGTAGCATCACTCTCCTCCTGATGGATTCCCTTCTGGCCTAAGGTGCACAAACAGGCTCTTGGTGACACCGTTCATCCGCGCTTTCATGATAAATGAAGAGCTTCACCACAACAGCGACAACATGCTCCAATCGCTATTCAATTAGAACTGAGTGGATTTCCGAGCGCCGCTCGCTTATATACCGATTGGTGATTTCAATAGCCTATTTTGAAAGCAAATTTAAGACTATTGAAACAAGTTTTTGGATCAGAAAGTAACAAGTATAGAACGCGTAGACATTTTATCTTTCGAATGAAGTGTTTATCATACCATTTCGTTCAGTTGTTTAGGAGCTATTAACACTCAAAATCTCGGTCTCCGGCGTAACGCTTTCGTTTTCGAAACTTTGATTTTACACCCCGGTATAGAAATGAAAGACGTAGTCCTACGTCAAAAAATTGAACGCATACATGTGGACATTTCCTGTGCCCCCTCCCCCCTCAACGTGGACAAGCGTGGACATTTTCGTACCTCCTATCCCCCCCTAAAGTTGTCCACGTGGTATGTGGACAGCCCCTAATAATATAGAAATAGCATTAGGCGCTGCTATTATTTTGAACACAACTGTGAAAGTCCTACATGAATGTTATAAGAATCAAATGAAAGCTGTTTGATAAGGTTAATTGGTTTGCTATTGAGTTGTTTAGCAAAAAAATGTTTGAAAAAACAGAATGAAATCAATTATTTATTACTTCCTGATATTTTTGTCCACAACTTCTACACACACTCGAATAAAAATATGTCCATAACATATTCCAAAACAAGAATGTTTGAACTTCAAAATGATATGCATCACATCATCATACGTTGGTTAAGAAGTTACAGCATTTCAAAAATCAGTTTGCACTTTGCACTCTGTTTCTCTAACTTTTTTGTCGAGTGTATGTCTAAATAAAAATATAAATTAAAATACTATATTTTATGCAAAGAGATGTATTTATCATGTACTTGCAATATTGGAATGAAATATATTTTCTTCTCTGTAAATTTTTTTTCGAATTTTTATATTTTGACAACTAATAATCACACCGGTCAAAATGACCGGTTTGGTAGAAATAGGTATATAACTACTGTCGGTAGTTCTAGTGTTAATGAAAGCTCTCTTCAATCTAGCCACATTTTTTTGCTGTTAGGCGTGGTGCACAAACTACAAATTACGACATCTTAAATAAATAAAAATCTCTCCGTGTTTGAGTATTATTAATAACAGTTAAGAATGGTAATCATCGGACACGTAAAATCAGTCATCGATATGATTGAAAAGTGGTCCGGTGGAAGGCCAAACGTATAGCGCAAAACCTGAGGAAGGAATGGTCCGATGTGAGCTGTCTTTATTTCGTAATAGTCTCTGTATCAAACATGTATTCCATACAACGGAGAAATCTGTTTTTTTGCAAGTGATGGAAATATTTTGAACGAGAATTGTGTCTGAAAATAATTTGATATTATAATGACGAATTTTGGTAGACTTCTACCAAATTTCTACTTGGAAATTTATAGTGAAAGGAAATTTTGAAGGGTCCAAAGGTGATCAAACAATGAAGAGCTCTGCGAAAACCGCGTATATTTGATGAAATTTGGGCGAGACTAAGTTCGCTGGCTCAGCTAGTAGATAATAAAACCGTTTCTCGGAATTAAACTATCCAGACAATTCGATGTGGAATGGATTGTAGAAAAACAACCAAATCAGCACACGAATCACTTGTTTACAGTCTAATCGGTCTGTTTTAGATTCCAGCATAAAAGTCCACTTCTCCTGTGAAGAAAAAATTTACGATCAATTTTTTTCGCTTCCGAAAAACCGAAGCTGTCCACTCGCGGCTTCAATCCGCGGATTTTTTACTGCTTCATCGCGAAAAAATGGGATAGTTTGCCTGATTGGAATCGTCGCTTATTTCGAAGTGTCGTAAAAAGTGTTTTTCCCCTCGCTTGATTTTCAATCCTCGTGCAATTTCACTATCTAGAGGTAGTTTAAGTTGCGGTGAAATTGTTTAAAGAATCAATCAGTTTTCCGACAAAGGGAAGATTCAATCCACATCGTAGCAGCAGCAGCAGTATTTGCATTTCGATCCACTCGCTTTTATGTTTTCCTCCCAAAAGTATACATCTCGTGTTTAACTATAATTCCCCTCAGGTTGGGACGAGAAAATAAACCGAGGAACTTCAAGAGCCCAAGTGGAACATTTGCTTTTCTCTCTCCGTTTCCGAATGGTTGCATTTTTCCCAACAAAACAAACGCATAAAGAGACTAGCAAAAGCAAACTATATCCGTTCGTAATCGGAGAGAGAACCACAAAAAAAAAAGAATGTGGAAGTGCAAGTAAAACTGCAAGATCTAGCGCTGAGCTCACGTCACGGCGTAGCGTTCCGTGTAGAAGATGATGATGGAACAATGGGTTTGTTAGGTCCCCGATCGAACCCTTTATCAGATCAAAGGAAATCGGGTCCCCAGAGAGATTTCGCTACGAGCGTGGTGCGTTGCCACGTAGGGAAATTTCGCTCGATTACTGGAAAAATTACCTCAAACGAATCGGGGTGGCAGCAGTGCTGCCAGCGGCGGCTCACCACCATCCATCCGGTTTGAAACAAATCGAGACGGAGAAAAAGTCTCGTTGAGGAGTTTTCTCATGTGGTTTCGGGATTTTCTGGCCAATCCCATTTCGCCCGCAAACTGGTGGTTGTCTTCACGTGCATTCACGTTATCGTTGGAATCGCTATCTCTCCCTCTGTGTGTGTGGGTGATTGTGTATGTGCGATTGCAAGCGTAACAATAGCGAGAGAGACGAGGAAGGGGGAAGGGGTCTCGTCAGGGGTAGAAGTGATTCCATCCGCTCTCCATCGACAAACGGCAGTGGCTAAATGGGAAAAGCATATAGCGAGTAGTTTAAAAATATATCTCTGCAATAAAAATAAAGCTTATGGCGATGTTGAACACGATTGTCTTGGAGAACGAAAGATTTAGGGGATGGTAATGACGAGGGGTGGGTGGATGTAAATCAAGACGGGAACGGGATGAGAAGAAAGTGAACGGGTTTTCCTTGCCTGAGAAGAAAGCTTCGGTAAAATGAATGGCCAGGATGCGATGGTGAATACAAAAGGTTACACAGCTAGTTTTTTTTCTGTTCTGTTCTTTCCCTTACCCTTGCTATCCTTTTTTCGCACTCTGCCACGGTGGTATTGGCGAACGGACGGTGGGATATTGAAACGTTACCGTTGATTACTGGCTATTTTTGCGCTGCTTTCAGCTGTGGGGGTGGGAGTTTATATTATCGTATATTGAGGGGTTTTCTAATGGATTCAAACATACTTTGGATGGAGCAGAGGTGGAATCACGTTGAATGCCTTTTTGCGGCCATTCGTGCCACGAAGAATTATGGTTTTATTTTAGGCCAAAGGTGCACACAGAGTATCACCGACCTTCGGAAGAAGATTCCCTTTAGAAGTAACCATGTAGCAAGAATCGATGAATTTGAAACAATCAACGAAGGATTTTTCTGTAAAGTCTTACAAAACTTTAAAGTACTTACGTATTAGCGTCACCGGGGTCGACATTCAATAGAGAGCAATTTTATTTTTCCCACGGGTACTAAATTATCTTTCGTATTGTTGTTGCCTTATTGTTTGAATTGTTTTTTTTTTTGTTTTAGTGCTACGAAAATGCGTAATTTGGATTTCCAGTATTTACGTAATTTTCATTATGAATTTATTTTTTCTTAATGCTAGGGTCAATGTAATGGTGACGAAGTCTCCACCTAACGAGGACACATTCCGATGCGGTCGCCGACCCGCCGTTGGAAACGGTGATCCCTCGCAAGCAAACCTATGTTGCGCCGATTACCCGGTTAGTTTAAAGCATAGGAGACGATCCTACAGTTTGGTACAATTACCAATTGCATTTTCGTAGCACTAAAAAATAATAACACAATGCAAACAATAAGACAAGAACAATACAAAAGATAATTGAGATAATTGATAATTGGGAAAAATAAAATTGCTATTAATTGAATTTCGGCCCCGGTTACGCTAATACGCGAGTACCAACTTTGATCAGTAAATCAGAAATAATAGAAATATAGGGTTGGGGAACAATAAATGTCGTATTTCTGATCGAAATTTCACGCTTTATTTAACATACTGAAAATTATCCAATTTATGTCAAATAAAGGGTGTGTCACATCAAATTGCATCACGGAAAAAACGCTGTAGAAATTCGCCCAGTAGACCGATCCTTTTGAAAATTTTAGACAGTAAAATAAAAACTATTAAACAACTTTTGGCATTTTCTTTTTACTCATACTTCGAGCCCAAGCCCGTATGCTCGCACCTTCCTCTTTACCCCGTCCATAAGGTTCTGTACAACGTCAGGTTGTAGTTTTTTTTTAACAGAAATCCATTTTATCTTGAAGTCCGCCTCCGATTTGACAACTTTTGGGTTCTTCCGGAGGGCCTGCTTCATAATCGCCCAATATTTCTCTATTGGGCGAAGCTCCGGCGCGTTGGGCGGGTTCATTTCCTTTGGCACGAAGGTGACCCCGTTGGCTTCGTACCACTCCAACACGTCCTTTGAATAGTGGCACAAAGCGAGATCCGGCCAGAAGATGGTCGGGCCCTCGTGCTGCTTCAATAGTGGTAGTAAGCGCTTCTGTAGACACTCCTTAAAGTAAACCTGCCCGTTTACTGTGCCGGTCATCACCAAGGGGGCGCTCCGCTTTCCGCAAGAGCAGATCGCTTGCCACACCATGTACTTTTTGGCAAACTTGGATAGTTTCTGCTTGCGAATCTCCTCCGGAACGCTGAATTTGTCCTCTGCGGAGAAGAACAACAGGCCCGGCAGCTGACGAAAGTCCGCTTTGACGTAGGTTTTTTCGTCCATTACCAGGCAATGCGGATTCGTCAGCATTTCGGTGTCCAGCTTCCGGGCTCGCGTCTTCCCCACCATGTTTTGCCTTTCGTCGCGGTTAGGAGCCTTCTGAACCTTGTATGTACGCAGGCCCTCCCGCTGCTTGGTCCGCTGGACGAATGAACTTGACAAATTTAGCTTATTGGCGACATCCCGGACCGAACTTCTCGGATCACGTCTAAACTGCTTAACTACGCGCTTGTGATCTTTTTCACTGACGGAGCATCCATTTTTGCCGTTCTTCACCTTCCGATCGATGGTTGGGTTCTCGAAGTATCGGTTTAGTACTCTGCTGACCGTGGATTGGACGATTCCCAGCATCTTACCGATGTCCCGATGTGACAACTCCGGATTCTCGAAATGAGTGCACAGGATTAATTCACGACGCTCTTTTTCGTTCGACATTTTTCCAAATTTACGAAAAATTGACAGTGAAGCATGGCCAACGTGATCTATACACTCTTATTTGATTATAAGCGAAAGCTGAAGATATAATTCCTAAAAATTAAATTTCTACAGCGTTTTTTCCGTGATGCAATTTGATGTGACACACCCTTTATGCAAAGTTGCTTAAATAACTCAAGTCTTTACACCCACAACGTTTCACTACTATCTGAGATGGTGCTGCCAACTCCTAAGACGAGTTGGCATGAAATTCGTCTATACTCTTCATTGTAACAGATGTGTGCGAATATTTCCCATCGCTTGAGACTAATCTCTCCACGCTCTATCGAAAAATGGTCGAGTCAAAATATTTCATTTTCTACATACATTCCTTCATTTTACACCCTATAACCGATTTTGTTAAATGTAGCCTCACGTCAAAAAAGTTAAATTTTAATTTAATCAACTTTCTACATCTAAATTTATTTATTGATAAATCAGCCCCGAATGACCATCAAAAACTGAGGTAGGGAAACATACATGTTGAACCGACGAACCGAAAGCTACTGCACATTATCAAGACATTCTGATGAGCATGAAACTACAACAAAATAGCCTGAAAGCCAGCGATGATGAAAAGCTATCAAATAGTTCCGAGGAACTACTAAGGATGAAACCAAAGTTGGGTTGGAAACTAAATCCTTGCACAAAATAGCAAGCATTTTTTTACATGAACTGTCGGAATGCACATTCCACAAGAAGAACAAATATTAAACCAAGAATTGTTTCTCTCTACCTCCCCGAGCAAACACCAAATCCAATTGAACCGTAGTAAAACATGCAAGGTTTTCCACAAAGTTAAACTGAGCAACTGACAGACGAATCAGGGAGGAGCTCCGGTGAAATGGAGGAGGGAAAACGGAGCCATCAAAAATTCATTACAAACCACTTCTGCTTTGGCGATAGTTTTTCCCTCGCCAATGGCTTCGGCTAAACTTGGTACCTGCTCCGATTGGAAGTATTTGTTCCGATCTTTTTCCTGTCTCGGTTGACCGTTCCCTCCGTCATCCGCCGCGTTCCATTCGTTTCGATTCAAATTATGTGTTTGACATGTGAACCATTGGTACCTTACCATGAGGTACACCAATCAGGTGCGATCGGTCGGGTTGGGGTGCTGGGAGAATGGGTTGGGGCGAATTGTGTTTCGACATTTTCCGATGATTATTCCATTGATCGTGAAATTTTGTGCTGGAATCTGCTTCCCCAGAATGCAGGATGCAGTTGATTGCAATTTACAAAAACCGCTTTGAACCGCGTGTTGAAACGAGTGTGCATTTGGCATCCCTCTGAAGCTGGGCGCCGTTTTTCCGGTGATGGAATGAAGCAGCTTAAAAGACAACATTCACCATATTCGCGCGGTAGTTGATTTATTAATCTCATGAGATTGATTCATTGCAGTTTTACTCCGGTAGAGTTTTTATGCTGCTTTGCGGCAGCATATTCAGAACACTCCGAATGGATGAATGGTTAGTTTTATCTCTCGCTTCCGAATGACCCGGTGGAATTGATCGGCGATTGGGAGGCTTCGAGTGTATGATACCAAGAGTCATTCAATTGGTGATGCCACGGAATATTAATACGATACGGTCCGTATCTATTTAATCTGATTGAAGTGCCGAGTAAAGCTGGAAACGGATTAGCTGTCTCTACCTCTGATGGACACTTGGTGTATGAATTTTACTCGCTAAAGATTTTATTACCGTCCACAATATACAGGATGAGCGCTAGTACGAAGTATACAAACTAATAGTGCAATATAACAAACAGAAACGTTTTCAACGGTTTTGTTTTCGCTCTGGTTTCGTTTAATGTTTTGATTTGTAATCTTTTTTTTTTCTTTCTGTATTATAGTAACTTTCAACACTTTTAGCTAGTTCGTCACTTTTATTTCCATTTCGGAAGAATATCGGGAGTGAGAATTGCACTCGTGATCTCGTGAATTTTCTCCAGTATTTTTTTTTTGCAGTACAGGTCGGACTCGATTATATATAGTCGATCATTTTCTTTCAACAATTATTTTCAAATCTCAAGAAAACAATTTTTTCATTAATGTATGAATGTCAAACATTAATAGAAAAATAGCTTTTTTGTGATTCGATTATGTATTGGATTCGAAAATTAAGGTTCAAAGTGAAATTGCGATTATATATAATCGAGTCCGACCTGTATTCTATGAACAGGAACCGATACCAAGTGGAGAACATCAATATCGGAAGGCTTCGCTGCTAATGCTACACTCTCTCCAATCGATTTCATCTTCTTTGACGTATGTTTCGTCGTTCATGAGAATGCACTGGTTGGGATTGTTCAAAATACGCTCATATAGCTTTCGAGCTCGTGTTTTAGCGCGATCTTGCTGCTCCGGTATTTGTTTGGCCACGCTTTGTTTTTAATAGGTCTTTAGACCACGTCTCTGTTTAATCTGACGAATTATCCCAACACTGGTTTTGAACTTCTTGGCCAAATCACGAATAGATACAAACCTGTTCTTCTAAATATAGTTTACAACTTTTTGGTCCAATTCGGGATTACTTGGTCCGGGTTTTCGTTCACTTCTGCTGAGATCCTCGAAAGAACACTCATTACCGAATTTTGCGACGATTCGTTTAACACTTTCTGGACAAAATTTGATTTTTTTTTGCTATTTTGTGGTATGTAACACCCTTTTCGGTGCACCAATTGTGCAGAATTTTCTTTTTTGTTTCCAAATCAATCCGCGACATTTCGAAAACAACTTTATGACCGCGACTGAATGACTTGCATTTCGATTTTTGACATGTAAACAAAGTGTGCTTTGATTACACGACAAAAAAAAGTTCACCCGTTTGTGTGTAATAAAGTGTCAAATGTTTAAGACTACTTTTCGATACAGCCCTTACGACTGGTCACATCATATTGAGAAGCCCTTTTTCCGCAGCTACACATATTTTACAAGTGATTTTTTGTGTTTTTGTTTATTTTGACTGTGCAACAACCATCGATTGACTTAGCTTATATCACTTAACTCTTTTCATTTTTCGGAGTGTCGAATTTAAATCGCATGTTCCTAAAGCAACGCTTCCAGTTGTCAAATTAAGAACAGCTATCAAAATACTTATGGGAAACAATTTTGATTTTGGAATCCCAAAATATGCATTGAATCGGGAAACATGACAAACTTATTGGTCGGATGAAATTTTGTACAATTATTTTCAAAGATCGCTTAACAGAAAAATTGAATTGATGAGAGTGATTTTTTTTCTCAGCTATCATTTTATCACTTGAATTTTGAAAAGGATTCGAAAGAGCAAAAAAATATTTTACAACTTCTCAAGATCCCTAGTGAGTAATAATGAATGAACAATAATAATGTGATGAGACTGAGTTTTTCAGCACGTTACTGTGGCTATTTTTCAGTCGGTTTACACTGATAAGTTTGGACATTCGTGTTGGTGTTTGTGTTGGCTTTCGTGCAGCCAACTTATCAAATGGATTTTTTTTCATTGTAATCAAATCGGCAGTAAAAGGACACAATTTTGAAGGTAATGTTAAAAACGCTTTACAAGACTCATCTAGAACACTTCCGAAAATGATTCGACCGATGGAAGCATTGCCTACACGTCAAAGAAGTATACTCGAAACTCAAAATTTTTTTCCCTACAACCAGTTCAATTTCAAATCTCGCATTCTGTTTTTGTAACATATTATTTTGATTCCATAAATGTTGCATGACCACTTTCAGGCTAAAAAAAAACTATTCAATGAACTCTGTGTATCAATAATAACATATGTACAAATAAAAAAATGCTTTTAGAATATCTTATAACATTTAGCTAGCATTACTGGAGTTTCTCAATAGCGTGAATGATTTTCACTATTTGTGACTGGAATGAACAATGCAAATGCTATTAACACATTGAGTGCCACGGTTTTATAGCGATTCGATGGACATTTTTAAACGTATTAGGACCATCGTTTCTAATCGTAGTGGATGGTATTTCTGTTCAAAAGGGAATGCTCATAAGCTTATATGCTTATATTATTTACCTTTTTTATCATATGTTATACTGTCAGTCATCAATGGCCGACGCGGCCTGAACGAAAACTCAGTGTCAGTCACCGGTGACTGACGTGGCAGTCAACGTGTTAACTTAAAATGCAGAAGAAATCTTGAAATTTCAACTTTTTGATAAACTGAAAAGACAAATTGTTTTTTTTTTTGCAGGAAAAAATATATCAATTGAGTATGAACATTATAAAAAAATCAACATTTTGTTGTTTCAAATAGACTAGAATTTATAAGTTATTATAATATAGTTGAATAAGAGAAGCTATGAACTATTTCAAAATGTTCTTTGTTTTTCTGACGTAGGACTACGTCTAACCTTTTAACATAGGGAACTTGGCGGAAGAAGTAGAAGATTTTGCATGTTAATATCTCTTCAATTGTTGGATAGATTTTGTTTCCAAATACACAAAAAATATAGGAAATATTCCCAACTCTGGTTTTGTCTAAGACATATATTGTGGAGATAGTAAAACAAATGAACAATGCAACGAATGAAATGGGTATATTTTTTCCTATCTACTCGCTCTCATTCTCTCACAATGCAACAAGTAGCATTCTTTCTTGCAATTCGGGTGTTAGGTCACATGGTATGGGCTTTTTTTTCGATGTGTTGCACCAAGAGAGAACAGGTATTAATGGCCGGTAAATCAATCCGAAAATTAGCCATACTCTAGACAGCGATCAGCTAACACCATGTGTTACTACTAACAGTCCTTTTGTGAATTCAGGGATGTGTTCGGACTTATTGGTGACTTTTTCTTTTTCGTTCATTCAATTTTCGTGAATTCGAACATTGTTTCCGGGTTGAAAGTGGCGTCGAAGAGCAGCGTATTTGAAGCCGGATGTAATGAAGATATTATCCAGTGGTGTGGGGTGTGTCCTTCGATGAAAACTGAAGATGAAAAGTCGTTCGCTCGTCCCCGCCAGAAGTAATGTTGTAGTCCTACGTTATCACTGCGATCGAGTCTTGGACACCACCCTTCTAAATTTTTTGAACCTTGAGACAACTATCTAAAATTACTACTGTTTTCAATACGCCGTTCAAAAGTCGAACTGAGTTCAATATTGAAAACATTGATAACCTAAAACATGTACTCCTCGATATTTTTAAATATATGTTTATTATAAAATCCTTTCAATTTAACAAAGTTTGACGTACAATGTAGTCAAAATGGAGATATAAATGAAAAAATAAAATTCAATACTTTGTGGAAACGAAATCGTAAAAAAAAATCAGAAAAAATATTATTTTCGTTTTAATGAGTCCGACACGGCCATACTCTATATCAAACTTTGTTAAATAGAAAAAGCTTTCCAATGCATCCATACCTCGCTTTACGGCTTAGATACGTTCCACGAAACTTGGCCGCAAAGCGAAAAGCCGTATAAGAAATCATACAAATTCAATCGGATCGCTTATAAATACGAAAAATATGTAACATGGTTTATCATTCAAAAACAGACTCCAAAAATCAACAACACTCTATAAACAAAAATGAAACAACATCATGTTCCATGAATTATGTATTAATATCGACATAAAAAAAAATTCACTTCGTTACGAGTAAATGATGACCGTCCGTTGACGTTTGATATGATGTCTAGGACTACCAAAATATGTGAACGGAAAAAAATGTCAAATGATCATTGTGTTTTACATTTCCCTCTGAAATTATTGCATCTCTCACGTTTACGCAGTTCTCGAACTGCGAAAGTTCATTCATCTCTAGTATCTGAACTGACGATTTTCCTAGGCTTCTCAGTTTAGAAGTACGTTTTAGGAAAACATATTACGATCTGCACAAAGATAGACGAGTACAAAAATACGCGCAGCTTGCATATATTTTCAAAGCGGATTCTCCCAGGCATCTTCGTTTTGAAATCCATCTCAGGAAAACACATTTCGGTGTGAACAAAAATACCCCCTAATTGCATGTGAATTTGCAAAGCGGATTCCCACAGGTACATTGATTTTGAAGTCTGTGTCGGGGAAACCGTAAATCCGGGCCAATCGAAACTTGGCAGTTAGGGCGTCTAGATAACGCTTGACATTTTATGCTCTATAATCCGTAAGCTTCATTCTTACACTCTGAAAAACCGTTTTCCATTTATGTAGACATTTGCACCTTCCAATTTGTAATTTCTTTGTTCCAAATGTTTGTCTAATAAAATATAATTCCCTCAATCATTGTCCATTTATCTAAAAAAGTATGTTCACCTATTTGAACAGGATTTTGAATTTTCAGTTACGGACGAAAAATGGACGTTCTTGTTGCAACTGGACTCCAAGATGTGCATTCAAGAGTGCTTGAAAAGCGTATTAGTATTAGTTTTATTAGCCTGTTCTTGACAGTTGGTGTGTCTAGATATTCTGAATTTCCGAGGAGTATGTTGAAGTTGCACTCTAATCCGTTGCTTGTATTTTTCCATATGTGATTTCATAAAAAAAATTTTAGGATCCCGATTTTTCCCCCTTGGATGATTTTACGGTTTTCAAAAAAACTCAAACTTTGACGACACTAGTAAACGAAGTCCGATTGAGCTGATATTTTGTATAGGGTAGTTTTTCGTGGGAATCATCATTTCTAATCAAGACATGTTTGAAAATTCGAAGGTCACTGTTTCCCATACATCCATTGACACTCTGGATTTCATTTATATTGGGTTGGGGAATAAGAAATGTCAATATATGGCAACACTTAAACATATCTTGTGTTGTACTTATCGCATCGGGTCATACTATACGGCTATTTAAAGACGACAATCTGTGCTACAAGTGTCGTTTTGACAGTGTTGTGATTGTCCTTTTCAGTCTCAAGTTTTGCACGTGAAAGATGGAGTCCACCAAGCAAGAAATTCGCCATATTTTACGTTTTGACGTAGGATTACGTCTTTCGGGAACATATTGGGGTACAAATTGAAAAATGAAAATCGATCGCATCATGAAAAATGTCCAATTTCAAACGCTTGTTACTCATTATTTCATGATGGATTGATGA
The DNA here is from genome assembly GCF_029784135.1 of Toxorhynchites rutilus septentrionalis. NCBI lineage: Eukaryota > Metazoa > Arthropoda > Insecta > Diptera > Culicidae > Toxorhynchites > Toxorhynchites rutilus. The sequence goes on along the minus strand of NC_073744.1, from coordinate 182,711,741 downwards.
GATTTTTGCCTCAAACGATTACGGCACTCCATAACAATTTTTCACATTGAATAAAATAGTATATATCATATAACTAACTATCGAACAATTGAAAAAATTCAACCCCTGTCCAAACAGAGATACCCAGTCCTGATTGGTCGAAATTGACGTCATTTCTTTTTCGCGCCCGATTCGTTCTCTCACCGGCAAGCTGCATGGCAATCGAGTAGGAGGCGCCTACTTCACACATACCAAATGATATAAATGGAAGGAGCATTCGTGGATCTCATTCATTCTTACAACGGACGTGGAACGGACAACAACAAGTGGAGAGCAGCAACAGTGAAAGCGGCTAATATATAGGCGAGCATAGAAGTTGAGCGGTCAAAATGCGAGCTGTGTCTCACATCGAGCTTCTATGGCAGCATAAGCAGCGGCAAACAGTAGCAACGGTTGTTGAAACCGATCTACTACTAGTGGCAGCAGCAAGCATCACGAGCGGATCGTTTCAGGCACGCTCTCTCCGTCAGAAGTGCGAGAACGTTTCTTGGCATCTTGAAAGTACAGTATTGAATCTGTGCGGCCAACAATTGAGCTGTGTCTCACATAAGTGGCAGTAGCAGCAGCAGCGGCGGTAAACATCAAGCTGTGTTTCGCATCGGTCCACTACTGTTGGCAACAACAAACATCATGAGTAGAGAGTTTCAGGCATGCTCTCTTTCTCTACTGCTGCTGCTGCTGCTGCTACTCAGTCAGATTTCTCATTCTTGTTGGACGCTCAGATCGATAAACATATGTGATTCTAGTGTGCATTGCTGGTACTCCTGTTCACATCAACCAATACAATTGCGGTTGCGGTTATGGAGGTAAAGGAGACAAAGGATCCGGTTGAGGAAGAGTGTATCGCAAGATTCCATATGACAACATCCAGTGTATCAAACCCGCTATCCGTTGTTTAGCTCACCGTGATGGTGTCAACGAAACCCTTGCAAACCGACGCACAGCAGCCGAAGATACCAAAGCCAAGGAAAGCAGCAGCGACTCGGAAAAAACTACCGCTGCCAAAAAGTTAACAACTGCTACATCCGACTGAAACCTCACATTAGCACGCAGCAGATTCCGTACAACCCATTTAACCATTCCAGTCCTTTTCAGGACTTTCGATATTGCTTTGAAACGAAAGAGTTTAATTTATTGTTTTCCACTTATCATAAAAATGATATAAAACTACGATCAAAAATACTGTTTACTTTTATATTTTCTTTGATCATGTGCAACTAACAGGACCATCAACCATCAACCAACCTGACTGGATGCGGTAAGGGAGGCGAATGACATATGTATGCATATATATATATAGCGAAACGGCCATGCCTCAAGGAATTTTCTAAAATAATATTTTGCCAATGCCTTTGCGCGAACTACACGGGCGAGTAGCACCATAATAGCAAATCAAATGTCGAAGTTCGTGATATGGGTGCGTTCATCGCTATTCGATTCGGCGTCGGTTTAACCCTTTCATTACGGCAGTGTGCTCCGCCGAAGTGCTACCCCTGTACGGAGCACTGCGCCGAAAAGTATGCACATCGCGCTGGTGTGATCGAAGAGCAGTATGAATTTCATGTCGTCTATAGACGACGCTCGCAACGGAAGGGTTAACCATCAATAACTACGCTTGGCAACATTGAAATCTGGCAATTTTCTTATGAGATTTTTCTCCCGCATGTTAAAAGTGGTTTTTCATGTACATAAAAGCGCAGCGTAGTATGTCAACTGCTTCCCGGTTAGAAAATAAATGAGTGACCCGTCCAATTTCAAACGCTTATTGCTCATTCATTTCATGATGGATTGATGAGATGTTTGCATCATACGTTGTCGGCACTCCATAATAATTTTTCACATTGAATATAATAATATATATCATGTAACTAACAATCGAACAATTAAAAAATCTCAACCACTATCCAAACAGAAGATACCTAGGCCTGATTGATCGAAATTGACGTCATTTCTTTTTCGCGCCCGATTCGTTCGTTCACCGGCAAGCTGCATGACAATCGAGTAGGAGGCGCCTACTTCACACATACCAAATGATATAAAACGATGGAGCGTTCGTGGATTTTATTCATTTTTACAACAGACGTGGAACGGACAACAGTGGAGAGCAGCAGCAGTGGACGCGGCTAATATATAGACGAGCATCGAAGCTGTGTGGTCAATAGGCTAGCTGTGCCTCACATCAAGCTTCTATGGCAGTATAAGCAGCGGCAAACTACTACTACTACTACTAGTGGCAGCAGCAAGCATCGCGAGCGGAGCATTTCGGGCACGCTCTCTCCATCAGAAGTGCGAGCACACGCTTCTTGAAATCGTGAAAGTCCAGCAGTGAACTTCAAGACGAGCATCGAATCTGAGCGGCCAACAATTGAGCTGTGTCTCATATCGAACTTAAGTGGCAGTAGCAGCAGCAGCGACGGTAAACATCGAGGCCTAACATCAACAATCGAGCTGTGTCCCGCATCGGTCCAGTACTGATGGCAACAGCAAACATCATGAGCAGAAAGTTTCAGGCATGTTCTCTCTTTCTGCTGATGCTGCTGCTCAGTCAGATTTCTCATTTTGTTCGACGCTCAGATCGGTAAACATATATGTTTTTAGTGTTTTAAGTGTGGTCACATCAGATCAACATCAACCAACATGACCTCATGCGGCAAGGAAGGCAAAGGAGGATCGAAGCGTATCGCAAGGTTCTACATGACAATATCCAGTGTATCAAACTCGCTATTCGCCGTTTAGCTCGACGTGATGGTGTCAACGAAAACCACCAAAATAAAAACAGAAGTAGGCAGCAGCGGCTCCGAAAAAGCTACCGCTGACAAAAAACAAAAAATACCCAACATCCAAACCAAACGGCCCTTCTCAGGGCCATCAAAACATTATCAAAGAGTTTAACAATATATTTTTTCAAACATCCAAAATCAGCATGCGACAGATAGCCTAACGTAATCCTACGTCAACTATGCGGTCGTGTCTCAGACACAACCTTCTGTGACTTTTTTTACTACCTGCGAGGTAAAACTGCAACGAAGGCGGCCGGAAAAATTCGTGTAGTTTATGGACCCGATACTGTAACGATTCGCACAGCACAGCGTTGGTTTGATCGATTTCGTTCTGGTGTGATGGCTGTTGAAGATACACCCCGTACTGGTAGGCCAATCGTCGTCGAAACCGATAAAAATCGTTGAAATCACCTAGGAGATCGGCATGTGAGCACTCGCTCGTTTGGCCAGGAACTGGGTATAGACCATAAAACCGTTCGGAACCATTTGCAGAAGATTGGATTCCAAAAAAAGCTGGAAAAATGTCGTCGAACGAAAAAGAGCGTCGTGAATTAATCCTGCGCACTCATTTCGAGAATCTGGAGCTGTCACATCGGGACATCGGTAAGATGCTGGGCATCGTCCAATCCACGGTCAGCAGAGTACTAAAACGATACTTCGAGAACCTAACCATCGACCGGAAGATGAAGAACGGCAAAAATGGATGCTCCGTCATGGAAAAAAATCACAAGCGCGTAGTTAAGCAGTTTAGACGTGATCCGAGAAGTTCGGTCCGGGATGTCGCCAATAAGCTGAATTTGTCAAGTTCATTCGTCCAGCGGACCAAGCAGCGGGAGGGCCTGCGTACATACAAGGTTCAGAAGACTCCTAACCGCGACGAAAGGCAAAACATGGTGGGGAAGACGCGAGCCCGGAAGCTGTACACCGAAATGCTGACGAAGCCGCATTGCCTGGTAATGGACGACGAAACCTACGTCAAAGCGGACTTTCGTCAGCTGCCAGGCCTGTTGTTCTTCTCCGCAGAGGACAAATTCAGCGTTCCGGAGGAGATTCGCAAGCAGAAACTATCCAAGTTTGCCAAAAAGTACATGGTGTGGCAAACGATCTGCTCTTGCGGAAAGCGGAGCGCCCCCTTCGTGATGACCGGCACGGTAAACGGGCAGGTTAACCTTAAGGAGTGCCTACAGAAGCGCTTACTACCACTATTGAAGCAGCACGAGGGCCCGACCATCTTTTGGCCGGATCTCGCTTCGTGCCACTATTCAAACGACGTGTTGGAGTGGTACGAAGCCAACGGGGTCACCTTCGTGCCAAAGGAAATGAACCCGCCCAACGCGCCGGAGCTTCGCCCAATAGAGAAATATTGGGCGGTTATGAAGCAGGCCCTCCGGAAGAACCCAAAAGTTGTCAAATCGGAGGCGGACTTCAAGAGAAAATGGATTTCTGTTCAAAAAAAACTACAACCTGACGTTGTACAGAACCTTATGGACGGGGTAAAGAGGAAGGTGCGAGCATACGGGCTTGGGCTCGAAGTATGTTAAATAAGAAAATGCCAAAAGTTGTTTAATAGTTTTTATTTTACTGTCAAAAATTTTCAAAAGGATCGGTCTACTGGGCGAATTTCTACAGCGTTTTTTCCGTGATGCAATTTGATGTGACACACCCTTTATACAAAATTTTCCATAGAGCGGGTGATTTGGTTTGGGGACATTCTTTACTCCCTTACCAGCCAGGCCCTTTCCCATGAACATGAAAACTTGTTTAACCATCATAATCATTTCTACACGTCTGAATTGAAAACCAATTTGCGTAAGACCACATTTAATTTGGTCAATTTACAGTGCTGATTCCAGAAAGCATTACTGCAAAAGTCGGTAGAAAATTTGATGGGTCCCTAAACACGTATCACAAGCAGTAATGATAGCGACGAAGCTAAACCTCAAACACATATCAATATCCATTTTCAGGCAGAACCCCAAAATCTGCCATTATCATAAAAACCATCTGCTTCCCTTTCGGATTCCACCCAAATCACCAAACATCAATCATCTCCACTTTCAATTACCATCGCATCGTGTTTCATAAATTTCAATTGTTCGGCCTATGCCAAATGCAGACCGATGAGATGAGATAGTTTTCTGCGGAGCTCCTGCCAAATATTCCGAAACTGATGTGCCGAAGGATGGATGCACAAACCAAAGAGAAAAATAATCCTCTCGTGTGTGCATCATCTCGCACCAAGGATCGACTCAACCCACCATAAAAATACACAGTGAAAAAAAATCCAGGACCATAGCGTGCAAGTGTTCGGACAAAAGTGCATTCCAACATCCTGCGCGAATACGCCTACGGGGATTAGAGGATGGGATGGATTATGACTTTCTCTCACGATTCTCGGACTTTAACGGCGTGTCTCAGCCGACTGACTGCGGATCTCTCTCTCTCTCGTGAGGGGGTGGCAATCTGATCGGAGTTCGATCAGCAGCTTGACTGATAAAAAAGTGGTACCAAAGTAATGGCTGCCGCCGAGGTTGGTGCCCACCGATGATGACGATATGCTGCGGCTGGCGACTATTTTTGACGGATGATATTTTTCTCACCTACGCTTCCCGAGTATGGGGGATTATTGGATTGTGTTGGTGGGTAAGAGAATGGTTGCAAGCGTTCGCCTGGATAATACTCGTATGTTCTGAATAAATTTGAATTTTGGTTGTTGATGCGATATCGGCCGTCAACACGTATTAAAATTTATAGGTTCTCCAAAACTTCCGATTCGGAGAATTATTTACTCTTCGGAATGATAAAAACACCATACATACGAGTATGTGAATATAATTCATGAGTGATAATAAACACATTTTCATTATGAAAAGCGCAACGTACAGATCTCACGTTTATTTATTTATTAATTTATCAACTAATTAAAAAAAGATCAAAAATTTATTTGACATGAAAAACATGGTCATTTCTTAATAGAAAAATCTTACATCGACTATCAGGTTCGTCCCAAACATAGACATCGGAATTAACCACAAAAGTAGCAGGAAGGAGCTTCCATAGTATTCAAGGCTAGAAGCGAATGATCTGCGAAAGTTTGACGCCTCTACAAAACAAACAAATACAGAAACAATTTCGAAGAAAAAACGAGAGTAGCAAATTCCAATAAAACACTGCAGACCTAACATTTGGATGCAAACAAAAAGTGATCTATGGCAATCGAGCGATGTAAACCCAAAAATTAAAACAGCGACAGCATCCTGCTGCTCGCGTTTATCACACCGTTTGGAGGATATAAATGAGACAACCCGTCTCGTTTTTTGGGTTTCAAACCCGAGATGGGGGTGAGGGTCTCCTTTGAAAAAAAAAAAATATTTTTTTTTCATTTTTTCCGCTCTCCCATATTTCGCTTCTTGTTTCTCGTTCGCAAAAACAAGCTCACTAACGTTCCGTAGTTTCGCCCAGCTTAGTTCATCTTTGCACCCTTCTGCAGCAGCCATGTTCAGAGAACAAAAAAAAAGAGTCGAAACTTAGTTCGGCAGCAGACTTGCGAGACTTTTTCTTCTGTCCCTCATCCTAAACAGCAGCACCAGCCCAGTTCCTATGGTTATGGTTCCTCTGCTGCCACGTTACTTTACCAGGGCAATAAATTTAGAATAACGCCATAAATATCATGTCGGGATTACTTTCCCCGTGATTCGGGCTTCGCTCCCGAAACGGAGAGCATAAGCAGCAGCATCAGAGCCATCGTAGCAGCAGTTGTTTTTCATTTTGCCTTTCGTCTCTGATAAGAACTTGCATGTTTTGTTTGAATTTATCTTACTGCCCTCCGAAGACGGCATCACCGTGGGTGAAGGTAAGGGAAGGGTTTGCGGCGCAAAAGTTTGACTGTCGTAAACATTTGAATTTTAAAAGATTTGCGATTGGAGTTGCTCGGACCGACTTGACTGCGGCGATGTGTAGCGAGGTGAAAGAAGAGTTAGATGAGCCATGGCTTGAACTTCTGGTTTTTGTGAGATATGGAGAATATCAGTGAGGTGTAATCGGAAGTAAGATAGAACTTTTAAATATCCTGATTTGAACGGTTACTGAACTGTATCTGACCCTGTAGATTTTAGTTGAAGGTTTGGATGAAGAACTAGCATTGACAATTTTCATACAGAATTTCTAATGGGCGGCAACACTTTTCGATATGTTTCGATATCATTTCGACAGTTACCTCTTGTTTCGTGGTTTGTTTGCAAATTTTGCAATTTTTTTTTCGAAAATCCTGGTCCAACTCAAGAAAATAACCACCGAATTTCGCCAGCAATTTTGGGTCAGTGATGCAGTCATTTGCAGTCAAATAAATACGAGGTCTGCTCAAAAAGTATCGCGACTTTCGAATTTTCGCGGGTTACGCATATTCGATTTTGTTTCAGCATTACGAAGGGATTTCTCTAAAGATAGGCAATAGGCCAAAATCGAAGATGAACCAAAACACGTGTAAGAAAAGCAGTTGTGAAATATTAAATGAACATTCCAAATAGCCGTACTTGTCAGCATAAGTGAGAGACATGATTACCAACATAATGGCACAAAAAAAAATCTAGAATCGAATATACGTAACCCGCGTAAATTCGAAAGTCGCGATGCTTTTTGAACAGACCTCGTACAATCTACCTAAGCTCAAACTTGAGCATCGAATTTTTCTGAACTTGTCCTTTTTGTTTCATTTTTTTCTGTCTTTTCAAAATTTAGCTGAATTGTTCTGAATTTTCTAAATTTTTCTGAAATTTTCCGTTCGTTATGTTTTCTGTGTTTCATGAATTCTCTGATGTTTTTTTTGTTTTGTTCTCAGAAAAAAAAATAAAACATTTAGAAAAGTTCAGAAAAATAAAAAAAACTGAAAAATTCATACAAATTCAGAAAAGAAATCTCGCCTAACTTTTGAAAAGGTCCTATGTAACAAATGTAAACAAACCGAGTTAATGGACGCACGCTATTAGTTTTCAATCATTGAATGCATTACAAAAACAATTGTTCACGTATCTATCTTCTTCATCTTATTAGTGCCGATACAAAAAATATCCAATGTACAGATTTGGATTATAAGCACTCGGCTGTTACTTCGGACGCCACTTTCCTCAGACGCTCGAAAAGTCCGAAGTAATATAGCAGTCGAAACAACACGAAGTCATACTTCGATCATTTTGAGTTTTTGTTTCTTTCAGGTGTTGTTATCGATTTCAGTGCAATTCAACGAGTGATAACAATAATAATCTGTCTGTAGAACAAAATATTGATATCTGGATTGTTGTTTAGTAGTTAGTTTCAAACTTTTATTGTGCAACGTAATATGTCCAATGTGCAAACGCGGCAGTCAAAACGTCCAATGTAACATTTTTCGCTCCGAGGCATCAACTTTAAGCTCAAATCACGGAACAACAGTTACTATTGGTTTTTCAGAGTTATTATTGACTGCTAGTGGTGAAAGTAGTGATGAAGATCGATACCTTTTAAGACAATTTGCGAAATAATGTTCGGGTCTTCAACTTAGTTTTTCTCGAGCTGACAAAAATGTTACATTGGACCTTTTCAAAAGTTACGCGAGAAATCATAAAACGTCAAAATAATTTGAAAAGTAACTGAAAAATCTAAAAAATTCTGAATGTTCTAAAATTTAGAAAAATTGTGAAAATCTTGAAAAATCTGAAATTTTCAGAAAACATTCAAAAAAGTTTGAAGAAACTCAGAAAAGGTTCAGACAAAAATTAAGAAAAAATAACAAACATTTAGAAAAATATCATAATTAATTGAGGAAATTAAAAAAAATCAAAAACCAAAATCGAAAATTTATTTTAAAACAATATCGGTTTTTTTTCGTATTTTTGTATTTCCTCGATTTAACTTGATATTTATCTAATTTTTACTGATTTTTACTAATTTTTTTAACCTTTTCTTAGTTACTTCAAACTTCTTTGAATGTTTTCTGAAAATTTCAGATTTTTTCAAGATTTTCACGAATTTTCTAAATTTTAGAACTTTCAGAATTTTTTTAAATTTTTCTGTTTTTTCCTGATTTCTTCTTGAATTTGTCTGAATTTTTCAAATTTTTAATTTTTGATTTCTCGGAACTTTTTTAAATGTTTCATATTTTCTTCTGACTTTACTTGAAACATTGACACTGTAGCGAGTAAAAAGTATTTTATTTTGATACACTTTTGTATATTGAAGTGAATCTGACAGTTAGCTTGTCAATAATCAATAATTGAGAAAGATGAGTTCTACATGTTCTTGTGCTCCCTTGGCCGAGTGGTTAGCGTCATAACTAACATGCCGGGTGTTCGGGTTCGATTCCCGTTCTGGTCGGGGGAATTTTTCGTCAAAGAAATTTCCTCCGACTTGCACTGTGATCACGCGTATTCTAGAACTTGCCACTCAGAATGCATTCAAGGCGTGTTATTTGGCATAGAAATCTCAACTAAGTACTAAATAAAAATGACGCAGTAATACTACGTTGAGACGGCGAAGTTCCTCTAGGAACGTTAGTGCCATTGAAGAAGAAGAAGAAGATGTTTTCGAGAAAAATGAATTTTAATTTAAATTTAATTGAATTTTAATGTCAAGTGAAAATTTACACACAAAAATGTTACGAGCAAAACATTATTTTTTTCAGGAGTCTTCATACTAAAATGGCTTATATTCCAAAAATTATAACAAATACAAAGTTGACGTCTTCGACAAAAGTTCACATTTTAATAAGATCTAAAACTTTGTCGAATACACTTTATCGCTATCTTGACTTTAAACAAAATTAGGATTAGTTGTAGTTTTGTCAAAGAAAATATAAAAAAGTTGTTGCTAGAAAAACTTTTTCCCTGTAAAAGTGAGCATCTTCCGATGTATGGACGACTTGTTGGAAATTTTAAGGGCTATTCGTATATATAATGAATGTTTATTTTTAAAATAACTTTTTTCTCAGCGGAAGACCAGAAGAGTTGACATAAATCTATGGATTTGTGTAAAATTATCGGAGAGTAATGTCTAAAAAAAAATTTCACATAATAAACATCACAAATTCACGTGTGGGAAATGTCGTCCATGAGAATTCATATGTAAAAAGCTTCAAGCGAGATGGGCGTTCTCGAGATATAAACATTATAAAAAATATCTCGAGAATGGTTAGTCCTAGGATGAAACGTTATGTATATTTTTGATGTAGAATCACATGTAGATTTCATTTTTGATTCATTACAATAAAACGGGACCGTGTAACCACTTCAAACCAATTTACACGAAAAATATCATTCTGTCTCAAATTCCGAACACTTCGAATATAAATTTTCTATAGTTTTACTATAAAATTTACTTTAATGTTTTAAATAATTGAATGATGAAAGCCCTGACATTTTTTGGGTCATAAGCTTCATTTTGACATCATTTACAGGTATCGATACATTTATGTAATTTATAATACTAAACATTTACAAAAAAGTGACAGTCAAAACCAGCGACAAAAGGTTTGTGTTAGTGAATTTCGTAAAAAACAAACATCGTTAATTTTTTAGTTTTTGTAGTTGTTTCAACTATAGGGCGGATTGGATTATATATAGTTTTTGATTTCCTTTCACTGTATATAATCGAATTCTGTATATAATCGAGTCAAAAAAATGGTTTCATTAATTTTTTTTGCATGTATTTTTCGTTTTTTGAATAAAAAAGAAGCATTTCATTTTCGATTCATCCCCTTAAAGTCAGAAAACACATTTCTCATGAAAAAAAAAAATTATCCAATTCTTCTCAGAAGGTGATCGACGATCATATTTGATGAAAAAAAATCCTTCGCGCATATGTACGAAATTCAACATTGACAGAGTTACACAACTTTTTTGTTTTGTTTCGGACTGTGTTGCCATAAACTGGCTCTACATAAAAAAAGTACACTACGGAAGACAATTCTGTTGCTTTCATTTAAAAGATGAGAAAATTTAGCATAGGATATAGTAGTGGAACATCTAAATAAGTGGATTTTAATAACATTTTGGAAGTGAAATACTTAAAAGTAATAATTTTTAATGTGTTATTGTTAATTTTATCCTTAAAAAATATATTAAACTAGATTATTTTTATCCATTAAATTGAAGCTCTCTAACTGCTCTACAAATTGTTCTTTGACACCCAATTTCTATCTTTCTTAATTTGGCTGCAATATCGATCTAAACAATTCCTGTGGAAAATTCAAGCAAAATCTTAAAAAAATCACGATTTTTGCCCCACTGTACATGTAACAGCCACTTAAATTTCACCTTAACGTCGAAAGATTACATTTTTTCTTTTTTTTATCCCATTTATTTATTTCAGGCTCATTAGCATTTTAGATGTAACAGAGCCGAATTTTAATCGTGTACATGTCACATGGTTATCAGATCTATAATTATAGCACATTACATTACACAGTTGCCATTCGCCAGTATTCCTTCTATACCATTGCATATGGTACATTTACACAGTAGCCATTTAGGCGTAAGAGTATTCTGTATTGTATTTTTCTTCCATTATCCAGTTAGACCACCGGACAGCGGAGAAAGTTGATTGATCATTGTTGAGCTATTTATAGAACAGCAGCCCGATCTGTCGTCTTGCAGAGCAGAGCAGTTGTATGGATGAATCGATCTAATTTCGACCGTGGATCGATCTCCATCACTGATGATTGTTGCGTGGACGTAGCTATTCTGTAACAATACAAAGATGGTCAATGAGGGTCCTGAGTTTTGAACTCACGATCGATCGCTTACTAAGCGAACGCGCAGCCAATGTGGCTACGGAGACCCCCATACATTTCTTCTTGAAATAAGTCATATTTGAAATATTAAAAAAATATTTTTTTCTAAACTGTATATAATCGAGTTCAAAATTGTATATAATCGAGTCTGTATATAATCGAGTCCGACCTGTATTTTGTTTGCTGTCTTCATGTTAAGTGCTAGAAAGGGTAAGAATCTATTTATACATGGATGAAAAATATTATCTTTTAGGCATTGTCGCAACGTGCGGTTGCGACGCAGCTGCTCCCAAACACCTTGAGAGAAATAAAACGTTCCCACTTTTGGCGCGCTACTGTGTTTCACCGAGAATCAAAAGAAAACACAACAATGATTCAATGATTCAAAAACAAATAGTCAGAAGTGAAAGAAAGTCCTAAATTGATTGTTATAAAAGCGTTAAGCCTAATTATTCTTAATTGTATATCCTATATTATTGTAAGTAAGCTAGTAAATCGATTGTGCTATGTCTAATGCTAAAACTAAATTTACAGCTGCAAATCGAGAGAACGAAGATTCTTAAAAATAACCCCACCACCAACGAACTAAACAAACGAGACACTAAACGTAAGTTCTCTAAATCTAAATCTAGCTGCAACACAGAAAAACTTATGATAGTGTAGAAAACCTTAAAATTAATATGTACAATTTAAAACTACTTCTATTCCTAAAACTGCTATGTACAATAGAACCATTTTAATGTATTGATTTATACCTACGGTAGGAATTTTTTAACTTCGTCTTCATCACCATCGCCATTGTATTGCGTATTGAAATAAACGTTTAAAAAACCGGAAATTGTTTTTCTTCCGTTGCGGTTGCAACAGGCATAAATCTTCATTCACGTTAGTATTAAAGTAGTGTGTGTGGTAGTTTAAGATTCTAATTGAAGGCTCACCAGGAATCGTTTGAAATTATATTGCCGCGGAATTAGAAAATATAGGAGTTAGATGTCGAAAAACAAATTATAGAGCGTTTAGAGAGCTTCAACTTAATTTATAGAAACAATCAGGTTTATTATGCATTTTTTGGGATAAATTAATAACAAACACACTAAATTTTAATTTTTCTACTCTCAAAATGTTACTTAAATCGACCAATTTGGATGAGAATTTAAATTTAGGTTTAGACCATATAAAATATAAAAAATATGAAATATAGAAATGATTTCAACCGGGATGATTTTTAAAAGTTCGGGTCCAAGGGCTCAATATTTTCGATATTTTTTTTTTAAAGCTTCTTCTTTCTTGAAAAAGTCAAAGCGCAAAATTTTTTCGGACCATCGATTAACTTTTCAAAATCATAACTCAAAAACGATAAAAATCTAATTTCTGATGTTTGGATATCTTATGTAAAAAAACCTCAGACCGCCTTAGGTCCCGCAACCACGCAAACTAGAATAAACTAATACAGTCAAATGCGAATAAAAGTCAGTGACAAAATGGTATTCGGAATTTGAGACAAAACGGTATGCCGGAACGAGGTTGAATGAAATATATAGAATTAAAATTAGAATGCTTTGAAGAATGAATAAAAAAATTCCAACAAAAAGTCTAATGACATTCCAATACAATATAAATACAAGTCGGACTCGATTATCCGGAGTATTGATTATTTTTTCACTCCGGATAATCGATTTTTCCGGATAATCGAATCATAAAAAATATCGAATATTCTCTCAGTAAACGTAAAATAATTATGATTTGCACTTATTTATTAACTCTTTGGGGTCGTTTTTCTGCTCTCAGCCACCACAGCAAGGAACTATACTAATCTTATAATTTACGCAACAATTATCAGTTCACACTTTTTATGAACCAATTTTAATGTTTAGTGAACTTGTTCACGAATCCAAACGGTGCTTCTATGAATAGTAAATAACGATACCCAGTATATAGTTGTTACCCATGCTGGAGGAAAGGCTTTGTGCAACATTTCATGCACTGCGGCAATGTGTAAATGTGAAGAACATTGTTCTGTATGTTCAAGCGGAAGATCCCAAACTTATTATGTTTGTGATCAGTGTTGAAAAAAATCGTCTTCGCTAAGCTCAAATGCATAGATTTTCGGACTAGGCTGCATCGAAATCCTATATACTCCAAACCAAGGCGCCTCTATATATACCAGGTGAAACAATCATATGAAATGCACTTTCAGCCATATTGGAATTGCTGTCGGTATTGTTTACAAACAGCATCAGAACGCTGCCGGCGGCTCTCTACAAACTGCTACGACGCTTATTCGAACGATGCCTACTATGTTCGGCTTTCGCGAATTTATGTGAAAAATGGGATGACTTTGTAGAATTTAATTCTCATTTCCACTACTCTCGCATGTGAAAATGCAAAAATGGCGTATCGTAGCAATAACAAAACAAACAACCCCCGCTCCACAAACCGTAATCCCTTAATTATTGAAGTGATGATGTTGCTTCACCTGTTATACATTGATTTAAGCGCCTTGCTCCAAACGAAAATCAAAATGACAGATCCAGACAACCAGTGAATATGAACAAATGAACTTTTGTTCTTCAATATGTTTTGAATGTTATTTTTTCACCCAGTGTCATTTTCATATTGATAATTCGAGACGTCAGAATTGAATCTCATTTTAGCTAAATGAATATCAGCTGTTGTTTACTTTTAACCTGAGGCTGCTGTGTGCGGATTGTTTTTTATTTAGTTCGAACTTTTACTGTATTACTACTTGCAATACAATAAATACAGCGTTTAGGGATCGTACGCGGTTTTTTGCTCGTCTCTATCCAAATGTTTTATGAGCCCGTGCTGCTTTGCAGCTGCCGGACGCCGTGTTTGGAAAATTCACTACCACAACGAATATCATTACGAATGTGATGAATATCAATTTATTGCTTTTGATATTTGAAGTATAAATAACAGCGAAGTTATGAACCCCACTCAATGCCGCATTCATCCATTATAGCAAATTTGTTCATGCATCAGCGATGTGAACAAAATGAACTCGTTTGTTATTGTCATTAATATAATGAGGGAAGTGTGTTTCAAGCTGGAAAAAAAACATTTACACTGAAATAAAATCATATTTGTTACTCGTGAATATTTGTTGATATTCTAAGACACTGTTTGTGATATATGCGAAAGCCAGGGCTGCATTTTAGGGACTGTTTCGAAAGATATCACACGAAGAAAAAATTTTACAAATATTATTTATAACACATTGAAAAACATGTTTAGTGAACACTTATCTGAAGTTTACAAAAAAACAATCCTGTTCATTTTTCATAATCTCCCAAGTTATCAATATACTGCATATAATCTCACAAAGTTATGCATCACTGGTTTTCTCAAGTAAAAATAATTACGACCAGTATGATACCCATGTTCAAATTTCATACGACCGGGTTAAACGGTTTTATCTAGCTTGACCAGTTTGTATGTTTGTGACTTTGTCACTTTGTCTGTAGCGCATCTTGGATTTTCAAGATCATGGAATACGCAGTTTTATAATGACACCAGAGATAAAGATGTGTTCCGAATTTCAGATCAATCAGTCAACAGGAAGAGGGCGCTACAGACAAAGTTATAAAGTTACAAAGTCACAAACATACAAACGGGTCCAAGCTATATAAAATCGTTTAATGAATAAGTTCAAATCATGATTATATTACATTATATTATTAAAATTCGGTTTTTTATGATTCGATTATCCGGAGTGAAAAAAAATCAATACTCCGGATAATCGAGTCCAACCTGTACTATCAATTGCGAGTATAATGTGTTTCCAAAAGAGGCTAGCTAAATGGTTTCAATTTGATATCTCGATTCGGATTTAAATCGGTACCGCAGGTCAAAAGTTATGATTTTTTTGAATGGCATTTTTGCTGTTTGGAATTTGAGACAAAACGGTATACCGGAACAAAGTTGAATGAAATATATAGAATTAAAATTAGATTACTTTGAAGAATAAATAAAAACAAATCCAACAAAAAGTCTAATGACATTCCAATACAATATAAATAATGCCGACCATCCAAAAACTCATCAACCACAATTTTCGGCTTGACAGATAGCGGCATTCCTTTGACAATTGCATTGTCCTCCACTCGGTTTATCTCATCGAACACCCAAAATTCCACACTGATATCCTTGGAGATGTTCTCCATACACACAATCCACGCAGGCAGTAGTGGTAGTGGTGTAGCCATCTCGATGAAATGAGCGAACTGTGAGTGAGTGATTGAGTGACGGGAGACGAAACTCACCGGCGGAAAAACCATCCGAACTCAACTCCCCCACCTGGATTGAGATTGACAACACACGCGTGCGAGAGTCACACATGTCGGTCGGTACCCAAACAAGAAATGACAGCAGACCGTCCGAAAAGGCCTTTTGCGTGTCCTTTTTTATCTCTCTCTCTCTCTCTCTCTCTCTCTCTCTCTCTCTCTCTCTCTCTCTCTCTCTCTTGTTTCTCAATTCACAGTGGAAAGCGTATCGGGAAAAGGAAAAACGTCGCCCCGTTGCGCTGGTATTGGTGATGGTGGCGATTATGGAAGCAATGTGTTTGATAATGTGTGCCATGTTTTGATTGTTTTCCGCTCAAACGAGGGCTGCTTATGTTTTCGCTTAGGATTTTGTGTTTATCTGTGGTTGTGTGCGATAACAAAAGCCAAAGAATAGACACCGCGCTCGGTTTGTGTTGATATTGGTTCATTTTATTTTATAGGTTGTTTGTAATGTTACGAAACCTGATAACATCAATCAAGCAATAAAGGGGTTAGCTCGCTATGTTTGGCCGTAAATCAGGCCTTCGCTCGGGCCGCTGACGTTCCGGCTCCCGCGTCGACTATACGATTGGACCGATTCCGGTGCCTCTGGTTAAGGGCAAAACGGAGGCTTACGAGATGGAATGTTGTTTTCGGGGGATTACTGCTGACTGTGATTATTCGGGGCTTTGGCTCTGTCGCTTGGCCCTCCGAGAGACAGCCAATTGTAGATAATTGGGCAATAAATTGTAGCTGAAGATAACTGATTTAACCAGTTGGAGAGATGCTTGCTATCTTCCGGGATATTTACGACTATACGCCAGCTATCGGAAGCCAGCCGATCGAGGCCCATTGTCGTCGATTCAAGTACAGTAGTTATTTGCTGAATTTATTATTACCTCTAGTATTTTAGATGATCTTTATGAGCGTCCTAATTACGGGAACAGTTTCAGTGCATCATTTTACATCCAGGAAACCCTTTTCCGAGCTCGCCTCCGCATTCATCAGCTAAATCTAAACCAAACTCTCCGGAAATCCCTGTTATCCCCTTTTTCATTTAAACACCACAAAGAATGACAAAAAGGGGCAACGAATTGCTCTGGGTATCACTAAAAACGACAACGATGACAGCAACAAAAAAACAAATAACCAACATTGTAAGCTGACAACCGGTCCAACCGGATGCCAAAGTGTTGCATTTCCACCACTTTCTAGAAAAAAAAAACTTAGGCCAGGATATAAGCTGTTGATACTTGTCCAGCTTGTCTGCGGCCAACAAACACAGAGAAAGCGAATGGGAGGAGGTGAGGAAGGGATTTGCTTCGTTTTAGAACAAATCTGTTTTTAAACGCGTTTCACAGAAAAAAACGCAACATAACGTGAGGAAAAGGCACCGTGAAGTCTGGGAGGAGGTGGCTAAGCGACATTTGATTGACATTCATTAAGAGCTGCTCGACGGAGAGAGAAAAAAGATGGATTCAGCTTTGAGAGATCAACCTGTTTCTTGGAGGGGAGGGGATTCGCAGGTGAATTTTAATTGACTGAGTAACGTGACACAGATACTGGGAAGCTTTCACGGTGTCTTAGCTGTCTCGAAGCTGGACGAGAGTGGTTTTTTTTCTGGACGATGAGTCAAAATTCTTTGAAGTTTTCGTTTCAGACTGTACTAATTTGTATACTCATTTTTTTCTTCCACGAGTGAATAGCTTTTCTGAATTTGCATAATTGTTAGTGTTTCGGCACTGGAAGCATTGTGAAATTAATGCAGTAAAATTCTGAAAACCATAACTGCTAAAATATAAAAAATCTCGGTCCCGAAACCATGTATACCATAAAAAAACAGATACAATCAATAATCATAAAAACAATATCCAGTTTTTTCCGCAATTATAATATTTTTCCAAAGAAGCACATTGCTTCAATTTTTATATATCAATCATCCGAATCGGTGAAATAGTTGCAAAGTTATGAATTTTTGAGAATATAAAAAAGGGGATAGAATGGATATTCCGAACTACCTGTTAACTTCGTAAAATCATAACTTTGAAAACGAACACATCTCTGATTTTGAGATATTTTATGTGAAAAATCTTCAGCTTTCCAGAAAACATATAAAAAAGTGACGTTTAGACGGCAAAAGTTCCACACGTTAACGCCATTCAAGAAGAAAAGGCCCTTGGTCCCAAGGCCATGAAAACTATAAAAAACAAATAAAATCAATAATCACGAAAAGAAAATCAAATTTTTTTTAAGCGTGATATTAAAAAAAAGAGCTAATTGGTTTTAATTTGATATATCGATAATCTGAATCGGCCTAGTGGTTTAAAAGTTCTAAATTTTTGAAAAAAGTCATTTTTGGAAAAAAAATGGGAAAAAACTTTTTTTTTTCGAGCCACCCTTCAATCGAAATGGTCACCCTAACGAAAAGATAAAAAAACGGGTCTCATATTTTGCGATAAGGAACAAAATTACCAGTTTCGATGAAAATCTGAAAACCACTTTATCTATTTGGCATGGAAAGGCTATACAGAGCGGACTCGATTATATACAGTCTCCGATTTATTTTCACTGTATATAATCGAGCCAATTTTTTTTAAATTCGTTTTTTATACATATATTTTTCTCTTTGACGTGGGACTACGTCTTTGAATTCTATATAGGGGGGTCCCTCTACGAAAAATGTAACAAGAGTTTTCAAATGCATATTACGCAGAATACAACTAACGATATATGTTGTAATATATACCATTAGACGGTAAAGGGAAATTATCAAAAAAATATTTCATCAAAAATTTTAGTAATTTTATGTCACCCTCCTAAACTCGAGTACACCGCGAGTAATCGGTTTTCCACCTTACTAACCATAGATGTAAGAAAATTGTTTATATATAAAGGGTGTGTCACATCAAATTGCATCACGGAAAAAACGCTGTAGAAATTTAATTTTTGGGAATTATATCTCCAGCTTTCGCTTATAATCAGATAAGAGTGTATAGATCACGTTGGCCATGCTTCGCTGTCAATTTTCGTAAATTTGGAAAAATGTCGTCGAACGAAAAAGAACGTCGTGAATTAATCCTGTGCACTCATTTCGAGAATCCGGAGTTGTCACATCGGGACATCGGTAAGATGCTGGGAATCGTCCAATCCACGGTCAGCAGAGTACTAAAACGATACTTCGAGAACCTAACCATCGACCGGAAGGTGAAGAACGGCAAAAATGGATGCTCCGTCAGTGAAAAAGATCACATGCGCGTAGTTAAGCAGTTTAGACGTGATCTGAGAAGTTCGGTCCGGGATGTCGCCAATAAGCTGAATTTGTCAAGTTCATTCGTCCAGCGGACCAAGCAGCGGGAGGGCCTGCGTACATACAAAGATCAGAAGGCTCCTAACCGCGACGAAAGGCAAAACATGGTGGGGAAGACGCGAGCCCGGAAGCTGTACACCGAAATGCTGACGAAGCCGCATTGCCTGGTAATGGACGACGAAACCTACGTCAAAGTGGACTTTCGTCAGCTGCCGGACCTGTTGTTCTTCTCCGCAGAGGACAAATTCAGCGTTCCGGAGGAGATTCGCAAGCAGAAACTATCCAAGTTTGCCAAAAAGTACATGGTGTGGCAAGCGATCTGCTCTTGCGGAAAGCGGAGCGCCCCCTTCGTGATGACCGGCACGGTAAACGGGCAGGTTTACCTTAAGGAGTGCCTACAGAAGCGCTTACTACCACTATTGAAGCAGCACGAGGGCCCGACCATCTTCTAGCCGGATCTCGCTTCGTGCCACTATTCAAAGGACGTGTTGGAGTGGTACGAAGCCAACGGGGTCACCTTCGTGTCAAAGGAAATGAACCCGCCCAACGCGCCGGAGCTTCGCCCAATAGAGAAATATTGGGCGATTATGAAGCAGGCCCTCCGGAAGAACCCAAAAGTTGTCAAATCGGAGGCGGACTTCAAGATAAAATGGATTTCTGTTCAAAAAAAACTACAACCTGACGTTGTACAGAACCTTATGGACGGGGTAAAGAGGAAGGTGCGAGCATACGGGCTTGGGCTCGAAGTATGATTAAAAAGAAAATGCCAAAAGTTGTTTAATAGTTTTTGTTTTACTGTCTAAAATTTTCAAAAGGATCGGTCTACTGGGCGAATTTCTGCAGCGTTTTTTCCGTGATGCAATCTGATGTGACACACCCTTTATATATATAGTTTTAAAATTATATTTAAGAATTCGGCTCCTTTAAACATAAGTAACTGAGCCTGTAAAAATAAACGAATTAATAAAAAAAAAAAAAAATCAACAGTGGAAATAATAAAACAAGTGAGCAATTTAACAAATAAAAGAGGTATGTTTTGCGAAGGTAAATCATGTATAATGCATTCTTCCTTTCAACTTCGTTCCCATGAATGTTGTATGCAATACAAAATTGTGTGTAATAATTCGTTCTATCAAACAAGTTACCAAGACCTTTTTCGATTGTATACATGTTGAAGTAAGAAAAGGTCTGTAAATGTAAATGTATTTCATCAAAGTAACGAGGAAAGTGTCACCCATACAGTGATCGTTCGTCAATTGGGCCGGAAAATCGATACAATTATCGAATTTCACTTGCTAACTGGACTGCGGCAACATGGGCAATTATACAGCGAGAAATGATATCAATACTAGGAGGATGGCAACGATTATTGGCGAGGACTTATCGAGATCGGCATTACAATGCATCACAAAAATGAAACGAAATGAAATATTAATAATCTTCATGACTTATATTCATAATTCTCAATGACTCTTAAGCTACTGCTACCGATGCCTTAGAATAATAATAAGAATGAGACAATGGAAGTACATAGTACATATAACAAACGGCCCTTTTCAGGGCTAGTATTTGGAGTTTCAAAAGAGTTGAAATAACAGATTTCAGAACAATGAAAAAATTACATTAAAAAAAACAACTATTCTGAACAATCAGAGTCCTACGTCAAACTTTCGTCCGTGCTCCTAGACTTCTACTTTTTTGAATATAAAAGAATGCCTCAAACTGGCTCTACGCTACGGAAGACGATTCTGTTGCTTTCATTTGAAAGATGAGAAAATTTAGTACAGGGTATAGTAATGGAACATCTCATCTGAAAACATTAAAGTTAGTAATTTTTAAGGTATTTACACAATTTTATCCTAAAAATTCAAATGTCAAATTTCATGGCATGGGTACGTTTGTAGTTCTTCGGTTCGTTTGACGTTTACTCGCAACCGAGTAACTGACAACGTATAAACCCGGTTTTACTGCCGTTACACGAATTAATGCAAGTGTGAGCAGAACAGAACCAAAAACGTGAAAAAGCCCTTTGAGTACTAACGAGAACAATTGTCAGAAGGTTAAATTAGCACGGAAAAAACGAAAAGAAAACAGAAAATGATCAGCTTGCATACACATGATTAACAAGAATTGCTCACAAACTTATTTTTATTCAATTGTATGGAAGAATTTTGAACTATATTCTTAACTAGCTGACCCCAAAATTTATTTTTCGTTATCATGTAGCATACGCATTAGTCAGATGACCGACTTTCAGATGTTATTAGATTTTTACCGGACTATGGACTTGTAACATATCAACATTAACACATTTCCTTGACATGTGCTTACTGACATTATTCTGTTTCAATCGACACATTGATAAAGCGGAATAATGACTGTGAGTCATGTTGACTCACAGCTAACCCACTTTACGACCGACGCGACGACTTGAGAAAACACAACATTAACAGCACGCGTCAAACCAAACTTCTATCCTTATTTTTGTTTCTTTTCATTTCCGTACTAACATAGGATAAGCAACAATGTAAACTATGTAAAGTTAGTAAAAACGTTGAGAATCTTAATAAAGCCGAGCAGTACACAAGCAGTACTCGAGACACACGTTACAAGTTGTTTAAATCGGGCGAGATGTAAATTCGAAAAGTCCCTCGCATTTTAGCATTTCCCCCACTATCACATTCATGTTTTCTTACTAAACGCACGTACATGGGTCCAATCGCAGAACATTGATTGATCTTCTAATCTACCCTTTCAAAATCGTTTTGACGTGGGACTACGTCTAACCGGAATATATGGAGGGTAAAATGAAAACCTAAACACAGAACATGCAGGAAAAAATGAAAGATTTCGAATGCTTATAGCTCGAACATTTCGTACTGGATAGGAGAGATGTTTGCATCACTTGATAGGGAATATTTCTACGCATCTATCGCAACTAACAAAATGTTGTTTTTCATTAGATAAACAATTGAATAACTGTAAAATATTAGGCGTTATCTAAACGCCCTAACTGCATCGTTTTGATTGGCCCGATTTACGGTTTCCCTAACACAACCATCAAAACCAAGCAGCCTTGGGGAAATCGGCATTGCAAATACATGAAAGTAGGGGGACTTTTGTTCTCATCGAAAAATGTTCCCTAACACAGACTTTAAAACTAAGCAGCGAAATGAGCTGAAAAGTTTAAACCCCCTTAAAGCCAAAAAGAAGAAAAAGAACACGAAAGTAGGGGGAGCTTTTGTTCCCACCGAAATGTGTTCCCTAATAGACATTTCTGAACCAAGGTGCCTGGAGAAATCGGTATTTCAAATTCATGCAAGTCGGGGGTATTTTTGTTCCGACTGGAATGTGTTTCTCTAACACAGACTTCAAATCCATAAAGCGTGGGGAAATCGGCATTGCGAATTCATACAAATCGGGGGTATTTTTGTTCCGATTGAAATGTGTTTCCCTAACACGGACTTTAAAACCGAGGTTTCTGGGGAAATCGGCTCTGCAAATAAATGCAAACTGCGAGTACTTTTGTCCACGCTTGCCTTTGTGCAGAGTGGAATATGTCTGTCCTAACATGATCTTCTAAACTTAGGAACCTGGGAAAATCGTGCAGCCACTAGAAGCGAATGAACTTCCCAGTTTCAAGCAAATTAGAGATTCGAGAAGTATGTACACTTTTGGGATGTAAACTTCAGAGGGAAATGTGAAATAAATAATCGTTTGATAATTTTTTTTTGTCTTTATTGGAAAGATTTTCAGCCTTAGGCTGGTTCATCAAACGTTTGATAATTCTTCCGTACATATATTTTGTTCTAGTCATCATACCAAACGTAAAAGGTCCGTCATTAAATTTACTTGTAACGAAGAACAATCAATCACAATAAATGAATTGACTTTACACGGCATTTGTTCATTTTTTTCACTCACAGAGCAAATATATTGAACTCAATTGAATTTGGAAACTGTTTCATTCAATCAAGAATTTAATCAATACAAACGAATGATTGCTAAGCTAAGGTAGTTCCACGTGAATCTTGCGGTTATATCATAGATATAACCCACTAATTTTTTTTTAATATACAATTTCAATACTTTTACCAAAACTCGACATTATAATATCAGATTATTTTCAGACACAATTCTCGTGCAAGTTTTTTCCCCGTTACATGGAATAAATGTTTGATACAGAAAATATGATAGACTGAAGACAGCCCTGAATCGGACAAGACGTTATAGTAGTATGTTTTATCACAATAAAATCTATTTCCATTTTCGAACGAAGATCAATTTCGTTAGCGCAAACATCAAATGGACTAAAAACGCTTGTCAATATGTAATTGTAGAACACATGCGAATTGAATTTTCCCATTTTCCTTCAGAATTTTCCGAAAATTTTCAATTGGTTTGAATGCTTGGTTGAAATATGTGCATTATTTTTATGGGATCCCCTCTCCTTTCGAAAGGAGGAAGTAGTGTCATACCATCATAGAAACAATTCTCGTACCCAAAAACCCTCACATCCCAAATTTGGCTCCATTTGCTTGATTAGTTCTCGAGTTATGCAGAAATTTGTCTTTCATTTGTATGGCAGCTCCCTCTTAGAAAGAGGTGTGGAGTATCTAACCACCATAGATACATGTATTGCACCCTCAAACCTCCCTAAGCCTAATTTGGTTTTATTTGCTTGATTAATTCTCGACTAATGCAGAAATTTGTGTTTCATTTGTATGGCCAGATAATTGCGCCATAATATTGAACGTCTATGGGCCGCTTTAGTTAATAACCCAACTGTAAAAATGTTCTAATCTGAGTTTGCTATAGAATCCGATAGATGAGGTTCTGACCTATTGTCAAATACAGCTTGGAATGTGTTTGCAGCTAAGTTATGACCAAAAGAGAGAGTTGATGTAGAGAAATCGATGATATCACTTAAGCGGCCCATGGACGTTCAATATTATGGCGCAATATTTTGATTTTCAAAATATAATTGTTTTTATAGGGACAATATTGAAGCCCCTATACCACGGATTCTCAAACTATTTTGGACAAAAGACCCCTTTTCCAGAATGAAGTGATACCTCAGACCCCCATAGCCAATTTTTTTCAATCCTACGAAATACGTAACAATTGAACCCCAAAAACACTGTTCGTCGCTGTTCACAGCTCACTTTATGCAAAAAATAAGCTTTATGTTATGCAAAAAATAAAACAACATTTCTAGTTCAGCGAAAAAACTTTTCTATATATGTTTTCTAAATAAATATGACTCGCAAATTATTATCGTAAATTTTTAGCAGGCCTAAAAAAATGGAGTAATGCCAGATACCTTTAGAAGTTTTTGGTTAAGGGGGTAGCACACTATGAACACCATGATAAGTATATGAATTTCGCCATTTTTTTCGACGAGAAAATAAATTACTATGATTAATCTGATATCACAGTTTTTTTAGGTATACATTACATAACAAACAAAAAAATAGTGTCAATTGGACTGTCACCTGAATAGCCGCGTTCGGTTTGTTGAACCCTTGCAGCCAAAACCATGTAAACTGGTGGGAGTTCTACAAGGGTGAACCGATTTCAACCACTCTTTTTTTACGTTATCCTACATATATTTCCTGTCATTGTACGTAGGATTTTTTCGAAATATTGTGTTTGTCAAAATGGCGACATCCTTTGTGGAAAAAATTGCGTTTTTGTCTAAAAAATCGAGTCAAATATATTCCCCAAAATTTTCTTATTTAAAATATCACAAAAATCCTACGTACGATGACAGGAAATTTAGTGTAAAATCTGTAAAAAAAAAACAATTTCATCGGAATAGGATGGACCGTTCCGGAGGTAGACCTTCTACCAGTTTGAAAAACATGGAAAAAAGCGTTTTGTTTTTTTTGGAAAAACATGGAAAAAAGCGTCAACGCTTAGAAGGTGATCTTCCTGTCTTTTTTTGTTGCCAAATTGGACTTGCGGGCTTCTCTAGCTGCTTCTGAAATCCGCATCTCTGCTCGTTCGATTCGTTCCTTAACCGATTTTCCACAGAAATTGTTGCACTCCGGTCCACTAATTGGCTTGTAACTTCGGAACGGTGCAAAACTAAAGTGACGTAGAATCCCAGAGAACATTTTAAGTCAGAAATTTAATTTTTTTTTATTTTTTCGAGTTTCCATATTGTAGGGTAGGGTGGGTCTAGTTTGTCATTTTTGAATAAATTTGGCTATAACTTTGTAGTACGAAGTTTTGCGTTAGAATGTTATGTACCACAATGAAGCTTACCTTTTCCACTTCAATGAAAAATAATCAGAGAACCATTTATTTGACATTTTTCTTTTATTTAACGTCTTTATATTTCAGAATCAATTGACCAACTAACCCCACACAGGGAGTAAGTTGGTCAATAATAAGGCATGTTCTTTTTGAGCAAATAATAAACGTTTTTCCATTAGTAGTTTCCTTCATTATAAATTAATTAATCACATAAAAACAAAAACAGTTAACAAATATCATGTAGTCAAGTAAAAAACCAAATTATTGAAAATTTCAAATTCTCATCGTTGTTGGAAATTTGTCAGGCAATCTTTTCTAGCGATTTCATCTCCCTTCCACTTTGTGGCGCACCAGAGATGCCAGGTTTGAAGACATGTCTTCATTTTGAAGACATTTGATTTTGTGACAACACTTTGAAGACATTTTAGTATGGTATGATGGTTTTAAAACATATTATTTCTATGAAATTCTAACTATTGGCCGAAAATATCGTCAACAAAAGTAGGGCTTCAGTCTCAGCGAACGGAGCGGTCTGAATACACATGTCTCTAGAAGACATTAGTTCATTTGCGCTCGAAATTCGAATGATTGTAACATAGCATTTCTATTATTTTGGGCCTATACTATACTATAGATTAACCTAAATCTTTCAAACGACCACTTCACCAATCAAAGATTTTTTGGTTACATACCTTTTCTACAACTAGTTTCATGGATATGGTTTGAATTACAACCAAAACTTCAAAGCTGAAATAAACAAATGGAGCTATCACAGTTCCGTTTTTGTGTGAAGAACATTCCTCCGATATTATGGTGAAGACATTTGAAGACATTTTCTTGTCCATGTGATGACATATGAAAAAGATCACCTGGCATCCCTGCGGCTCACAATCGGTTTCTTGCTTGCATTTGTTTTGATGACATTTGTATTTGTATTTGTAAAAAGAATATTCATGAAAATTCAATAAAAATAATTTTAAAAGTGATTTCCATTAACATTTAAAACTAATACATACAATAAACTTTAGTTTTACGTTAGAACCGATTTTTTCATGATTATTTACCATTTTCAGAATCAATTTAAAAATGCGCAAACAGTGAATGATTTTTGGAAAAATCGGCGTCATGTTCGTATTTTTTAATCTACTAAACGGAAAGTTTTTCCAATTTGCTTATTTCATTGCATCAGCAATTGGTTTTTTTCCATCCATAGATCGCTATTTTTTTGGATGCTCAGATTCCAAGATATCGTCACTGATCAAATCTGACCCCTCTGACCAACTAGCAACACCCTACCCTACCACCCCCTTATGCAAAATATTGAAATAATAATTTTGTGGTGGCAATATAGTTACCACGGCCTTATAAAGGGTTTAGTGACTTGACATAATTTTCTCAACGAAATTCACCAATATAAATAGACATAAAATTCGATGAGTATCAAGTGTAGTTAACAATTACTAATATAAATTAGTTACAAATACTTAAGCAGGTAATTAATTTGAAAAAAAAATCGCAAAGTAAAGACAAAAACATCAAAAATTCAGTGTGATGGATGAACCTGGTGATTTTCTACCAATATATCTAAACCAGGTTCAACATTGGGGAGTTAAACCTCTAAAATCTCGTCGTTCGTTGATTTTCACACGGTTTTTTTAGCCCATCTGTTTATTTTATTAGGCTCATTTAGCTCATTTAGCGAATCTATTCGTGTACATTTTTATCGTAAAATAAATTTTTGTTGTATATTACACTGTTGCCATTTTTAGGCATAAGAGTATTCCTATTCTATCGATGCACATGTCGCCTTTTTCGGCGTAAGAATATTCCTATAGATCGAATGTTCACAGTTGGACTGTTCACAGGTTTCCATTGTTGTGTTATAAATAGCACCAATTACCGATGCAGCAGACCGTGTCAAAATGTTCGTAGCCACACTGAAGCCTTTTTCGATAACATATGAAGATGGAAAATCGAAAATATATTTATCAACAATGTTTCACAATACTGTATTCCAATGTTGCGTTGCAACCAGGACTTCTGATAGCATTAGTTGAGCTTCTGCTTAAGCTCCTCATCTGTGCAGGAGGTAATGAACTTTTCTTGCACCGTCGACATTGGCTTCTTCCATGGTTGTGATATTGTAGCGATTTATTATCCATTGAGGAATTTGTTAATTTAGGATATCCTCAATCATCTTAGTTAAATCCTGATGTAATACGTCGATAAAAAAGAAAACTAAGAAAATCGAACAGTTATAACTTTTCGGTTTCCAAAGTTTCCAAAACAAAAGACAAATAAGCTTTCCGCATACTCTGCCACATGCATGGCCCAGACCGAGATAGATATTGTTCTTCTTCATGCGCTCCTGTTTTACTCTTAGAAAATACCTCCCAACTTCATTTTATAATCAGGTGCAATATTATCTCGTATTCGCTGAACAACTGCTAAAGCATCATTAGGCATGTGGATAGCGCGGTCGAGTAAAATAGCTTTGCATTCCAGTCGGCCTTGGTTCGATCCCCATTGACGTCGTATGGACTTTTTTTTTGCACAATCCCAAATGAAATGAGAAAAGAAAACAGAAAGAGATGTCTGCACGCATACATACAAACCATTTTTGAGCTTTTAAAACAGCTCATTATTTGCGCATTTGACTCTCCAGCACACTAAATGGCATCATTACCGCCAAAGATGAAATGATTTCTGCCAATGCTAGTTTGGGTGTAGTACCCATCTATAACAGCTAATTACATGTAATTTTGATTTTGTTGATTACGGTCAGGTAATTTTGATGTTAAAGATGCACCTCGCACAGGCAAGCCTGTCGTCGAAATTGTCGATGAAATCTTAGAAAAAATCGAAATTGACCGGTATGATATTAGTCGTAGCATCGCCCAGGAGCTGAAGATTGACCATAAAACAGTTTTAAACCATTTGCGCAGAGCTGCATTCACAAAGATGCTCAGTGTTTGGGTGCCACACCAATTAACATAAAAAAAAATACGATTGATCGAATTTCCATCTGCGAAGCCTTTGCCAAACGGAATAAAATCGACCCATTTCTTATACGAATAGGGACTGGTGATAAAAAAATTTCACATACGAACGGTGGCCAAATCAGGACTAACGGTTAGGAAGCTTTTACTGTGTATTTGGTGGGACATGAAGAGAATCATTTTTTATGAGTTACTTCCGCATGGCCAAATACAAAACTTAGATCTCTACAATCAGCATCTGGACTGTTTGAAGCTAGCGATTGGCCAGAAACTGGTGTTGTGTTTATTAAAGGGTGTGTCACATCAAATTGCATCACGGAAAAAACGCTGTAGAAATTTAATTTTTGGGAATTATATCTCCAGCTTTCGCTTATAATCAGATAAGAGTGTATAGATCACGTTGGCCATGCTTCACTGTCAATTTTTCGTAAATTTGGAAAAATGTCGTCGAACGAAAAAGAGCGTCGTGAATTAATCCTGCGCACTCATTTCGAGAATCCGGAGTTGTCACATCGGGACATCGGTAAGATGCTGGGAATCGTCCAATCCACGGTCAGCAGAGTACTAAAACGATACTTCGAGAACCTAACCATCGACCGGAAGGTGAAGAACGGCAAAAATGGATGCTCCGTCAGTGAAAAAGATCACAAGCGCGTATTTAAGCAGTTTAGACGTGATCCGAGAAGTTCGGTCCGGGATGTCGCCAATAAGCTGAATTTGTCAAACTCATTCGTTCAGCGGACCAAGCAGCGGGAGGGCCTGCGTACATACAATGTTCAGAAGGCTCCTAGCCGCGACGAAAGGCAAAACATGGTGGGGAAGACGCGAGCCCGGAAGCTGTACACCGAAATGCTGACGAAGCCGCATTGCCTGGTAATGGACGACGAAACCTACGTCAAAGCGGACTTTCGTCAGCTGCCGGGCCTGTTGTTCTTCTCCGCAGAAGACAAATTCAGCGTTCCGGAGGAGATTCGCAAGCAGAAACTATCCAAGTTTGCCAAAAAGTACATGGTGTGGCAGGCGATCTGCTCTTGCGGAAAGCGGAGCGCCCCCTTCGTGACGACCGGCACGGTAAACGGGCAGGTTTACCTTAAGGAGTGCCTACAGAAGCGCTTACTACCACTATTGAAGCAGCACGAGGGCCCGATCATCTTCTGGCCGGATCTCGCTTCGTGCCACTATTCAAAGGACGTGTTGGAGTGGTACGAAGCCAACGGGGTCACCTTCGTGCCAAAGGAAATGAACCCGGCCAACGCGCCGGAGCTTCACCCAATAGAGAGATATTGGGCGATTATGGAGCAGGCCCTCCGGAAGAACCCAAAAGTTGTCAAATCGGAGGCGGACTTCAAGAGAACATGGATTTCTGTTAAAAAAAAACTACAACCTGACGTTGTACAAAATCTTATGGACGGGGTAAAGAGGAAGGTGCGAGCATACGGGCTTGGGCTCGAAGTATGAAAAAAAAGAAAATGCCAAAAGTTGTTTAATAGTTTTTATTTTACTGTCTAAAATTTTCAAAAGGATCGGTCTACTGGGCGAATTTCCACAGCGTTTTTTCCGTGATGCAATTTGATGTGACACACCCTTTACTTCCCAGTCCTAACCTGGCGCCAAGTGATTACAATCCTTTTCTCTCATTGCAAAACTTCCTGAGTCATAAGAAATCGGTATCAAGAGAAGATTGTGAAAATCGATCACTATAATTTTTCGCCAATAAAAACAACTTCTATGGATGTCTCTCTTATTCTTCGTTACCTTTACCTTTAAATTCGCAACAAAATATACAACAAACCGGTGCATATTGGACCCAAACCGGACAATCATAAAAATCTCAAATAAAGTATTCAATTTTAATTGAACGTCTATGGGCCACTTTACACCCCTTCTATTTTGAGCCCCTAATATAATATTATATACACTGATCCAAAGGTTCCTGAGGCAATAACTGATTTTGGTTTTCATCGAAGAGCGAATGACGACCACTGGTCTCCATAATCGTGGTCGAACGTATCATGAAGTCAATTCCATTTTGTTGCGCGTAACGATTTGAAAGTGACGATAAAGAACGTGATTCGTACGTTTGCAACCGTAACATCCAGAGTAAGGTCAAATAGCATCCCAGAGCAATCGGTGTTGTTAAGATTTAAAATAAAGCATACATTGATCTACCGAGTTCCCAAGAAACAATATGGTGGATACCAGGCCCCAATACATAGTTTAGATGTTCCAGCCTTGTTCCATGGAAATTTACAGAATTTACAATTCTCAGATTGACAAAGCTCGATGTTTTTAAATAAATATGAGTTTGAAAGATTTAGAAAACAGTTCATAGTTGAACATAGTGTAACGGCGAAGAAACTTTTTGTTAATGTTTTCGGAGTGAAAAACCTGGTTCGATCATACGTCAAGCTCCTCACCATGCTAATCCGACACTCTACATTGTCGCGGCTAATCACCCATTACCGCAACAATCTCAATGTCAAAAATTTAATCGCGTTTCCACTCGAGCATGAGCCCGAACATGCCCAAAACATTCCCCCCCCCCCATCACCCTTCCGTTGACTCACCTCTTTTCTGTAGTCCTGCGTGCCGTCCAGTGGTAGTGGAACACGCCGCCAGGAACACCATCAGCACCATGAGCACCATTCCGGCGGTTGGAAACGCTCCGGTTCCAACAACAGCAACAACACCGCCGCCGTCTCCGCCGGCCAGCTGTATTCTCCGCCGCCGCCGTTCACTGTTTATGGCCAGACGGAAACAGCATTCCATTTTATTTTATCTTCTTTCCTTTTAGATATATTTTTCTCGAGCGAGTTTGCGGCTAAATCAAACACTCTCACTCTTCTTTGGGTGGGGGGCGGTGTGAGGGAAAAACACTAATTTCTGCTAGCTTTTACTGCTTCACTGAATTTTTCTCTTATTTATACAGATATACACATATTTTGTTTTGCTTTTCGCTTCTCGCAACGAGAACACGGCTCGCTTCACAGTGAAGGGGGAAAACATGCAACACTTTGGACGAACATTTCACTAACGAGTAACTCTAGTACACTCTTTCCGGGCTGGACTTAACTTAACTTGGTGTCACCGAATTTCAACTGGATGGCGTTTCGATTGGCGATTGCCAATTGAGGGGGAGACATGGGGTGGTGATGGAGGTGAAATTTCCTAATCCGGCTATATGTGTCGAGGGGGTGGGAGGTACCTTTTGTTTGAACACTTACAACGCTAAATTCCTGTATCGGGTGAGTGTGTGGCACTTTCCTGCCGCTTACTGTATGACGGGATTTTTACTAACTAGAACTAGGTATAAAAAAACACTATATGCACTTAATTTTTGAGCAGATCTTATTTTCTACGGTTTTTTTGTTGCTATGTTGTTTTTGCTGATTGTATGTGCGGCTGTGTGAGTGAGTCGGGCGATGGGTTTGGCCGTGTATTTTTAACAGTCTTCGCTTTGCGAATAACAACACCGATGCTGACGAGGGTTTCTGGATATGGGCCCAAGCGTAGACATATGCGTGGGTTCCTCACGGTTAGGATTACACGGTATTCGGTCGATCCAACAGAGAATTGCCACTTGTAAGATTTTCACCGTGGAGTCACTTCTGCGGATGCGAATGGCACTTGGAGCATGGGGTCGAGCTGTACACTTCAACGGTTGGAACAACGGTTCGCGTTCGCACTATATCCAGATGTATATCCACTAAAACCCTGTCTTCCCCGAGGTCGGATTGTGGAAAACTCGAGGCACAGAATTTGATAATACGCCTAAATCGCTGCACGGAGATGATGGATGGAAAATTTGCAAGATTTTCCTCGCGATTTGCTTGTGCCCGTAGCTACCCTCTCCAGTTTGTCGTTCGCAGGCTAATTTGTGTGTCAAGAGGGCAGCAAAAATGGTGTTTTGCACGCCAGCTCTCCCTCTCTCGCTCACGCTCACTTGAGGGAAACGCCAGAAACTAGACTTTCCGCATATCTCCTCACGGTCGGGGTCGTGATTTCACGCGTGCCAATACGCGCCCCTAGATTTCTGCACCGGGACCCCCTTTTGGGTACGCGAATTCAGCAATTTTCGACGCGACACCACCGGAGAATTCGCCTTCGCGACCTTCTTGCACTCCACACTGGACGAATTCCACTTTTTCCAATCGATTACATTACCCGTTCCAGCGGATTGTTTGTTCACTTGCAATTTTTTGAGGCGACACACACATACCTTCGGCCGTTACTCCAGCGCGAAAAGGTCTTCTTGAATGCACACACACACCCTCACGCGCTCGTCAATGTTATTGTCGTCGTCCTTCTTGAAGATCAATCATCTGAGCAGGATGATTTATTTACGGACACGCGTTTTCTCTCTCGCGCTCGCGATGCATTTTCCTCTCGCTTCCGAATGGAGCTTCTAGTTTTCACTCACCGTCGTTGTGTGCGTGACTTCACTGTCACTGATAAGAACCCATCGCGAGAGTGTTATCAGCCACGAATAATAATGATTAATTCCCTCACGATTCACGATTGCAAAAAGGATTCCGTGCGGTGCCGTTTGAGCAGCAACTTATAACCTAATCAAACCCTGTATCCGGTAGAACGTGAATTCAGCCTCCAACTAATCACAAGCACTCTCAGCGCGCTGCATATTTCAACAGCCAGCCAACCACCAGCAGCAATGTAAACGCCCTTAGTAACGTTTCCTGCCACAAGGCTCTTCTCGCTGCCAGCACTCTTCTTCGCGACCATCCAAAAAAAAAAAGGCAAAACCGAATCGGAATCAATGCGAGCGGGAGAGAACATCGCACATCTTGTTTACACACGTCACTTCGTCGTCACTGACGTAATTTCCCCTCCCGCAAACGGCTGCTGGATTATGTAATGCACACTTCACCTTCGGAACTCACCCCTCGTCGCGTCCTCGCGCGCCAACAGGGTATACTACACCTTGCACCGATTGTGCATCCGGTCCACCGGAAGCTGCCCCACGATAATCCAATAACCAATCATCCAATCAGCATGGCCAAAACGCACGCTTTGCCGCAGCTCTGACAGCTTCTCGGTTGTGTCTTTCAGAAAACACAAGTTCGCCAGACGATTAAAATTTATGAGCCGGTGAATCTTAGCTTCTTTTTTTTTGTTGCTCTTCTTATCCTTGTATCCTCCCGTGACCCGTGTTCCGTGTGCTCGTACAATGTTTACTGCACACCCACCCACACGCACACCGCCGCCGCCGCCGGTCGATATCGCAACACACACACTTTGGCGTGCACTCTTTCACTCACTCACTCTCTCACCGCTTATCGGAAAAGTCGTCCCTTTCGATATAGTGCAAACCGACTACAAAACGCGACCGCCTTCGAGGCGTGCTCCGCGAAACTGGAAAAACATCATCACGCGAGACGCACACAGGAACACACGGGACGTGGACAGTTTTCCCATTTGATTTTGGCTCTCACCCAAAGGCGACGAGTGAGCCGGAGAGAGCACACGAATTTCTTTGGACATCAGGAGAAGAGATAAAAAAAAAGATCACACCTTCACACGAGACGAGCACAGTTCGCGACGTCACTCGAGAAATTTGACCTACTCCGGCGGCTAATGGCGGGGAACACCACATGGGCCGTTGCCGAGTGACCGACCGGAGCAACGATAGTGCGGGTGCGTGTGGGGTGGAATGAGGGCGTGGGAAAATGGGGTGTACTCGCTCTCGTGCTTTCTTCGCTCTCTCTAGGCCAGTGTGGAAACGCGCGACAGTGGGTTGTGGTTTGTGTCTTTGGGAGGAGTAACGCTCTATAACGGTTGTTTCGGAAAATTTATCCCGATGAAAGCACTGT
The DNA here is from genome assembly GCF_029784135.1 of Toxorhynchites rutilus septentrionalis. NCBI lineage: Eukaryota > Metazoa > Arthropoda > Insecta > Diptera > Culicidae > Toxorhynchites > Toxorhynchites rutilus. The sequence continues at coordinate 182,677,483 of NC_073744.1, read as the reverse complement.
CACGAATGGGTGGATAGTTGGAACAGAAAATTTTTCAATTTCCAACAAAACGTAGAATGAGCTTTGGCGATAATTTTTCTTCTTTTGAAATTGGTCAGCACATTCCATGCAAATTATGATAAATAAACCTTCAAAAAGTTTACGATGAATTATTTCAATTTCTATCGAAATTTATTCGGAAACAGAATTTTCAGATAAAGCACATCAAAGATGACGATTTCATTGCTCGCAACAAGTTTTGAAAAACCAACAAATCTACAGTGGATCGACAAAAAGAATGAGGTTAGGAAAATATTGTGAATGTTCAAAAAAGTTAATTTTTGAAAAATTTACTCATTTAGATGCAAATGACATTCATTTGACGTAGAAATTTATCTAGTTTTATACACCTTTGTTTGACTTTGGTGTAGCTGGACATCGAAGATGTTCCGAATTTCTGCTGGGTATGTAGAACTGCTGCATTTTTCCATAGTTCGTATTTATTTGTTCGTAATTCTATGCTCTTATTGATTTCAGAAACTAGTCAGATCCGCTGAGATACAGTCGTGGTATTGCCATTTTCATTTTCTTATATGAATATGGATGTTGATGACAAGGTTGCCATAGCTACAGATTGATCTGCATATCTACAGATTTTTTTTCCGATTAAGGTACACCGGGGCAAGTTGAAATATTTTTTTTCGCAGTTCATCTTAAAAGCTACCTTAAAAAATCGCTAGATCACTAAATTGAAATCTGTTTGTACCATATACAAGGCATAACAGACGACTTTAGATAAAAAAGAGAGATTCACACTGGATGTTTCGAAAAATATAAATTTTGAAAACGTTTAGTTTTCATATCCATTGTTTCAATATGTTGAGCGGGGTAAGTTGAAACGCGGAACTATCATGAGTTTAGTGTACGGTTTTGCTTCTCGAACTATCTACAACTGATTTATGGAACACTGAATTGAACGAATGACATATAAACATTTGGAAAAAAAAGGTTCAGGTACACGCGAGATATGGGGGAATAGTCAAATGCACACAAAATGGACACCACATACTAGGAGTTAATATACGAAACAATAACATCAAGAATACTATTTTAGAAACTTTTATGTCAGAGTAGAGCCACCCAAAACGGCCACTAAGGGGCTGTCCACATACCACGTGGACAGAAAAAGCATGATTTTTTTATATTATAATAATCAATTTCAGCGGGAATATTAAAGTAGATAAGCCGGGATCAGAACTACGTGTTTCAAGTACAGTAGAACCCCGATTATCCGCGAAATAGTCGGGCTAGCTTACCGCGGATCACGAAAATCGTGGATAACACAACAAATGACTGAAATGGGGGGTTTTAGACATCTGTAGCGAATATATTAATGTGTCGCGTATCGATGATTGGTAAGTGTCTCGGTTTGATTGTTATGGACTTTCCAGACAACCCAATGGAAGCGTATTACAAAAATTACCAGATATCAATAAAGAAAAACTGCACTGCAAGAAACACATCTTCGGAAATACGGCCGGTACACCCATGGAAGAATTTGTTGTTTGTTTCAATTTTCAGAAAACCTTGGTAGTTATATAAGCAGTTTTGTCATCAAGAGCGAAAGCTGAATCGAAGCTCGCACTTAATTCGCGATTTTGAACACTACAAAAATTCCAACACGATCGGAATTCGGAATAAATTGACCGTATATATATATATATATATATATATATATATATATATATATATATATATATATATATATATATATATATATATATATATATATATATATATATACAAAAAAAAGTTGTGTTCGTTTGCGTACGCGTCAAAAACTCGAAAAGTACGGAAGCGATTGAGCTTGTAGTTGGACACAATATACATTTCACTCCAAGGAATGTTTTTACGGCAAAATTGAAATATTTGGAGAACAATGATTTTTTATATGGCCATAGTGGGTTTTAAAATCAAGCTTCTAATGAAAACCGACCATTCCGTATTAAATATGAGTTCTATGTGATGGAAACATCTTTTTTTTACAAATGTTTGACAATATCGTAACTGAAATTGTGTTTCGAAATTATTTAAAATTTATCCATTTCTCTCATCCATCTCAGTCAACTCTCCCTAACTCGATATCCAAGGGACCATTGAGTTAGAGAGGTATCGAGATACAGAACATTTTTTAATATTTTTTTTTTATGCCACAAATTGCAAATATATGATGTTAGGGTAAGTGTCCCAATATTAGGGCTTAAAAATATGACCCAATTAGGAATAAACCAATTATGGTACATGGGGTTTACTATAGTTGGTACCATTGCGTATACAGGATATTACTATACTTGATTTGTTTTTGTGCATTAGTACATTTACCCTATATGTACTAATGCGCATGTACTATTATACATTCTTTTCTCAAATTTCAATATAAATTTATAATACATAGGATGTTTGTTTAGTAGGCCAATTTTATTGTAAAATGGAATTGGAAATGGAAAAGGAACTAGGTTAACAAAGAAAATATTAATTATGTATGTAATTCAAACTAAATTGTAACGATCACGCAGGAACTGTTCAATCGCAAAGAAATGTTCAAATAGTTTCACGGGAACATTTTGAGCTGATTGCAATATTTCGGACATATTCTTTAGGTTCGATTTAACGTTCGAAGGTGTAATTTCAAAACAATCAGCTGAAACTTCCTGAACCTCCTCTAACTCCATAGGACTACTATTTTCAACGTTTTTTCAGCTTCTTCAACACTTTCCAGTATATCGGTATCAGTCATTAGATCACAGCAAATCACGTTTTGATCCATTTCGCAATATTCATCAAATGACGATGAACAATCGAATGGTACTGCACTGTCGACAGCAGCAAGCTCACGACGCATTAATTCTGCCAGCGGAATATTCATCATCATCATTTATGGAAAATCCGGCTTTCCTGAAGCAATTTTGAACAGTCTCAGATTTAACCTTGTTTATCCAAGAGCGTGAAAGTAATTCAATTGCATCCAATACCGATATATCTGAAGGGTCCTAGAGTATATTTGAATACAGTATGAGTGCTGAATAACATGAATGTAAAAAGGAAAAAAAATACCGTTGTATCCTCCATTTCTAGCAGTCTTACTAATTCATGGCGATAGTACTGTTTCAGGTTCTTGATTATGCCCAAGTCCAGCGGCTGAACTACTGAAGTAGAGTTTGGTGGAAAAAACTGCAAATTTATCGATTTAAGTTTTTTGGGTGCGCTGTACAATTATCAACGAACATGACCACCTTTGAGGAGAAAGAGATATAAGTATGATACATTCCCATTACACATATTTCCCGAATCAATACCTTTCTATTTTCTTTGGAAAATCTTTCGTCAAGTTGCATAATCCATTTCTCAAAAAGAATAGAGGTCATCCAGGCCTTGGTGTTACTCTCGTATATGGTAATGATTTCTTCTTTTTGAAACACCGTGGGTTTTTACTCTTTCCAATGACCAGCAATGGTAGTTTATCGCTTCCGTCCATGTTGGTTGCACACATGACTGTCAGACGTTGTTTCTAATATTTTCCTCCGTGGCAAGTTTCTGATCGAAATGCAAATGTTTTGTCTGGCAAACATTTGTAGAAAAGTCCTGTTTCGTCTGCATTGTAGATATCACGTGCATCATACTCGGTGATTATACTGGGTAGGGTTTGCGAAATCCAGTTGTCAGTTGTCTACACTGGCACTCTCGCCACATAGCTTCCGAAATGTCATCTTTTGCCGTTTTAAAAAATTACTTAGCCATCCAGAACTTCCTTTAAAATTGGGAATTTCCAGTTTCTGGGCAAATTTGCAAGCCTTCTCCCGAAGAATAGAACCTGAGAGAGGTAAATTATTCTCTCTGGCTTGATTGACAAAAATTTCCATTGACCGTTTCAGCTTCTCGTTCCCAACCAACCTTATACGCTTTTTGTCCACATTCAATTTTCCCATCCGATGCCATTTTTCCTTTTGCTTGAATAGTGTTGACACCGTACTTTGTGCAATACTGAAATCTTTTGCAACTTCAGACACCTTTCGCCCATACTTTTCGACCAGCTCGATGATGCACAAACGTTGCGCTATGGTTAGCATTTTAATCGTTCGATTGAAAGGTTTTCCCTGGTTTTCCATACTTGAAAAAAAAAATCCTTGATTATACAAACCCTTCGTCTTCACTTTCAAGAGCAATTGAAATGACAGCTAGAAACGCACAAAAACAAGTACGCGAAAATCAATCGAGTTAGCGAGGTAAAAATCCATGGAAAAATGAAACAGCCCATCGAGTAAGAGAGGCATCGAGTAAGGGAGGTATCGAGTTAGGGAGAGAAGAATGCATGTAAAATCAAAGGTGCCATGAAATTCATCGAGTTAGGGAAAATATCGAGTTACAGAACATCGAGTAAGGGAGAGTTGACTGTATATATATATAGAAATGTTGTGTTCGTTTGTGTACGCGTCAAAAACTCGAAAATACTAAACCGATCAAGCTCAAACTATGATAGAATATACAAAAAAAAACTACACTTCTTGGATTGTTGTTACGACATGAAATTTTTTTGAAAAAATCAACTCAACCATGTACCACTATGTGCCACAGCAAAGCGTGGCAGGGTACAGCTAGTAGTAAAATAAAATGCATTACGTAATATTTGAAAGACCCCTAGTTACAAAATTAACAAATTTTACTTGTATCATGTCTGTATATTCAAAAATTATGTGGAAAATACTGAGGCACGAAATATGAACTATTCTTATTTTTTAAAATTAATCATCATTCATTCATACAGTAATTACCGTCAAATAACGTCCGGCATCCGCAGCAATGTTGGAAAAATAGTCGATTTCACTGGTTTCAGCTTACCCCAGGGTTGAAAAAAACATGGGGTGAGTTTAAGTGCTCAGTGCTATACGGAAGAAGATTTTTCGGTTTAATTTTCAAAATCACTACACTTCATTATCCCTATTTGATTATCTGGCGTGCAATTCTGGCGATACTTTTGAAAAAATCAGTGTTTTTGGACCGATTGAGTCCGCGCAAAAATTTTTGTTTTGATTTCACGGAACAAGGAAAAGTAAACAAGGGCCCGGATTGCCTTAATTCCAATATTATGGTAATGGCTGTCATAAGGTGGGTTGAAAGATTATGTTTACTATATATATTTTCATCACGTCAATCCATCGTTTCTAGTAAAAGTTATAATTTCCGTTTTAACTTACCCCAAATTTAAATTTGCCGCGGTGTAACAGTTCGGCTGAAAAGTTTACAAGGTAACACAGTAAGACTTTTTTATTTTTGTTGCAAAATTCAATTTTATTGTTCAACATAATTGCCTTCGAGGGCGATACATCGATTATAGCGATCTTGCGATCTTCCGATACCATTTTTACTCTTTCGGCTTTTCCAAAATAGGCATCAGTTTCGGTAATCACTTCATCATCGGTCTTAAATTTCTTGCCAGCGAGCATTCCCTTCAGGTCTGCGAACAGAAATTAGTCGCTAGGGCCAGATCTGGGGAATACGGTGGACGCGGAAGCAACTCGAAGCCCAATTCATGCAATTTTGCCATCGTTTTCATTGATTTGTGATTTTTTTCATTTTTCACAATAACAAAAATTGATTAACTCTCAATACTGTCAATTTCAACGAATCAATCGACCGATTGCTGTCAAATTTTGACACGTATCCATTGAAAGATGGTCAAGTAGATTTTTGCAAGAGGTGCCATCTAGACGTCCACCTTATGAACTTTTCAGCCGAACTGTTACCTTTTAGATTTTTTATGGATTACATTTTACAGTTATTTTTTAATTACTTTCCAATATAAGGTATGACACAATGATGGGTGTATTCGACGTAACTGGGGAAGAAACAGTAGTGGTAGTATTGTTAAACTATAGAGGCTTTAAACTTTTTCAGTTCATTCGCCTCTAGCCTTGAACTTAAAATAAGTCAATTAGGGAAACTAAAATTAACTCTCGGCCTTGAGAAAGGTCAATTGGAAAGCACCGAGGATTGCAGCCGTCTGGTCGCCAGCCCGGTGACTGAAGAATCGTGAACGAGGAAGAGAAACCGCGGAAATTATTGTTCATACCTTTAAATTGACTATTTGCCGCTGTGCCTCTCTTTCGCATTCAAACAAGCATTCATTTCATTACACTCTCTAGAGATATAGTTTCAAATATGAGTGAGGTTACGTACTACGAAATATGAATTTGGTGCTTGCGTCCTGTTGATGTGCGGATTTTGAGTTTCGCTCTAGACAGCGAGCAGGTAACAGCATATGTTGAGGCTGAGACTGAAAAAATTAAAAAAAAATATTGAAAATTATCAAACACTCGGTGAATTTTGTTCCGACCAGAAGTGGTGTTTTGAGCTTCCTCTCAAAATAGTACTTCTCGAGCATTAACGTTCGATAACAGACGACGCCTCTCGAATTCCAATCACTGAATGAATCAAAACTAGTGATGAAACGGATAGTAATTTATTCGGATACCGGATACCTGATATCCGGCATGCTTCGAGGCAGACGGGCTCTATATTTGCGAATAGAAAATTGGGAGAAACTGCATTTACATTTTTCATGAAAATAATGAACGATGATTAAATTTTCCGTTTAGAATGAATATCCTTTAATAGAGTATCAAGAGAGTATCAAGGGATCTCGAACAGACTTTTTTCTGATAAGGATTTTCCAGTACAATGAAGAGATTCTTGTCAAGAACAAGATAATAATCTGGAAGAGGGCACCTACACTCATTTGATGACACAACAGTGGTGATTTATGGAGCAGTACATTAGGCTTCCTTAAGCATTTGAAGAAATATCAAACAAATACAAGTTCTGGCCTCTCCTGTATATCCGAGGTAATTTTGCATGTTGCTGCAAAAAAACATTCGGATAAGGATGAGACAGCACATAGAACACCGAACTTACATCGCATGAGAGCAGCTTGAAACGCTGGATTGGGAAGTCATTTCAATTACTTATGAAAAGATTCAAATTAACAAATTTCAATGTTTTTGGGCCAGAGGTTCAAGTCAGACTATTTAGGAGTTCAATTAAAGAGTTGTATATTACATATTACATATTCTTTCTTCCTGGAAATATCGGTGATAAACAGGCGAATTGAATGCATCAATTTCGTAGTCCTACGTTAACAATGTGGTTCTGGACATCACTCATCTAACTTTTCATCATAACCTGAATAATGATTTTGGCCGTGACAGACCATTTTTTCCTTATATTTACATTAGCTTGCTTTTGACACGTAGAGTAATGCGGGGCAAAGGTGCGCACCTGTTGTCGTCCAATAACTCTTGAAATATAAGCAAATAAAATTCCGTTTGCTCACCAAATTGTAACTATATATATTACCTTCGAAACGTAGTACAAGCATTTCTCGAGTTGTGTTTGTAATTGGACAAATACCTATTTTAATACCAAAAGACAAATGCGCACCTTTGCCCCATAGTGGGGGCAAAGGTTTGCACTTATTGAATTGAACTTCTGAGATAACTTATACCAAAAATAAATGCTTTATCATCAGAAGCATCATTAGCATCATTACTAGAGAGTGTAGGCACTGTCCACTAGGCAGGAGGGGGTGTTCTATGTTTTTTTTTATGGGTGGAGAAGAGTGGGTGTTATAGTCGAACATACCACTTGGGAATTTTTGGGAGGAAGGAGACTGACGATATAAGATATCCGAATGTTCAACAATTCTGTGAATTGTGAATTCTATTCCAAAATTCGTTTTTATTAACAAACTAGCTGACCCAGCGAACTTCATCCCACCCACAATTGATATATTGATATAAATTATTTCGAACACTGAAGTTCCCACAAAAATTATTCTTATGTACGTAATCTATACTCGCGGTATATAATTTCTTTTTTGACATATAAACCTGATGCAGACTAATACGCATCAATCCTGATAATGACTGTTTAAATCTGTGGCTCCGTTCTTGAGTTAAATCGTGAGGAACGGACACCAAATCATTTTTATTCATATAGATCAAGTTTATAAATACATAGTTACCTTCACTTGATTGATTTGAAACTCATTGTTAAAAAAAAACAATATTGATTTGAAGTCACTATCATTCATTGTGAAAACATACACATAAACGAACATAACCGTTATTGAATTGAATCATTTGAAATTCATTTTGAATTATTTTGAAGCAATTGTTCATTTTTATTCCTGCGCTGTTCTGGGACTCGAAGAGACAGACGGTGGTTCCACATGAATCTCTTCCTGCTAGTTTTGCAACTTTGTTGAATTCGTGCTGGAGGTTGTTGGCTTTCGAAAAATCGAACGCCATGCGCCGTAAATCTTTGAGAGTCATACCATAGAAAACTTTGTCCAATGGCCTGCAGATCCTCAGACTGCTCACTCGTAAATACCTATCTGAACCGAACTAGGTGCTCGCTGACACATTCCAGCAGAAGTAGAAATGCCAATAATAGAAAATTCAAATCATGAATCACTTTCTGATATGAGCCTCTTCCTCAAAGCTGATTCGGAAATACCGAGGTTTGCCGCAATCCAACACTTCTTGCATTTCTTCAAATCAGTTTTCTTCTTGTGGGTCCCGTTCAGGTTCGATTTCCGTTCTGGCTGAGGGATTTTTCGTCGAACAAATCCCTTCCGACTTACACTGTGGTCACGCGTATTCTAAAGCTTCCCACTCAGAATATTTTCAAGGCGTGTTATTTGACATAAAAAATCTCACCTAAGTACTACTAATAAAAATGACGCAAATTATACCTTCTTTGAGACGGCAAAAGTTCTTCTGAGACGTTAGTGCCATCCAAGAAGGAGAACGCATGAAACCAAAAATAATTTGTACGTGGGAACCAAAAATACAGAAGCGCCTACCACCAGACGAAAATCGATACTGTACTTTCGGCGAACAAAATTGCACCACAGCGTGTGATGGATCGAATGTTTTGAATTACAGAGACTTAAAGCTTTCTTTGTTCATACGACACTAGCCTTGAAAAAGGCTAGTTTTGAAACAGGCATTAATTCTAAGGTCACCAAGTACGCAGAGACAAAGAATGTTAGAAATATGCAAACTTGATATTCCAGGATACTTATCACCTGGTATCAATCTAGAAGATCGTTATACATTTACCTCTTCTAAAAAAGACCCGAAAAACACGTTAAAACTGTATGTAAGATCCAAAATAGGTTTGTCACGAGCGTGCAGTTATGGTATGTTCTGATCCTTACCCCAAAAAAATATTAATCGATTAATGAATTAAATTCCGTTGCTTACTTTTAGTTAATAAAAGAAAAAGTCGAATTTCGTTATTTGTGTTACAGTAGCCAAAAATACAGTGTTTTGAGGAGGCTGAAAAATAATAGCAATATTACAGAGAAGTTCAACTTTCGGTCTATGACACCGTGCGCGAATATACGAGTTATGATTTTACGCGCGAGTACAGGAGGATTAATCTTGTTTCATAAGAACGTGACCTGTTCTTTTTTTACTTTGGAAACCTTACTGAAAGATGTTGTCCTACGTCCTAAACACGTTTTTTTCAAATTGGTAAAAGTAACAAGGAAACTAACGCATACCATGAGTCTCGAGGTTTTGGCGGGCGTACTCCCACTAAAAGATCGCTTCAATTTATTATCTCTTCGGTTCCTCATCCGGTGTAAGGTTATGAACCCATTGGTGATCGGAAATTTTGAGCAGCTGATCGAGCTAAATTTTCAATCTGGGTTCATGAGTCCATATCATGAATTCATCTCCATGCAGGTTAATCCTTCTTCGTATATTCCCAACCGTGTTTGTTTTCCTGACTACATCAATTCCTCTGTGCATTTTGATCTGTCCATGAAGCAGGATATCCATGGAACATCAGATTATCTTCGATCGAGGATCGTTCCAACGATCTTCAATGCAAAGTATGGGGATATCAATTGTGATCATATGTACTTTACTGATGGGTCCTCTATGAATGAGTCCACAGGATTTGGAGTGTTCAACGAATTTTTTAGCACCTCACACAGTCTTCAGAATCCTTGCTCAGTGTATATTGCTGAATTGGCAGCTATACACTGGGCGCTGGACAGCATCGCCTCACGACCTGTTGAACACTATTACATTGTAACGGATAGTCTTAGCTCTGTCGAAGCTATCCGTTCAGTGAGGCCGGAAAAGCACTCGCCGTACTTCCTTGAGAGAATACGAGAAAATTTGAGTGCTTTAACCAGACGCTGTTATGTCATTACCTTTATCTGGGTCCCTTCACATTGCTCAATTCTGGGTAATGAGAGGGCTGACTCATTAGCAAAGGTAGGTGCAATTGAAGGCGATATTTACCAGCGTCAAATCGCCTTCAATGAATTTTATTCTTTAGTCCGCAAAAATACCATAGTTAACTGGCAACGCAAATGGAACGAAGATGAATTGGGCCGGTGGCTCCACTCGATTATCCCTAAGGTTAGCATCAAACCACGGTTCAAAAGTCTGGACTTGAGTCGGGACTTTATTCGCACCTTCTCCCGACTCATGTCCAATCACTGTTCGTTAGATGCGCTACTCTTTCGTATTAATCTTGCCGACAACAATCTTTGTGTTTGTGGCCAAGGTTACCACGACATCGAGCACGTTGTTTGGTCGTGCGAGCTGTATCTTGTCGCCAGATCGAATTTAGTAGTCACCCTTCGGGCCCGAGGAAGGCAGCCCATGGTGCCAGTGAGAGACGTGTTGGCTCGGATAGACCTTGATTACATGTCCCAAATATATGTATTCCTTAAAGCTATCGATCTTCGTGTGTGATTGTCCTTATACCCTTAGTTTTTCCTTTTCCTTTTCTTTTGTGAGAGATCGGATCCTTTCTTAAGAATAAGATGAAATGTAAATACATATTAGATATAAGATAGGTTTAAGAATTGAGTGTGATGAGTGTGATTGAGAGTGTGAGTGTGATCATTGTCAACATATCCTCATATCCCCTCCTTTTCCTGAAGAAAATATGTCACCCTTCTAAACTCGAGTCGACCGCGAGTAATCGGTTTCCTATATTATTAACATTAGAATTAAGGAAAAATGTATATATACTAGTAACAATACAGTAAGGAGTTCGGCTCTTTTAAACCTATGTAACTGAGCCTGTAAAAATAAACTATTTAAATAAAAAAAAACAAGGAAACTGTCTCAAAGTTGCAAAGGGCAATCGCGATCATTGCATATTGATATACAGTCATTCCATGCCAAACCGTTCTCAGATTTTCGTGAAAAGTGGGAATTCTGTTCTTTATCGCAAATCACTAAATTTATATTTTATAATTTTTTTTATTAGGGTAACCATTTACATTCTAGGGTGATCCGAAAAATCAACTTTTTCCTTTTTTTTCAAAAATTCATAACTTTTGAACTACTCGACCGGTTTAAATGATCGACATATCAAATTAAAGACAATTAGTTGAAATCATTTAATCTAGTTGCATAGTTGCATAGAAATATTGAACGAATACTAAAAACAAGTTAAATTTGAAAAATCAAAACTCAAAAACGAAAAAAGATACATCTTTGATTCTTGGATATGTTATGTAATAAGTAATGGAATAAGTAATTGACTTTGATTTGATATATCGATTATCTGAATTGATCTAGTAGTTCAAAAGTAATGAATTTTCGAAAAAAGTCATTTTTGGGAAAAAGGTGAAAAAAATGATTTTCGGGCCCCCTCCTAAAATGGAAGTGGTCATTCTAACGAAGAAATTAAAAAAAATACGGGTTTAATATTTTGCGATAAAGAACAAATCTACCACTTTTCACGAAAATCTGAGAACCACTGTATCGGTTTGACATGGAATGGTTGTATAGTAATATTTTGTGTTTTGCCCGATTCTAGGTTTGGGGTCGGGAAACTCAGGATTCGTCTATGTTTTGCCAATCCATAATATGATTCTTGTAGTAGTTATGAGTGCAACATACATTAACAGAGTAGTTTTTAATTTTTTTAAATCCTGTGTTCATCCTGGTTGTCATTTGGACATCAATGTATCGTATGGCCGTATTAGAGGTGTGCGTAGATACGATTACGAATGGTTTATTCGAATTTTTGAAAATTGCCTTTGCCGGACAACGGAAAAAAATAAAATTTTATGTTTATCAACAATTACTTTCGTTTCCACTTATTTCCAGCATATTCTGCATTTTTCTGTTTATCAGTATTTGTCTGAAAGGAAACTGCTTGCTATGAGAGTCAGTAAAAATTCGTGATTTTGTTTTCTTCCGTTTTCGAGTGGTGGTTTTCCGCGGTGAAGTTTTTGGAAAAGGTTCAACATTTTCCGGGGACAAAGTTGCCAAAGTAAAATCTATCTGTGCTGTAGACGCAATGTTTTGCAGCATTGTTGTATTACCCGATGAGTCAGTTGCTACCTCCGCTCCAGTAGGTGAAATCATTTGAGCATTCAAAATCCTTGTCCGAAAAAACCTTTCTTGAGAATGGAGAGCAACCTATCATTTTGAATCCAGCTAGGATATTACTCAGATTGAAAGAGGCATTATAAGCCGATGCAACTATACCTGAAAGGTCGAAATAGTTTTTCCAGGATGGTTGAGTAGCCAATCGTTCTGGGAAACTAAGAGCTTTGGCTTGAAAGGGCCCATAACTGAAGCATCCAGCGGTTGTAAGTGATTTGTGATATCGGCAATATTTAATTGTTTCCAAAGTGCAATAACTTTTTGATTGTTTTTGATTTTTTGAAATTGATTCGTGTTCCAAATGTTCCAGAACATTGAGAAACAGTTTTTTTATGCAACCGTTAGTTGGGAAATTAGCAAAGACAATGGACCCAGTTGGATCACCTGTGAGCTAGAATCAATGAAAACGTTCTATTCGAAACTAGTTCGATAGCTCTTTCCATCTCATCTTCGTTGATGCTGGTTCTATCGGTTGTCTTTTTCTAGCTTTAAATCATCATTGGGTCTGAGAAACAGGCTAAATTGATGTTTGTTAGTAAACAACAATCAGACACAAATTTTATGCGGTATCAAACAGTGTCCGAATGTGCCCCACCATCATCCGAAGACAAATCATAATTTTATCTAACAAATAGACCTTTATTTCCCCGTTGTATGCACGTTTTTTTCATTTCATATTATTTTTTTTTTTCTGTATTATAGTGACTTTCAACGCTTCTGGCTGGTTCGTCACTTTTACCTTCCATTTTGGAAGAATGTCGGGAGTGAGAATTGAACTCGTGATCTTGAGCGTGAGAAGTATGGATGTTACCTCCACGCCAGATCGGCTCCACCATTTCATATTAGTTACTAACTGATGTGACGTACTCAAATTTCTAAATCGTTCACAAAGGAATTTGGGTAAATACTTACAACTTCAAGCTCAAAAAATTCGAAACGTGTATGAAAAAGGGCACTGTGTTGTTTTCGTAAGTAATAAACGACCAGGAGATGTCAAACCATATGACAGTTGTTGGTGGAAGGGCTGTGAACTTACTTATATTTTCAATTTGGTTGAAAATTGTACCACTTAATTTTTACAAGCGTTGTCCGAAACTGCCCCCCTTTCCCCTACTCTGGGTATTTAAAATAACGAAATAGAGTAAAAGTGAATGCAATTGAATCAATTAGATATGGTTCCATTGGTACCAAAAATTAGTTACTTTACCCTACTGGTCAGCATAATCACACAGTTTTCGTCACTACTTAAGCTTACCGATAGATGTCGGGCATGTTAAAAGTTTGGATAGTACGAAATGTCCTCTCGTCATTCGCCAATTATTGATATATAGAAATATTTCACGTCAATACGACTATGTTGGATTTTCCTTTACACTTTCTGTACGCTGAACCTTTTAGCAGTTTAAATAGGTATTGGTTCTGTGTTCATTCAACTGTTATAAAGTTAAAAATATAAGTGGATCAAGTGAATAAAAGTTTGTTAAAATATTCCAAAAAGCACACTTTAAATAATGTACCTTTCCTATTTTCAACGACCATTCCGAGGGAAATGCCTTTAATGGAGAAGGAGTGCGGTCGGTGAAATCAATGTTTTGTAGGAGGAAGGGTTTCCTCTCCGCGATGTAGCGCGTAGAATTGAAAGGATTAGAGATGCCATGATCAAGCGCCTCGCTGTTGAGTCCAAGCTTTCGCAAGCAAAAATAAAAGCTGAAATGAGCACTCCAGTAATCAGTTCGTTCATGCCGTTCGTACAGGAAATCCGTATTCGTACCGTGACTATTCTCACGACATGATAAAGCACGGCTGAATTTCGCCGAGAAAAATTCCAATTCTGAGATGAAGAGTAGTCTGGGGTGGTTTTCAGTGCTGACAAAAAAAGGTTCAATCTGGATGATCCTGACGGTTTTGGATGGTTGGAAAGATAAACGGAAGAAAAAAGTTGCAAGGGTGTGCCTGGAGACACGAACGAGAGCTTGGCGTAGGATTGTGATAATTAGGCATGATTGCTGTTGAATGAGGGGCTGTCCACATTCCACGTGGACAGAAAAAGTACGATTTTAGATAATATGATATGAGCCCCATCAGTACCGAACTTTTCGAGCGCACACAAACGCACAGAACAATTTTTCATACATAAATTATTTTTTATTAATGAAAAATAATTTCAAGGAAGGAAAAGATAAAGTAGGAAGCACTGATATCTATAGATCTACATTTAACAAAGGGTTGAGGTGTAAAGGGTCGAAGAGTTTTTAAGTGATTTCGGAACGCTGTACCGTTTTGACTTATATTCCGAACAGACTCAAATTCCGAACACTTCATTTTGAAACTAAATTTACTGAACATCAATGTTATAAACAATTGAATAACGAAAACCCCGATATTCTTTAGGGTAAACCTTTCTGTGTAACAACATTCATAGGTATCAAATTATCATTGATCTGCAATAAATTCAGTTTTTACAATGAAGTGATTGGAATTTGGATCAAAATTCAGAATTTCAGAATTTGAGACAAAATGGTAGCTTCAATTTGGTTGATAAAAACAATATCATGAATTTTTGGAAAATTAGTAAAAACCCATAAAAACACAAAATTTTAAGTTTCTTCGTTACTCCTAAAAGATATTTGGTTCCATTAATTTGAATATTTTACAACTGCATTCATTTTTCACGCAATTCTGTATGAAAAACTATACAGAAGTTATTATCCTAAGACTAACTGTTGCGACCCAGTCGTGACCACAAGTGTTTCGGAACTCTTTTTAGCAAACTCGTTTTTACGTTGGAGAGTGCTTCAAGTTAGAATTTTATTTGACTGTTATTATAATATTATGTTTTATCGTACGTAAACTTACATTTATAGTCCTTTTTATGTATTTCGCTATCTGTGTCGAACTGTTGTGCAACGTTTAATAACAATATCTGTGTCAATGTAAATACATGTTATTTTTATGTTTGTGTAATTTAATGATGTGTGTACCTTCAGTTAGTTAAATTCGTTAATTTAGATTATGTTTCAATTGTAGATTATCGTTAATTCTCTGTTAAGCTTCCACGTTTGTACTACCTATCAATCCTTCTATTGTTTTGTGATTGTTTACTTTTCTATTTGTCCCTATTGATCTATTTCTATTGATTGTGTGAATGTGACAATTGTCAACTGCCCTTCGGAAGTTTCCTTTTCGGCAACTGAACGGTTGACAGAGTGATCAGAATAATCGGTTTCCCCAACACTAACTATTCTCGATATAAAACAACATGTATTTAAGGTTATATCTCATGAAAAACCATTTACGCATACCATGAAATCTCAATCTCAATCCCTTGGAATCGTTTAATTTTTGTAGTTTTGGGTTATGGGCGTCTAAGTTTACATGAGATATTTTTAGAATATAGATATAGAACAGTTCAATGATATGAGAAAAAAAAATATGAACGTTTGACTGGGCTGCACTCGCAGACGGCTCAATTCGTTTATTGATAAGTACGGAGAGTTTTGAAATTCATAAAAATGTAACAGATTTTATTTAATTTTGAATGTATAGGTGATCTTCCTTTCCACGTGGATTAAGTCTGTACCCCCGCCCCCTTCTCCGTGGTCAAGCATGGACATTTTCTTACCCCCTACCCCCCCCCCCCTAAAGTTGTCCACATGGTATGTGGACAGCCCTAAGGTGCTCCTCTAATACTCCAAATGGTACCTCAAAAAAGCGCTGTGTAATATGAACTTAATATCCTGCAAACGAGTTGTCCGGAACATTGTAGGTAATGGGTCGTAAACGACCAACTTACGAGGTCATTCAATAAGGATCCACTGTACACTACAACTACCTCATTAGGAAACTTCCTGATAATAGCCGTGAATCAGTATATGACGATCCACGATCAGCAATTTCATTTCACAAGCCAACCGATCATTGTAATAAACTCGTTTCCGCCAAACTCACAGTAAATTAACCTACCTTATGGCCGTTGTTGAGTTGAGTTAGTAGTTAGTGTATTTAATAAGCAACGGGTGAGTGACGATTGAATTTCGCCCGAAATCAATTGCTGTTCAACCCTGTGATTGCATTTCGAAATAGGCTATACGTCGATCTCGCTTAGTTACATCAACAAGAAATTCACCAATACAACAGCATAACACAGCTGATGAGCTTTCGTTCGCCACCACAGATTTTAAATTAGTTAGTCGTAAAATAGTTGTCCCCAATAAATGTAGTGTCCGTTGAAATAAAGTGTCTTTTCGTAAAATTGTGTTTCTTGTGAATTATCGGAAACAATTCCGAATACCGTCCATCAGCCGTCAATTTCGGCTTGGCTTGTACCGGTTCGCAACGTTTCAACCACATCCGCTTCATGAATAGATCAATCTTGTTGTGATTCAGCAGTGATTCAGCACCAGATGAAAATTAGGTCCAAGCGATTGTTTCGCTTTTACTCGTGTTGTTTCACACATCGAGTTGTTTTTGTTTGTATCCAGCTTTATTCAAGTGGGTCCAAAGGGTTTTTTGAACAACGTTCAGCTGCAGCTGCAGCTCTTTTCTCTGATTTTCTCAATATTTTTGACGGCGAGTCTATCTGTGCGAGGTGCATCTTCAACATCAAATATACCTGAACGGACTCTACGATACCAAAATTAGATTGCAGTATCGGGACCATAAACACCATTACCAAACTTCTTCCGCCCGTTCCGCATTTTCGCTGTGAAAACTATTAAATATGCAGCCTTCCGTTTTTAACACCCTGTAACTTACCCTCACCTGTAACTGGACAAACCAGAAAACAACATTAGGAATTTTCAATGTGAAATGTTATCCTCCCAGTGAGTATAAATTTGAATTTTTTTTTCGATACGAGATATCGATCACAGTTGAGAAACATTGGTCTGTAACATTGGAAAATGCCATTAAAAAGATGGTCTTGAGTCTTGGGTCTTGGGATCAGTAAGCGAAGACTCCCCATTGCCGATGTTGTGCGAACATCGATGGCATAAAGACGAAACCAAGGCTCCAGAGAAACCATTATCCACGTGTTATCCATTTTCAGATTTTATTGTAGCATTCGACGAAACCTTAAATAATAATGTCATGACAATATCAATCATTTAGTTTTGTCTTTTAAATACAACCAAGAGATTTCATTCTGGTAAACTGATTCTGTGCTGAGCCCATAACATACTAAAATCTACTGATATGTAGAGGATTGTAGTAATGGTATACACCTTCGGAAACAATAGGGGAAATATATAAAAGTTAAAAATCGTACTCGTTATCTCTTGCTTTCGGCTCGTTATACATCGATGACCTTAACGCTAAATACTAGTATACACAAATAGGACACCAATTTCACTCAGATGGACGTGGCCGCAATGGCCGGCCCATAATCCGTTACCGAGCCCAGCCTCAGCGATTCGTAGTACCGTGACCGTTCGGCGTCCTCCTGGCCGAGCTGGCCGAACTGTTGCCCCTCGTGATGGTAACCCTGGTTAACTGGGTGCTGGTAGTACTGTTGGTGAGCCATGCCGTGGCCATCTTTGGCACTCCTTGCCATCGGGGCATCGTTGCAGAACGATTGCAGCTTGGAGAGATATTGATCGAAATGGGGCTCCCCGTTGTTGGGCGTTGACGTTGGTGCTGAGTTGCTGTTTCCGTTCAGATTCCTGCAAATCTCGTTGTTGTTGTTGTTGTTGTTGTTGTTATTATTGTTGTGGTTGGTGTTTTGAGTGGGCAACTTTTCGCCCACCATATTGCTGTCGGTTTCTCTTCTCGCGATTGCGTTGGCTGGTGGATCCCTCGGCTCGTTGCCGGAGACGCTGCCAGCTGGTTCCGAGGAAGGTGGTTTCAGTAGCGAGATCACGTTGCTTCGTAAGCCTTCATAGTAGCCGTCATGAGTTGGAGCAGTTTCAGCTTTCTGTACGAAATAAAATTATAATGATTTAGGTTCGCTAAGAATGTGCCAAACTGCATTCGGAACCGGGAAATCACGCACATGCCGATCTTAATTGCTTATTGGAAATAATTTTGGAGTAAATGCAAACACATTCATCACTTGAAAGTTTGAACCATCAAAATCGTTCGAATAGAACACATTCTGCGGCGAAGTTAGAAGTGCAGTTGACTTGTTTGTTGCAACGATTTCGGTGGCACCAAAAGTTATGCTTCCCCTGGTTTTTTTTTCGGGCCGGCATTCGTATGGGGCGTGTGATGAATGGCCTAATTGCATGACGAACGTCTGTTTTGCTGCCTGACGACTCAATAAACAAACCAAAAACGGGTCAACGCTACCGCAGTCAACTCGAATGTAAACACCACATCAAGGCGCAGCCTTTCACCTTGTTCGATTGTAGTCCCTCCCAAGGAATCTAATTTGCGTTAATCTAATTTAAAAGTTTGAGGTTTGGACGTTTGCGACCAAGCTCTCGAATCTAAACAAACTCACAGCTGGAGAAGCAGTTGACATTATTATAATCGTTTTATGGATGCAATTCCTCCCACTCACAGCCCATCGCCAGAAACGGGGTGCTGTTACAAATTTCCGCCTGTGTTTATTGATAGTAATCTCGCAATGTAAGCGATAGTTCCGCTGCGGGGTGACGTAATGCCGAAAAAAACACAAGGGGAGAAGAAAAAAAGGGTCACTTTTTTTTTGCCTCAGCCATTCGTCCCAAGCAACGCGCCGAAGTAAAAAATCTTCCCCTTCCCCGGAAAAGGGGGAAAACTCTAGACTGCGGCGGAACCTGCTCACACAGACAATTTACGAGCGATCATATCTCGATGAGTTTTGTTATTTTATTCCGTTTTTATGACTTTATTGAATTTGATTTGCCGTCACGACCGGCGCTTAGCTCCATTTCTTTCTCGGTATGTTGTGATTGGGTGCTTTTGGGTCAACCAAAACAAGATTAGCAACGATTATCGTTTTTCGTTTTTTGCTGTGGTTTTAGCTTTCCCGGCTCCGAACGTGGGCAACCGCAAACAGAACACAAACAAACGAGGTCAAATAAGCTGGTGAGATGGGCGAAGAAGCTTCTTGGGTCCGTGCGTGGATCCCGTCTCGTCAACCAACCTGAGCTTACGTACCCGATCGGCGTGACCTAGCTGCGTCTCGATGGCGTTGATGTCGGTCTTGAGTCGCAGCATCTGCGACTCGACACGTGCGTTCTCCCGCTGCAGTTCGGTAATTTCGGCCTCCAGGGAAAGCAGGTCCTCACCGGTGCCATCCGCCGCTTGAGGGTGCTGCTGCTGCTGTTGATGCGGTGGTTGGCTACTATTACTTGAACCGGAGGGATTGCTTGGGAATGCGTAGCTATTGCTGGAATGATCCGACTGGTGGGTATCCATATGGGATCCGTTGGACGCATCGCTGTCTCGGATGTCATTCGAGGAAACCAAATCGTTGATCCCTAGAAAACAAACATTTAAGCTTCCTTATCAATCTTAAAATTTCACAATTTATATACCATTGTAATTTTTCATCAACTTATCGGACTCCTCGTCAGAATATTTCATTTTCTTAGAAACCGTGGAAGCTAAACACAAAAGAAACACTCCCATGATTTAACAATACTCAGACCCGATTTATTATGATACCTTCGCAGTCGGGAGTCGAGCATTCAGAAGCACTGCTGAATTTCAGTGCACCAAGAGTATCACCTCCACCGGAATCGATGATCCTCATGCGGGTCTTGCTTGCGATTGGACAGCCGGATGCGCTGCAAGGGTAGTTAGGAAATCATAAATGGTGTACTTAGAATCAGTTGAAACGATCCAAATGGGACTCACCTACGGTGGGAGAGAAATTTGCCGGTAGAGTGACCAGAACCATCACATCCCGGAATCGGGCACCTGAATTATGGAATTAAATTAGGGCTTGGTTTTGAATAAAATATGAAATTGTACATGAGATCGATAAAAACAATCATTTAAGGAACATAATTTTAAAGGTTGAACATGAAAACATTTGGACCCGAAACAAAACGGGCAAAAAATCGTGGTAGAGGGGAATTATGCGTGTCATTTTCTTATTTATCAATGTAAAATTATGAAATCGGATTTTTAAGGGGGTATTCCACTGTAGAACACAAATTTCGGACGTTTTTTCGATCTCCGTAAAAATTGAACAAAGAGTATTTTTACATTCCATCATATCATTATTTGTTCATTTATCTTTTAACAATAAAACAAAAATTGAACGGAGAAAAAATATTCATAACTAGAATAGTTACAAGCTGATGAAGTGAGGGGTTTCAAAAAAAAGTTGTACCATGGCGTACACGTTTCCAGCCCTTCTGATTATCCGAAACAAAAAAATCGAACAGATTCTAAATCAAATCAGTAAAGATGCCACTATCGCATGAACCTCGGACAAGTCAAAAACATCTTTTGTGACAAAATGGTGGCCGTTTGAAAAACAAAATGCGGTTTAAAACGCTTTTCCTTGCGTTTCCCGATTTTTTAAAAATTTTAAAATTTCAAAATTATCATTTTTTAGAGGTTCATGCGATAAAGAAATGCATACAAATTGTATCGATTGTAGAAATATGACATGTATCGGTTCAGTAGAACTTGAGATATCGTGTACGCAAGTTTGAAAAAAAACGCCAGTTTAAAAAAAAACAAGTTTCGAGAAAAACGCGTTTGAAGTTCGTTGATATGGCCGTACCAGGTTAGATACCGCATCACAAAAATGGTTCTAACTCGGTAAACAATGGGTAAATTTTCCTTCAAACGGCCGTCAAATTGTCAAAAAACTGTTTTTTTTTTTACTTATCCAAGGTTCATGTGATAGAGGCATCTTTACTGATTCAGAATCTGTTCGATTTTTTTATGTTTCACATAATCAGAAGAGCTAGAATCGTGTACGCCATGGCACACCTTTTTTTAAACCCCCTCACTTCATCAACTTGTAACTTTTCTAACCATGTATATTTTTCTTCCGTCCAATTTTTGTTTTATTGTTAAAAGATAGATAAACAAATGATATAATGAATAGTAAAACTATAATCCCACCTTACATAGACCATTGTCTTCTGCCCATAGTGATTTGGTCGTGAAACCAACATCTTTGACGCTTAGGATTCTCGAAAAAGCGTTTGAGTGTCATCTATTTTTCAATTGCTGAACAGCTCAAGACACTGAGATTATTCACGAACATGTTCACTGTATGCTTCGATAAGCATTCGATACAAATCTGCAACAGTTTTCTTTAGATAATACCGTTTTGTCTCAAATTCCGAACACTCAAACTTCGGTGGGCATTGAACAGTGTCTCAGTACTCAAAATGGTACTTTATCGCGAAATTAATTTGATTTTTGGATACAATAGAGCATTCTTTTTCATTTTACTTTTTTTTTCATTTAAATTGCTTCGCAAATAAAAATTACATTAATCACATTTGTCTCAAATTCCGAACAGCCAAAATGCATTGGTTTAAAAAATTCATAACTTTTGAACTACTGGACCGATTCAGATGATTGTTATATCTAATTGAAGCGAATAAGCTAATCTTTTGTGGAAAAATATTTTACTCGCAACAAAATTTGATTTTGGTTTTCGTAATTATCAATTGTGTTCGTTTTTTCTAGTTTACATGGTTTCGGGACCAAGGGCGCTATATATTTTTATATTTTTTCTTGAAAGCTGAGGAGTTTTTACATAACATATCCAAAAATCAAAGATGTGTTTTTTTATCGTTTTTGAGTTATTATTATGCGAAAAGGATTCCATTTTTTTGCAAATTGAATATTTTTTCAAAGAAGACTAGCTCATTGACTTAAATTTAATATGTCCATTATCCAAATCTGTTAGGTAGTTCAAAAGTTATGAATTTTTGGAAGACGTCATTTTTGGAAAAAAGGGAAACATAAGTTTTAGACCAACGATTAACTTTGAAAATTATAATTCAAAAACAAAAAACAACCCATTTATTATTTTTGGATAAGTTATATAAAAATGTAATATAATAATCGAGTTCGCCCTGTTACTTCAGGACCCCGGTTTTGTTATTGTGGTTTTAGTTGAAGACCTGGCTAAGAAAATGAATTTTACTCTCGTTGGTTTGCACCTGCGACCTGTGTTTTGCAAGGAAATAGCATGCAAACATTTGTTAACAAATGTTCTTTTATACTGTAATAAGAATGCTTTACTGTTGGGATGCCTGAATCCAGATACACAAATGATCAACAAAAACCACGCACAGCTTAATAATTCTAGGCGAGAGTTTCTTCGATAATATATTGGTGACGTCGGAAATACTCAGTGTTTTTTTTTTTTTTATCCAAAATATATATTTTTATTAAGGCTCATATGGCGTCAACCTGACGGGGCCGGGAGTTCAATATTTCGACAATGTTTGCCTTATAACTATGTTAGTAATATGTAACCGATTACTCGCGGTTGGCTCGAGGTTAGTATTACAAGTGTTTTCGTAATTGTGATGTTGCTGTCTTCAATGATCTGTGCCTGTGCCCGACACGGGATACTTCCTATTGGGATGCAGCTGACCATTAATCAGCAACGCCCCCCTAGTCTGTACCCCATATCTAGCGTGGTGCGTCTTCTCGAGGAATCCAGGATAGAATGGTCACTAGCCGGCGCAATCATCAGCTCGTGTAGAGTTGTCATGAGCGGTACAACCTTTGGCTTTTGTTGAATCATCAGTGGACTGCACAACCTTTGGCCCGTGTATCTGTAAAGAGTGTGTGTATGTATTGCCGCGACTAAGTAAAAGTTTATAGATCGAACAGGAGGGATACGAAACAGGGACACAACGAAGGAAAAATCATTAAACGTTGACATCGGCGTTCCTGAGGAACAGGTATAGATGAAGCAGAAGATCAGGATCACGGCTACCTAAGATATCTCGGACGGGGATATCCGATTGTCTGCCTTGTGCTCTCAGTGCTCTACAGAGCTGAGAGCGAGCAGCATGGAACCGAATACACGACCAGACAATATGCTCGATGTCGTGGTAGCCATCGCCACAATCACAAAGATTGTTTGTTGCGAGCCCAATTCGATAGAGATGCGCGTTTAGGTTGTAGTGATTGGACATAAGCCGAGATATCACGCGAATGAAATCACGACCGACATTCAATCCCTTAAACCAAGCTTTCGTCGAAACCTTAGGGATAATCGTGTGTAACCAACGACCGAACTCATCTTCACTCCACATGCGCTGCCAACTAACGAGTGTGTCCTGACGAGGAATGTGAAAAAATTCGTTATAATAATACTCAGTGTTGGGAGTGTTTAGATTTATCCTCCAAGTTGGAAACTAATGCAGCGCGAACTCGATTATATACAGTCTCCAATTTCTTTTCACTGTATATAATCGAATCCTGTATATAATCGAGTCAAAAAAATGTTTTTTTTCAATTTGTTTTTCATGCATATAATTTTTGATTATTGAATGTAAAAGAAGAATTTAATATATTTTCCCAGAATCTCTCAGGAGGTGATAGATGATCATATTTCATGGAAAAACCCTCCTACGTATATGTTCGAATTTTAACAGTGACAGAGTTATAGGACAAAATTGGCTCTACACTAAAAAGTACGCTACGTGAGCCAATTATGTTGCTTTCATTTGAAAGATATTTTTTTATAAATCTTTAAAACATTTTCTTGCTAGTTGTACGATTTTCTCATAATCCAGTGGACCGATATGGCTGATTTTTTTAGCATGTTAAAATCTTATTATCTGAACCGCTACGTAACGGTTTTTGAAAATTATGAAAATTGCCAAAATGTCGGCCATTTGAATAAAACAAAAAATCAACAAAAATAGTAAGGCCGTGGTTATCAGAGAAGTTATCAATGATGATAATCGATCAAAGCAGATAGGTCCTTTTCGTAGGTCACACAAGAATTCATTTTTGCATGCTGAAAAAACACTTCTGCTAAATTGGTCCACTAGATTCTGAAATAAACGTAGCACCAGCTGAAAAAAATGCGCTTAAAGATTCGTACAGCCATGTTACTCTTGAGATGACCCCATAGTTTTTACTGCAGATTTTCAACGAAATGAAATATCGAAGAATCCTTCCGGTACAACATTGCATAAAAACCATTTTTTCGATTTACCAGAGTTGATTCCCCCATTAAACAGATTCCCGAAAAAATCGCAAATGAAACAAGTATAACGAAAATTTTCGCACGTAGAAGATCTCATGGAAATAAATTTGTACATAAAAAAAGGCAAAACTTCACACTTTCAAAAATAGCTGAATGTTCAAATCAAAATATCTCTATATGTGGAAAATTCTTCAGATCATGATATAATTATAGTTTTGAATGTCAATGAATCATATATTTCAAAGCAATAATCAACCAGGCAAACCTAATTCACCAGGTAAAAGTATACCGTCGTATTCTGAAATACAATCGAGTTAGAATTACCCGAACGGATCGCAATTTTGCATTCTGTAATCCGTTAGACGACTCAAGTTCAATCGAGCTATGCATCCTAGCCACACTCTACCGTATCAAATGTGTTCTATGTAACAGAGTAATAAAATCTTGCATATACAACATATATATTAATGTTCTGCAGTTCTGTAGTTCCGTGAAAAGCATTAAATACATTTGCAAGTCCGTGAATGAGGGCAGTAATGTGGCTGTATTTCAAATTCAGTATATCGATATGAATATGAAACACACTTGCAATACACTTGTTTTTTGTCATATAACAACGAATATATTCGCTAAAAATTATCTAAATGACAGCATAACGTTTACCGGGTCGGCTAGTAATAATGATAATAATACTAAAATGTTACTTTACATTTTTGTTGATAATATTAAGATTACGCACTAAACATATTTTATTCATAAATAAAATAAAATCTCCTTCATGTCCAAACCTACATTGCTAAGTGCGCAACACTTCCCCCAGCCGCATTCTAATCTGGCCCTACAGTTGCATTCGCGTAACTTTCATTCACACGACTTCCACCCACGACACTTCTCCACGCACCTCTTTCAACAGATTCTCTTCTGTTGCTCACACTATTTCCCCCGAAAACTTCTCTACATAGAATAGCCGCGTCATCAACAAATTAAATTTTCCCATATCGGAATATGCTGCAGAACTCGCCAGTTATTAATTGTTATTAATTCTTCGCTGCACAGCAGATTAATCTCTTTAGTTTGCGAAAATGAAATGAAATAAAATGACGTTGTACTGGAAAAATATATACTAAGACACCCGACATCATCAGCACGAGGGAAAAAAATCATCAACGACGGTAGCAACGTAACATCACTAATGAGCAAGCGGGTCTGTCGCAGACGAAAGACCAAAATACTCTCACATGGGAATGTATTCGTGTACAGTACACGACAGTAACAATAAATGTCGCATAACATTTCCACTGTGTGACTGTAGTTAAAAATTCAATCGCGTGACTGTCACGGGACAATGGTGGCGACAGTCATGAGATTACTGTCGTGATGCAGTACATTTGGTACCCCTGGTCCTTGTACCCTAATTTGTGAACTATCGTTGTATTTGCCGGAAAATAGTGTTCAAACATTTTTATTCGGAATTCGATTCGTGCGTCGAAACTTGATTCAAATTACGAACACTACTTTAACGTTAATTTTAATAAAGATTCCTTCATGAAAGTTTTTTTTAAACAATTTATAGTAGATTCGTAATGAGATTCTTACCTAACGAACAGCAATTAAAAAAATCGAAAAATTCACGATGCTTGTTTTCGACGGAATCTGCAAATGCAAACAATTTATCACTGGTTTTCGATAGACTTTTTTTTTGTTTTCATTATGGGATTATTTTAACATTAAAGTTCAGTAAATTCTCATTTAAAAATGATGTATTCGGGATTTGAATCATACATCGAAACTCGATTCAAATTCAATACTAATTTTAATAAATATTTCTGCATAAAATATCATTTTTTTCATCCATTTAATGTAGATTCTCACCTTTTCTAGCACTTTACATGAAAACAGCAAAAAAAAAGTTGAAAAAACTACAAAAACTGAAAAAATAATGGTGCTTGTCTTTTACGGAATTTGCTAACGTAAACCTTTTTATCATTGATTTTGACTGTCACTTTTTTGCAAATGCTTAATATTGTAAATTATAGGCTGTATCGATACCTGTAAATGATGTTAAAATGAAGCCTATAACCCATAGAATGTCAAGGTTCTCATTATTCAATTATTTATACCATTAAAGTTTAGTAAATTTACATTTAAAATGAAGTGTTCGGAATTTGAATCATGCATAGAAACTTGATTCAAATTCCGAACACTACTTCAATACTAATTTTTATGAATATTTGTGCACAAAATATCATTTTTTTCATCCATTTATTATAGTCCCTTACCTTTTCTAGAACTTTACATGAAAACAGCAAACAAAATAGTTGAAAAAATTTTAAAAACTGAAAAAATAACGGTGCTTGTCTTTTACGGAATGCAAAACAAAATTGCTAACGCAAACATTTTATTATTGGTTTTTACTGCCACTTTTTTTTTGCAAATGTTTAATATTATATATTATAGGCTGTATCGATATCTGTAAATGATATGAAAATGTAGCCTATAACCCAAATAATGTCAAGGCTCTCATTATTCAACTATTTATAACAATAAAGTTCAGTAAATTTACATTTGAAATGAAGTGTTCGGAATTTGAATCATGCAAAGAAACTTGATTCCGA
Organism: Toxorhynchites rutilus septentrionalis; assembly: GCF_029784135.1. Classification (NCBI taxonomy): domain Eukaryota; kingdom Metazoa; phylum Arthropoda; class Insecta; order Diptera; family Culicidae; genus Toxorhynchites; species Toxorhynchites rutilus. The sequence continues at coordinate 182,650,325 of NC_073744.1, read as the reverse complement.
AAATTGAATTCCGAACACTACTTCAGTACTAATTTTGATTAATATATATCTGCATAAAATATAATTTTTTCATTCATTTATTGTAGATTCTCACCATTTCTAGCACTTAACATGAAAAAAGGGAACAAAGAAATTGGAAGAACTACAAAAACTAAAAAATAACGATGCTTGTTTTTCACGCAATTTGCTAACGCAAGCATTTTATCTTTGGTTTTGACTGTCACTTTTTTGCAAATGGTTAATATTTTAAATTACAGGCTGAATCAATGCAATGTCAGGGCTTACATTATTCAATTATTTATAAAATTAATGTGTAGTAAATTTACATTTAAAAATGAAGTGTTCGGAATATGAGACAAAACGGTAGAAGAAAATTAATGCTTGACCGCAAATCGCACATTTCAAGCACAAAAGTCGACATGCTCAAAACTCTTCAAATTGATGCAGCAGAGTAAAAATAATTTTATTTTGAGGTCAAATGCTTTGCTAGATGTCAAAACCAGACAATGTGGCCAATAATGTATTAAGGTGAAGTTTGTATTGACGATTAGAACTGGTACATAACTAATGTTTATACTTATTGTGAAACACGGCCCATCATTCTTTGACGAATTGTTTTCCTACTTCTCTAAAATTCTAAATTTCCATTATGACTGAACTCCATCTCGACGCATGCAGTTTCCCCCTTTTTACACTTTTTCATTTACTACACAATCGTTTTCAGTGATGTATTCAAATTGTGTTTCGTTTCTACTTCAGTCATTTGTTTGGTCGGTACAAATTGTGGACTGCAAATTTGACCATGAGATTTGGTGTGCTTAGATGATGCTTGACATTTTACGATGATTCTGTTGTTTGTTGGCTCCAAAGAAATTGAATTTCTTTGTGATTTATCCAGAAATGATCTTGTTATAGGCGTTCCAAATTTTGTTGTCTCCCAGCCAGAAAACAAGTCCAGAAGACGCGGACTGAAGCATAAAGAGAGGACCGACGAACGCTATTCCGAGCGACCAGGGTTGGTTAAAAACGAGAGATAAGATTGAGCAAACCAATTGCTATAGGAGTCTGTGCCCAGATGCTGACGTTAATCGCTGGGTTGACGCATATCGAATCGTGATGACGAGAATTTGAGGTACAACATCCATAGGATTAAGGTTAACTAAGGATTGGAGATGAAGAAGGCCCCTGGTCCCGTTGGAAGCCCTGATTTGGCCTTGAACATGCCGATTCTAGCATTCTCCGATATTTCCAAACTGGTGCTGCAGAAAATTCAAAAGTTGGTGCTGCTTCCGAGACCAGGAATGCCATTTGGAGATCCAGCATCGTGTAGCCCTATATCTTAGCTGGATGCACTAGGAAAGTTCCTGGAGAAAAAAAAAACAAAAAAAAACTCGGAAGAGATCGGTACTACGCAATGATTATGATAAATTGACCAGAAACTCTCCTCTCATGGCCGAGGCGCTGCATTTTCGCTGTAACACTGTTTGGTGGAGTTTGAATAGTGTTTGAAAAACAGTTTGAAAAGGCAGTAATCTCTTCCGTAGACACTTCTTCAAATTGTTGGTTCATGGTCCCAAAAGAAAAGAAAATTTCACCTTTTCAATCCACAATTGTACATTGCTTGCGAAGAACTTTTCGGGGAATTTCGACTTGTTCTTAATTTCACATTCTTCCAGTCAGCAGGGGTATGAAATTTTTGACGATAAATTTGAACAGAAAGTACGTTTCGTCGTCCATAACCACGCAATCATATTTTGTTAACAATTTTTCTATGAGCGTTTCTTACCCTTCCAATTCTGCTTTGCATTCCGGTCCAGCACACTCTGGGCTTTAAAACATTTTAATACAGTCCACTTATTCACTTTTTGTACATAAGATTGTGAAAAATTCATCTTGTTCGCCGCTTGCATTGATGAAAGCTTCGGGGTTCGCTTCTGTGATTCTATCCCCTCCTAGCTTGATACAGTTAAATTTTAGAGAAAAAAATATTTTATTCCGTGATTCCGTGGTTTAACCTTTAAGTATTTTATAGCAACTAAAAATAATGATTTGGAACGCGGCTAGTTTGGTCTTTCCAGATAATTTTGGACATTTTTCCAAGAGGATCGTTAGATTTTACTTTATTTGAACCCCATCGACAGTAAAAATATCGTTATAATGTTATAGAAATTCCTCCAATCAAATCGATTTTCATTCATTCATATTCGGCCTCATGGATTTTCTACGATATAAGATCACACTTCTTAAAGCCCGAAGAGGGGATATAGCTAACATACGATGCTAGTCCCCTTAAAGTTCTGTCAGTTTGTCATATATTTCAATGTCATTTCTAATGCCTCAATGCATCGTGTTTGAAATTAATATAATACAAAATGATTTCCCAAACCATTGGTTTCTCTCTCTCATTCTCTTTTTCAAGACAAATCATATAGAATATCAAGATATGAGCATCGGACAATTTTCTAAATAATGAAATAAACATCAATATAAAACAATATCTTAGTTGAATTACCAAATTACATAATAATTACCTCAGCGGTTCCGCCTCGCATCCATCCCTGGGTTTGTTCTTCGGTCTCGTAGCCCGCGGGCACCCAGACAAACTCCGGTGGGAGGAATAGTTGCCCGTGGCATGGCCAGAACCATCGCATCCCGGCGTGGGACACTTCAGCTCCTGGGAGTTCCCATGATGATACGATCTGCAGAGGCCTGTCAATCTGAATTCGGTGTGCGACCGTTACGAATTATTTTCGAATTGGCGTCGGGAAAAAACAAATAAACTAAAACTTACCCATCCTTCAGCAGCCGATCCTGGGAGGGAATGTGGCTCGGTGGTGGCATCGAGTAGTGTCCTCCGGAGTACGCCCCGGTGGAGTACAGGGGATGGGGAGGAGGCGCTCCGTACGGACTGCAAGCCTGGTATGCTCCCGGTGGGCCGTATCCAGGGTAACTCGAACCGGCGGTGGCATATTCCATTGCCATACCGTAGCTCGGATGAGGGCTGTAACCTGCGGGAGGCCGGACAACCGGCGAGAGTTACATAATTAGAAATCTTTCAACATGAAGTCCCCCAACGGTCGACGGACCGACGGGAAAATTCCACAGATTTTTGTCCCCGAAAAAGACAGACTTCGACATGAAAGGCTCGTAAACACTTTCTCATTAGCCGGGCAATGGAGAGTGAAATTCTTTTGTAGACCTCTTTCCCGCTTTTCCGTTCAATGAATCCTTTTTCCTGCCGAGGAGGAAAGGGGAAATATTTCAAAATGAGAAAAATTTGCATTCTTTCTCATGTTGACCAGCTCGCTATACTACACGCAAGCGGGGAAAGGATGGGTGGAGCTGCTTTTCCACCTGGCTGTCCATAATCACTCTCTTTTATGGGATGCCTTCCTTTGACGAGTTATGATTTTTCGCTTTGATGCCTTTTGATGTCCCCTCGGGACAATTACACTAATGTTTGTCGTTTGAGTGAAGCCTGAAAATGAGTACATATACTCACCGCTATGATCCCGATAGCCGTCGGAGGAAATATAGTGCGATGACGCACTGTCCGGAGTGGATTCCCGACTGTAACCCATCGTAGGTGGCGGAGCCATAAACCCAAAGCCCAGTCCGGGTCTCGATGGGCCACTGAAATCTACCGGTTCGGCCTGCGGAGACCGTGGAACGGGTGATCCCGAAGAGGCTCGCTGATTGCTCTGAGGACTCGAAGTGCTAAGGAAACAAATTGATTGAATTCAATATCGAATTCAAAACAAACTCAACTCACCTATTCGATAGTCGATTCACGCTCAAATCCAACGTCTGCGGGCTGGAAATTTGACTCCCACTGACGATTTGATTCTCCGAAGTTCTCGGACTCTGACGACCACTGGAGGAAATATTTGCGGTCGATAAATCCATCACCGGAGCCCGTTCACCGGGCACTGGTGATCTACTGGCCTGATTAGCGGTAACACCCTCCGTAATCGTATCCGGACTCGTTTTGACACTCAAATTGATCGCCGAAAAGCCCATCCTCCCGGTGGACGGTGGTTGAGTTGGAGTTGTCGACTGTGCTACCGTCCCACCAGTATTGGCAGGGTTGCTGGGGTTCGACGGTTCGTACTGTTGATACACCGGCCGGGGACAAATCGGACCAGTTGAACTGCTGTTGTCGTCCATCTCCACCTTGAGCACCGGTGGTGGTGGTGCTGCTGCTGATGCTGCCTCTGCAAGACCAAGACTCGTAGCTTGGCCCTGCGGCAGCTGTTGAAACCCCATCGCTGCCGAGGAGCTGTAGTCGTCCATGAGAGGCTGTACTGCTCCGTATGGACCATACCTGGAAGCGGAAGCGTATGCCGGGTCGAAACGATCGAATGCCCCCTGGTCGTACGATCGGTTTGGGTACCCCCCGAAGTCGTAACCCAAGGCGGAGTTACTCATGTGGGAGTTCGTATACTGCTGATGCTGCTGTTGGGGCTGCGATTGTTGCTGTTGATGGTGACCGTAACGATAGTCGACATCGCGACCATAGCTGCTGCTACTGTCTAGCATGGTGCTATCTCTGTTTCCAGTTACCGACTCGCTATCAAAGTCCGGTTTCTCGGTTTTGATCACCGTTTTATCTTCGGTCGCTAGTGACGGCTGACTGTCGAATTCTCTCCTTTCAGTAGTTTTAAGATTCTGGGGTTCTTCAACAGGGGCTCCTCGATTATCCACCCCCGGTGAGTGACTGCGGTTTTGCTGTGGAATTTGACCTAGCAAAGGTGATCTGTATTCGTTCAAATGCTGGTAGTTCAACACTGCAAATAAAATTCTGTAAAACTAGTAGGTTTCATGACACTTAGAACTAAATCAACCTGCTGAGTGTAGTTTCTGACGGAAGAGTAATCCATTCTGATATTTTACTTCGCGGGCAGCTGCCTTGCTGGCGGCAGCCTTCGGACAGCCGGACAAACTTCGGTGTGAGTTGCGACCAGCGCTGACGTGGCCTCGTCCGTTACAACCGGGTGTCGGGCATTTGAGGATAGTCTCGTGGAGGGCGAGTACTGTATAATACCAAGGAAATGGTATTATAAGGAGTGTTCGTCAGGGTAAATAACATCTGAAGGTTTATTGGAATAAAAACTAGTTCTACAGCAATTGTTAAAAGGAGGAAATCGGTTCTGTTTTTCACCATGATGGAATAGGGTTTCAGAAGGCCATACACAATGTTTTGAAGCCTAGATCACTCGTCTGAGAGTTTAGGATTATATCTTAGACATCATCAACCATTCACTTCCAAACCCCAGGGTTTTTTTTCAGAAAATCAAAATTCCCACAAATAAAAACAGACAAAAATATGAAAAATCAAACGATCATCCAAAAAATCAAATCAACATATTCATAAATGAATAGTTGAAAAAATATGTAAAAATTATAATCAGATCAAAACCAAAATAAAATTTCCGGTTTTTTGAATTTTTACATTTTTTTTCATGTTCATTTTTTTTTTCAAAAAATAGAAATATCGAAAAATAAACAAAATCAGAAAAACTAAAAATATATAGAAACAAAAAAAAAAGATTTTAGATTACCTTTATTTTTTTTCATTATTTGAAAACTTAGTTTAAAAAAAAAACGAATTTTGAAGTTAACTTAATTTTTTTTTGCATTTTAATTATTTTATTGAGTTTTTAACATTTTGATTTTTGATTGATTTTTCGATTCCTTTATTTCTGATGTTGAGGTTTTAATTTTTTGAATTTTTTAAAATACTAAACATAAAAAAATACAAATACAGTTTTTTGGATATATTTTGTTTTATGTGTAGATGTCCACATATTCAGATTTTCTGAATACTAAAATTTTCATTTTTTATTCAAAAAATACAATTTCTTTGGTTTTCTTTATATTTAAATGTTTTGTTTGTTTTTTTGAATTTTGAAGTTTCTTCTTCTTCAATGGCACTAACGTTCCTAGAGGAACTTCGCCGTCTCAGCGTTGTATTACTTGCGTCATTTTTTATTAGTACTTAGTTGAGATTTCTATGCCAAATAACACGCCTTGAATGCATTCTGAATGGCAAGCTCTAGAATACGCGTGATCACAGTGCAAGTCGGAGGAAATTTCTTTGACGAAAAATTCCCCCGACCAGAACGGGAATCGAACCCGAACACCCGGCATGTTAGTTATGACGCTAACCACTCGGCCACGGGAGCACAAATTTTGAATTTTGAAGTTTATTATGACTAAAAAAAAAATATCACTCTGATTTTTAGATATGATCAGCTGTCAGGAAAAAATATAGCTCCCTTTTGGTTCCGATACCATGTAAGCTGTAAAAAACAAATACAATCAATAATTACTAAAACAGCATCCATTGTATTCGCCAGTTTAATATTTTTTGAACGAAAAAATAGTTCATTGGCTTCAATTTGATATGTCAATTTTCTGAATCGGTTGAGTAGTTAAAAAATTTGAAAAAAAAAATTTAGGAAAAAAGAGTTAACATTTATATTTTGGATCACCCTAAACTGGAAATGGGCACCTTATTGAAAAAAACGGGTCTAATATTTTGCCATAAGGAACAAAACAATCAATTTTCACGAAAAGTTGAGAATCACTATAATGCTTTGGCATGGAATGGCTTAATACTAAATTACAGAAATACAAATTCCATATAATGACTATTATAAAAAACCAGGGTAGTAACAAAAATTATTCTAATTTAAAAAAACTCACAATTGATGACGAAAATTGAGATAAAGATAATGAAAAAAAAACCATAAATGTTGGAAACTCAAATGAAACACGGATGTTTGATAGAATATTCAAAATGATTTTTTTTTTTAATCCAAAATATATATTTTTATTAAGGCTCATATGGCGTCAGCCTAACGGGGCCGGGAGTTCAATATTTCGACAATGTTTGCTTACAACTATGTTAGTATTATGTAACCGATTACTCGCGGTTGGCTCGAGGTTAGTATTACAAGTGTTCTCATAATTGGTATGTTGCAGAATCAATATTCAAAATGATATACATCGAAAAAAAATTTAAAAAAATGAAGAATGATATAAATTCAATATTTGAAAGTTGAAGAAAATCACGATAATTAAAGTTAAGAAAAAAGTAATGGTAAAAACGAAAACATTATGAAATTTTGCAAATTTCCATATGACGATTAAAGAATTATACAAATTCATGGATAATGGGAAAATCCAAAATACATATAAAAAATACAACAAAACAAAAACAATAAAAATACAGAATTACTTTTTATTTCATTTTCATCCTCAAACTTTTTTAAAATATCATTATGAATGCGAATAAAAGAAAAGATAGCGATAAAATTCCAAACATGATAAAAACAAAACAAACATTATTTTGATTTGAAAAAAAAATATTCAAAAAATATAAAAAAAATTTTTTTTTATATATTTATACTATTTAAAAATGTTAATATAAAAAAATCCAAAAAGCCGACATTTTTTTTTTCTTCATTTTCACAAACATTATTTTAATTTGAAAAAAATCACAATTGATGTTGAAAATCAATATAAAGATACCGAAAAAAATCAAAAGAAGTCTCGACCGAACACTCGTCGGGTGCGGATGAGTTTTTCTTTGCTCCGCGTCTGATTTTTTTTTCTTCTTTGTTTAGCGCGTTTCAACCTGTTTCGTCTCTATTCGCTGCTAGGAATAGTTTGTTGGTGGAAGTTATCGTGAAAATGGTTTCTGGTTTCGTTGTGTTAATGGTGTTGTAATGAAAAAAAAAGTTCAAATGCAGTTAATCAGTTTTGTGGTTATTTTACTGGATTATGGCGTTGTTTTTTTTTTCAACTCTCTCGTGTACCGTGGTTATGTGTGTATGCGTGGTAGCTTGCATTTTAGAGCATGTTTTTTACAGCAGTGATATTAAGGATGGAATCCACAAACCACTAATTCTGCCAGCAAAATGATCCAACTGTATCGAGAAACATCAACATCCCAGCTAAGTACTATTAACAATTTGTTATTTTTATAACCGATCCGAAATGCAATCCGCTTCAAGTCTCTCGGTGTTGTGTGCGAGAGAGAGAAAGTGTCAGTCAGTAGAAGACTGCGGTGATGGCGGGTGCGGCTGCGTGTGAGAGTGTGGCATTACGAGTGCGCGATCGTGGAGGATGACCAGCAAACATGTGATTGTATTGGTGTGGTTGCCTTGCTTCCCAGAACGGACTCGTTTGCTTCGGAAGACCAAGGTAGTTTGATTCTTTTCGTCGGTTGACGTACAGTCGAGTTTTTGTGAGAGGATTGGATCGGAGAGCATATTTTGATTGTGCGATAGCTGACGGATGGAGGCAGGCTGTTTTGTTTGTTCGAGGCAGACGATTTCGGTCACGGCAACGCGGAGCGGACGGTGTAGCCACGCCGGTGCAGTTCTATGTCGTTGTTTACTTCTCGCAGTTGCGTGAGATTTGTGCAGCCGCATTTTCGCGCGGAGTTGCATTCAATCTAAACGATATTCTAGAGTTTTAGAAGATCCAATAGTTTTAGAGGTTTTTATATATCTAATATTGTCTTCGTGGTAAAGAGCGCATTGACGTCAACGTAACATCGATTTTCTTTTCTTTTAAATCTAGCTAGACGTTGACTTTGATGTGTATGTACAAGCGGCCATAAGATTTCCATGCAAGAATATTCAATGTAGTGTGCGTTTCGACCATGAGAATGTTACGGAGGTCGAGAGAAAAGTTTGAATTAACTTACATTTGTCTCTTTTGCTCACCCATGTTTTTTCTTGGGATTAGTAGTTCACCTTGAATGTCAGTGAGTTCTTCTTGTATGTATCTCCTTTTCGGTTTTTTTTTGAATAGAGGATTGACGTTGCTTTTCCTTCAATTATGTCATTCTAACCCTTACTACAAGAACAATGATTTCGTTAATAATTGCTCGACTGATTACTTGAGAAATTGTTAGTTTTTATTACAAATCCAAATCGCAGGTATCAAGTTTTCCTTTTCGAGGTTCAAATATAAATTGCAAGACTAGGTTCAAGATGCTAGAGTCCCAATTCGGAAAACTTCCGTGATTTCCGTGTATTACAATGGAAGAGCATGACGTGCGACTAGGCACAAGTATTAAGTCCGATCCGAGTCTGATAAGACCTTATCAGGTGACCCTTCAATATATTCAATCTTCAAATGCATTTGATTTTCGAGTTTTTGCGTCGTTGAACAGAGGAGACTTTTCAGGTTACCGTTCAGCTGCTACGAAATGCATTTGATGTTCGAGTTTTCGTTTCAACAAGTAATTGGGTCCACGCTTACAAAATTAATTCACTTACCAGAGTTATGATCCTTTTGCAGAGACCTTTTCAGGTCACCCTTTAATATCTTCACGGCTACGAAATGCATTTGGTTTTCAAGTTTTCGTTTCGTCAAGTGATCTCTAGTTTGCGTTAGCATAATCACATCACTTACCACAGTGAATCCTGATTATTACCCCTTCCCACTAACAAACTATCCCTTCCATGATAAACGCTAGGGAACCACGCTATAGAGGCGACCCTTCTGGCCTTCGGGCGGCGAATATCATACTAACATTCCTACCCTTCCCCTGGTGACTGTAAGGACGTGGCCGGCGTCGTTATTGATCCTTGAAAGCTCGAATCACCGAAAATTGCACAACGAGAATGATTTGCTAGTCCCAAGCGTCATTCTGTGTGTTCTTTGTGCAATTTGGTTGGTTCAGGTCAATCACGGAGAGCAACTACGAATTGTACAGTCTACCCAAGCTCAAGCTCAAGCTCATAAAGATACCGAAAAAAATTAAAACTTTTAATTGAAAACAATTAAATTCTAATGAATTAAAAAAATGAAGAAAGTTTAAACAGTAAGAAGAATCAAGCATTATAAAAATTTTAAAAAAACATTTCAAATTTTATAAATTTATAATTTGAAATGGTGAATATTAAAAGTATATATATACAGGGCGGACTTGATTATGTACAGTTTCCGATTTTTTTTTATTGATTCAACCAAGTCAAAAAACACGTTACTCACACGAAAAAAAATAATTTATCCGGAATCTCTTAGACGATTATAATTAATGAAAACATCCTTTCACGCATATGGTCGAATTGCCACAATGACAGAGTTATCGAACTTATTTATTGTTCCGGGCTTTGTGCCTTAAACTGACTCTACTTCAAAAAGTACGCTACGTAGGACGATTCTGTTGCTTCCATTTGGAAGATGTGAAAATTTAATATAGGATATAGTTGTGAAACGTCTAAATTTGTGGATTGAAGTACCATTTTGAAAGTGCAAAACTTAAAAGATTATGGTTTTGAAGGTTTTTTTTTTGTTAATTTTATCCCAAAGATCATAATAAACTAGATTTCTTCTATCAATAAAATTAAAGTTCTCGAACCGTTCTACATTTTTTTTCGTTGACATTCGAACCGGAAACTTCTATATAAAAAGTGTATATAAACGAGCCGGACCTGTATACTAAAAATGATGAAATCAAGATGATCAAAAATGATACATACTCAATATTTGAAATAATTAATATTTAAGATGAGGAAAACTCAAAAGAAAAATCATGATGATGAAAAATACGAAGAAGATGATGAGAAAATTTCTGACAAAAAACACCAGAAAAGATCTTAAATTTAAAAATAGTGGAAATTCAGAGCCAACAAAGTTCAAATTGATGAAAAAATGAAAAAATAAGAAAAAATGGAATGAATATTAATTATTCAAATTAATAAATATTAAAAAAAAACCATAATTATGGTAAAATAATAATGTAATAATGTAAATTATAAATTCATAAAAAAATCAAAATTGGTGATGATAATTGAGGAAAAGTTGACAAAAATGACGAAATCTGAAGAAAAAATTCTCCTTCAAAATTTTGAATTTAATGAAAAAAATTATGAAAGTTTCAAAAGTATGGAAATTGGAAATAATGTTACTACAAAATTATAGGAATTTGAAAAAGCGATGAAAACATTATATGATGATAGTTAAAAAAATATATTTTAAAAAATGATAAAAGTTAACATTATGGAAGTTTTATTTTTAGAACGATAAAAAAGATAATGCCAAAGGTAAGACAATGATAACTAATATTTATTGAACTAAAATAAAGCAAGAAAATTCAAGAAAAATTATGACACATTTTTTAAATCTAAAAAGAATGAATATTCAAAATATTGAAAATTAAAAATTCAAATTGGCGATCTTTGAAGAAAATAATTCGATTAAATTATAAAAATTTTAAATTTTAAATTTCGATAATGGAATTTTTTTGAATTATGAAAAAATTGATGATTCGAAAAAAAATAAATACAATTTTATTTAATTAATCGTATAAAAATCAAAAATTGTCAAAAATTGAAAAACCTAGTTTGTACCGAAGATTATTTTTGTGGTTGTGGATCACGTGTTTCATATTGAGTGATCTTAGCACTCGAAATACGCTCGAAATTTAACATCTCTCACATTACTATGAACCGTTTCCTCATGCGCTCTAATTAGCTCTAATAATTTGAATACTCACATTCAGAGGAAACCTTGTCTCTCCTCGGGCATCCAGAGAGGCTGCAATGGGAAAAGAACAACAAAAACAAACAAATTCACCAAAAATTAGTTCAAAGATGCGAGTCAGTGTACAAAATTGTACCTCCTGTGATGAGAGTATAGCCCGGTAACGTGGCCAAGTCCTACGCAACCTGGTGTTGGACACTTGCTAGAATCTACAATAAACATAAGACCAGACGTGAAAAGTCAGCTCAATATGCATTCAACTAATTAAAATAATGTTCTGAAGCGTTTTGTCGCGTAAACTAATTTCGCCCACCTCTCGAGCTGAGGGTAAACAAGATTCGAGATGCACATTCGGAGGACTTCTGCACGTTCTTCGCAGTGGTAAAAGGACTTTCTCCAGTTGAAAGACATTCATTTTACAGCGCATATCGTTTGGCTTCGATGATAGTTTTCGTGAGTGTTTAAACAGTGTTGTATCGGAAATGCTAGCAATGTTTCCGATACAACACTGTTTATTCACTATTAATGTTTCTGTATCGTTCGAGGCAATCAGTCTTTGTGATTAAATATTGGACTAAATTTAACTTGGTGGATGCGAAGTTATTTGATAGAAATAGCTGTGTGATTCTGGAATATTTCGTTACACACTCCTACATCTTCACTAACGCTTTCCGAGATAGTTCCTTTCAACGGGACACAAAAAAAAATGCAAATCCAGCAACCAAATTAGCTCATCTTCGTACCCTACGCTGAGCATCCTAAACAAATATTTTCCTGGCAAGAATGAATCAGTTCCTGCTAATACTCACTCACTCACTCACGGGGCAGCCGGCAGATCCCCACCGTAACATCCTTGTTTAGTCCTTATTTTATGGCTCTGTAAATGAATTTACCATCAGAGTCATCATCACTCCCCCTACGAGCCGAAAATCCAACTATTTTAACCTGTGTGATTCAGGTCCGTTCAGGTCCACAGAGCACTCGCCTACCACAGTTCGGGGTGTGGGTGTGAACGTGTGTGCGATGCGGGGAAAAGAAAAATAAAACCATCGCCCCCGGGGCGGAAGAGAGCACAGCTTCAAATTCTCATAAAAAGGTCCTTATCGGGCATGGTGACTTCCGTATCATCTCATCGTACCATCGCAGAAGGGTGTGGGCGTCTACCGGACGAAGAATTCTAATCAGCTGAAGGTTCGGTACGGAAAAAGGGCAGGAAAACGTAACACATGTTTCGCAGGGAACTCGGCCACTTATTTTTCTCTCTCCTTTAACCTACCTCCCTCATTCGCTTGACAGGGGAATCTACGGGAGCTACTTTTCAAAGCAAATATTCCGAACACGTCGTTGGACAAGCCTTGCTGCTGTTTTATCTCTTGAAGTGAGAAGGCTTTCCTGGAATGGGGATTAGAGTGAGCTCTGTGCCAAGCGGGTGGGAAGGGTGACGGTTCCTATCGAAAAATCAACAATGAATAGTATCTTTGGGTGCATCGTATTATTTGAAAAGATTAATGAAAAATAATACTGAAGAGTGCGTGAGCTCCCTGCACCAGGAACTATTTGGATACTGCGATCTTCCCGAAATACTGGACTAGGGATCGGTTTTTAAAAATTGAAAAAAAAAATTAACTACAAATAAAAGATAAATTTCAAGAAAGGTTGAACGAGTTATTCTACAAAAAAATATAATCAGAAAAAAAATCACCATTGTTCTGGAATCTCATCGTACGTGATTGCTATGTGTGACTTTCTAACGAAAAAATATGCCTGGACAGGGTTTGTCATTTTCGAAGCAAAAAAATAAAAATCGTTTTTCCACTTATCACTTTTACCTAAACATCGATGATCATCTGTTTCCATATGATTTATCTTCTGATTCCTTTCAATTGGGACAGCATAATCTATTATTGACGATTGATACTGTTCGAATGAACTATATAAATTTTTACCGTCAAAGGTATTTGTTTCGCATGCGAAACAATCCTAACAGTTTTGACGTAGGACTACGTCTTTCATTTCTATACCGGGGTGTAAAATCAAAGTTTCGAAAACGAAAGCGTTACGCTGGAGACCGAGATTTTGAGCGTTAATAGCTCCTAAACAACTGAACGAAATGGTATGATAAACACTTCATTCGAAAGATAAAATGTCTACGCGTTCTATACTTGTGACTTTTTGATCCAAAAACTTGTTTCGATAGTCTTAAAATTACTTTCAAAACAGGCTATTGAAATCACCAATCGGTATATAAGCGAGCGCCGCTCGGAAATCCACTCAGTTCTAATTGAACAGCGATTGGAGCATGTTGTCGCTGTTGTGGTGAAGCTCTTCATTTATCATGAAAGCGCGGATGAACGGTGTCACCAAGAGCCTGTTTGTGCACCCTAGGCCAGAAGGGAATCCATCAGGAGGAGAGTGATGCCACAAACGGTTCCCCGGGAAGACATCGCTACACACACATACACGCGCGGAATTCTTTCCGTTTGGATGCCATTCAGCATTGAGAAAGTTCCGGAAAGATCTAATCTTTTCTGGAAAATAATCTGCCAGTTCCTCTGGGAATTTAAAAATACATTCATGTGAAAGAGTTTATTTGAATGTTTTCTATCCATGTAACACTGTGACCAAATATTTTTCAATCAAGTACTATTAACAGGTGGTTATCGAATTAGTATTAACCACTGGAGGGCTTCTGAAATCGAGGAAAATGTGGAAATATCTAATCGTTACTGAAAATAATCTGCCTCTGGGAATTTAAAAATACATTCATGTGAAAGGGTTTATTTGAATGTTTTCTATCCATGTAACACTGTGACCAAATACATTTGGTTGTGTGATTTTTCAATCAATCGCAATTAACAGGATAGCTTCAGAAGATTATTCTTCCCCATCAGTAGGATATTTCCGTATCCAATATTGTATGCGCCCGCAATCGATTATTGCTCAGTCGCCGAAAGTTCCGAGCTCAGAGAGTTCATTCCCCTCTAGTTTGCCTTCCAAATTGCCATCGTAAACCACACCTTCTCTCGATTTAATCCCACACAAAAAGCATACTTAAGCGATATTCTGGTGGTGAGACACATTCATTTTTCGTGAGGACATCGACAAGACAACATCGTTGCCTAACGTGCTGGAGGAGGTGGACGGCGAAGGATCGACACATACACGCGCAGAATTCTTTCCGTTTGGATGCCATTCAGCATCGAGAAAGTTCCGGAAAGATCTAATCATTGCTGGAAAATGATCTGCCAGTTCCTCTGGGAATTTGAAAATACATTCATGTGAAAGAGTTTATTTTAATGTTTTCTATCCATGTAACACTGTGACCAAATATTTTTCAATCAAGTACTATTAACAGGTGGTTATCGAGTTAGTATTAACCACTGGTGGGCTTCCAGTATCGAGGAAAATGTGGAAATATCTAATCGTTGCTGGAAAATAATCTGCCAGTTCCCCTTGGAATTAAAATTACATTCAAGCGAAAGAGTTTATTTTAATGTTTTCTATTCATAAAATATCCATATAATACATTTGGGTTTGTGATTTGTCAATCAAGTACAGTTAGCAGGTTAGCTTCTGAAGATTATTCTTCAGAACAAGGTTTTTCGTATCCTATATTGGATGCATAAAACCTTGTGCCTCCAACGTAACGCTCTCGTTTTCGAAGTCTCCCAAATATTCATTTATTCATTCATTCAGAATGGATTTAGATTCAACTTCAAACAAATGATCTCTAAATCAACGATAGTCCTACGTCACTCTTGCGGTTATACCATAGATATAACCCACTTCCAGTTTTTGACTGAAAATTTCACCCATTTTATTTCAACAAATAGCATACTCTCGGCCGTCTTCCAAAAAAGTGTTATTAAAAGAGGTATAGAAGGACATAGTTTCCGCGATCCGGAAGCAAAAAAATCGTAAACGGAGGAGAAGTGATATTGCCTTCATTGAGTGTGAAAATAGAGCAGCAATACCCTGAGCCAGCGTCAATAAGCTGCAAAATGAAATGCAGTAGATGTGTTATGAGGTGTCGATTTATCAACGAAAGTGAATATGCTAGGTTCTGATGGTGGGTCTTTTTGACATGGGGTTGCATCTTTCGGAAACCTTTTTGGGGTTGCAAATTCAAAAACTAACAATCGCTTTCGTCACGGAAATTTCTTCAGTCTTTAACCCTTATTACTCAGTCTCTTCTTGGTGGATTTATGAGATTTTTGTACTCATAATTTAGGACACTTCCTAACAATATTGTAACGGAGAAAGTAATGATCCAATCATGAACCGTGATTAACTTGTAATAATAGAACGCTATAATGCGAGCTCCTAATTTATCATACATTTGTTCTGTGCATTTCTGTGTTTTCCCAACTGTATAATAACGAGGTACAATACAAATGCAGTGTCTACCCTAGGAACATTGAGGAAATCGGAAATATTGAAACCTAAGCCTCGCTCAATTTTTTATTAGTTTGTTTCAAAAAATAGATTTTTTTCTTCTATTTATATAGATACGTAAAAATCTCGGCGGCTTGCATGGTTTAGTAGTTAGAGTGGCGCAAATCAAGATGGCGGCTTCAGGTTGGATTCCTTTTGTGTTCAGCAAACCTCTCCTCGAAGATTATTTTGGCTTATACTGGTTCAGAGGGAACTGTCTAGGGTCTGGCCAATCTCCAAGAAAAACACAAAAATCCGGAGACAGCTCCTCTGAGCGAGTGATGCTCGGAACGTAAAAACAGCAGCACACGATGGTTCTTCCGCGAGATAGTGGGATGGGTTGGATGGACTTTTCAAGTCGCACTACAAAAAAAAAACATACAACGCATACACACGAAATTTCGAACCAGATGAATCGGCATAGATCAATATTTTGTATCAGTATCTGTATACTGTGAAGGTTCTTTCGCAGAACGACAACAGAGAATCCGAACTCCAAAATCGCTTGTGTGGTGATAGTCACCGAAGTTCTCACCGCTGGAAAATCAAAGTGCGCCGTCATTGAGGCTGCATGTGAAGAAGACTCGTCTTGAAATACACTGTATTTTGACGTCACTTCTAACATGGAAAAAAAAAGCCGAATTCACACAAGCAAGACATTCACGATTCAGCAATCATCCAGCTAGCGACCAGACGGCCAAACTCTCATGGTTTGGTTTGGTCAAACTCTTCCAAATTGGTCTTCTTCAAGGCTAGAGTCGGATGAACTGAGGAAGCTTGAAGTCGCTATAAATAGGAATCTTTTCGCTTTTCATTGCTTTGGATACTATTTTAAAATGTGGAATCCTAGCGTCGGAAAAAACTCCTTGTATGGAAGCTGACTGCTCGTTGATTGACTAAAACTAAATTGGAGAAGAAAGTTCTTGCGTACGCGCCAGTTTAATATTTCTCTTTTGTTTATTTTCTGCTCGTGCGATCTCTGTACTATACTTGCTTTATGCATATTCTGAGAATGAATTCTAAGGGAAAAAAAAGTTGTATACGGTAGCGAAATAGAAGCTGGGGTTGGCCAGGACGAGTAAAATATGTATAGTCCTTTGGTTATCAGCCGAACATGCATCAACCTCTGGCTGTTTCGGATTTTCTCTGACCCTGACTGAGATAGAATTTTGAGCAAGTGTACATAACTATAGAGATTTGAGATTTGAGAAATGTTCGGTGGCCCTGAAAAAGACCGGTAATTTGCGTGGTTTCATACAAGCAACTGCAAATGGTTGATTAAATGTCCGCCGGACTAAGTGACGTCAGAACGGAGACTAACGAGGCAAAATGAATCTTGGAGTCAGTGGAAATATGACAGATAGTAATAGGGATATGTGTACCATTTTGACATGGTGGGAATCGGACCACACTTTAGTCCTCTAAGACATGCCTGACAGATTCAAAAGCCTTTTATAGACGGGTAGCTGAAAGCTGTTTGAAATTCTCCGAAATTTAATTTGCTATATATTAGGGTAAATGATCTCGGTTTGTCCAATTTAGGGTGTTTTCACGCAACTAGTAAATGCAAATCGAGTATTCTACAATCAAGACGAGTTTGGATTTGTTGAAAAGCCCTAAGTCTCTAGTTTCTGATTCTACTATAAGGCGTTAAAATTATTGAAATATTTATGTTTTTCTAACGTCAATATTTGTAAGTGTTATAATCCAAAAAGGGCCGAATACGTGCCAAATAATCATCTGGGGATTGATTAAAAGTTAGCTCAAGATAGAATATAGAATAGAATAGAATGGGGATTTTATAATCCTTCAAATCATGTGAATCCGTGAAAATATGCTATAAAACTATTGAAGATCACGAAGAAGGCAATATTATTTAAATGTTTTGAAATATTCGAATACCTAATTTGACATAGGTGCGCTGAACTAGAGCATTCATAAAAGTGGACAAACCAAAATCATTTACCTTACGATTACCGAATCCGTAAATGGTTTAAAGTAGTCAAACATATTTATTATTTTGAATTGAACGTATCCTCATTTTCGCTTAGAGTATTTCTGTGTTATCCTATCCGTGCTGTCAATAACGAGCAAATAATTTATACTCGAAGTACAGTATTCGTAGTAGAATCAAATGCAAATGCAGCGTTCGGTTAACGGACAATGTAAAGAGAGGAAACATTGCAATTTGTGCTCCGTTCCTTTCCACGTATTTAGTATAGATAATCTATTAGCGATTCCAAATCACAATCTTACAACAGCTAACGAGCAGACAGCAGACACACAACGGTTTGGCTCGATACAAAGGAAGAATGGAAGAGAATAAGGAAAGCGAAACATTGTGTCGCATGCCCCGCTCCTGTGTAATCCTCTTGCCAGCCAGTATGTATAAAAATAGCTGCCTCACAGCGTAGCGAGTCATTTTCCAACCGTGATGTTAATTAGCACCATCAACCAAAAGGAATACGAACCAGGGAAAAAGCAGAATAGTCGAATCTTTCATCAGCAAAAGGAGCTGTAGCAAAACAGCGGCATCATTAGCAACAACCTCTGCAGCAGCAACAACGTCGTCAGCAACATCAAACGAGTTTCAATTTTCCTGTCAAAATCACAGCTACCACACAAGATTTTCCAAATGGCCTGGAAAGTGTTGATCACTGGGATTAACAATTAATAAGAAATTAAAAAATATGACTTTGTTTTCGGATGTGCTACAAAATCAAGTCAATTTTTTGACTGGTTTCTTTTTATATAATAAATATCTTTGAGAACTTAGACCGACAATTATATTGGGGAAGCGTTCTACAGAATGAAAAGCACAACAAGAACAGAACGGGGCTCAACGATGGTAATACAGAGAGTTTAGTTCAAGTTTTTTTTTTGCTAGAGGGGAATGAACTTAAAAAGTTTGAAGCCTTTTATAATTCAAAACATCCTCATCATTTGCTTCGCTCCTGTCACAACGTGTTTTTTACCCGCCGTTCACCAAGCAGGAGATTTGTCAGTTCTACTCAGAACTATTTTGCAGGCGTTCAGAGCGTTTCCACAGAAAAACCATGCGTCACTCGACCAGAACCTCCGCTCGCAGTGGTGCAATTTTATTCGGTAGAAACTACGCGATGATTTCAATGCTGTCTGGTGAAAGTACTTCTGTATTTTTTATCCATTATTTTTGGTTTTATGAGTTACCAAAGATAGATTCAAGTGGTTAAGAAATAGCGGTGGAACGAAATATAACGAGCCTGTGAACGAGTAGGAGCAACTACGAAAAAGACTGCCACGATAGCTTTCGCGATAAATGCCTAGGGCAATGCGTAAATTAACATATTGCCCGGGTGTGTAATCTTGTCACGAGAACAAGAATGAATCTTCAAAAAAGAAAACCTTCAGCCCATTTCAGGACCATTATAACTTTTTTAAAGAGTTATTTATAAAATGTCGATGCATTGTAGAATAGTATACGAAGTGATAAACAAACCAAGAGGTGTATTTAAAAATTTGCTATAAACATTGTTGGTGCCTCTTTGATGGCCATTGATGTGCAATCGAATGCAGGTTTGCTCACCTGTATCTAGTATCTTGATTTGTCAAGAGCCCAACGAGGATTTTTTTACCTGTGGATTTTTCATTCCTTCCGAAATGAAAGTCACCTATCAAAAAGGACACTAAAGATCAAGTCTTGAAAACATGGATGCGAGAGAAGGACATTACAATGAAAATTGTAGCAAAACGTTTCGGTGTTGAAAGTGTGAAATCCATCATCCAGAAGTTCGAGGAACACTATTTATTCGGTGATTTACCGGGAAAGGGAAGAAAACCAGGACCTTTCAACCCCGATCTGGACCGGAAAGTAATCAATCTCATCAATCGGAATAAATCGACGTCAGTACGTAATTTGGCGAAAAATGCTGGGACGACTGTCGGAATGGTGCATTGGATCAAAAAAGCGATAAAACATGGAGACATATGAGAAGCAAAAACAAATATCAAAACAAAGTGCTGAACAATAATCACGACCCGGAACCAAAGCCCGGAAGCTGTAAGTTGGAATTTTGCAGGAATCCAATGCGTATATTCTGATGGATGATAAGACTTATGTTGAAGAGGACTCAAGAACTGTTCCGGGACCACAATTTTAAAACAGTCATTGACGAGAATGCGAGTGACCATGAGAAGTCGATTCAGATGGTATAATTTGGGCAGAAAGTGCTTGTGTGGCAGGCAATCTACTCATGTGAATTGAAGTTGTCAGGGTTCTACACAAAAGAATCAATAAATTCCAATATGTGCAAATGTTAGTGTTTGCAGAAAAGGTTGCTTCCACTATACAAGAAACATATCATCCCAGCACTATTCTGGCCAGATTTGGCATCGGCCCACTATGCCAAAACCACTTCTAAATGCTTTAAGGATAATGATGTAGATTTTGTAGAGAAGGACATCAATCCGCCAAACTGCCCTCAGCTTCGTCCGACCGAGAGATACTGAACTATTGTCAAGCGAATCTTCAAAAAGGAAGGTACGATCAATAATATCATGGCGAAATTCAAGAAAAAACTGGAATGCTGCGTCCAAGAAAGCAAACAAAAATCTAATGAAAGACGATAAGTGGACGGTCAGAGCATATGTCCACTAATCATTTTTTTACTTATTTTCCTTCACACTCTGTAAGATGAAGGTTCGTAAAACATTGCCGAACGGTTTCCTTGTTTACTTGAACAATAAAGATGGATTTTAGAATTGAAAATGTGTTTACAGCTTATTTTCGATACACTCCTTCATTGAATAAAATTATTTTATAGTCCTACGTCAATCATGTCTTGGACATAATGCCCTATATAACTTCTATTATAGACTACTACAAAGTTAATTTATCTCTAGCCTTGGAGTATGTTGAAAGATCGGTCAATCGAGAGTCCTGGGTTTGAACCCACATTCTTCTTGGATAGCGCTAACGTTCCCAGTGGAACATTTGCCTTCTCAACGTAAGTATCACTTGAGTTATTTTTATTAGTACTTCTTAGTTGAGATTTATATGCCGAATAACACGCCTTGAATGTATTCTGGAGTGACAAGTTCTGGAATACGCGTGACGTCACAGTGCAAGTCGGAAGAAATTTCTTTGACGAAAAATTTCCCAGCCAGAACGAGAATCGAACCCGAACCCCCGGCATGATAATGTGGGAAGCTAACCACTCGGCCACGGGAACCCACATTCGATTGCTTGATAAGCGCAACCGGAGATCCACAAAAATTAGTTGTTCCTCTTCTTCTTTTGACGTAGAATTACGTCTTTCGGGAACATATTGGGGTACAAATTGAAAATCGAAAATCGAGCACATCGTGAAAATTGTCCAATTTCAAACACTTATTACTCAGTCATTTCATGATGAATTGATAAAATGTTTGCGTCAATCGATTTCGGCACTCTACAACAATTTTTTTGTTATATTGAAGAAAATAATGAATGTCATGAAACTAACTATCGAACAATTGAAAAATCTCAACCCCTTTCCTAACGGAAATACCCTCTTTTGATTGGTCGAAATTGACGACATATGCGGCGGTTCCTTAACAGAGACATCAAAACCAAGCTATCTAGGGGAAATCGGCATTGCAAATACATGGAAGTAGTGGGAGCTTTTGTTCCCACCGAAAAGTGTTCCCTAACAGAGACATCTAAACCAAGTTGCCCGGGTGAACTCGGCATGGCAAATATATGCAAGTCGGGGGCATTTTTTATGATTTTATGATTTTTTAAGTAAGGTGAGTGATACGAGGTGTGTCCCGCTCGAGAACGGATCGTTCGGATGAGGCTGTCTGTTTTGTTATGTTTATTTTCACCCAAGGAAAGTTTACACAGCGAGAAAAAATCGAAAGGTGAAGAAATATTGGAAAAAGTGGTTTCCCATATAGTATAGTAGGTTGTGTTATTGATAGTTCAATTAAAATTCGCATTGGGTTGAGTAAACACTCAGAAAGTAAAAATTATAAAAGAAAATTACCTTTTCCATTTCAAATATGTTTTCTCTATATTAAAGTAACAAGTTTTTACTGATGAGAAACATTGATAATTGTGTACGGTATTGGTAATTATCTTATATTGCATTGGTGAGTTTTTTTTTCTTTATTTCATCCATACATAACACAGGAGGCATCTCGTCTAGGATCACAGAGGGCGATTTTCATCATATCTCGTTCCACTTCGGCATCTGATACGCACCATCCAACGACTGTTTACCATCCTCCTATCATCATCACTCGGTAAACACTGGTGGAGTGAACAAACAATGCCGAACAATCAAACAAAACGGCCTTTTCCAGGGCCACCAAATCAATATCAAAGAGTTTTCCGATGTAATTTTTCCAACATATCCAAAATCAACAGATAGCCTAACGGAATACTACGTCAACTATGCGGTCGTGTCACAGACACAACCCTCCTGTGACTTTTTCCTTGTAGATGGAGACTTTAGATCTAGTGATCGTCTCCGAAAAATTGTTTCATTCCATTTCATTTATTGTATGAATTTTGAATGAATGAAGAAATTTAAATTCTCTCAATCAAAATAACGGTACGGAAACAATATTTCCAAATAATTTTCACGTTTAATATAAAGGCTTTAAACGTGAAAATTATTTGGAAATATTGTTTCAGTACAAATAACAATAATTAACAAATAAGTTACGGAGACTTCAAATCTAGTAATTCATTCGTCTCCGGAACATTGTTTCTTTTTGCTAAGGTGGTGCCTGATTTTGATGTCTGTGTTTGGGGGAGATAATCTTTTTACATCATAGTTGAGTTGGAACTATTTTTCAGCTGCTTATGAATATGCTTAGTTTTCGCATTTCAAACAATTTTGATATGGAAACAAAATCATTACTGCCTGCAATCCCAAAAGTTTGCTTATGATACTCATGGTTTATATTGAGGACACGCGATACAAACGAATAATCTCAGTTTTTGCAGCTGAGAATGAGAAGTTGTTGAGACTATATACAACATACGAACAACTTTGATCTGAGTATGCCATCATTTGGAAATAGTCGAAGCGAGTGGCTGATTCACTGGCTTCCAATGAAGCATGTTCGTGTTGATTTCGTTTCGTTCGTCTCCCGATTCGTCTACAAAGACGCGCTCGGTGAGGCAATTTTAACATTCGGGTCATTGCAAACGTAACTGAGCGGAGAGAGCGAGAGCGGCCATATCGTTCACCATAGAGACAAGTATCCTCGTGGAGCGAAAGAAACTACTGCGATGTGTACACAAAACCGAGTGAAAAGATCGATTCTCAAATCTAGATTCAGTCTAGCGATGCATTGATCAACTCAGACTAACTAAGAGAACGTCATTTTGTTACGAAAGGAGGGGATTCATCGTTAGTTGCAGTTTGTGATAGATCTCGATCATGAAGACTCTTCATGTACTGATATAGATTGTTTGGGAGTGTCCAAAACGATTGATGCAAAAATCTCGTATATTCATCAAGCTCTGACTAAACAATAAGTGCTCAAAATTGGACGATTTTCGTGACGCGGATGATATTTTTTTTCCCAATTCATCTCGCAGTAGATTCAAAAAATATACCAGTTGTTTTGTTTTCCTTTTTTAGAGGGTTAAATTTTTTATTTGATTTGTAGACCATTAAATTTTCCACAATCTGTGTTAGGAGTTTCATTTCCGCATTCTCCAATGTTGGATAGGCCATAACACAACAATCGCCATCAAAGCTTTAAAATGGGAAGTGTTCACAACACACCTACCTTTCAAACCCGAAGACAGCGCACCCACCGAACAACCATCGGTAGACGTCCCAGAAGAGCCCGTTCGATGTCGCAAGAGAGCTGCTGCCCGGTCCAAGCTGACAGCGTCCGCTGCTAAGCCTCCGGAGTATGACGATGCCCCGCTTCCAAGACCTACCCCCCGAAAGCTGGTCGTCGACGAACTGACAGCGCTCTCACTTCCGGGACTTAGCTTGCGACTGTGACTTTGACTGCTTCCTGACAGACGAGCGTCGAGGTCGGTACTTCGGCCGGTACTGCTGCTGACTGTGGATACGGAGACTACAGTGGAGTCTCCTCGCATAACCGCGGACGGATTACGGGTAGTGGAGGAACCGCTGGCTGTTGACGATTTGTGACGTTTGCTGCTGTACGATGCGGACGATGAATCCATACGAGAGCGCGGTGGTCCGGCATTAGCAGATCGTGGTTCGTCTCGGATGTGCACCTTTGGCCGGTGGTGCATATCAGACGGTTGGCGATCGAAAGAGGCGAACGGGTTCTACATTTCGTCCGGATTTCGATGTATGGCGTAATTCTGTAAGAGAAAATGTGAAGAATGCTATTAATTTTCGTTCCCTGCTTTATTTGATTAGAGCGGGGTTAGACGGAGGGTTCCCTTCATGTCCCGAATCCATTAATTTCTATTAGAGATGCGGATCCCACACGCACTTCGGTACAAGTACGTACGCACAAAACACGCATAATTTATCATACAATCTCCTCCACTCAAATCAATGCGCTCGCATATCCTTTCGAGGGTATCCCTCAGGGGTCACGAGTGAAACTAATTGAAGTCAAGAACAGCGACGGAACAAAGATTGAAAAGGACACGCTGGAGTTGTCGCCGAAAAATGGTTCCAATTTGCATGAAATTTCTAATTTCTTCAATCCAAAAAATCAATACTCATCGCCTCCCCCATGCCACCTTTTGCCACCCCATAAAATCTCTACCAAACGATGATGACATTCACGGCGAACCATTAAACGTGAAATTGTTCACGCAATAGCATATCCTCGTGGGCGAGTAACAATGGACGGGAATGGGAACAAAAAGGGATATCGAGTAAACAAAAGCAACCGAGGTCTTTCCCATTTAGCTTTTTCCACCCAAATCCAACTGCAATCAAGAATCTCATCCTGCGCTCTTCGAGGCCATTCCTGACCACACTCAAAAACGGTAGCTTTAACACCGTACTTCCACAGTTTTTGAGGATATGACCACCTCGCACGCATGGGATACCATGGCCATGTGTGTGCATGTACGTGGGTGGGTCCGTTTGTTTTGCCGGAGGGTCGCTTTTCAAGCCTTTTAACCCCTGTTTTTTCGCTCCTCGGGTGCCCGAGTGGGTCGGCTTTTTCGAAGGAAATTATACGCATTATTACGATAATAATCTAATTTGAAAGGGTTAAACAAAAGAAATCGAAGACCCGACTACGAATGCGTTTCCCTCCTCCTCCACGCAATACATGTGCGTGGGTGTGTAATTCTTGGGGACGACATACGGATACTTTCGAATGAAAGACTGGGTTGAGGTTTGAGACTCGACGCCATTCTAGTTTTATCGATTGTCTCACTAAAAATGTGTCTGACTTTGAACCAGAGTTTCATCTAAATTTGGTTAGGAATTTTTGCCACAATTGTAGCGCTGAAAAATAGTGAAGATATTTTAAAAAGTGCTGCACTTATATTATTTCTAAACTTCAGTAATGACAGATGGTTGGATGTCGAGAAACTACTCTATAAGGGGTTGTATATCTGCATATTGTGACGATGCTATAATTGATATCGAGCAAACGGCTCTGTTCACGACAAACGCGTTAACCATTTGAACTTCAGGATAAGGGAAAATTACGATTCGAAAACACCGATAGCACATGCCTTTTTCTAGAAATAATGCGAAGACGCTTTATTTATTCTATTTGTTGCGCCCTACGTAGGTATTCTTAGGCGCCCGCCAGCAGGGCTAGGATAGGGTCACCTCCAGACGCAATGGATTAAATATCCCTTCTCCTTCTACCATGAATATTTTATGAGGTGTTTATGCTAACCTCAATAGACCATATTAGTCGCATGAGTAGATAGTTCTTCATTTAAGTTTCCGTTTTGATATTTTCTTTCAGATTGTTAGTTATTTACTATTAACACATCCCGTTGTTCGACCATAACTTGTAATGAAACCTTTGAAGATTGCGAGTGCGAAGTATTTTCGAATTTTTCGAGCTGTTTAGTTTGCTTGTTGCATTTCTGATGTTTTGCTTTGGGAAACATTTCAGCAACGTTTCAAAATATGCAATTCGTCGACGTTCGAGAACGAATTTGATTCGATGAGATTCTATAAATTTACAAAATATGAAAATTTGTTCGGTGTGATAGTTGTAGCGATCGAATCGACCGTGCGATTCAATTAACATAATAAATAGGGGCCAATATTTACGATAGAGGGTCCTTATACTAGTTAATTGATGAATATAATAATCATCTTGGGTGAATTTTTAGGGAAAATAAATGTTTTATATACTCATAAACGACAATTCCCTTTAAAAAACAACGATATTGATTGATAAGACTTAAAACAATATTACTTATCAATTATTTAGTAACCGATAATTATTTTTATTTTGTTGAATAATTTATCATTGAATATTTATTAGTATAACCTATGTTTTCCCTTGATTAACCCTCCTATACTCGAGAATACGGTCCCACAGACCGAGAATCAATAATTGTGTTTTGAGGAGGCTGTTTCAATTCAGACTATTCAGACTATTGAAATTGAATGAAGTTGAAGAAAACGTATGTATGGAGTTTTATTACTTGATTATATATTTTATTACTTGAAATAACAAATAACGCAAAAAAATACACAATAGAAAAATTACAAAGACAAGAGACAAGCACAGTCTGTGATATCGTGCGCGAGTATAAGGGTTATGATTTTACGCGCGAGTACAGGAGGGTTGAAACTTTGTTTTATTGTCTTGTTGCGTGAGCAACAGGAACTTTTCCAATTTTTTGTACCTTTATTCTTTATTCGGTGGTAGGTTAATTATTCACTATAATTTACACTTTGAATATATATTCTTAAAACTGCACTATCTTTCTTCTCTTTACTTCAATATGGAAATGAAAGGATCTTCAGTGTAAGAGCGCCTTTAAATCAATTTGAACAATAAATTCAAAGTTTTTGTTCTATACAACATAAATCCTTTAGTTGCGTACAACAATTATCGAGCGCAAGGTTTGTGTGATATCGAGGTCCAATAGTTTGATTCCGAAAAGGCCTTTTCAGATGGCGGTTTGTTGCAACCATTGTTTGTGGATCATATGTCTGTCATTGGTTTGCAACACTCCCCCACGGTACGACGAATCTCGTTCGGCTTACTTATATTCAAACCGACATCTAAAACGGCGATTTTCACGGCCGGCCTCTCCAATATTCCATGTGAAGTTTGAACGGCTGCTCGACGAACCTGACCATCTTTGGAAAACACCACATCCACGACCCGACCCTTGGGCCAACAGTTTCGAGGGAGATTGCTGTCTACTATTAATACGATGTCTCCCTTCTCGATGGGTTCTATCGGCTGGAACCATTTTGTTCTTCGTGTCAAGGTTGGAAGATATTCAGAAATCCACTTCTTCCAAAATTCGTTGGCATAAACTTGTGACATCTTCCAGGATTTCTTCAGCATCGATGAACTGCCGTCAAAGGGGATCAACGGTTTACTACCATTAGACGAGCCCATTAAAAAGTGGTTAGGAGTCAGTGGAAAACAGGATTCATCATCTAACGGTACATGAGTGAGTGGGCGTGAATTAATCATCATTTCCACTTCTATCATCATATTTTGCAGGATCTCATCAGTAGGATGTCGAGGGAACTTCATCTGGTTCAACACCTTTTTAACCGACTGAATCATTCTTCCCCAACAACCTCCAAAGTGCGGTGAAGCTGGCGGATTAAAGGTCCACTTGGTGTCCGGACCCTCGAAGTACTCCATCATCCTCTCTTGGCTAAGTTGTTGTAGGACTGCACGTAATTCGCGGCTAGCGCCAATAAAATTTGTACCACGATCGCTGACGATTTCAATAGGAGATCCTCTACGTGCAATAAAATTCCGCACAGCGAGAATACACGAGTCAGTTGTTGAAGAATGTGCGATCTCGATGTGAATCGCACGGATTGTTAAGCAGGTCAATAATACTCCCCAGCGTTTCTCCACTCTTCGTCCTACTACCACCATGATGGGTCCGAAATAGTCTATTCCAGTGTAGGAAAACGGACGAGTAAATGCTGCAAGTCGAGCTGCTGGAAGATTCCCCATGATGGGTGGTTGAGGATTTGCTCGACGAATTTTGCATAATTGACAATTTCGGCGCACACGATTGTATGCTGATCTATGTTGCGGAATGTAAAATTTCTGTTTGATTTCGTTCATAGCGGTTTCATGGTTGATGTGTTGGTATTTCTGGTGGTAGTCAGCTATCAATAAGTCTGTTACATGATCTCTGTTCGGAAGCAAAATTGGTTGCTTGCAACAGGCGGAAGCGAATGTACATGCATCAATACGACCACGCATGCGAAGAACACCATGTATGTCTACAACTGGGCTAAGTTTATATAAATTACTTGTTCTTGGAAGTAGGCGTTCACTTGTTTCCGGATTATGCAGTAGCTTCACTTCCTCTGGATATGTTTGTTGTTGCAGCTGTCGGTATAGGAAACGTTCTGCTTCTTGAAACTCGACTTGTGTAAGTGGTCAGATGGTTATTGATTTACGCTTCCTTTTCAGGTGAATGTTTGATACGAAACGAAGAACATATGCGACAACTCGGAGTAAACGTTTCCATTTTGAGAATTCATGCGAATTTATCAACGGCTCATGAAGTGTATGATGCAAAACACTCGAACGTAACTCTTCTGTGGTCGTCTCTGTGTCTCTTTTTTCTTGTGGCCATTCGTTTTCGGGCAGCCACAGAAATTCTGGACCACGGAACCATCGATTAGATGGAGAAAACGTTGGAAGTTTTTGCCATTTCGTACCTTCATCAGCTACATTGAGTTTCGTTGAGATCCATCTCCAGTTATTCATCGAAGTGCTCTCAAGTAACTCGCTTATCCTGACTGCAACAAATTGACTATACCGCCTATGATCCGATCGAAGCCAACATAAAACATCTCGTGAATCGGTCCAAAAATATCGCTCTGAGATTTCCATCTTATGTGATTCGATTATGCTATTCGAAAGTCGTGCTCCAACTACTGCTGATTGTAGTTCCAGACGTGGGATGGACAAGTATTTAAGAGGCGCTACGCGAGTCTTGGATCCTACTAGCGCACATTCTACAATATCATTTTGTTTGAACCTAAAGTACGCCACTGCTGAGATGCCATTCTCGCTTGCATCTACGAAAATATGGAGCTGGATGTTTGTATTTTGAATTGTGGTAAGTTGACGGTAGCATCGTGGCACTCGAACAGATTCGACCATGGGCAGGATTCTCAGCCAGGTTTTCCATTTCTCATACAGTACTGGTGATATACTATCATCCCACCCGGTCCCAGATCGCCATATTTCCTGCATAAGTATTTTAAGAAACATCAGGAAATTGGCTATAAGGCCGATGGGATCGTAAATGGTCATTAGAGTTTTCAAAACTTCTCTTTTTGTGGGAATTCTGCATCCAGAGAGTAGTTCCATGTCGTGCCTCGCGGAAAGTCGGAAGGTGAAAACATCACTTCGTGTGCACCAATACATTCCGAGGATTTTTTCGGTTGCCATTTCGGTACAAATATTCATGTTCTTTTCTTCAACATGCATGTCTCCTAATGTCGTCAACACCTTATTCGAGTTGGAGAGCCAATTTCGTATCTCAAAACCAGCTTGAGAGTGTATAAATCGTACTTCACGAGCTAGCCTGACTGCTTCTTCTTCTGTTTCAACACTGGTAGAAAGATCATCAACATAATGTTCTTTTATGATACATTCGGATGCTCTAGGATATCGGAGTTGGAATCTCTCAGCATTTAAATTTTTTATAAATTGTGCGGAGCTAGGTGAGCATGTCGCTCCAAATGTCATTACTCTCATGACATATTCATCTGGATTGCGAGTTGCATCACCGTCTCTCCAGAGGAACCGTTGACTTTGCTGATCGTTTTCATTGATGAGAACCTGGTGGAACATTTCTCGAATGTCGCCTGTTAGGGCGATACGGAATTCTCTGAGTTTGTACAGTACTGACAGCAGTGAGTTAAGCTGGTCGGGACCGGTTAATAGTAATGAGTTGAGTGAAACTCCTCTATAAGATGCAGCTGCGTCCCAAACGATTCGTATTTTTCCCGGTTTGTTCGGGTTTACTACGGGGAAAATCGGCAAATACCAGATTCGCGGGTGATTTATCCTAATTTCATGCGGATCTAGTTTACGAATGTAACCCTTTTGTTCATATTCTTTTATTTTCGATTTCATTATTTCTGGTAATTCATTGTCTCGCTTCGTTCTTTTTTCCAGGCAGTTCAGACGTTTCAACGCCATTGATTTGTTATTTGGTAGTTTTGCATCGTCATATCGCCAAAGAAGACCTGTCTCGTAACGACAATCCTTCAATTGTGTTTGAGATGAGAGTAATTCTAGAGCTCGTTCATTGTCTTTTGATAGAATCGGATCGTTGTATTTGGAAATCCCGAGACTATCAATGGAAAAATACATTTTTAGTTCTTCATTCATGTTTTCATCTGCTTCTTTGTTGCACTCACATACTCGAACTCCGTGGTATGCTGTATAGTGAGCATTAAGCGATCCACAGCCGATTGCACATGGACCAAAGATGCACCACCCAAGTCGGGTTTTTGCTGCAACAGGTTCATTTGTGTTACCTTCTCGACTATTGATTGCATGCCCCAAATAGCAATTATTGATACCAATAAGAATTCTAGGGCAAACGTTTTCATATGACTTTATAGGTAAGCCATTGAGGTAATCGTATTTATCTGTTAATTCACGTATTAATAAAGACTGCGATGGAAGCGATAGACTTTTGACAGTGTGATCTTCAGAAAGCATAAATTCTCGTTGATTATTCACTCCAGATATTTTGACGGAGAGTTTCATCGATTCTTTTTCGTATCGGTGTTGCCCTGCAGTCCAGTTGAGGCACAAAGGATGTGGTGAGCCTTCGAGTTGTAATTCATCCATCAGACTATGCTCCATGAGCGTTGATGACGAACCATCGTCGAGAAATGCATACGTTTCTATTGATTTATTCCGTCCGTGAACCATCACGGGAATATATTTAAAAAGAATCTTGCCTGTAAATTCCATATGAGTGTTACAGCTTTCGGTATTGTTTTGATACATCATGTTTCTATTTATGCCTGCTTGGCTGTATCTAACATCGTCATGCAACATAGTGTTGTGCATAAAGGTGCAACCATTTCTTCCACAGGGTGTTTTTACATCACACGCTCCAAAGTGCCTCCGCAAACATTTACGACAAAGTCTATGTTCTTTGATTATGAACCATCGATTCGTAACAGTCATTGCCTGAAACCGTCTACAATTTTGGAGGGCTTCGCATGCCCCCATACACGCGGGACACTTTTTAGGGCCAATCTGTTGTGATTTTGGTTGCATCTCTTCGAAATCTGTTGTGTTATTTATGCCCTCGGAATGCACGTTAAAAAAATTACTCTCTTTCCGTACACGGCGTTCTGTATTTGAGGGACAGTATGTTGGCGTCACTGTTACAGTGCAAGCTGCTTCAACTAATTTCCCCAGCCAATCTCCGAAGCATGATAATGTAATAGAAGTCTGCGTTAATCGGTGCATTGCCCAATTCAATTTTATAGACGGGGGTAATCTGTCTACAAGTTCCTGAAGCAGGGCTACATTACATAAATATTCATCGAGGCCGCATGCTTTTATGGTGGCACAAACGTTTTGAACAGCCACACCAAATTCGATAAGTGTGTTCAATTTCTCTGCTTTGGGCGGCGGCATTTCCCGAATCTTCTCAACTAGTGAATGAACTATTATTTCAGGTCTACCAAATAATGTACGCAGAGTAACAATCACGCCTGCTAGGCCAGACGGGTGAAGCAGTCGGTATCGTACTGCATCAAGAGCTTTTCCACGTAAGCAGCGCTGAAGACGAAGCAAATTCTCTTCATCACTATAGCCACACATTCTTGTTGAACTTTCAAAACTTGCGATGAAAAGTGGCCATTCTTCTGGATTTCCGGAAAAAGTAGGTAAATCTCTTGCTACCGCCTGGCGTGCCGCTAACTGACTTCGGCTAAGCTCGATACCTGAACTAGTTAGTAAAAAGTTGTTAAAGTCCATTTCGTTCCAATTCTGCATTGTTCTGAATTCTGCCACATTCGGGGGAGGCCTACTTGCTTCCGCTGTTGGAATTGCTGCTCCTTCACGCCTACGCTGTAACAGCGCCATACGCTCTTCGATGTGTCTTTTCTCTAACGATTGCTTCTCTTCTAGAAGCTTTAGTTCTTGCTCGAGTAATTTTTCGGATTGGTCAGGCACCATAGTTGAACAGGCTTTAGGAATTGCACCTGTTAATCTAGCGCTACGTTGCCCAACATTATTCTGCATCTGTTCAACCTTCGCATTCAATTCAATTTCAAGATTATTTCTCTGTTGCAGTACTTTTTCAAACGCTCGTTGTTGTTCATTCAATCTCAAGTGTAACGATTCAATTTGCTTCACAAGCTGATTATTACATTCGGTTTGTTGCATTTGTGTGGCAGCGGAAACACCGGCGATTGGCGTAGAAGCTCCGACTGGGATTTGAGCTCTGGGTGCTGTACCCTTGTCACAACTCCAATCACGGTCCTGGATGCTCTGATTAACGTTCACACACTCGAAATGAAACCACAGCCCACACTCATCACATGCCACCATCCGACTGTTATCAGGGGATTTACAAATTGAACAACTCTTCTCCACGGGAATAATTGGCTCGCCTCTGTTGGACATGTTCAACGGAAATAGTTTACGATCGCGTAAACGGATTTTTTAAAATGTTGCGTGAGCAACAGGAACTTTTCCAATTTTTTGAACCTTTATTCTTTATTCGGTGGTAGGTTAAAAAATCCCTAGAAGTTTAACATAATTCAATAACATGGAATAAAATATAAAATTGAGTTTTCCTACGTTTAGTGTTCCTATTATTCACTATAATTTACACTTTGAATATTTATTCTTAAAACTGCACTATCTTTCTTCTCTTTACTTCAATATGGAAATGAAAGGATCTTCAGTGTAAGAGCGCCTTTAAATCAATTTGAACAATAAATTCAAAGTTTTTGTTCTATACAACATAAATCCTTTAGTTGCGTACAACAACTATCGAGCGCAAGGTTTGTGTGATATCGAGGTCCAATAGTTTGATTCCGAAAAGGCCTTTTCAGATGGCGGTTTGTTGCAACCATTGTTTGTGGATCATATGTCTGTCATTGGTTTGCAACAGTCTAGTACTACATTAATTTTCTAATGAATTTCTGTTATAGTGGTAGTTGGTAGTCCGCCGCCTAACAGTTGAACAATTAGTAGCCCGTAATGCCCAAAAGCTTGGCCACAGTGATAATAAATCCGAAACTGTACATTATCGAGTTCGCACTTGGTTAAACATGAATGAGGGATACGAAACAAACAATCCAATAATACTTATTAAATCCTTGGATTTTTATATGTATCGTATGATGATTCGACGTGATCAGGACAACGTCATTTTACGATGTCGTGTGCTATGCCAACAATGCATGGTTGACATATATACAAAGGCAGAGAGCGAACGACTGCGATTCACTCGACTGAATCAATAGAAGCGGCGTGAAGAAGAATACATTCACTTGCGAGACGCTATCATGAGCAAAACCTACACAGCCTTTACTATTGCCAGGAAAAAAACGCATACATCGCATGACATTACAGCATGTGTATTCAAACAAAAAATTAAGTCTTTAATGAGCTCCATTACCACATTACACGTATTCTGTCCCAGACGTTGCTGGATGCATGAGATTGAATGGCAAAAGCGAGGATTACCTCATACGCACATTTTTACTTTGATTAGTCGATAAAATATGCTCTGAGGAAATCGGTTGCGTTATTTCCTCTGAAATTCTAGGTTCGTCTACTGATCACCTACTCTCCTATGTTCTGAAATCTGACCGAGTCAGAATTACCCGAATGGATCGCAATATTGCATTCTGTGATCCGTTTGGCTCAAATCCAATTGGTGCAACTTTGCCACATAATTCGACATAGACTACATAGAGATTAATTTTTCATTTCTGTGCAAGGAAAAGAGTAACGAATTTTCGTGTGAAATAAGCACGCTTTTAAAACAAAAACTATGAATGAAAATAGATCCTTATATGTGTTCTGTGTTACAAAGAAACGCATTCTCTACTAGTGGGCAAAAATCTTGAACAAAAATTGTCCCTGATAATGATTTTATAAAATGGATAAAGTTTAGTTAGGTTAGGTCAGAACTATGTCTTCTAAGTATCTGAACAACTTCAAATTTGAACACTTTCAAATTGCTTCCGGGTCTGATAATCTGATGGAGATTACTTTTCACCAACGAGACAGTAGTTGAAAGATATTAATATTGATTTTCTTTATTATTTTTTTTTTATTTCACTACAAAAATATATTACTTTTTTCACTTTTTTTTAGTTACGTTAATGAAATACATTGAATTAAGAAAAGTAATGGTTTGTTATTTAAAATTGATTTATTTCTGAATGTTTTTTCGTCGGCCATACCAAAATTTAAGACGACATCAAAAAGGTTCAAAATGTTTGTCGAAAATGATTTTTTTCAGATTATCACTATTATGGTTTGTATTCCCTTGCTAAATGTACCGTGATCTAGTTTGTTTGTAAATTCAATCCAAATGCTTTTACGGGGGAATAGTAAAAAAAAAAGCGGAATGTCACACAGGAATTTCAGCTTATATGTATGATCATGAGTGAATTTTTATGGATTTGCTATGTCTACTTTAAAAACTCTATTTTTGAAATAATTCCGATGAATCACTTTGAATCTTTACATAATTTTAAAGTGCATTCATCGGTCTATCTTTTTGTAGCTGTAACCAAACGTTGGGTTATAAAAAAGAGTTTGGTCAACTGTTGTTTTTGGATCTAACCAATTTTGCACAAAATAATTTTTTTGCTGTTTTGCCATATAAGAAATCTACAGTCAATATCTACTACTTGTATTTCATTTACTGTAATACCTCCATCCATTATAAAATAGCTAGTGGTAATGGAGCAAGTACACTGGAGTCGCTTTTTACGCGGGGGATACGTGCTGCGTAAACAAGAACCACGTAAAAGAAAAACGTGTAAATTCCAAAATTCGCGTAAAAAAACCGCGTGATTTCCAAAATCCACGTAAAAATAATCCGGGTAATTTTAAAATCCGTGTAAAAATCTAACAAACAGTGAATTATTAGTTTGAAATGCAACCCATATTCTAACAATTGATTACCTGAATTTTTTTTTGCATGCTACAACCACGATATCTGTATCTCCTTTAATTTCTCAGCTTCTAATCAGTGATACAATACAAACTTATTTCGTGAAAAGTCACATTAATCAACATATTGAATTTTAACGCGGTTAGTATGCGCTGCGTAAAAAAAAACCTCGTAAATTTGGAAATCCGCGTAAATTCCAAAATCCGCGTTAAAAAAAACCGCTTGAATTCCGAAATCCGCGTAAAAAGCAATTTCAGTGTATATTACAATTCATACTTAAAAATATTTCCAACAAGCTTCAATAAATAATCCAGGTTGATGTGTCATAAGAGTACCACAAATTGTCAAAATTTATTTACGAATAGAGGAATTAAATTTTTCCCAGTGTCAAATGAATTCTCTTCCGTTGACACTCAACACCATATCTGTCATAATGAATATACTCTAATATATTAAGGTAGAATACCGCCTTGTAGAGACATGTATTTCGGACGTTTTTTGGAGCTCCGTAAAAATAGAACAAAAAATATTTTTAGCATCTATTATTACCATTATTTGTTTATCTATCTTTTAGCAATAAGATATTATCTAGATATAGATCTCCTTTATGCAGGCAGGTGTTTTCTAGGAGTAAAATCAGAAAACACTTTCCAGCTTCAATTTGTAATGTGATGTAATATTATCACACTCCTCCCCAACAGCATCATTAGCTATGTGGATAGCGTGATCGTGTCAAACAGTCTTGCATTCCAGCCGGCCTTGGTTCGATTCCCGTTGACGTCGTTTGGACTTTTTTTTTTTGGTGCAATCCCAAAAAAGATGAAAAAAAGAAAAAA
This sequence comes from Toxorhynchites rutilus septentrionalis, assembly GCF_029784135.1. Taxonomy (NCBI): domain Eukaryota; kingdom Metazoa; phylum Arthropoda; class Insecta; order Diptera; family Culicidae; genus Toxorhynchites; species Toxorhynchites rutilus. Next base: position 182,614,247 of record NC_073744.1, on the reverse strand, counting down.
GAAAGAGATGTCTCTACTCCCATACATACAAACATTTTAAAGCGTTGGGGGACAGATGACATTTTTTGTCTATTTGACGCTTGAAGGCACGAAATGACATATTTTCTGTCGAAAGTGAAATGATTTCTGACAACGCTAGTTTGGGGGCATATTTAGAAAAACAGGACCAGGGTTCCAGAAAAGGCAACAATAGTTTTCGTTGAGCGTTGACCGTTGTGCGTCGGTGAACGGTTGTTCTGCTGTTGAAGCCCTTCACCCATTACCAATATCGTAGGGGTTTTCTATCATTGCTGATCATTTAGAGCCACTATCATTAAACTGGAAATCAAAACAAGATTATGTTCGTTTTCCGCTCGTCTGTTATTTTAACTCATTGCCCATATAATTGGAGGTATGTAGCTAAATAGCGATGAATGGCCTTCCTTTAGCATTAATCGATTTCACTCTGAAATGGTTGACGTTGAATTTTATGCTTTGATTTTCACTAACACGCAACGATCTTCGATTTCGACGTTTCGAATATCAAGACGAGGCTGAAAATCGCTGTACTTCAATGTCGTGAACGCGAATATTTTTGGGACAGGTCATAAGTATTTTTTGTTTGCATAAGTGTTTTATTTTTTATTTTTCAAGAATTGTATTCATTTATTTGATTATTCAGTTTTTTATGTATTCATTTATTCGTTTGTTTTAAATATATTTAATTACTTTTTTATATATCCATGTATCATTTACAATTGTTTTTGTTTATTCAGAGAATATTAATTTATTACTTTGTGTGGAAAACAAGTATTAGGATCATTAGGATCAATTCTTTACATGGTACCATTGATTTTTCAATTTTATCCGTGACACACACCAAAATTAATAAATTTAAGTTGTGTTTGTTTGCCGGAGTTTTGAATGTGTCTTTCATGATTGCGTGGAGAGGAAAACGGTGGGCAAGAAATTTTAACTAGGTTCGGGCTTTGTTCCATGTTTTTAGAAAATAATAGACAAAAATAGATATAAGACAGAGTTTCGAAAAGAAAAAAATGCGGGAAGTCTTCGCAAAAATCTAGACACGGACGGATGCATTGCCTATCACAAGGGTTGCCACATATACAGAATATTCTGTATTTTACAGATTTTTTGCTAAATTTTAGATACAGAAGCTGTATATACAGAATTACAGATTTTCAACAAAAATACAGAATTTACAGATATTAATATTAAATTTATTACAGTGCATATATAGATACCTTGATTTATAAAAAAGTTGGACGCAACGGAACGAGATGGCTTTCGTTTGAGGCAGTTATTAAGTGAAATCTTGGGCGATTTGAAGAGCTTAAAGTATTTTTTTCGTTCCAAGTTATGTATGACCATAATCAATTTGCCAATCGTATATTGACTCTTTTAAACGACCCTATAACTAACCCGATTATACTGTTCCTAAATTTTGTTCTACCGCTCATCAATAATGTCAATCACTCCTTTCAATCAGAAAGTTCTCAATTTTGCGAACTTTATAATGAGAGAAGACTGTTATTATTGATCATGTTGGGTAACTTATGCTTGGAGAGCTACGTGCAACGATTCGTTGATGCTGACCTTGATGTGAAAGATTTTGAAGACTTTCTAAAGAAGCCTGAGAATGTTTGCGTTGGTATCGATGCAGAAGAAACTGAAAAAGGATTGGATGCAGCTAGGAAGTTGATCATTAAATTGATTTGTAGTGGCTTCTATATTGAACTGGTGAAACATAGTTGCAGCTTTGATAAACCCTTAAAATTTCGTCCAGCCACCAAACCTTAATGTTTTGATGCTACAATTTCCTCAATTCGTTGAAACAGATAATAGAAAAGGCTTGGGTTACGAATTTAGGCTACTCAAGTCGAATATAAAAATCATAATTCCTTGGTGCAAAAATTGAGCAACTCGGATATAACTTGGTCCCAGCTGTTGGATATCAAAAGGCGTGATGGGAAATTTTTGTATCCATTGCTAAGGTCGTTTGTAAGAGATTTTTTACGGCTCCCCAAAGCTTATGCCTTACAAATAAATGAACTGAAAAAAAAACATTTGATGACATTCATCAGCAAGTGTTGAGCGAATATTTTTGCTTTACATTGCCAACAAAACAAAGTCCGGAAATCAGTTGATTCACACAATTATGGACTTTATTATGAGAGCGAGGAACCATGTATCGGCTCAAGGAGGAGCGTCAAAGATGAAGTTGAAGGAAAATTTTATGGCAAAGTACAACAAAACCATGTGAAAACATCGTATAATTTAGAGGCGAAAAACTTTCCTATGATTTCTCTCATTGTATTGACACGACTTTAACAACCCATAAATAAGAAAAATAAGTTCAAAGTGAAAATAAACTTTTATTTTCATTTTTTTTCCTCTTACTTCGTGATACAGGTTTATTATACAGATTTTTTGGCTAAAAATACAGATGTACAGTTTTTTTCAGAAAATTTTACAGATTTAAATGTGGCAACCCTGCCTATCACAGCGATAATTGTTTGAGTTCATCTCTAAATTAAAGAAAGATTTCATCCACCGTGTGTCTTAAAACAAAATCTTGTCACATTAATTAGCTAGCTCACGATGAAAATGTTTACTGTGACAATTCAGAAGCTATTGAGCGCGAGCGAGTTTTATAAACCATCTTGAGTCTCTGGTATATTAGTGCCACCGGTAAGCAATACATCCACGGGCCACATTGGTGGAGGCTCCCTTCCATTGTCCTATCTCGTCAAAAAACCAGAATTAAGCGATCTGATCGATGAGCCAATCATAAATTAAAATAAACAAAAAAGCGTATACCAAGACGGAAAATGATTTATAAAGTATATTTATTGTGTGCCCACCGTTGTGCACTAAGCATTTCTTCGTTAGAATTTGGTTGAAAAAAAACTGTTTTCTCCATTATGCAATGTATTCTGTAAAGTACTAAAGCACGAGTTTGTAACGTTTTTTTCGTTACGAATAAATGTGTACATACCCTGTAGTTTGAACCATCCCCATCCCCAGAGAACCATCAGTAGAGGACCCATGCTGCGTTAGAAAACAAACACTGAAATAACTATAGCAATATTGGTTCGTTTCTAAGTTGATTCTTGTCTATTTTACAGAACGTAAAAAAAATAAAAATCAAATTTGCATCTTGTTCCAGTGCAAACGTTCTAGCATCAGGAATCCGCAGGGGTTTGAAAAGCCTTGAAGATTACTCTTGGATGGCCATCGGAAGGGAAGTTAACGACGGTCAATCACATACAAATGTTCTGAGATCTTGCTTCTGAATTGAATGTATCAGGTATTATCGTTTCCAACTGTTTTCAGCAGATTGTTGAGATGAAATTACAGTTTGCATTTGATTTTGAAATCAAGAACAGCGATTTTTTTTCCTGTACACCTCAATACAAAGTTTAATAATTCAAATTTTTTTCATTTCAACCCTATATAAGAGTTATTTTCGTTAACATTATTTCAGCGAATTTTTTTTTTCTTTATATAAATGATGATGGTCCCACCTCTTTCCCCTACATAGGTTTGAGCTGGACGAGTTATCTTGTGGATAATTATATGGAGGAGTTTCTTTGTAATATCAAATCAACCAGTAAGCAAGTTAAAAACAAAAAACGGTCCGGTTGTACCACTGGCATAGATTGTTTATCAAAAGAACAAGTAAGGGCATTATCTGAACGCTAAATATTCCATGGCATGTCAAGAGAATTTCCAATCCGGGAAGACACTTGACCGATCGGGAATCGAACCCAATGCCTATATCAGCATTAGCCATGAATTTACAAGGCATTTCCCGCTTTACTAGAGTCCCGAGAACGATCTACTAATGCGATCGCTTTCGAGTCCAAACAGCTGAGCAACCCCGAGCCTAATTCTAGCCGACACTTCAGGCCCAGTAACTCTCCCAAGGCATGTCAAGAGAATTTCCAACCCGGGAAGACCCTTGACCGATCAGGAATTGAACCTAATACCTATGTCAGTACCAGCCTTGAATTTACAAAGGAAATCCCGCTTTACTGGATACCCGACAACGATCTGTTAATCGTTTTCGAGACCAGACAGCTGAGCAAACCTAAGCCTAATTCCAGCCGATACTTCAGGCCCTTCATTCAAACTGGGGTATAATCGCTTCAATCTGAATCTGCAATGAGATCTGCCACAACACAGAAAGATCTCGTCAATCATCTGTAAAAAAGATAAATTTACAAGAATTCCGGTTGAGCTATCCCTAGCTTGTTCGCAATTTCCACTTTCAATCCCTTAGAATATGATTTTCTTAAAAACAGAACCATTTTTTTAGCCAATGCTCAATGTTAAGCTTCTCTATGCCGTTTCACGTGCACGATGCTCAAACTGTTGTAGACTACTCGAAATGTATAAAAAAAAAATAAATTAAAAACGAGTACAAACAAATAAAATACCACCATCATCATAGTCTAATGATAAAAAAGACAAAAGCACAAAAAAAATTAATCCGTTATAGCTTCGTCATCTTACATACTAACATTGATTACACCCCAGGTCAAAAATTTAAATCATGCTTCAAAAACTCTTTACAAATAATACGAAACATTCGAAGGCTTGTTGCTGTCTTTGCTTCATTGGGTAAGGTATTATACAGTCGATATCCCTTATAAAAAATTGAATTTTGGGTACACGACATTCGGAAGTTCATGGTTCTGAGGTCGCTTGCTTGTCTTGTATTATATCAATGCATGTCTCTTCCATACATTATAGTGTTTCGTAGGTAATTCGGCGTCATATTATTAGTCATTTTGTATATAAACGTGAGCGTGCAATATTTAATACGCTGACTGACTGACATCCATTGTAGGCATTCTAGCATGAATCTCCGCGGAGTTCGTCGATCACATCTCAATATCAGGCGCATAGCCTTGTTTTGCAACATTTGCATTCTTTGCATCTGTCTCTTATTTGCCAGAAATAGTACAGATGAACAATAATCAAAATTTGGAGCGATCAGCGCTTTGTAGATCGTTATTTTGCTTTCAAAAGTCAAGAAACGATTTATTCTACAAAGCACTCCATATTTTTGAGCTGCCTTCTTTATAGTATAATTAACGTTCTCTTCAAAAAGCAGCGTTTCGTCTAGAATAACGCCAAGCGAATGAGTGAAGCAGTTCACTGGAACGTTCAATTACATCTTTTTGTGAGCTGACAAAAAACTTCAAGGATTGTACACCAGCAATCGGACAGTGTGGAATAAATCACATTCCCTTGCCAATCCTAACTTTGTGACCCGCTTGCACGAGTCATACCCGCGCTTTATTTCTTTATTATTTTATTCATTTATGGCTTTATATTTCAGCCGAAATTGTAGCCATATCCGACAATGACTATCATTCCTTGCCCCTGCAGCTGCAGCGAGACGAATCCAAACCGCATTCTTCGCCACAATGCGAGGAATCGGGTGTACCTCCGGTCCAAAATTCATCTCCGTTGAAAAGTTGACACCGGCTGTTGATATCCCCCTCTGCAAGCGGCTAGCGCTCAACTGAGGGTATCTGTTTATTACCGTTATTATCTTGCATCGCTCACCCCTCCAGCACACACCCTCTCTGCTGGTCACCCCTCCACGACTAACAACCAACAGGATCTGCTTTCTAGAGGGAAAGGCACTCACCTTCTCACGACTCTGATTCACGTCCCACACTCCCACCCAAAGGAAAACGAGCCGTAAGCCCCCGCTTTTAAGCTGTCTTATTGTTGCACTAGTTTTCCTTTATTGTTGTTGATTTCAGCTCGGCACTGTCTCCCAGGACCCCTCCTTCACTACTATCCCTCCCTCACTCAGCCCGCACAGAGATCATGGAGATCTAGCAGCATATCCCGCGCCCCACTCCGTGCCCACCGAGGGCCCACCAAAATATCACGCTCCGTCGGCTTCACGCGAAGGATTTCTTCAGCAAGAGGGGACACAACACTGAATGGCACACACCGTGCGGCCAAAATTTAAAAAATGCACACACTCACTTCACTGGCTAGGGGTCTCCTCGAAAATACCTGTCGAACGCGCGCGAGTCGGTGGCGTTGGCTAAGTTTGCAACTAAACTGGGCTCACACAGCCAGCGGAGAGAGCAGCGGTTCAAGTTCGCTGCAGGTCCCGAACGGCAAACCACGTCAAGAAGGAACCACCGAATTGTCCAGGATCGCGCTCCGACCGTCCCTCCGACCGTCGTGCCATCCCGGTCCAGCGGGAACCCACAACACCACCCCTCCCTCCCTTGCAGCTGCCGCCAGCGAACACGGATGCACAGGTTGACTCACCCGAGAAATCCGAAGCGAATGAACACTTCCTCGCGTGCTTCGTGGATTGCTCTCCCATCCGTCGTGGGAAGAAGGCGTTAAAATCCAATCGTTGCTGCAGCTGCTCTCTATACTTTTTTTTTTCTTGGGCTACTTCCTATCTGCCAATGCACACCTACCGGGAGCGAACGGGACGGCTCGATTCGCCCCCCTGCGAAACGGAACCCTTCGGAACTGCGCAAACTCGGTGGCGCTGCACCGGAATGCAACCGGAATGTGTTCATCCAAAGGATACTCCCCCCTCGGAGAACACCGTGTGGCACCGTGTTCGGCCTTCGAACGACCGAACTTCAGTGCGCTGGAATGCTTCGACGGAGTCGGATCTGCTGTGCGCTTCCCCATATTTCCCAAACCCTCCCAGCGGAGAAAGCGTACCGACGTAAATTTTGTTCCCACGCTTGGCACGGTGCCGACGGAAGAGACCGTTGTAATCCGATAAGATTCGCCATCGCCAGAGAGCTTGTGACTGACTGACGACTGATGGCTCATTTATTCGTTACGCTTTTTTCAACGTTTATTTTATTCCCACCGACGGATGACAACCGGCGGTCTAATGGCGTGTGGTTACCTGTTTCCAAGCGGTACAAACGGTTCCGATAAGCGCGGCGGATTGATGGGAGCGCATTAGAATTTGACGACAGAATTATGTTAATGAAATGTGTGTGGGCGGTGTGGGCGCAGAAAATGAGTGGTCATTTTTCATTCCTGTCCCCGGTAGTAGCAGCAGTAGTTTACGTTGGAATAATGGTTGGGCACCGAGATTGTGATAAGATCGTCGCGTGGGCCGTAAACAGCCATTTGTTGGGAGGATAAACAAATATTTTACCTAAAATCGGCTGGCTAATGAAGTCTGTTTGCGGGATTTATTAGGGGTATAGTGCTAATTGAGAGAGGGTGGATTGTGCTTCCGGTTGGTAACTTAATTTGGCCGAGGGTGGGAGATTGACTGAAGTATGTTACTGAAATATACAACCAGAAAGTAGAAGTTTGTATGGAATCAGACAATGTAACAATATTAGGACACCAATATCATAGGAATGCTTCCAAGGTAGCAAAGAACAGCAGCTATTCTAAATGTTTACCAATTATTTCTAAACTGGAAAGTTCCCCATCAAATCAATATTACTTCCGCCCCGCGATATTGACCACTTTCACCAAGTTATTAGCTACCACTTACAATCAATTTCATTTAATTTTGTATAACTTAAATTAAGTATGTTTTGGCAATAAATTCGGTAATAATATGCGGAAGATGTTTTTAAAATTAAAAAAAAAAAAATTCATAAAACCTAAACAATCACAAAAACATGTGTATACTTTGCATTTCCAATTGTGAATGATTGTAGGCATCGATTAACAACACTTTTTACAGTCCATTGAAACGCCTGCTCTCTCCCTTATTTTGAGAAACGGTGTTCGATGCTTTGATTGAAGACACTTGAATGGCCATAATATCTTAAAAAATATCCTTTTAATTTTGCCTTAATTTTTGAGAGAAACGAAAAGTGACAGGGTGACTATTCCGATGAAGACCATTTTTCACAAAATCCTAAACTTTCTCGAACTTCTCTCTAGCTTTACGTCATTGAAGACTCTTGTCATATGGCACATTTACATTAGGGAAATCGATAGTTGGATTCATTCTCGTGAAAATAGATTTGAACAGGAGAGAATATATATGTTACACTTTTTTGAGGTACCGTCGATGGGGGTGAAAATGGGTTATGGGGTGAAATTGAGTCAAAAATGGAGAAAGTTTTTTTTCTGTATTATAGTGATTTTCAACACATTGTAGCGGACCGGGTTTCAAAAGACAACCCGGAACCTACGGCCAGCTCGAAGAAGGCTAAGAAGTTAGCTTTCCCACCCGACCTCTCTTAAGCGATTGGCTTAAGCGCCACCTCTTTCGAGGACCAATCGCCGCGTTCGTTGCCCAGCTAGAGGCCTAACACGCAGGCCTAATTTGTGTCCTTTTATAAGGATCGGGGGACGATTGAGCTGTACGAATTCCAGTCAGCGAAGGCTGACAGAAGACACCCGCAGGAAGCTCCAAGAAAATCACCAACAACCCAGAATCACTCCGAATGCGACGGAAAACCACTACAGGCTTTTCTCATCACAGGCAACGTTACTCTAACAAATTACCAGACTGGCACGGCCATCTGGGAAACAAAGGCGGACCACAATCAACTCCAGACATCAACTACGAAACACGGATAACGTGAAACCTTAATAAAAATAAATTGAATGTTCACAGGATCACCTGTATTATAGCGACTTTTACTCCTAGACAACACTACAAAACTTTCTGCATTTGGGTAGACTATGATTTTACATTTCTACAATTTATGTGTACATTTACTTTTGCTTAAACTATGGGGACATCACATGTGCACCTGGACAAAACAGGGTACCTGGGGAGTGCGGTGAGGACACAAATTTCCTCACCGACTCCTTCTGCTTCTTTGCGGCGGATTCTCCGCCGGTTGATAGCTTCCAGCAGGTCTGTTGAAGGCGCGATGGTTACGGCGCAGTCTTTTCTCCGACGCGTTTTGGTTCGTCGGGTCTCGCCAAGAGGAATTTCCCTGTTTTACCAATTTGTTCACAGTTAGAAAAATGTCCCTAATTTATACAATATATGTACCTGTTGTAGTCGCTTTTTTTTTGCTCGTTAAATTTTATTGAGCGTTTGTTTGCTAACTAGGAACAAATGATGGCACTGAAACAATCCAACTTTATCACCACAAAGACCTCACGTTATATAAAAAGAACTTACAATTAGCGATCGCGAACAAAACACACAATGGTTCCGCGATGTCGGACAGTTCTTGGCAAAATGGTCGAAGAACATTGTAGTCCTCAGATAAACCGCAGGGTATCTCGCGATTCAGAGCTCAAGCTCAGCCGAAGACAATTTCCCCAAAGCGTCCCCTTGTGTGCATCTTGCTTCAACTAACCGTCCTTGAGTATGACCTTCTCATTCCCCTCCCCAAACTCAAGGCCACGAAAGTAAGCGCTACGCGAACAACTTTGGCGATTGAGCTTTCGCCCAGCTCCAGGGAGGTGGGATGGGAAATCTAAGCTCTTAAGTATACTTTCTGGAGTATCTTTTAGTTTACTTTCAGTTGTGACTTAGTGGAGGTACACTGTGAATGTTTCAGTGTGAGTTTTTGAATTTAAATATTTGATATTTGAGTAATTACTAACTATCCTAACCAATAAATAAATAAATAACTATATATATATATATATATATATATATATATATATATATATATATATATATATATATATATATATATATATATATATATATATATATATATATATATATATATATATATATATATATATATATATATATATATATATATATATATATATATATATATATAGGGTTTTCCATTTCGGGCTTCCGAAAGTATACAGCCCTGCGCTGACAACCGTTTGACATAGCTCTCAACCAAAGCGTCATATCGTTAGTTGAATGTCTGCCATTTTACAATATGGATCGTTTTAGCATCGCACGAGCATTACGGACGGATTTTGGTCGTCATGGACGGCCTACACAGCACACAATCGCTAATGTAGTGCGTAAATTCGAACAAACTGGATCCGTAGCGGATATTGTGAAACCTGTGCATCATCGTAATGTGCGTTCAGCCGAAAATATTGCTGCTGTTGCTGCCAGTGTGGAGGATGACCCGAATGTTTCGATTCCACGGCGTGCTCAGCAATTGGGCTTGTCAAACACATCATTCTGGTGAATTTTGCATTTGGACTTGCACCTACATCCATATAAAGTCCAACTGGTACAAACATCAGAGCGTGGTGACCATGGAATGCGTCGGGCATACGTCGATTGGGTGAACGAACAACAGCAGCAAAATGTTGAATTTTCGCATCAAATTTTCTTCAGCGATGAAGCACATTTCGAGCTCGGTGGCTATGTGAACACCCAAAATTTCAGTATATGGAGCTCAGAAAATCCACACGTGATTGTTGAGAGGCCATTGCATCCGCCAAAAGTCACTGTTTGGTGCGCATTATGGTCTGGTGGTGTCATCGGGCCGTATTTCTTTGAAAATGAGGACGACGAGACGGTAACTGTGAATGGTGAGCGCTATAGCCGCATGTTAACCGATTTTTTTTTTTTGCCACAAATTGAAGATATGGATACGGATGACATGTGGTTTCAGCAGGACGGCGCCACGTGCCACACAACACGACCGAACATGGCCATATTGCGAACGAAATTTGAGGGACGCATAATTTCGCGTTTTGGTGATGCCAATTGGCCGTCCAGATCATGCGATTTGAACCCGCTAGACTTTTTTTTGTGGGGTCATGCGAAAGACCGTGTCTATACCAACTCTCCGCAAACTCTTGAACATTTGAAAGACAACATTCGTGAAGTTATGACCGAGACACCGTCCCATATGTGCCGAAAAGTCACCGGAAATTACCTGTTCCGGATCAAGGTGTGCGAGGAAGCCCTAGGTGGACATTTGAATGATGTTGTATTTCACAGATAATGGCATAAACCAAACCTTAATTTGAAATAAAAGTTTCATCGAAATTCGAATTCTAAGTGAGTTTTATTTCAATTTACTTTCGGAATTTAAAGTTGGAAAACCCTGTATATATATATATATATATATATATATATATATATATATATATATATATATATATATATAAATAAATAAATTATTATACATACACAAAAATATTGTAAATAAATAATCCAAAAATATCACATCATGAAAACAGTTGTGGCAACTGTTACAACATTTTGGCTGGTTCGTCACTATGGAGAAAGTTACTATTAGTAATATCCCAACAAATATTGCGAATATTTTTAAAAGCAGCGATCCGTTTGATAGGAGACATATTCCCACAACTTCCAATGCATAATATTTAACTGTAGTACAAATAGTTATTATTTATTAATTCATCAAAGTTTGATGTGTAAATAGCCATCAAATAACACCTCAGAAAAAAAATGTAATGCCCAGTATTATACAGAACTACTAAAATTGTAAATGTTGGATAGAATAATTCTTTAAAGTCTTGCCAGATGAGTCATTGCTGATTTTGAACATCAAAAGTATTTTTTCCATTCGAATTTCAATATTTTAGAAATAATCTCTTATTTACACTGAGTGGGGGTGAGAATGAGTCAAGCACAATCAGATTTTCATGGAAATTGGTAGTTTTATTGCTCATCGTAAAATATTAGACCCATATTTTTCATTTTTTTTTTTCATCAGGGTGGCCATTTCCATTTTATGGTGGTCCAAAAAATCAACTTTTCCCCCTTTTTTCCCAAAAATGACTTTTTTTTAATAATTCATAACCTATGAACTACTGGACCGATTTAGATGATCGATATATCAAATTAAAGTCAATGAACTAGTTTTGTTTGAAAAACAGTACATTGAAAAAAATCAGATTTTGTTTTCGTAATAATTGATTATAATTGTTTTTCATAGCTTACATGGTTTCGGAATTAAGGTCACCATATTATTTATATTTTTTTTCTTGAAAGCTGTGGTTTTTTACATAATATATCCGAATATCAGAGAAGTGTTTTTTACGTTTTCGAGTGCTAAATTAACATGTTCTCAGTTATCGTACAATATTCCTATGCGACTGAGCAACATCTATGCGACTAAATCCAATTTTTATGCATATGTGATATCTAATGTGGCTTCCAATTGGTATATCGATCATTTGAATCGGCCCGGTAGTTTAAAAGTTATAAATTAAAACAAAAGGAGTCATTTTTGGAAAAAAAAAAAAAGGAAAAATGATTTTTTTGGACCATCGGTTAATTTTGAAAAATCATAACTCAATAACACAAAATAACGCATCTCTGAATTTTGGATATGTTATCTAAAAAAATCTTAGCTTTCAAGAAAAAATATAAAAAAGCATAGCGTTTTTGGTCCCGAGACAAATACAATAAAAAAAATACAATCAATAATTACAAAACCAAAATCCAAAATATCTGCAAGTATACTATTTTTTCAAAATAATAGACTAGCTAATTGGCTTTAATTTGATATATCGATCATCTGAATCGGTACAGTAGTTCAAAAATTTTAAATTCAAGAAAAAGTCATTTTTGGAAAAAAAAAAAAAGAAAAAAATTATGAAAAATGTAATCCTAAAATGGAAATAATCACCCTAATAATAAAAAATACGGGTCTAATGTTTTGAGATAAAGAACAAAACTACAACTTTTCACGAAAATCGGAGAATCACTATATCGGTTTGACATGGAATGGCTGTATATAAACATTTCCATCGCACTTCTAGGTGGATTGACACTATTTTCACAACTGAAATAATCATTCAAGATATGTTGTTAAATTATTATGAAATTATTGAGAAATTGATTTCTAAACATAATTCTTGATAGAAAGTAATATTAACTACTTTGACCCATTGTCACCCCCTCTAAGGGGTGAGATTGGGTCAACTTTCATTTAATCGTAGTTCAGTGAAAACTGAATATTATTCAAAAATTTCTTGGACACTTACGAGTGTTTATCATTAGAGAACATTTCTACGTAATCAGAACTCTGTTTTACTCTAATTTACGATAGTTATTCAACAAAAAGTAACATAATAAAACATAACAGATTCGAAGAATCCTCAATTAGAACTAACTTTATTTCGTCTACACTCCCCCTAAATATTTATCCATTTATCTGCAAACATTGGATGAGATGATCGTGGTCTTGGTTCTTATGATGCTCGCTTATGATGATGCGCTGTTTATAACCTTTTGTTTATAAACATCCTCTCGTTCCGATGATGAATAAGGGCTGGCTGGGAAAAAATTCTATTCGATGTTGGGTGTTTTGTACACCAGATAATGTTGGATGGCGTGATGGTTTTGATTCGACAGCATTACTCGGTGCATAGATTGAATGATGAAAATGCTGATGTTTTCAGGATCGCAAAAGTGAATGTGCTCGTTAATTCATCCTTTGGGAAAAGGGATTGTGATAACTTATTTATATAACTACTATGAATAGAATAAATTCAGTATATATATATATATATATATATATATATATATATATATATATATATATATATATATATATATATATATATATATAGTAGTAGTAGATTTCTCATTGGTGAAAAACCACTAAAGTTGGCCGCAGTTCTACTTGAGGTGTATAAATTCACCGAAAAAAGGTGAGACGACTAATGGCCCTCTTTCTTTCACTTGCTTTAACAATTATCCATGTGTACGGAAAAATTGAATGAGTTTGCGATCAGCAGATATAAATAACGCTCATTTATTGAACTAATATATTTATATTAATATCCTTCTGTCATCGATGGTCAATTTATTGCCAACAAGTTTACCAAACCAAAAACCTAAAAGGTCTTTCATTACTTTTTTTCAAGTAGAAAAATGATGCACAGCACAAATAAATGTATGTATATGTAAAGAGCTCGTACTTTTATCGCAGGTCCAATTGCACGAAGGAATTCATGAATGAATCTATATATAGATGGGGATAAATATATATAATTATATAAATGGGGATGGGGATAAAGTAATCCATTATTTTTGGGTGGAATTCGAAACCTTTTTTTTTTTAAATGCTTCGGATTGTCCGATTTGGGTCATATCTGCACCATTTTGTTGTAAAATTTGATGCCATTCTAAAGGTAGCTTCATAAAGCCTCTCTCATCTTGGTCCTTATTGTCAAAAAAAAACTAACGGTGGGTTTAGACTAGTGATATATTCATGTGAAGAAATATGATGAGATTTATAGAAATCGCATAAACCGTTTACAATAGCGCTAACTTATTTAATGAATATATTCATATTTTCGGTGAATATATTCACCTGAAGCAGAACTGCCTCCAACTTTAGTGATTTTTCACCATTTTTTTTCTATTTTTTCTTGGAATCTGAGGTTTTTTTTAAATAACGTATCCGATATTTTTTGATCTCGAGTTATGATTAGTTAACGTTAGTAGCGAGTTATATAAGTTAACGGATGATCCGATAAATCAAATTTTACCCCTTTTTTCCACAACAAGAATTCATAACTTTTGAACTACTGGACCGATTGAAATGATCGACATATCAAATTAAAGCCAATGAGCTAGTCTTGGTTTAAAAAATAATACACTTGAATAAATCGGATTTTGTTTTCGTAATTATTGATCGTGATTGTTTTTCATAGTGTACATCCTTAGTGTGTCTTTTTTCGTTTATGAGTTAGGAATTTTCAAAGTTAACATGTTTTCAGTTTTTGTTCAATATTCCCTTCTGACTATACTACATCTGTGCAACTAGAATCCAATCTTTACGCAAGTGTGGAATTTTTTCAAAGAAGATCAACTCATTGGATTCAAATTGATATATTGATCATCTAAATCGGCCCAGTAGTTCAAAAGTTATAAATTTAATAAAAAGTCATTTTTGGGAAGAAAGGGGAAAAATTTTGTTTTATACCATCGAATAACTTTGAAAAATCATAATTCAAAGACAAAAAATAAAGTCTCTCTGAATTTTGGATATGATATGTCTCTTCATCGACTTTCTCTTTTCATCATAGCTTAACTGCAAACACATTCTTAGCTTATTTGACAATGTGGACGATAGGTCAAAACCTCAATTATCGGTTTCTATAGCAAAACCAAATTGGAACGTTTTTGTGCGCTGAGTTATTCACGAAAGAAAAAGGAAGAGAAATCGATCAAGGGTCACTTACACCCCTTGCATTCTAAGGCCCTCATTTGTATTTGTATGTATTTTTGACAATTCTGGACGTTTCTGGTCAATCGTGAGCTTCAAACGGTACATTTGTTGACTGTACAGATTTAAATTTAGTGTATTGGTGTATTGCAAAAATTAAAAAAAAATTGCACGTATTTAACTTTTACAATATCGGCAACATTAACGACGGTGCACCCGTGGCCGAGTGGTTAGCGTCTCACATTATCATGCCGGGTGTTCGGGTTCCATTCACGTTCTGGCCGGGGGATTTTTTCGTCAAAGAAATTTTTTTCGACTTGCACTGTGGTCACGCGTATTCAAGAGCTTGCCCCTCGGAATACATTCAAGGCGTGTTATTTGGCTTAAGAAATCTCAACTAAGTATTAATAAATGACGCTACTTAATGCATACGTTGAGACGGCAAAAGTTCCACAGGGAACGTTAACGCCATTCAAGAACAAGAAGACCATTAACACTATTCACAATTCACATGTTTCTTATGATAGTTTGAGACCTCTCCCATTTTTCTTGGGCAGCCACACAAATGAATTTTTTTTTCATTCTTTTCATTCTGCATAACTCAAGAACTAATCAAACAACCAAACATGACAATTGAAAATTTTTAGAAAATTCTGAAGGAAAATGGAAAAAATCGGAAAGCTCAATTCGCATGTTCTACAATTACATAGTGACAAGCGTTGTTAGTCCATTTGATGTTGGCGCTAACGAAATAGATTTTTGTTCGAAAGTGGAAATGGATTTTAATGTGATAAAATGCACTCATATATCTTCTTCTATCTATATTAGGCTGCGAATTAAAATGGTCATCTCGAGTTTCAAAAAGTTACCCCACAAAAAATGTTTTTTTTTTTAACCCATTTTTTTATTTAAGGCTCATTAGCATTTTAGCTGTAACAAAGCCGAATTTTAATCGTGTACATGTCACATGGTTATCATATCTATAATTAGCACATTACACAGTTGCCAGTATTCCTTCTATACCATTACATATGGTACATTCACACAGTAGCCATTTGGGCGTAAGAGTTATTCTTTCTGTTCTTCCATTAACCAGTTGGACCACCGGACAGCGGAGACAGTTGATTGATCATTGTTGAGTTATTTATAGAACAGTAGCCCGATGTGTCTGGCAGAGCAGAGCAGTTGTATGGATGAATCGATCTTATTTCGACCGTGGATCGATCTCCATCGCTGATGATTGTTGCGTGGACGTAGTTATTCTGTAACAACACAAAGATGGTCAATGAGGGCCCTGAGTTTTGAACTCACGATCGATCGCTTACTAAGCGAACGCGCAACCAATGTGGCTACGGAGACCCCCCCCCCACAAAAAATGTTCACCACCTCGTAAAAACACCCTATGCAAAATATCAGCTCGATCGGACTTAAGGGAGAGTGGCGCAAAGCGGTCAAAGTTTGAGTTTTTTTGAAAATCGAAAAATCACCCAAGGGGGGAGGAAATTGGGGTTTTCGAAAAAAAAATTTTTGTGCGCTTAGTAAGAAAACATGAATGTTTGAAGGTATTGATAACAAAAAAAATTGGGCGGGCCGAAGCTTGCCGGGTCAGCTATTATCATAATAAATAGACCTATCGGGCAGTTTCAATCGTCGATTGAAAGCGTGTACTTACCAAATTCAAAGGAAACAATAGCAGAAAAGAAGAAAACAGAAGAATACCGTTTTGCCTCATACTCCGAACACTTAAGCTTTGATGGCCATTCAACAGTGTCTCATTACTCAAAATGGTACTCTTTCGCGAAATTAATTTGATTTTTGGATACAATAGAGCCTTCTTTTCCATTTCACTACAATATAATTGATTTACGTTTTTCAAAAAAAAATCGTAACTTTTAAACTCTGCCAGTAGATTCGTATAATTGACCTATCAAATTAAAGTCAAATCTTTTTTTGGAAGAATATTAAGCTCGCAAAAAAAATGGACTTTGTTTTTGTAATTATTGATTGTATACTGTATCTTACAGTTTACATGGTTTCGGGACCAAGGGCGCTATATCGGTATCGGTACCTGTAAATGATGTTAAAATGAAGTCTATAGCCCAAAGAATGATAGGGTTTTATATATTGAATTATTTATAACATTGAAGTTCAGTAAAGTCCCATTTAAAAATGAAGTGTTCGCTATTTGAATCATGTGTAGAAACTTGATTCATATTTCGAACACTAATTTTAATGAAGATTTCTGCATAAAATATTATTTTACATATCATATCATATAATTTTTTACAGAATTTGCTATCGCTATATATTTTATTGTTGGTTTTGACTGTCACTTTTTTGCAAATGTCTAATATTATAAATTATAGTCTGTATCGATAACTGTAAATGATGTTAAACTGAAGGGTATAACCCAAATGATTTCAGGGGTTTTACTATTCAATTAGTTATAACATGAAAGTTCGGTAAATTTACATTTGAATATGAAGTGTTCGGAATTTGAATCATGCGTAGAAACTTGATTCATATTCCGAACACTACTTCAATATTAATTTTAATGAAGATTTATGCATGAAATATCTTTTTTTTCACCCATTTATGCTTTTTGTTTATGGAATTTGGTAACGCAAACATTCTATCATTGGTTTTTACTGTCACTTTTTTGCAAATGTCTAATATTATAAATTATAGGCTGTATCGATACCTGTAAATGATGTCAAAATGAAGCCTATACCTCAAAAAATGCCTGTGTTTTCATTATTCTATTGTTTATGACATAAAAGTTTAGTAAATATCATTGAAAAATGAAGTGTTCGGAATTTGGGACTGTTCGGAATATGAGACAAAACGGTATATGTATGCGTAGAAAATGCACTCGATCGAAAATGATTCTGTCTGAAGAGAGCGTTAAATGTACAAGTTTTTTAGTTTTAGTCTTTTAGTTTCGGAATTATCATGCCCTGATCTAGAGAGAGAAAGCGAGAAAGAGAGAGAAATAAAGAGAAAAAGAAAGAGTGAAAGAGAGAGAGATAGAAAGATTGTCCGTATCCGGCATCCATTGTTGCAAAAATGCCTACATTATTGGATGTATTGCGGCTACAATGGTACTTATTATGTCGGGAACTTTGTGGAACGTATGTATTTCATCTACGATGCTAGACATATTTATAAATCCCGACTGGGTAGGGATTGGCGGTAAAACAGGAACAATAGAAGCCACTGAGAGATCCCACAGAAGCCAGGAGAGATCTGATTTTACTTGTCCACTACACTCAATTTTGTTGTCGAGCAAACAGGAAGTTTTATCGAAGGGAATTGTCTTTGAACTTTTGAAGTGGACACATTTATACACAGGGATGAATTTTGTTTTTTTTTTTCTCGAAGAGAAACTGCTCCGAGCAGGCAGCATTCCAAGATTCTGATTGTCATCAAGGGATGATGATGAGGTCACGCCTCCTTCCCCTACAGAGATTTGAGCAAGACGAGTTATCTAAAAGATAATTTAGTTATTTTTTTCAGCATTGAAATCAGTTAGGCAAACGAAAAAAAACGAACTGATTTTATTTACAGATATAAGTTCAAAAAAAATTGCAATGTCAAATGACAAGCCAATACTCAGTTATGTCCGCCACAGAGCCGGTCCCGACGAGGCCCTTGCAGCCAAGTGGTCCACCAGAGCACAAGCCCAACCGCCAGCCTTGTATTGGATTGACTATGAATATCCTCATCCAGAGAAATCGAGAAAATTTCCTTAACGAAAAATTTCTAGACCGGCACTTAGAAAACTTTCAATTTAATATCCTTTATATCTGTGTTACGCGCGCGACGCTTAAACTTATGTAGACTACTTTTATTTTTTTTTTAACTAATATAATATAAAACAACAAAATAAAAATAAAAATAGTCCATCATCACCAGGATCATGACGGACATAATAGAGAGGACATAAATACACATTAAAAAAAAGATAATTTAAAAAATTAAGTAGTTTGCAAAATATAATCCGTTCAAAAAAAACTTCGTCAGGTTAATTGAAAATATTAGAAACAAACTGCAAAAAGAAAATCCCACATTAAATTATCCGTTCGTATAAAACTTCGTCAGTAACAATCTTCGTCATAAAATTTAAAAATATATCGGTCGGCTGTTAATGAAACACAGCTTTCACGTGTGAAATACAGTGCCTCTTAAATTCTGTAAATGTTGTTGCACGTTTAATATGTCTTGGCATCAAGTTGAACATATTTATACCTTTGAAATACAACGAATTTTGTGAAGCACATGTCAAGAAATTGGGTTTTCTCAATTCACTCGCGTTTCTTGTGTTATAACTGTGAAAGTCACTTCCTCTTTCAACTCGATCACACAAATATCGAGGCAGCAAACCTTTAACTACTTTGAAAATGAACACCATAGTTAAATAAACAATCTTTTGCTTCACGGATAACCATTGCAGAGCATCCAACATTAAAGATGAGGAAGTGAATTTGTTACATTTTAGTATCAACCGCATTATTTTATTTTGCAAACGCTGTAATCTCGATATTTGTGTTTCATTGGCCAGAAATAAAATGGAAGAGCAAAAGTCTAAATGAGGAGAGATGATTGATTTGTATAGCTGTATTTTGCTGCAAATAGTTAAATCGTTTTTCAATCGGCATAAGATTCCATACTTCTTGGCAATTTTCTTGATGACATTGTCAATGTGAGTGTTGAACTTGAGTTTGTCATCAATAATCACGCCAAGATATTTAATTTCCCGAACGCGATCAATAGTCTCAGGGATGCTTTTCAAACTTGCCTATTTCATTGCACTTCCGGTCCGTTTCGGTTTTCACATACTCCTTAATTTCCACGTGGGGGAGACGTAAACGCGGTACTTCAACGTGAAGTGCTCGGTCGACCACAATTGCGTTTGTGTGCTTCCGTGCTTCAGCCCCGACTACTCGCAGTTTGTTTAGTCTTGCATTGGAAATTCCAATCACGAAGGTATTCCATTAGGTTCCATTAGGATAGTGCCAGAAGAAGACAACCCATCTACAAAAATAAACGTAGCTATCCACCGTGTATATTATTATTTCAAAGAGAAATGAACAAATAATAGAATGAATCCAACATTTTAATATTAGCGTCCCTCCAGACATCCTCAGTCTCGTACCAGCGAGCAGCGAGCAGACAACTGTATTTCCAAATGTTTATTTTACACACAACGATTTTGTTAGATACAATCGATGTATTGCACACTATTCGTTTCCCGAAGAGAAGCAAAACATTGCGTCGTAAGCTTCACCCTCGTGGGATTCTCCACACAGTGATGTAATTTTGTTCGGTTGAGAATCCGCATCGATAGCTATGCCGTCTGACATACTGGTTTTTCATGCATTCTTCTTCTTGTATGGCGTTAACGTTCCCTGTGGAACTTTTGCCGTCTCAACATATGCATTAACTAGCGTCATTCATTAATACTTAGTTGAGATTTCTTAAGCCAAATAACACGCCTTGAATGTATTCCGAGGGGCAAGCTCTAGAATACATGCATTGACAAATGTAAATTGACATGTGTAAGAATGTTTTCGATTAAGCATTCAATGTTCGCGAATTCGTGCACTATTTCACGATTAAGTGGCATCAAAGAGCGGCTTAGAGAGTAACAGAAAGATAGATAGGGGGAGAGAGAGAGAGAGAGAGAGAAAAAGAGAGAGTATCAATTATGAGCACTTTAAACCTGGGATTCTCAAACTATTTTGGACAAGAGATGCCCTTTTTTGATACCCACAGACTAGTTTTGACGTAGGACTACGACTTTTATTTCAATTCTCTAGTTTTTTCTCTGATTAATACAAATTAAAAACTTTGCTGTTGTAACCAACTGAGTGTGAGTAAATTTAACATCATTTATTCATCAAGATTTTACACATTTTTGTACATTCTACCAACGCTTGCACTGCCAAAGATTTGGTAGTTTATTTAGTTCACTTTATTCAGCTGTGTAGTCACATTGTAATCTCTTGAATTAAATTAGTAGATGAGTGTATTATCATAAAAGCTCCAACGAATTTCCGAACTCAAATGAACTTGCAACCTAAGTACATACTTGTTATACAGTAAAATATCAGGAGCATGTTAATTTGGATCATACTTTTTTCGCGTTAAATCGCAGTCTCTGGTGTAGTCCTACGGCTATCTGCTAATGTGCCCGGCATTACCCATATTTTTTAAATTAATGATTGGATGAGACACCTTTCAAATTTAATTGAATTTTTTACTGTGTAAATGAAGAGTTGGAGTCAATTTAATACATTGTGAAAGGTTACGTTCATCGTTGCAAGTATCCACCGGGCAGTCAACGTGAAAGAACGTGTGATCCAATATTTTCCCATCGAAATTATATGATCGCATTCACATACACCACGAACAGCAACATCGACGACGTGGACTTCGAAAGAGTTTTACAGCAACCGATTTCTAAACTTTCTGTATCTATCCGAACCACAAAGCTGCTCAGTAGAATTTGATGCACTTCAGGCAATGTGAATTGAGAGCGTCAATCAAGGTGCCCGTTAATCACTCTCACTCGGGAAAATTGAGATTTCTTTTCGTCGACAAAAAATATTTTTGCGATTCCCGAAAAAAAGAAAACTGCGCAAAAAGCAAAATTAGTTTATGATCGGTTGTTTGCGGTTGTATTTTAAGAAAATAATTACGAGTTTTCCTATTAAAATAACCAAAATAAATTGAAATTATATATTCCATCTAAGACAAATGATGTGGATTGTGAACTAATTGTAGCTAATCCATTTCCGATTCATTAAGTTTCCTTCTCGCATTCGAATGGCAGAACATCTATTTTCATCTGTAACTCAACGTGTTCAAGTTTCACTTGGGCAAATACCTTGTGTTCACGATTCGTACCCTCAGCACAAAGAAATCAACCATCATCCTCCATCCAGCCCGAGAGCCCGAGGCCATTTCATTTTAATTCGTTTAAAATGCTCCTTCACAGACACTCGACTCGATTCTCTTATCTCGCACTCCGACTGGCCATTCTCCGGGCGCATGGGGTGAAATATCCACAGGATGTGTAACAACAGTAAAGCACGCATTCGAATTCGAAGCCTCCGGCGATCATTTTCTTGTTGTACATTGGCTCAGATTCGGAGGAGCAACAACTCCCCCCCCCCCTATCACACCGAACAACAAACGGGAAAATCTTCAAGCCGCTCACTCAGCCGGAAGATAAGCGAAGTGCTGTGAGATTTATGGGCTCATGAGCTAGGTTAGGGACGAGGGTTTACTACTTTTCGGGAACTATCTTGCTCCCACAGCCCACAGTGCTAAGTGTAAGCTTTGGAGCGAGGGGCGAACACAAAAATCGCTCATGCTTGAAAATAGATAATTGAATTATCCTTAATTTAAATTATTTCAAAACGATTTCTTTCTTAGCCGTCATCGGCAAAAAGGAGTAAGCAGTTGTATGATCCCGGTCTAATCCATGGGGCGGAAAACTATTTCTTACGCAATCTCTGGATGTGATGAGGGTTTACCGGGGTCTCCGTCTTGAAGATTGTGTGTTTTGGAAATTTGTTTGGATTCGTGCCCTGCACTCATCTTAGAGCCATCTGTCTGTTGTCTTCCGAAATCAAAGATAACATAAAAGAAACTCAAGCGCGATTCGAGTCAGCAATCACGGAGCAGCTGTCGGATAATTGTATCCAGTGGAACCCAAAAACCAAACCACCAGACTCAGGCGTACGAAAAATGTAACAGCAAATGCAGCCCGACATGACAACCCATTCTTCCGAACGCCTCCTCCACACCGAGAGACAAGGAACGGCATTTGTAACAGCTTCGTAAGTAAGTGTTGAAATGAAAACATTATATTCTTTTTATTCCCAGAGCAGCCAGGATTTCTCGCTTGCGGTTGAAAGGGTATATTTCGGAATTACGTTCTCGCCTTGTGCAGGATTTTCTCGGGTGGCTTCCGAAAAAAGCTGGGGGTCGAGGTAAGGCGAGGGGGGATAAAAATCCCGGCCCAGACGTTCCAATAGCAATCCCAACAACTCGTTTTCCGACTGGGAAACAAAGCTGCAAATGAAGTGTGATTGAGCAAAGTAGGACCGTTATAATGTTGTGTCTCGGGCGGAAGAAGCTGAGGTTTTCCATTTCACACGTGTTTCGATTGTTTCACCCGAGTCTCGCCTCTTGGAATAGCGGGGGGAAATTACATTCTTTCCGTTTGCTCAATGTTCTCGGTTCTTTTTCGGGGTGTCAAATTTGCGAACTTACATAGTTACTTCGATTGTATAACCATGGTTCCATAGTACCCCCACAACTCACTCCATTCCGCGCGATTTTATCGTTCTAATTCAAATCCGAACAGCACGATACTTCCAAAGTGGCAAGTCTAAAGTGTCGTCATGAATGGGTTGTAAACTATTAGGCAAAACTGAAAAATAACAGTCAAAATACGCATCATCAGACAATTTTGCGAGTCTCCCCTCGCCGAAGTCCCGCAGCAGCAGCCCTCGAACCCGGATTAGTCACGTATGTGTAGTTTGCGTCGCTTCGTTACCATTTTACTGTCTCCCCGCTCCAACTGTCTTCTTCGGTCGTTTATTCAAACGAGTTCACGTGGGCGCGGGGAGGCGCAGGTTTTCTTTCGAACTGCGGAACTCGCTGGATTATTACCGCTTCATGTGTGATGCGGGCTCAGGGGTGTAGTCATTTGCAGGAAAAATTCTGAGGGTTCTTGAAACTATATTTTAAATTAATTAATCTCGTTTTAACCGTGTTTTTTCCCATTAGGTTCACTTGAGTACTATTTTTACACAAGTCATTGACTTGTTGAAATATAAAACCGAATTCCAGTTTAGCTTTCCGTACAGATTCTGACAAATTCTTTTTAGAGATGTCAATGTCAGCAGTCATAGTCATTGTTGATTAGAACTAGGTTGCCCACTCCAGACCAACAAAAACACCCCCACACCATCACGTTTTCACATCTCTGCTTCATCGTAGTTTACAAATGACAATCCTGTCAGCCTTCTTTATCTTTCTGCCTCAAGCGTTCACGTCGTTTCTTGTTGAATGATCCACAAAATAGGCCACCGGCCTCTCGCAAGCAAACCTGTGTTCCATCGATTGTCCGGTTAGTTTGAAACATAGGAGACGATCCTTTAATTAGGTCCGACAGAGCGCTAGTGTGCGTCGGACGGCGTACGTTTGCCCGGTGAATTATTTATATATTTCAAAGCAAAAATTGTACCCCAACCAAAACATTGTACATCAGGCTAACGTGAACCGTCCTAACTAAAGGATCATCTCCTATGTTTCAAACTAACCGGGCAATCGATGGAACACAAGTTCGCTTGTGAAAGGCCGCCGTCGACGGCCGACTCAGATTGTGTCACCTGTGCGGCTTGAGGCCCCCTCGGTTTCTTATTCTCGCTAGATGGGGACTTCGCCCCCATTAAATTGACCTCAGAATAAATTTCATAACGAATACATCAATTTATAATAAAAATTTCGCTGCGGTGGCGTTAATACCTAAGTACCGTAAATCGGGGGCAAATTGATCACTAATTTCAGAAAAATGTAAATATTCCCGTTTTTTAATGTTAGATACAGGGTGGGCCATTTAAAGTGGAAGCATCTGGCAACCCCATAACTTTTGACAGAGATGTCAGATTAACAAATGTCATACCGCGTTGGAAGCGTCATTTCAGTACAAATACCATGGAACAATACACACCTAAACAACGCGCTGAAATTGTTCAGCTGTACATTCAAAATAACTTCTCAATTGTGTTAACTAAACGTGCGTGGAAAAATAAAAATAAAGTTAAAACATCGCCTGGAGACAACACTATACGTCGATTATATGCCAAATTTATATCGTCTGGTAGTGTTGGTAATGCCAGTCATCTGTTCAGACAACGACCAAGGCGTTTCGACGAGAATATTGATGCCGTTCGAGCCAGTGTTGCAGAGACTCCATCGACATCAGGTCGCCATCGTTCGCAAGAGTTAGGCATCGCTCGAACCACTCTCCGACGCATAATTCGTGTTGATTTGAAAATGTTTCCGTATAAAATGCAAATGGCTCAACAACTTAACCCATCTGACTTACCACGTCGACTTGATTTTGCGAAATGGACCATCGAACTGGCCAAAAATGAACGTGGCTTTTGGCAAAAAATCATAACGTCTGATGAGGCGCATTTCAACTTGAATGGAGGAGTGAATAAACAAAATTGTCGGTTTTATGCTACTGAAAACCCTCAATTCATCGAAACGCAACCTCTTTACGACCAAAAAGTTACTGTGTGGTGTGGCATTTATGCCGATAAAGTCATCGGCCCGTACTTCTTTGAAAACGAAAATGGAGCAACGGTAACCGTGAATGGGGAGCGTTATCGGACAATGATAACCGATTTTTTATTGCCATTTGTTCGTGAAAATGAATTGGACAATTACTGGTTCCAACAGGACGGCGCTACATGCCATACAGCGGCTGCCACGACCAAATTATTGCGCGAAATGTTCCCCGGAAGATTAATATCGAAAAACGGCGATTATGACTGGCCACCGCGATCACCTGATTTGACGCCTCCTGACTTTTTTTTTTATGGGGATATTTCAAATCCAAGGTATACACTGGTAAACCAAGGACCCTGGCTGCGCTGAAAGACAATATCCGACAAGAAATTGCTGCCATATCGGCCGAAACATTGGGCAAAGTGATGGAAAATGCCGAAAAAAGGGCACATTTTGCGGTCAAGGCCAGAGGCGGTCATTTACGAGATATCATAATCAAAAAGTAGTTAGAACAAATCTCCTTGGACCAAAATAAATGAATTTAAAAAAAAATAATTTTAAATTCCACTTCTTTACTTTGCTATTGCAAAAACAAATCCTTCCACTTTAAATGGCCCACCCTGTATATTCCCAAATATTTCAAATATTTAAAATCAGTACTGGTGCTAAGACCACAAAACCTTATGGAAAGTTTTGTTCAAAAAAAAATCCTTAAGCGTTAATTTGGAAGTTTTTTTATCAGAAAATTCAAAATGTAGCTTCGAGGTGACATTGATCAATCTATGTTTTGTAGGATTTTCTAGTATCATATGCACAAAAATGTATAGAAAATCAATTATTTCTTCACGTACGGTCATTTAAATGATAATTTAAGGATTTGAGAATTCAAAAACCTGATTTAGTCCACCTAAAGGTGTGGTCATGCCTTTCCATAATTCGATTTGATCACTGATCTGCAAGTCACCCGGAGACCATTCGGGTTATTATTGTTGCCAAAAGCCATTAAAATAGTCACCAATGAGCTAGTTTTGACAAACCAAGACGATCGATATGTCGCATGATGGGATTTGGTTCTGATCATTCTGAGCTTTTTTGTGAAATAGTTTTTTTCTTACTTGTTTGAATAGTAATTACAAGTATTCGATTCAACTCATCAAGTATCGGCTAGAAGTGAATCAATGTGTTTAGCGTCTAAAAATATTGGTAAAATGGTAACGAAAATGATATTCAGCAAAATGTAAATTTTCATGAAATTTAATAAATGATTCGTTGAGAGCCATTGACAAAAAGAACCTTCAGATGATTATCGAACATGTCAGATAAAAAAAAATCAAATTAAATTGCATAATACCTCTGAAAATTTATGTTTGTTTTCAGTAATACGATTGATCAATTTGCCCCCGGAGGGTACCCTTTCTTTCTTACCAATTCTTTTCACATTTTCAAGGCACACACGTAGCTTTAATTTTTTCGTGTAGAAATTACCATGTTCATTTCTAAATGATCTCTTACCCTTGAAGAGCAAGAAAAGGGCATGTTTATCGTGCTAAGAATGACACGGCGAATCATCCAGCTAATTTTCAAATTTTCTCATTTCAATTTATAATTCTACTTCATTTTTTTTTCTGTATTATAGTGATTTTCAACACTTTTGGCTGGTTCGTCACTTTTGCTTCCATTTTTGGAAGAATATCAGGAGTGAGAATCGAACTCGTGATCTTGAGCGTGAGAGGTATGGATGTTACCACTATTCATATTGTTGTTGCTCTCTTTGTGTTATTTTGATTTAATCTAATTTATCAGCAAGATTTTCGAAAAAACTTATAATCTGATTTGTCTGTTTTTTTTTTGTTTTTTTTTATTCGGGTAAACGTTATATTCGGGTAAATGTCGCATTCGAGTATTTGTTACATTTGGGTGATTGTGTTTCGGGTAAACGTGCTCCGGTGGATGGTTTTCGGGGGAATGGGACACAACCGTATTTGACAACTTGGAAGATAGGCAGAACATCATCTATTGGTTTCTTTAGCAAACTCAAATTGAAACGTTTCCGCAGCAGAGTTATAAACGGAAGAAGACGTTGATGAAGAGAGAATCGATCAAGTCACTTACACCCGTTTTCTTCTGAGCTCCTCATACGTGTTTGTACAGGCGACAAACAGGGTTTTCGTGCGATTTTTTTGTGCGGTATATGAAAAGAATCATATTTGACGAAGTTATCGCCCATTTAGTTTTTTTTTCGATGTTTTATATGCATTTCAGTGCGAAAAAAGCATATTTGCGTCTGATTATCCCATCATTCCATCAAATTCTCTAAGAATGACATGATTTCAAATATCAACAAGTTTCGACATGTAACTAAAAGCACAAAACAGCCAAGCGCAACTGAAAAGACAAACTGTCCCATCGCAATGCAGGGAAACAAAAGGAAATCGAACGGTAAACGGCGTGGATTTAAGTTATTTTCTTGGGGAAACTGTTTTTATGCGGTCCCTATCTACCACACAAAAAAGTTTTTTTTTCAAATTGTGTACTGAACACGATTTTTGAAAGCTACTGGTGAAGTTTTGCACGATTTTTTTGTGCGGTCCCCTATCTCCCGTACAAAAAAAAAGGTTCGCCTGTATAGTTTTCGTATGAGTAGGGGAAGGTTGCCCTAATCCGACCGGTGGCCCCTAACCGACCACCCCTTGGATTTCGGGAGTGGAACTACCTACCGAATTTTTAGTAGTGTCAAATGGAAGGTGTCACTACGCCGACAATTTAGTTGTATGGTTGCCTTTTTCGAACTCCCTTCATTGTAGCGTTTTGACGCTGTTTTGTATTTTCAATGCTTGAAAAAAGAAAAAGTTAGATTATTGATTTGTAGGGAAAATGAGTTAGATATTCTTGTAGGTGTCGAAAATTTCAAAGCTAGGCAATTTCGATTGCTTATGGTCTGCTACTTGAAACAAGCCATATAAATTTAATTTACCTGTTACCTATAGTACATGGCATACCGTTTATTGAAAAAAGTCAGGGTGGTCCTAAATCAACCTTTGTATTTGCTATGTGTGTGGGCGTTTGTGTTTTTGTGGGTTGAACGTTGAGTGTTGGGATTTGAGCGTTAAACGTTGTCGTAGCATTTGTTGCCGATTCCGTTTTCGTTTCCATTTCCGTTCCCATTTCCGTTTCCGTTTCCGTTTCCGTTTCACCTTTCACGATATGCTTCGAAACGGCATTTTCGTTGCGTTTTTGAAGCGGGTCGCAAACCGAAATGCTATCTATCAGAGGTTCTTTTGGTCAAATTTTGTGGGACCCACTCATGGTAACGATTTAAGTAACCAAGTTTTGCCAGATCCACATGAACGATGGTTTTAGGTATCTGTAAAAAATCTGCTTATTCATTTGTCGTGTTCCGAGGATTATTCTTGATCAACGTTTCGATTTAGTCATCATATGAGGCGGCACGAACTTTCGAAACAATTTAATATAGATTATTCGTCATTCTTACTTTTAAATGATGTATTTGCTGTATTTAGATGTCATGTGCTGCGAAATTAAACGGAATCTGTATCTCTTCTATTTAGCCCTACATATTTGTAAGTGGCTAAAATTCCCTTCAATGTTTCAATTCCTAGTCTATTATTCTAATCCTCGTTTCATTAAGAATTGAGAGAAAAATTGATAAACCGATTTTGAGGAATGTGGAAAATCCGATAAGCATCGTATGAAGTCTTCCAGAAGTGGAAAAGTCAGTGTGTCGCCGGATCTTTTGATCGTTAATATTTTTTCCCCAAAATCTGCAGCATTACAGTGAATCACTGAAAAATCCATACACCTATACCCCTATTTACACGGTACCTGTTTTAAACGATTTCTCTCTTACACGGTTTATGAAATAACAAGTCTTGAAAAGCTTGAAAAATGTATATATGTAGTTCATATGTAAGCAAGTAGAATAAGATTATAATTTTGACTACGAGTGCGATTTTATGTTCCAGAACTGGCAAGTTATCAATTTGCTATTATTTTTGGAGTCTTGATGTGTAATTTGTGTAAATTCTTCAAGATGTTAGAATGCCAAGACAAAAATGAAAAGTAAAGGAAAGTTATATTTATCGGCTTTCGGAGGGAAATCTCTTTAATAAATTTAAGGATAAACAAAGGAAAACAAATCTACGCAACTGTTAATTGAATCTTTTATCACTAGGTCTGAAGTCGAATCTGAGATCTTCCCGAATTCGTCGACTGTTGAACCAGAATCGCATCAGGAATGCTCAAGTGATAAGGATGACTTCATACTAATCAGAATAAAAATACTGGTAGCTCCTAAAAGTAGTGATAGCGAATAAACCTATTTCAATTTAGTTTCTTCAAGAATTCATTGTTTATTTGTATCCAGAAACTATAATGAATTTTATAAGCAGCTTTTTATAATTGATTTACCCAAATAAATGATTGAATTGAGTATATATCGAGAGTTTATTTCGTTTTACTTGGTTTACATAGCAAAATCGAAGATTTTATTCTACACGGTTTTATCGGGAACTTATCTTCAGTGTAAATCGAGGGATAGGTGTATTCAGCATTTCTCTGCAATTTGCATGAATATTTTAAACTGAAAATTTATTCACCAAATGAGGAAAGCATATCAACAGAGGAAGAATTGAAGATAGTTTTCATACTTTTATGTTATTTGGTTCGATTATATAAATCTTATTATAATGACTTTGAATTCAAAAATTTACTCTAGGGTAATTTTACACTCTGAAACGAATTCCTTCATCAATAACTTTGCGGTTACTCCTATATACCCATAATCCTCACAAAGATGATGTTGTGCCTCAAATTTAATCTATTTATAATTCCTTCGATTCGAATTCGAATTCTGGCTTCATGAAGTTATCCAGCCCTGTTTTGAAAATCTTAGAACCTTGTGAGTGTAGTGAAAATGATTCGGGATTTTCATTCTGGAAAAACTTATTCAGTCGATCTACAATAGGCAATATGTATGATAAAAAAGTTAGGTACAGCTTTGTGCCAAAAGAATTTTGATAGAGATCCTAGATATTTTTTTCTAATAAAATGAAGAGTACAAAAATCAGGAAAAATCAGGATCATTTTATACAAATCAGAAATGCGCTGCCGCCAGAGATGCTTACCTTCCGGAAAAAATCAGGAAGGTTGGCAACACTGGCGGCAGCGCTTGACACGGAATTGCTAAAAGTTATACGTACGAACCAAACCTTTGTTTTATATATGACAATACAGGTTGTATATTAAAAACTCTGGACGCACGAAATATGCTGCGTTCATTTATTTTATGAGTATTTTTTAAAATTTTTCTGAGTTATGTTAGATACCTTACGTTACCTTCAATGGATTCGCAGTAGATGTTTGTTTTCAGGTCATTTAAAGAGTGAGCTGCATTGGAATTCAGATTATTTTTTTCAAATCATCGTTCTCAAATCCGAGGTGCAAACGGAGTGGAATAATATTTCACGTCAATTTTTCATACCGTTAGGTAGAGTGTGTTTATGTATGATTGAATCACGCGTAGGCACTTTTCTTTTTATGCGTTGCGTTCAGTTGTACAAACATAGAATCCATCAGCCATACAACACAAATTTCGATATAAAGGGTGTGTCACATCAAATTGCATCACGGAAAAAACGCTGTAGAAATTTAATTTTTAGGTATTATATCTTCAGCTTTCGCTTATAATCAGATAAGAGTGTATAGATCACGTTGGCCATGCTTCACTGTCAATTTTTCGTAAATTTGGAAAAATGTCGTCGAACGAAAAAGAGCGTCGTGAATTAATCCTGCGCACTCATTTCGAGAATCCGGAGTTGTCACGTCGGGACATCGGTAAGATGCTGGGAATCGTCCAATCCACGGTCAGCAGAGTACTAAAACGATACTTCGAGAACCTAACCATCGACCGGAAGGTGGATGCAAAAATGGATGTTCCGTCAGTGAAAAAGATCACAAGCGCGTAGTTAAGCAGTTTAGACGTGATCCGAGAATTTCGGTCCGGGATGTCGCCAATAAGCTGAATTTGTCAAGTTCATTCGTCCAGCGGACCAAGCAGCGGGAGGGCCTGCGTACATACAAAGTTCAGAAGGCTCCTAACCGCGACGGAAGGCAAAACATGGTGGGGAAGACGCGAGCCCGGAAGCTGTACACCGAAATGCTGACGAAGCCGCATCGCCTGGTAATGGACGACGAAACCTACGTCAAAGCGGACTTTCGTCAGCTGCCGGGCCTCGTGTTCTTCTCCGCAGAGGACAAATTCAGCGTTCCGGAGGAGATTCGCAAGCAGAAACTATCCAAGTTTGCCAAAAAGTACATGATGTGGCAAGCGATCTGCTTTTGCGGAAAGCGGAGCGCCCCCTTCGTGATGACCGGCACGGTAAACGGGCAGGTTTACCTTAAGGAGTGCCTACAGAAGCGCTTACTACCACTATTGAAGCAGCACGAGGGCCCGACCATCTTCTGGCCGGATCTCCCTTCGTGCCACTATTCAAAGGACGTGTTGGAGTGGTACGAAGCCAACGGGGTCACCTTCGTGCCAAAGGAAATTAACCCGCCCAACGCGCCGGAGCTTCGCCCAATAGAGAAATATTGGGCGATTATGAAGCAGGCCCTCCGGAAGAACCCAAAAGTTGTCAAATCGGAGGCGGACTTCAAGAGAAAATGGATTTCTGTTCAAAAAAAACTACAACCTGACGTTGTACAGAACCTTATGGACGGGGTAAAAAGGAAGGTGCGAGCATACGGGCTTGGGCTCGAAGTATGAACAAAAAGAAAATGCCAAAAGTTGTTTAATAGATTTTATTTTACTGTCTAAAATTTTCAAAAGGATCGGTCTACTGGGCGGATTTCTACAGCGTTTTTTCCGTGATGCAATTTGATGTGACACACCCTTTATGACCCGCTTGTGTATTGTTATCGCGAAAACGAGAATAAATCATGGCTCAACCACTTTCAGCTGCTTACCAAAAGTTCCACTAAAGAGTTATTTTGAAAAGTTCGATCCATTCTAAAGTAATATCCGAAATAATGAAAACCAAACTGGTTTTTATAATGTTGCTGTCAGGAAAAACTTGTGTGAATTTAGAAGTGTTTTCAGACTTATTGATAAATTTTTCCGATCGAACATTAAATTTTCGCAAATTCGTGTATTTTTTCCGGTTTAAAAGTAGCGTCAAAGTATAGCGCATTTCAAGCCGAATGCAAAGAAGGTATCATATTGCGGTTATAACTATGTTCTATGACAATTCGTTCCGCTGCGGATGCTACCGCCTCCGCCACCACCCCACAACTATTTCGGTTCTGATTCTTTGTTGTCGTTGAGCAAAATGTGCTACATGATAATAATTTCTTATTTCTTTTGGAAAGATGTTTTAGGAGCGTTGGAGCGACGCTTTAGACAGGGTACAACCAACAGTACATGGGCATGTAGAAATAGCAAGTCAATTTGAACATCTTTATTACTTTGCTCATTCGTGAATGGTTTACATTACTCAGTGCAAACATTCATGACAAATGCAATGAGATAAAAATTGTGTACACTTTGAAAAAATCTTTTAAAAAATCATAAAATACAAAGGCTAATTGTTCGAATTTCGTATCATTTCCACACCATTTACTCATGAAAAATCAAACAATCAACCACATTCACGATTCATCAAACATCCAGCTAGCAACCAGTCGGCGGAGGCATCCAAAATAGCGTTTCACAAGGCCGAGAGTTTAGGTAATGTTTTTCAAATCGGTCTTCTTCAAGGCTGGAGGCGAATGAACTGAAAAGGTTGAAAAAATTAATTATTCAATAAACCATCAACATCATTACCATCATCACCCAAATATCCTCGGTAAATGTGCGTTTAAGTACAAAGCCCTAATAAAACAAACCAAGAAGAAGAATCAGCCAAAAGGATGTGAGAAAGAATTTAGAAATTGTGTAGAAAAAGAATAAAAACTCTTCAAAATTCAACGAAAATCGAATCAAGAAACATCAGCGCTAGCGTGAAAACCAACAGCAACACCAAAATTATGA
Organism: Toxorhynchites rutilus septentrionalis; assembly: GCF_029784135.1. NCBI lineage: Eukaryota > Metazoa > Arthropoda > Insecta > Diptera > Culicidae > Toxorhynchites > Toxorhynchites rutilus. Next base: position 182,580,800 of record NC_073744.1, on the reverse strand, counting down.
TCCAACAAGACCAACACGCCAATGACAGTATCAAAGGTTCCATTCATGAATAGTTGTTATAGTTAGGTCACATTATTATTTTAAAAAAATAAACAAATGATAAAAAACAATATATTCAATTTGATGGCTCTTGGACGGTCCTTTTAAGTTACACAATTTGGAAAGTTTATGAAAAGACACTAACATCCTCGCAGGGGAACTTGATCTAATTTCTAATGCATTATTTATTGTTGATATTGTTTGAGTAACAGAAGAGGGTTCCCCGTTTCCTGAGCAATATATAAATACTAACCACGTATTCCATTACTAAGACGACTTCAACCCTGTCACAATCACATGAATCTCGTTGCCAAATAAGTAACTGATCCCGTATGGTACGTGGGCAGAACGGGGAACGCAAAACGGCGTCATGTCAGTCCAAAATATATGCGTCTGCCGAAAGGTATCATCCACCATCTAGCTCCAGCAGCATATCCCTCCCATCCCGGTGTAGGTCACCACGAGGCATGCCTGGAAGTCTGGAAGAAACCACCCACTCGCCGCCACCCCCAGGACGCGTAGTGCAAAATTCTTGGGTTGATAATTAGGTTTCTTGACATTGAAGACAAGCTGCTTTCGCCGATCCCATAATTGCTCTGCCCTGTCTTATCTGGTGGCCCACGTGGGGATTGGATATGTGTGTGTGTGTGTGGGGATGACGACGGTAGTTTAAATTCCCGACTTACATTCGACGCTTTAACGGAGCAATCCTTTAATGCCGTGGTCGATTGCGAAGAAGCGAAGGATAAAGTGCGAGCGAGCTAGCTAAATGAATGGAATTATTGCGCTAGAAATATAATTGTTCTGCTCGTTGCGTCGTTGCGAAGAACTTCTTCGTCGGTGATGGTGACACTTGAACTTGAGGACGTTCACAGTTGCCGAATTTGGGGGGCCGGGGATCGTAATTGCATTTGTTTCCACTATCAGGCGAGAAAATTGAGTAATCTTGGCGCGTGAAAACGAGGTGTTGCGGTGTGGCGACAATTCTCGACACTCGATTGCTCGATCGAGGAAGGATGATGTAGGTTTATATGGAAGATGTGATTGTTCCCGGAACGATTCTCCAACTCCGGTCGGAACAGAATAAAAGGAGCTAACAAACGAATTTCGGCTCCAATTTTCATTTTCATTATTATTTATTTGTTCGTTCACCACGGCTCCCGCCATTGGCTGCACACTGGTGGCCCTAATGTCCTCCCATCCTCTTCAAAGTCTGAGCTTTTTATCGGCGCACTTTTTCGCGCGTATGTTTCGACAGTACTTCCCAACCGACCGCGACTCTGTTTATAAACAACTTCTTCCCTGACAGCTCCTTAGTCAAATTGTTCGAAAGAGTGGTGGCACACCACTTACACTTCCGGCCGGGTGCGATCTCGTTTTCCGGCGCAGCAGAGCGTTAGCAAAATAAGAAAAGTGTTTACCCACGCTGGTATCGTTTTAATTACTGCTTTTGCTATTTTTTCTGCGTTTTTGCCTTGCGCTCTCAAGAAATCATCCTAGAAAATCGCGACGCTCGACGGCAATGGAGACGACGCATGTTTGATTTATTTTCCCGAGTGTGATTTAAGAAATAATGAAAATTGCACCTCACTTTTTTGTGCTCTGTCTTTCGAGCTACCGTCTACGGATTTTCTGCGAAAAGGGGTGAAAATGAGTGCGATGCTAAATTGAATGTGATTTCGTTGGGAATTTATTACTAAATCATCATTACGAAACGTTTGGTAATTTAGCTTGCAGTGAATTAAAGATTTCAATCCTCAACCCTTTCACATGCACACGCAGGAAATCAGTTGCGTATCACAACCCACTGGGCCGCGACATCCCGTTTTTTCCCGGACGGACGGAGAATTGTAATTAATTATATTTTTTTTCCTCCTGCTGTATCCGGCTATCTCGGCTGCAGCAGACGTTTTCCTTCATTAATATACTCTGCTCGCCATTATCGATTGCTTCGAGCGGATGGGCGAGTGTTTGATGCAGTTCCTTACGACGCAAAGAAACCCCTTGAAGGCGTTGGAGCACGAGAAGCGTACGCATCCTTCGGCGAATGGGCCTACCACCCTCCCTGAACTGGTACTGGGGATGAGTTAATTTTCGCGGCGATCATTTTAATTATTCACCATCAATTTCGATATTTCATTAATTTTCGTTCGCCGCACGCTCGGAGGGCTGGACGGCCGAAACGAATCGCGTTTCGGTGGGAGTCTGGGAGCGACTAAGCGCGCTGAGCGGATTAGGTGATTAATTATTGAAACCGCAGCAGAGCTATCAGAGTGATCAATTCTGTGCACTACATCTAATTTTTGACGTAGGATTACGTCTTTCGGGAACATATTGGTACAAATTGAAAATCGAGAATCGAGCACATCGCGAAAATTGTCCAATTTCAAACGCTTATTGCTCATTCATTTCATGATGGATTGATGAAATTTTTGCGTCAATCGATTTCGGCACTCCATAACAATTTTTATATTGAATTAAATAATATATATCATTAAACTAACTATCAAACAATTGAAAAATCTCAATCCCTATCCTAATACCCACTTCTGATTGGTCGAAATTGACGACACATGTGGCGGTTCCCTAACAGAGACATCAAAACCAAGCTGCCTAGGGGAAATCGGCATTGCAAATACATGAAAGTCGGGGGCATTTTTATATTGCAAGTAAGAAGAGTGATACGAATAATTCTAGCAAACAGTGTTTGCCAAATGATCCACTCATTGAAAAAATCGCTTTCGTTCGTTCAAATATGATCTTTCAGGAAACATTTCCCCCAGCGGTATTCTATTGTTGTTATGTGCTGCAAATCACGACACAAAAGAGAACGAGACAACTCTGCATCGGCTCGCACTTCATTGCACACCAGCATGCAAGCAAAGCTATCATATACGCTTTCGGTGCAGAAAGCTTATTTTCTTCTTTGCCTCTAACATATGCATACCGACCTCTCCATGCATCATGAAACAGCAGGATCGTACGGACTAGAGATGGGCAAATCAGCCCATCATGGTGAGCGGCTCAGAGCCGTTCAGCTCATAGAAGTGAGCTGTTCATTTGGAACAGCTCTTGAGCTCAGTTGAATTTTGCAGTTGTCCACACAATTGCATATGAAACGTAATCACCATGGGACATTGCATAGTGTGCATTTTCTTAATAGACGGAAAGCAAAAAATAAACGAATTTAATTTGTAATTGTACAAAAACTAGAACTGATATGAATTCTAATAATATAATATACAACAAATACTGAATGCTGAAATCCAACATAGAAGATGCTTAGGATATGCTGAACTTAAACAACAGAAAAACCAGCAAAAGCCAAATAAAATGCCTCCAGGAATATTGGCCGAGACAACGTTTTTTGAAAAAACCATCGAGATTTTTTTTTGCATCCGAGAATATAAAAATAAATCCACTAATAGGTGCAACGAGAAATAATTATTCACGATCACAAAGGTAACAAAAGGACCAGTATCAATCATCAACATTTATGCCGGGTGGTTTTCTGAATTGTTTTGATTCAGCACGCGGAAATAAATGTATGTGTTTCCACAGTAATGTTTAAATAACAATGTAATATATAAAATTTATTTACAAGCATATAATAATGTTTATTATTTTGTTTGGCCATATAAGAAAAATTTAATGATGTAACGAACGATTGAATATCTTCAAAACAAAAACCTTCTTTCCTATCTGGCATCTCTGCTAAAGCTAAAGTACGAAGAGGGATACACGAAAACAAACTGACGTCATGCCATGAAGCGCGGGAGACGAAAAATCCTTTCGCGTCTCGCAATTCACTCTCTGCAGCTTTTGCGCTCCACAGCTATGCAGCTCAACAGCTCAACAGCTCAGCAGCTCAACAGCTCAACAGCTCAACAGCTCTTCAGCTCTTCAGCTCAACAGCTCTTCAGCTCAACAGCTCAGCAGCTCATCAGCTCAACAGCTCAACAGCTCATCAGCTCATCAGCTCAACAGCTCAACAGCTCATCAGCTCATCAGCTCAACAGCTCATCAGCTCCAGCTCCGTAATGAGCTGATGAGCTGCGTTTTTTTGATTGCGAGCCGATCCGAATCCGCTCACTATGATGAAGCGATTCGAATGAACAGCTCATGAGCGGATGGCACATCTCTAGTACGGACAACGCAAAGCGAAAGATTCAGCTAATGTAGCAGATCCTGATTTTTAAGTCTCAGAGAGTGCAAACTATATGATTATTTAGCTCGATAGAGGCTAAGGGAAGGGTAGTCAGATTATATTTTCCATTTTTAACGCCTCTATCCCTTGAAATGTGTATATTCATATAGACCGCATAGTTTTACTAGCAACACTGCTCTCTTTCCCCATTTATTGCTCTCCGCAAATGGTGACCGAATGATGACGTAATTTTTCTTGTATCATTTATTGCTTTGCACTTGCCTGTGCAGTGGGTTTCGCTATAGTAGAGCGGGACGATATATGCGGTTCAAACTTGTATGCAGGCTTCGAAAATGGTATGCGATGTTTGATACAGATCGGATATGCAATCAACAGTTTCTTCTTCTTCAACTTCGTTCCTCTCTCAGTTTAATCACTAAATATTACACAAGTGATTACTGACATTCATACAAGTATCTGAATGATCCTCTCATATGTGGTTATATGTTCGTGAGAGTTTACTTGCATGACACATTGTGTATCATTCGATTTTGATCGAAATCCAAACACTGCTAGCAAATAAAATTTAAATTCGGAACTTTAATGTTGGTTGCTTCGTGAAACTCCATATCAATGTCCGATCGTGTATTGTGAAAAAATTAGCACAAGGGTAGGTGTAAAATTGTATACGATAGCCGTTGTGTTAACCCTTTCCCGTACAACATAGAGTCTCACTACATTGTTAGTCTAATTAAAATTCGCACTGGGTTGAATAAACAATCAGAAAGTAAAAATTATAAAAGAAAATTACTTTTCCCATTTCAAATATATTTTCGCTATATTAAAGTAACATGTTTTTACTGATAAGAAAAATTGATAATTGTGTTCGGTATTAATAATTATCTTATATTACATTGGTGATTTTTTTCTCTTTATTTCAACAATACATATCACAACAGGTATCTCGTCTAGGATCATAGAGGGCGGTTCTCATCATATCTCGTTCCACTTCGGTATCCTTTATCTGATACGCACCATCCAACGACTGTTTATCATCCTTCTGTCATCATCACCCGTTAAGCACTGGTGGAATGAACAAACAATACCCAACAACCAAACAAAACGGCCCTTTTCAGGTCCACCTAATTATTATCAAAGAGTTTAACGATGTAATTATCCAAAATCAACAGATAACCTAACGGAATCCTACGTCAATTATGCGGTCGTGTCTCGGACACAACCCTCCTGTGACTTTTTTCATTTTTCGAGTGTTTCTGGGGTTAAAGTATTTATGGTTGGAACTAATTGAAGGAAAATATGTCCATCAAAAAGTTAGCAGTCGCAGTGGTTAGATTGACATCAGAGTAGATAAAATTATAAGGAAGGTTCCAGATGTGATGAATCGCATATCTGGAGTGGAATTGATTTGCGTATGTTGAATAATTTGATTGAAGGTAATAGGAGAAGTAAAATTTGAGGTGTACAAGTAATTTTTTATTAATCTATAATATGTGGCGAATATTGCATTGTTGGAATTATTGACGTGGGACTACGTCTAACCGGAGTATATGAGAACATGCAGGAAAAAATGAAAGATTCCGAATGCTTATAACTTGAACATTTCTTACTGGATCGGAAAGATGTTTGCATCAATTGATAGGGAATATTTCTACGCTCCTATCGCAATTAATAAAATGTTATTTTTCATTAGATAATCAATTTAATAACTGTAAAATGGTAAGCGTTATCTAAACGCCCTAACTGCCTCGTTTTGATTGGCCCGATTTACGGTTTCCCCCAACACAGTCATCATAACCAAGCAGCCTTGGAGAAATCGGCATCGTAAATACATCAATGTATGGGTATTTTTGATGTCACCGAAATGTGTTCCCTAAAACAGACTTTAAATCCAAGGAGCGTGGGGAAATCGGCATTGCAAATACATGAAAGTCGGGGTTATTTTTATTCCAACTGAAATGTGTTTCCCTAACGCAGACTTCAAATCCATTGAGCGTGGGGAAATTGGCATTGCAAATTCCTGCAAGTCGGGGGTATTTTTGTTCCGACTGAAATGTGTTTACCTAATACAGACTTCTAAACCCTACCAAACGTAAAAGGACTGTTATTAAATTTATGTGTATCGAAGAACACAATCTATCACAATTCATGAATTGATCTTACATGGCATTATACAGGGTTTTCCATTTCGGGCTTCCGAAAGTATACAGCCCCGCGCTGACAACCGTTTGACATAGCTGTCAACCAAAGCGTCATATCGTTAGTTGAATGTCTGCCATTTGACAATATGGATCGTTTTAGCATCGCACAACGTGTTAATTTTGTTAAATTATACTATAAAAATGATGAAAAACCGGCAAATGTTTTTCGAGCATTACGGACGGATTTTGGTCGTCATGGACGGCCTACAGAGCACACAATCGCTAATGTAGTGCGTAAATTCGAACAAACTGGATCCGTAGCGGATATTGTGAAACCCGTGCATCATCGTAATGTGCGTTCGGCCGAAAATATTGCTGCTGTTGCTGCCAGTGTGGAGGATGACCCGAATGTTTCGATTCCACGGCGTGCTCAGCAATTGGGCTTGTCAAACACATCATTGTGGCGAATTTTGCATTTGGACTTGCACCTACATCCATATAAAGTCCAACTGGTACAAAAATCAGAGCGTGGTGACCATGGAATGCGTCGGGCATACGTCGATTGGGTTAACGAACCACAGCAGCAAAATGCTGAATTTTCGCATCAAATTTTCTTCAGCGATGAGGCACATTTCGAGCTCGGTGGCTATGTGAACACCCAAAATTTCCGTATATGGGGCTCAGAAAATCCACACGTGATTGTTGAGAGGGTTTTGCATCCGCCAAAAGTCACTGTTTGGTGCGCATTATGGTCTGGTGGAGTCATCGGGTCGTATTTCTTTGAAAATGAGGACGGCGAGACGGTAACTGTGAATGGTGAGTGTTATGGCCGCATGTTAACCGATTTTTTTTGCCACAAATTGAAGATATGGATACGGATGACATGTGGTTTCAGCAGGACGGCGCCACGTGCCACACAACACGACCGAACATGGCCATATTGCGAACAAAATTTGAGGGACGCATAATTTCGCGTTTTGGTGATGCCAATTGGCCGTCCAGATCATGCGATTTGAACCCGCTAGACTTTTTTTTGTGGGGTTATGCGAAAGACTGTGTCTATGCCAACTCTCCGCAAACTCTTGAACATTTGAAAGACAACATTCGTGAAGTTATGACCGAGATACCGTCCCATATGTGCCGAAAAGTCATCGAAAGTTACCTGTTCCGGATCAAGGTGTGCGAGGAAGCCCTAGGTGGACATTTGAATGATGTTGTATTTCACACATAATGGCATAAACCAAACTTTAATTTGAAATAAAAGTTTCATCGAAATTCGAATTCTAAGTGTGTTTTATTTCAATTTACTTTCGGAATTTAAAGCTGGAAAACCCTGTATAATCTTTTTACTCACAAAACAAATATATTGGATTCAATTGAATTCGGAAATTATTTCATTCAATCAAAAATTTAATCAATACAAACAAATGATTGCTAAGCTAAGGTAGTCCCACGTCAACATTGCGGTTATGTCCTAGAAATAACCCACCCATTTTTTTAAGTTGGCAACCCATGAGCTTGAAAAGCATGTATATGGAAGGTAGTACAGTGTAGAAAACCAATATTTTTATCAAATTGAAAATGCAAATTACCACAGAAAAATTCATTGCTGGACGTTTTATCAATCATTTCTATCTACAGAAAAATGCAGCCGATAATCATCGTTTGCTTGTCGAAGCATACAAAGAATATGTTGCATCGGAAGCATGTGTTAAAAGTAGTTTCAACGATTTTAAAACTATGGATGAAAATTCAAATGAGAAAAATCAAATCACACAATTGGAACCACCCACCTTTTCAAAATATAACTGGTAACCAGTACCGGTCTTCGTAGGGGTCTTCGTAGCCTAATTGGTTGCGTGTCCGCTACTAAGCGAACGATCATGAGTTCATAACTCAGGGCCCCTTAACTGACCATTTTTGTGGGTTATTCTAGCTACTACTCCCACGCAACAATCATCATGTGTCGGTAATCCCAGGTAATCCCTTACCGCTCACATTACGATCTGCTGCATCGGTGGTAATTGGTGCTAATTCTAACACAACAATGGAGGCCTCATATCAACAGTCCCGCTGTGAACAGTCCAACTGTGAACATTCGAACAATAGGAATATTCTAACGCCGAAAAAGGCGATATGTGTTGTGTATCGATAGAATTGGAATACTCTTAGGCCTAAACAGCTACTGTGTAATAGATAAAAACAAAATCAAATGTTTATCGATGGATAGGAATCTTACGCCTAAAAAATGGCTACAGTGTAATATACAACAATAGGTATCTTAATATAAAAATGTATACGAATAAATTCGGCTCTGTTACAGCTGAGTTGCTAAATGAGCCTAATAAACAGATGGGATAAAAAAAAAGTACCGATCACAATTGATACAAAAATAATAACCGGAATAGGAGAATAGATACGACAAGATGATTTTACAGTATGACAACGCCAAATCACAGGTTCATGGCTCAGTCAAGAATTATCTAGCAAGAGTAAACTAAGAAGAGACCTCTCTCGTCATATTCTCCAGAAATGCTTCCTCAGATTAGTATGCGTTCCGGTTCATGGCGTTGGCCCTTTTCTGAAGGTCGGTTCTGGTGTTATGGAGGAATCAAAAGGCTTGCTTGCCAACTTGATAGCATGATAGCATTCTTCTTTCGAAAAATCCGCAAAATCATACTTGTACACTAACATTTTCGACCCTTCTTTCGTTCGAGATACATGTTACATGGAATCGGGGTTTTCAACATGTTTTTGTGTGCCAAATGTCTTCAAATTGTCTGAAACGTCAAGATCTACTGTCATCTCGATTTTTTTTTGTCAAAAATCAGGCGGAAAATCGACTGAATGCCGAAAAGACATAATGAAGTTGGATTACAAAAGTATACACGGAAAGTGTTTTCTGAAGCTAACGTGTGGCAAAGTGTGCGAAGAGTGGCAAAGTACGGTACAGTTGCTCCGTTTTGGTCTCTCATATTACTCTTATATTTCTATGGCATTTATTAGGGTGCCAATGAATGTATGGGAAAAATCGATTCTGAATTTTTAAAACAAGAAGTGGGTTATATCTGTGGTATAACCGCAAGGGTGACGTAGGACTATCGTTGATTTAGTGATCATTTGTTTTTAGTTTTTGCGTTTGCTCATCCTTCCTCACAACACCCATTTCTCGTTTGATAAATTGTTGAGTAAACATCGTTTGCCAGTGCGCGTAGAACGGGATTTTCTTCTGAAGATTCATTGCACCTCTAATAAATTGCCGAAAGACGCGGTCTTACGTTGATCGCACTTGATTGAAACATCACAAAACCAAATGTATTTGATCGCAGTATTATATGGATAGAAAACATAATAAACTCTTTCGCTTGAATGTAATTTTCAATTCCTAGGGAACTGGCAGATTATTTCTCAGCAACGATAACATCTTTCCAGATTCTCCTCGATACTCGAAGCCCACCAGTGGTTAATGCTAACTCGATAACCACCTTTTCATTGCTTGATTGAAAAATCACAAAACCAAATGTATTTGGTTGCAGTGTTATATTTGGTTGGTTGCAGTGTTATATGGAAAACATTAAAATAAACTCTTTCGCATGAATGTATTTTTCAACTCCAAGGGCAACTGGTAGATTATTTTTCAGCAACGATGATATCTTTCCGGAATCTTCTCGATACTGTATGGCAACCAAACGAAAATAGTTCCGCGCGTGTATGTGTGTGTGTGTGTGTGGTGGCTGCTCCAATGTCTCAAGCGAAACCGTTTGTGGCATCACCCTCCTCCTGATGGATTCCCTTCTGGCCTAAGGTGCACAAACAGGCGCTTGGTGACACCGTTCTTTAGCACTTTCATGATAAACGAAGTTAGCATCACCACAACAGCGACAACATGCTCCAATCGCTGTTCAATTATAACTTCAATTATTTCGAGCTGCGCTCGCTTATATACCGATTGATGATTTCAATAGCCTGTTTTGAAAGTAATTTTAAGGCTATTGAAACAAGTTTCTGTATGAAAAAGTAACAAGTATATAACGCTTAGACATTTTATCTTTCGAATGAAGTGTTTATCATACCATTTCGTTCGGTTGTTTAGGAGCTATTAACGCTCAAAATCTCGGTCTCCGGCGTAACGCTTTCGTTTTCGAAACTTTGATTTTACACCCCGGTATAGGAATGAAAGACGTAGTCCTACGTCAAAAAGTTATCCCATACAAAATGTTCACCACCTCGATAAAACACCCTATGCAAAGTTTCCGTTCACTCGGACTTAAGGGTGCAAATATGCAAAGGCGCAAAGCGCAAAGAGGTCAAAGTTTGAGTTTTTTGAAAATCGAAAAATCACTAAAGAGGGGGAGTAAATGAAATCGGGGTTAAAAAAATATTGCTAAAGGTCTTGAAATTGCATGAAATGTCGAGATCTACTGTCATTTGAATTTTCTGAAAACCGAAAAATCACTGGAAAACATTTTTTTTCAAAAAAAAATGATTTGGTGCCATATGTCTTAAAATTGAATGACACGTCGAAATTTACAGTTATCTCAAAAAAAAATTTTTTGTCAAAAATCGAAAAAGAAATTTTGTTTCGAGTAAATATCGTAAATAAACAGTAAATATCGTCGTTTCACGCAATTATTTGGCATAAAACAAATTATTGAGAACCCCGTTTTTTGGTGATATTTCGGTTTTTAAAAGCTCAAATTTTAACGTCTAACACTAGCAAATGAAGTCCGATTGAGCCAATATATATATCATCGTGCTAACCAACATTTCCTCTCCTCTATCGCTTGTGTATATTCTGTACGAGTATGGGTGAGAAGCACATTTTTTGTTATATTTGAGCTCATTTAATGTGATGAATGAGGACGTCAAAAGATGTGCTAAAAATTAATTGTCGGTGTACAAGAAAACTCTCGAGCTATGATTTGACGAAAAAACTGAATGCTAAACGCTGTACTGTGCGACGAGTCCATCTCCGGGAAGATCACAAGTATTATCGAAAAAAGAGAAAAACCAACCCAAGCTTCATACAACAAATGCTGACCAGAATCCGGTCTCGTAAGTTAACGCGGTGGAGCCCAGGGGTGAAATTCTACTAGGCTTCTGCTCGCGGAAAGGCTCCTAGCAGATCCAAGTTTGTTTTCGTGAAAAAGTGGGATTTGGGAATGGCCGCTGGATGGAAAACTAGCGTTTTTATGACGGATACGACCATGAGCTCATAAATATACAAATGATGATGATGAAGAAGTGGAAGCTGAAAATGAAGGAAGCAATCACCGACAGTGAGAATATTCGGATGAAAAGTTAGTGGAACCAGCTAGCCAAGGCTGTGAACGAAGAAGGTGTACACCGGCTGGTGAGCGGTATCATCAATGGAGTGTAGTCTCTCGTATATTCCAAGACGCGGCGATGAAGGATACTCATGAAGTAACCAGAGAACGCAACCGAGCTTACTACTAAAAACGACCCGAGTGATACTATGTTGATATGGTAATGTTGCTCTACGAACGTGAGGGTCATTTAAAATTAACGATTTCAGCACTTGGTGGCGGAGCAAATCTTTGGGCAGGCAACCGAAAATGAACTATAGTCAGAAAAGTCAGAAATATTTGAAGATTGTTTAACACGTTGACTGCCACGTCAGCCACCAGCGATTGACACCGAGTTTTCGCTCAGACTGCGTCAGTCACCGGTTACTGACAGTATAACATAAGATAATAAAGGCAACTAATATTAGCATATACGCTTATACAAAAATACTTAAAATTCCACCACGATAAGAAACGATGGCTCTAGTATGTTTAAAAAATGCCATAGATTCGCCATAAAACCGTGGCACTCAACGTGTTAATATCTTATTAATTCCAAGACATTACCGGATTGTTGACATTGGACTAAGAAATTATCATAACAGCTGTTCGGATGAATTCTGTGAGTGACTGCTGTGGCTTGTCATTCCAAAATACCGCGCGGGAGAAACATTTAGTATGTTTTCACGCTTACCGTATGGGGCATATTTGAGACTTGTGCGTAAAACTAAGATTTTCTTTGTTTATTTTTGTGTGCTTTAAATCAGAAGTTAACAAGACTTAAACAGAACTGCAGCCGTTGTTTCAATCCATGGCAAAGTGGTAGCGTTGGGGGTCTCCGTAGCCACATTGGTTGCGCGTTCGCTTAGTAAGCGATCGGTTGTGAGTTCAAAACTCAGGGCCCTCATTGACCATCTTTGTGTTGTTACAGAATAACTACGTCCACGCAACAATCATCAGCGATGGAGATGGATCCACGGTCGAAATAAGATCGATTCATCCATACAACTGCTCTGCTCTGCAAGACACATCGGGCTGCTGTTCTATAAATAACTCAACAATGATCATTCAACTGTCTCCGCTGTCCGGTGGTCCAACTGGATAATGAAAGAACAGAAAGAATACTCTTACGCCTAAATGGCTACTGTGTGAATGTACCATATGTAATGGTATAGAAGGAATTCTGGCGAATGGCAACTGTGTAATGTGCTAATTATAGATATATGATAACCATGTGACATGTACACGATTAAAATTCGGCTCTGTTACAGCTAAAATGCTAATGAGCCTTAAATAAATAAATGGGATAAAAAAAAAAGTGGTAGCGTATTTATTATGTATACCGCGCACAAATGCCGCAAAACGAAATTTCGGCTGCTGTTGGAGGTAGAATACCTTTGGACCTGAAAAAGCGAGTACAGCTACCTCCTGGGGGTGTCCCGAGGTGAGTTCAGTTGTTTCTGGGGTCAAGAGGAAAATTTCGTCCAATCATGTGCGTTACATGAGAAAAAATGGCTAAGGAGATCATACTAAATTAAGTAAATTTGTATGTCCATAGGTCATTAAGCCTAACGAATCTTTCAGCAGGACGGGCTCCATGCTGCAGCTCAATTTCTTCACAAAGATGGTTGGAGAAACATTTTCCGTTTTGGTCAAAAGACATGTGGTTCCCATCCAGTCCAGATCTCAAGCCTTCGGGTTATTCCATACGGCGCTCCATGAAGGCTAAGATATGTGCTAAGCGCCACTCGAACACGAGCGAACTATAACACAAGCCTGGAAGGAGATGGATTCGGAAAATGTTATCAGAACTTGTCGCTCGGAAATTGCAAATGACTCCAACACCCTAGCAGATAGTCCTGGATTATCATTAGCGAGCGTACAGGATCGAATCACGATGCGCTTGGTCCGATGAAGGCCTTATGTAAACAAAGAAATCTATCCTGTAATCTATGCTGTAAAAAATCAAACTCAATCGAAAGAAATTGACGAAAATGACAAAGAATACCAACTGTCATCAAAAAAAGCAAGCATTACCCGATCGTTTGAGATTGTCTTACATCATCAATTGAGATCCAGAAGGGTTCATTGTCAAACGAGAAGCTAGTCCTTCTCACTTGAATAATATGAATGTGTGGAGTCGAACGAATACAAATGATCCAACGATCTCGGCTTTTCGCAGTGGAGCACGAATTTGGTTTATTTATTTAGGCAAGGCACTAATACTCTTTCAGCTAAACTACACCAGAGTGCGAGAGAAAAGCATGGGTAATATTTGCATAGAGCGTAGGGAATACGAACCAGTTTGTAATATCTTCTCTCTCTCTCATCATTTGTCTATCCAAAATTGAAATAGAGAGAAAGCGATAAAAATACGAGTTTTTACATCTCCTTCTATCATGCATTGGATGTGATCTCAATATTTCACTGTCCATTTCGTCACACCAGTACAATTATTGCAATAATTTAAATTTTCCACTCAAAAATGAATTCACTTGCCTGATATCACTTTGATGAAACTTATCAAACAGAAATATAACCACGAAAGAAATAAATTTGTAAATTGAAACACTCTAAAAGCTTAATATCAAAGCCGCAAAAAATACATCCACACGTGGGATTTATGATTTTCGTTTTATTTTCCCTTTTCCACTTTTGATCAGTATTCATCATCATAGGGCGGTTTAAGTATTATAGAATAACATGTAGAAGATGTTCTCATGAACAGATATTTGAAATTCAAAATGAAACCTTATCACATGTCCATATTACACCCACTGTCCGTCTCACCCACACCTCCCCTACTATCGAAACTGTATTGGAAGTAGCCCCGGGAAGAAAAAAGCAACAACGAGAGAGTGTAAGGAATAGTTTTTAGAGGTTAAACACCACTGAGTTCTTAAGTAGTCAATATTCCTCTTTGGCTTTGCTTCTTTGTTTCAATGCGTCACTGAAAGCCATGCACTGAGTATACTTTGTGCATATTCTGAGAATGCATTCTGAAGCACACGATTTCGCGAGAATCGAATTTTATGTACGAGAAAATTTTCTACGATGGTATGACATCCCTCCTTCCTCTGGAATGGAGAGGAGGGTCGCTTAAAAATAATACACATATTTCAACCAAACATGACAATTGAAAATTTTCGGAAAACTATGAAGGAAAATGGGAAAATTCGGAAAATTCAATTCGCATATGTTCTACAACTACATATTGACAAGCGATACAATTGAAACAAGCCATACAATTGAAACACAAATTTCAGCATAAATCGAGAATTAATCAAGCAAACGAACCCAAATTTGGCATGTAGAGGTTTTAGGGTGTAATAAATGTTTCTATTCTGGATAGACACTCCTCCCCTTTTCTAAGGGTGGCTGCCATGCAATGAAACACCAATTTCAGCATAACTCGAGAAGTGATCAAGCAAACGAAACCAAATTTGGCATGTGGAGGTTTTAGGGTGTAATAAATGCTTCTATGGTGGATAGACACTCCTCCCACCTATCTAAGGGAGGAGGGCTGCCATACAAATGAAACACAAAATTCTGCATAACTCGAAAACTAATCAAGCAAATGGAGCCAATTTTGGCATGTGAAGGTTTTAGAGCAAATGACAAGTTTTGGTAGAAGTCCTAGGAAATTTATAATAAAAGTAAATTGTAAAGGGTCAATTAGAAGATGAATCAAAGAACAGTTCTGCGATTGGACTCATGATCGTTAGTAAGAAAACGTAAATGTTTGGAGGTAGAGACGTCGGTTAATCGTTCGATTAAGTAATTTTGTATCGAATAATGAAAAATCAGAATATGAATACATCGAATAATTATCAAAGTAATTGCGATTAATGAAAAAGGGAACCATTTTTTCAAAAAATACAGTGCAAAATTTATTTAACCGTCATGGTATTTCGTCGAAATTCATCGAATATGCTAAACCATTTACGGTTGAAGCATTAACATGATTCCCTGGTGGTGGAGGAGACTGGGAAGAAGAATTCAGAGTCTTCAGGAGTGAAATGCGGACTTGAAGAAGATGGTCTCAGCTCCCGTTCTAAAATAGTGGTATTCAAATTCAGAGTGCCAAGGAAAATATACCAATAAAATATACTAGTGGTCAATGATTCTATAAATATGCTTCTTTTGAACTAGTAGCAATAGGGACCAAGCAGAAATACTCAAACAAACCAGCTATTTCAACTATTCGAAGAGCAAATAATTTTGAACAGAAAAAAAAAATATGTTGGTGCAATAAAACTTTAAAATGGTGCACAATATGTGCACCATTTTCTTGGTGTGCTCTTTTTCCAATCGTCCTCAAAAAATCATGAAATGATAAATTTATCAATATACTGAAACACCATTTCATTCAAGAACTATTATTCTGCATTATGTTTAATTCAAAATTATATTTAATGTAACTTTTAAAATTATGACATCATATTTTTTTTAATATAAATGTCTGCTGTTTTTGATTACAAAAAATAAATATTCGCTCGATTAATCGAATACTGAAAGACAATTATTCGAATGAATCGAATATTTCAAAATGACCCCACGATTAATCGACAATCGAATAAACGAAAAATTTTGACATCTCTATTTGGAGGTATTGATAACAAAAAATAAATTCTGGGCGGGACGAACTTTGCCGGGTCAGCCAGTGATCAAATGAGAATCAGGAATACACGTTTCAAGTAATTCAATCGCATTATGTGAAAATTTTCAGTCAAATTTTGACATTTTAAACTGGCTTCGTGACTTCTAATCTGATAGAGATAAGACTTTCTAGTTTGGAACCCAAATTCCGGAACCCGAACTTGAAAGTCGACAATAAACATCTGGATTAGTTTTTGTTACAGTTGTTCTTTCTTATTATATTTCCTATTATTAACACGTTAAGCTCCGATTTTTTCTTGCTACGCTTTTCATTCAGCGCGCATCAAGAGCGTTTCCACAATATCAGTGTCGGTCCCAGTTCCCGAAGATAATTATTGTATGAATAGAAAATAGTCAGCAATTCGACTAGAAAGCAGTCAAATTTCGTAAAATATCCGAAAACAAACCGTATATATTTTTATTTTAGTCAGCACTTTCCTACCAAAAAGGTCAACGTCGGCCCCTAAGGACCGACGCTGGGCTCAACGTGTTAACAATACCAAATCTGAAAACAGGTCACGTTTTCATGAAAAGGTTTTACTTTAAAAACCAACGGCAAAAATGATGTAAAAAAACAGTAACAAGTAAAACAATTTCTCTAACAGCTTTGTTAGTGACCGAAACTACAAAGAAATTTAATACTAAATGTTAAACTTAACAGTTCGAGAAGTTGATTATAATCAAGTTTTCTTTATTGATATCTTTATTTTGGTAAAAAAAATGGAAAAAACACGAATATTCAAATGTCGGAGCTACTAAACATAAGAGTATCGAATGTCATGTAAAAATCATTCAGTTTTTAATTTTTTTTCATATTTAGTTATCACGATGATGAAGAAATCTAAATTTGGATTATGGTTATTCCCGTTTGTTGATCTTCAATCGAAGTTCTCCTCAACGCTAAACACTTATCGACCGTGGGAAGCACACGCTCAGTGATGAGTCGCTCTTTCATGTACCACAGATTACCATCGACAAGCACTCCGTTCGATAGTCGTTCCCATCCAGCAATGTCCTTCTGGCCACTCATCGATAGAGCCACAACCATCACATTTCGATGGCTGCAATGCACGGGAACAACAAGCCCTATAATTAACAATCACCACCCACAACTGGACGTGAGTCGCGTGTACAACGTCCCAAACGGGCTGCTGATGATTGCATTCGAGGTGGACAAAGTGTTTACCCGAGTGATTGACCCGGAGACCTGTCGCTATCCCCTACACTACATTATGTGTGCAGTGGGGTGACCTGAAAGGGTTAATGGTTATCGGCCATCCACAGAAGCATAATCCTCGTCCTGGACAAAATACTCGAATTAAGTGTTGTTCAATTAAACTACTCCTCTCGGGAGCGGACAAATGCTGGGTGTTCCTCTCAGTTCTTGAGGGGGGGTGGTGCGAGGAACCGGGATTGGATTTCGGAAATGGAACCGTTAATAATAAAGTACTTAAATGGAGTCCATCGTTTAACGACTGTTCTTTTTCAGTGGAATGTGGGGGGAACCTGTTGTAATGATAGGCTTCAGCGTGGGACGGAGATGAATCGAAAACTTGTTTAATTTATGTCACGGGCTTCGGCGCACAGCCCCGAATCCGAAACAGGTGTGTCTGTTCGAAGGTACTTGTCGGGCAATTAAGTTTTTTGTTCTGTGCCGCTTTGTTGATACAGGAACGCATGTGTTTCTAGAAGTTTGTTTTACGAGTCAAACATATGGTTGTGGCGATATGTTTTGTTCAGCTTACTTTTATTCCCTCCAGATCGTTAAAAAGAACCGAGTTCCAAATCTTTGGAAAGTAATAAAAAGTATCTCAATTAAAGTCACTAGTGCTGCCAGAGGGTTTCATTGTGTTCCGCTTTGAAATTAATTGGTTCCATGTTTACAGCGCCGCTGCGAAAAAAATCGACTAATTGCAAATTTAATAATTCATATGTTACTCCAAACATCGAATCGGGAAGAAAAAAAAAACTCGTTGATTACTCCTGGCCTGCAGTCCAGCCGGATCCATTGTTCCTTATCGGACTTGGCCGAGCGTTAATTAAATTTCCCCTCAGCCCACCGAAGAGACCGGGCCGTTCCAATCGAAAGATCCATCATCTGCGAGATTTTTTTTCACTCTGCCGACAAAACCTAACCAATTCACCCCTCTCTCGAAATTAGACCGCTGTCGGGCCATTTGGGTCCCATTCATTCAGTTTTGCCGAGCTATTGTTCTAAATTATTTTTTGCAACACCATTTTGACAGGCTTTCTAGCGTTTTTCTCCGCTTGACGGTGTGTTCTTTTGCTGCCAGCCAAGCCGATGTCGAATCTCTTTTGTTCCGAATCCCAATGGCCTCTCACCACACTCGGGAGAATCGATTCCCCCGCGCGCTTCGAAAGGATCTAGTAGCGAGCGGCGTTTGGTTGGTTCGGGGACCCATGTTTCGCTATTGTGGTTTTTTCCTTCGTTCCGATGTGACTTGCTCTTTTCCACCAGTCCTGGTCCCTATGGCTGGGAATTTTCCGGCTCAATTCAGCGCGAAAACAATACAATTTACATATGCCAATTCCATTTTCGCACACAGGAAATTCACCGAGTCGGTGATTAGAGAAGGAGAGGACGTATTTCATGGGCGCTTTCTATGAAACACAACTTAAAAAAAAGTTCAGTAAGGTAATATTTAGAAAAAAATATCCGAAAAAAATTGTACTTATAACTATTTACTTAGTACATTAGTATTACGTGATCATGTGACACTATGAGGAACTGAAACAGTATTTCAACTGTCACTTATCAAATTTTAAAATCTGTTGACAAAAAATTAGAAGGATTGTGTCCAAAACACGAGACGCGTGGAGATATTATGTTTACTTGTTCCCTTCATCTAATATTAGAATAAATAAGTCTCTGGGTTCGATAAACTTGATTTTCCATTAAAACCGAAACAATGACTTGATAACAAGGTTTGATTCGAGGGGTGACACCTAAGTCAACCGCCCCGGGTGTCACTCGGTCACGCTACGCCACTGGCCTTACGATTAAAAAAGTGTTTTAAGAGTAGCTCAAAGAATATGAGACATAGAAGTAACTCATATGAGATTGAAACAAAATTTAGAAAATATCCGCTCATTGGAGAAAAATCTTCTCCAGGATTGAACTCGTTCAAAAACCCTCTTCCCAATACCAAAATTTATTCATTAAAAGTCAGTCCCCCTCCCTTCACCGGAGGACTCACGGTCAAATACTTCCAGCGCAAGATTTTCAAATCAAACCGGCCTGTCCTCCTGGCAGGAGGCGATCCGATGGATAGTTTGGTAATATGTTTCTGACCAATTACAAGCATAATAACAGGAGGGCAGAACCATCCATCCTATGAGAGACGGGAGCCACCGCTGGTCGACCATCCAATTTCATGCGGTCAAAGTTCTACCTTCCAGAGAATCTCGTTGCTTCATTGATTGTAAAATGGGTTCCGAGTGGTAATGGTTTTGCCTGGCTGCATAAATATAAGATGACGAACTGATCCCTGTCTTGTTGGAGTGAACTAAAACCAAAGAACTATTAGATGAATCGAGTGATGCCGGGTGGTGAGTGAGAAAAAGGCTTGAACAAATTTGAACCTTGTTCCTGTTATTGGGGTCAGAAAAGGTGGGTGGAGTGTCCTGTTAACACGAGGAACGTGTTTTGTTTCCATTATCTGGTCACACAGAAGATGCTATTTGGGTTTCGCCGGGGAAAGATTTTCGAAGAATATGCAAATTTATGGATTTCTTAGGAGCGGAAACGGAATTTCATAAATAATTAATAATCGGGTGCAGTCGGGCCGACTCGAAGCGAGTATTTGCCGTTAGCTTCAATCCAATTATTCGCTTCCGATTCGGGAGTCGCTCCTCCCGATTACTTACCCTAATTGAAATGGAAAATATTTTCCTAACGAATATCTCCGATTATGTTTGCTCATAAATTCCATAAACCTGTTTTTTCCATCCACCCAAAACGACATTTACCCTTCACACATGGCTGCCTTCCATCGGCGCATTATCGTCACCAGCTTTCAGCGTTCAACTTCTTAGCATCACATGAAGATGTCCTTAGACCTAATCCCGTTCAATTCTTCGTTTGCTCCACAAACATCAATATATTGACGCGGGTACTTTCTTTTTCTCCTTCTCCCCCGCATTCGAACCCATCTCTTCGGTGGCACTTTTTCCCTGGCAAATATTTACCCCACTGCTCGTAAATTGGCTAAAGATATTTACCCTGCACTCAGTTTTCCCCCATTTCACCCCCGCCGATTATCGCCACCACTATCCGCCAATATATACGTATTTTTTCTGCAGGCAAATATTTTCACCGATTTTATGCCCACGACGGGTATCGGCAGCGCCTCCGTTCGGAACGATCCGCGACCGAGGCGTCGTCATCATTGCAGCGATATAAAAATAATCATACCATCTATGTCAATATTAATAATTTCACTCCGAAGCTGCTGGTGCCGGATTTCGGGACACGGCTCCGTGTTCGAGAACAAATAACATTCTTCCTCCTTCGTCTGATGCGTGGATCTCGCACATTTGTTTTCGATGGAGGGGGGGAACAGAACCAATGGAATCCATGTTTGGTTTGAGGTTTCGGGATGGAGGAAAATTGTTGGAATCCGCTACGATCGGATCGGGTGTTTTTGCGGATTTTGAGTCGATTCGAAGGTGAATAGACTGAAGAGATTTTTTTTTTGTTCATGGTTGATGACGAAAATTCCTGACAAACTGGGAAAAAGTAAACTACGAGGATGAAAATGTTTTCGGAGTTGTATGATGAATAAAATGAAAGACGTTCAGTACGAATTTTCTATTATCCCCAGATTATTATTTTATTCTTTGAATTCATTCTGAAGTGATGCTCTTTTCAGTATATTGGCCGCTGTAAGCTGTCTGAGGCATAATTGATCGAAGCTCAATTTGTTGCCCTTGATTGGGCTTCTGAAACTCTTCACGAAGAGACACCAATCATCATCCACAGCTTCCGAATTACGAAAATCTTCTTCATATCTAGATGTACTAGAACCGACAGCACATCTACAGAAATCCTCCGTTGAATTGCGAGCAACTAACTGGATCTTCTGGCGGAACAAATTTCTACTCAACCAAAGATCAACGCGAAGCTCAACTTGTTAATGGTTTTGTTGTATAAGATTCGGTTCTATCGAGGCAAGCTAGTCACAATGTCAGGAAACAATGTCAGACGTCGAACATGGAAAAAACTTGACTGAAATATTTAAGGAAACTTAACCATGTACCGAGAGTAGAGTGCCAACGAATGTATGGGAAAAAATCGACCCTAAAATTTCAAAAAGTTACCTCATAAAAAATGGGGACCACCTCAAAAAACACCCTATGCCAAATATCAGCTCAACCGAATTTAAGGGAGAGTGGCGCAAAGCGATCAATGTTTGAGTTTTTTGAACATCGAAAAATCACCCAAGGGGAAAGTAAAGGAAATCAGGGTTTTGAAAAAAAATGTATGATGCCAAATGTCTTAAAATTGCATGGAACGTTGAGATCTAGTGTCATCTCGATTTTTTTTTTTGTTAAAAATTGACACTCTGGGATTTAGTTTTTTTTTGGAACATGAGACGAAAAATGTGGTTTAAGGTTCCAATACAAATATTTGTCTCAATTTTTGATTCAGAACTTACGGCGAAATGTTGATTTGCATAATAATACCCTATGCAAAATATGAGCTCATTCGGACTTTATTTACTAGTGTCGCAGACGTTAAAATTTTAGTGTTTTGAAAATCAAAAAATCACCGGAAATCGGGATTTTCAGCAAAAATGTTTGGTGCCAAATGTCTTAAAATTGCATGACACGTCGAGATTTACAGTTACTTCAATTTTTTTTTTTAACAAAAATCGATATTTCAGACTAAAAACGACCAAGTGCCGAAAAACATTTTTTTTTACAAAAATTTGTTTTCCGAGATAACTGTAAATCTCGACGGGTAATGCAATTTTAAGACATCTCGCATAAATCTTTTTTGTTTGAATACCTTGATTTTCGGTGATTATTCGTTTTTAAAAAAAACTCAAATTCTAACTTTTGCGACACTAAATGAAGTATATTATCATTCAGATCAACATTTCGCAGCAAGTTCTGAATGAAAAATTGAGATAAATATTTCTATTGGCACCCCAAACCATACTTTTCGTCTCGTATTCCAAAAACACTAAGTTCCATTTTTCACCAATTTAACCCCCATTTCCCCCTTGGTTGATTTTTTGATTTTCAAAAAACTCAAACTTTGACCGCTTTGCGCCACTCTCCCCAAAGTCCGATTGAGCTGATATTTGGCATAGGGTGTTTTTTCGAGATGGTGAACATTTTTTATGGGGTAACTTTTTGAAATTCAAGATGACCATATTCATTGGCACCCTAACCGACAGGTTTGACGAACAGGCCGTACAAATATTTTAGGCATCCAATGTAGGATTGAGCGATCTTAAGGAAAAGATCGATCTTGATGGATCGATTTTCTAAACGGCGCAGGGATCGATTCACTGATTAAATCGGTACCAAAAAATCGATCTTTGCTGAATCGATCTTTGAATAATAGAAAGCCTTTTTTTCCAATTTATTTACTTGTTCTATATAAATATTGTTTTTTTTTTGTACATGTAATAAACATTTCACATTTCTATTCAAATCTCAAAGGCATTTCAGTTTGATCATCAGAATGAAAGTTACAAAAAAACTTGAAAGTCGTCATGGAATTATTTAATCAAATAAATTAATTGAAAATTATTCTCATAAATTCAACAACTGATGTTCATCCGGAACTCTGCTGACAATAATCCCGATGAATCCAATCGTATCATACGCCTGGCATTTAGTCGAAATCTTGCTAGTAGACCCAGTTCTAAAAAAGAATGCTTCAGCTGGACCTGATGTCAACATCCCATCTCGTCACAATTTTCACTGTCAGCCAAGTGAATTTGATGGTGTAAATATGACTTGTGACCACTTGCAAATGCGACAAAACTTACAAAACTGCTTCTCCTAAATTTATGACCACTAATTTGACAACCTTGGAAGGGATCCAATGTTTATAAAATTTGTCAAGTGGATTTTCACGAAAAAACAATTTTACAATTTTTTTTTCTACGGTCAAAAAGGTCGGAAAGATAGCAAGGAAAAGATCGATTTTAGCAATGTTATTTGGAGTAGGTAGAATCGATCCGAAAAATCGAAAATCGGAGAGAAAAAGATCGATCTTCTACAATTCGTTCCATGATAGCTCAATCCTATTCACTATCACTAATTTGACATCCTCGAAAGCTATCCTAATGTTGACATTATGTTCATAAAATTTGTCAGGTTAAATTAAAACCGGTGTACATTGAAATGAAAACTCGAAAACTCGAAAAAATCGAAGGAAAAAGATCGATCTTTACGATTTTTTCGGGTACAAAGAATCGATCCAAAAAATCGGTAATCGAAATGGAAAAGATCGATCTTTTGAAAATCGATTCGAGATCGCCCAATCTTAATCCAATGACAGAATATTTGCTTGTGGTGTTTTGTGTCGAATATATTTGATCAATTCAAAACGAGTCAAATATTTAGCTACGGTCAAATAGTTTATGAGAACCCTTATGAACACTGATTGTAATTTATTTCCGCTCGCAATATTGTAGTTGGGTAACACGGGGTGAGTTGGACATACGGGGTGATTTGGACCACCCCTTTATCTCAAAAAGTACGGCTCAACCTGGATTTTTTATGATGTCTTCTCCTTCTATTGTTGAACCGCATGTACTTAACGTAAAAAAAACTTTGGTTAAATTCGACAGGTGGAAGGAAACGGTAGCATGAACGTTGCAAGCACTTTGATTGTCAAAAAATATGAGTTTTCCGATCGTGGTTTTAAGGTTTGCCCTGCCGATTAAACAACTTGTTCGTGTATTGTGCATTAAAGTTCTGTTCGCCTACAGAAGAGGAACAATTTGATGCAACGAAACTGTAAGTTTGATAACAATATATAAAATTAATTGCATTTTAATTTTTGCATGTTGTGTGGGATGGCATGGACACGTTTCTGTGGGGTGAAATGGTCCTACAGGTTCGAGGCTTTTCTTTGGTCAAATTAATTCCAGATGCCTCTGAATTACAAAAAGAGAATGGGCAGACAACGTTGGAAGAAGAAAGAGCTTGAAAGAGCAACGCAGGCCATCAACAACGGATTTTCTTTGACAATGTATCGAAAGTGTTTGAAAATGCTCGAACAACAGTGAAAAGATCCATACAGAATTCGAGATGGTCTCAATCCATTTTTTCTGGTCTGGAATCTGGCCAAGACACCTGGTATCGATCCCAGGATAGTGTTACTGATTGTAACATTATCCCAAAATACTTTACATAAACATAAGCATGTTTTTTTCGATGAAACACACACTGAACCAAATCACCCCGCATCAAATGTTAATGTCCAAAAACCATCTCTTTTATTTTATGATATATTTGGTAAGTTGAAGCTTGATATAATGATTAATCAGTATTGATTGAGAGAAAACAAGCTTAGTGTGTAGCTCAGTGTACAATGCGAAAATTTTAATTTAGACCGTATTGGTTTGGAAACATTGGTCGATTTGCTTAGGGGGTACAAATTCCTCCCATTTCCCCTACTTCTTCATTTCCCTAAGGGAATGAATAAAAATATTAACTCTTCTGTTATTTTCAACAAATGAAAAATATGCATAAAAAACAAATAATTTTTTTTTCTGACTCGATTATATACAGTGAAAAGAAATCTGAGACTGTATATAATCGAGTCCGCCCTGTATATATGCTATTGCAATATCAGATTAATATGTGCGAGCGAAACAAGAGACAAAAACTTTTCGCATACTTTGCCACATACACGGCCCAGACCGAGATAGATATAGATTCACGTTAAGCTCTCCTTTTTACTCTTAGAAAACACGTTCCAACTTCATTTTATAATGAGGCGAAATGTTTTCTGCCAACGCTAGTTTGGGTGTACAAAGTACGTAATAGAATCAGAAAAAATACAATTTTTTTTTCTTCATATTTCTGAAGTTTAGACAATCAAGAATATGTCCTTGGAAGCAGTGTTGGAGATTGACGAGAGAATCGACGAAAGCATCCAACTTTTTTCAGTATGTGAAAACAGCTTCTTCAATCAATGTGTTGGTCTCGCATCATACGATACCATTCAGTGAGTGAACGAATCCGAACATGTGGTAGACAAATTCATTCTGTCTCGTGAGTCGAACGAGCATCAGCTCTGTCGGCCAATGATTCACTCTTAATCGATCGGATTTATGTGCGGATGAGACAGAGAAGGATCGCCAAGCGATAATTCTCCCGTGATTGCACTTATTTGAACAATTATCATACCGACATCAAGCGTTTTAGGGGCAAGTGCAGCAAATGTCTGTATATTGTGATGCATATCGTACAAACATTTTTTCATAAGCAGGGATTTGTAATATGGCTAATTGTATATGCGATAAAAAAATGTCAAGTTTTGTAAACGCTTGTGGCACAGTAGTTTGTTTTCGACGAATAGCAACATTAAAGGGAATTAGAAAACCGCCAGCAGATAACTTTTAACGATAAAAAAAAATCAGAACCACACGGCAAACGTGAAGAAGAAAACATCGAATAAAAAAAGTCTGGTGCATGCGAATATGCACACAGATGCGATATAAAATTGATAGCAAGAATTTTTCTGTTATCCAGATGGTTGATATGAACCAGTTTTCGCATAAAATGTTCCTATTTTAAAATACATTTATTCAAGAAAATGAATGAGATTCTAATATAAATCCAAATGACATTTAACATAATCAAATAACGTTACGTTCCAGATTGTGAACACTACTTCTCTCAATAAAACGTCATTCATTTTAAGGACCATTATGTATTAAAATGGTCTCCCAGACCAATCAATAATTTTGTTTTGAGGAGGGTGAATTAAATGACCTTAAAAACTGAGTGAAGGCGAAGAACACATATTTTCTGGAGTTTCTTTATTCAATTATATCTTTTTCTTTGAATAAATACCAATAATTTTAATACTTGTCGAGGAAGAGTAAGTACAGGCTGGACGCAATTATCCGGTATTTTAGACTCGATTATCCGGAGCATTTGATTTTTTTTATCAAAAATTTTGTTAATTGGTCATATACTTTAGAAATATGATTATTTGAACAAAATTGAATGTAGCTAGGTAAAGGAGAGGGCTGGAAAAGGGGTTGTTCCACACAACTAGTTCGATTATCCGTAGTAGATTTATATACGTTGGAATTTTCGCATTTAAGGGTAGTATACTATAAACATCATAAAAAGTTTGTGATTTTCGCGATTTTTTTCAACGAGAAAAAAAATTACTGTGATTAAACAGATATCACAATTTTATTAGGTACGTATTACAAAAAAATGGTGTCAATTAGACTGTCTTCTGAATAGCCGCAACCGGTTTGTTGAACCCTTGCAGCAAAAATCTTGTAAACTGGTGTGAGTTCTATAAGTTTTTCTAGTGGACCGATTTCAACCAATGATTTTTTTAGATAATCTGAGATATTTTTGTGTAATTTTTTTAATTTTAAATTTTTTTTTAATATTGATTTTTGACGAAATAGCGATATTTTTTGTTAAAAAAAATGTGTTTTTGGCTCAAAAATCGAAACAAAAACATTCATAAAAATTTTATTTTTCAAAATATCAAAAAAAAAATCCTACGTACGATGGCTGGAAATTTAGTGGAGAATCTGGGAAACCCAATTTCATCAAAATCGGATGAACCGTTCCGGAGGTAGATTTCCAATAGTTTGCAAAACTTCGTTTCGAGAAAAACGCATTTTTAAATTTTGGATCCGCACTCCTACGCAAAAACTTAGGTCCACTAATTGGCTTGTAACTTTGGACCGAACCATCGGCCACACCTGGGACAAAAACTACAGTAAAGTAAAATTTTATGCAAGATATTTTTTTTATTATTTTCAAGTTTTCATAGTGTACAAATGAAAACATCGATTTGAAATTTAAACATACCCAATATGATAATTTAACGAAACATAGATGTAGTTAGAATGACCAGGGTCTGTTTCGAATGTTTTGGATTGGATTTATTGGATTCTCAAAAGATGTCTATTTAGCATCTTCATATGTTACGATATGATCGCAGAATAGATTCGGTTCAAAAACAAATTCATGAGTAACGATGTGCATTATAGTGACAGTGAAAATTGTCATCTCATATTTACGAATGAGACTTACTGAAAAATGTTGATTACCTCTATATAAATACTGTATACAACATTCCAGCTCAATCGGACTTTACTTACTATTGTCGTACAGGCGCCAAAGTTTGAGTCTTCCGAGTGTTCGTTGATACGATTGGAACCATCCTTGCTTGGAAGTATAGTTCGAAATTTTCATTATCATTATTTAACGGACTATATCCTTTTTTTGTGAAACGGTATCTAGTCTAGTCTTTAACCCAAATCGTTTCTAGACTTTACTTGTTTCCGAACTGGCGTAAGCGATATCTCAAGTTCTACTGGACCGATTTTTTTCTAATTTGGGATGAACTTGCTCTATACTCTCTCTATCGCAAGAACTAATGAAAAAATAATAATTTCGCTTAAAAAAATCAAATCATCATATATACATGCTGACATATTTTTTTTTTATTTTCAAACTACCGCCATTTTGGCTACACATTTTAGATTTTTCGAGGTTCATGCCACAGCGGCTCCTTCAAATAAATACCGATAAAGTCTAAAAATACACAATAGCAATATTACAGAGAAGTTTAACTTTCGGTCTGTGACACTGTGCGCGAGTATATGATTTTGCGTGCGAGTAAAGCCAGGGTACTGGATTTTTTCGACCCACCTGACGTTACACGCTTGCAACTTTTTTAATTTTCAATTTTTTTTTTGTTTAACTTTGTTTTGTGATCTACAAAGTTAAATAAACAAAGAATTAAATAGAAACAAAAAATAAAGATTGGTTGGATTTTTTTGGATTGGCGTTGACAGATGAAAAAAATTTTCGAAAATGGGTAAGACATCAACATTAACGTATGAAAATTTCAATAGATTTCACTACTTTTTCATCAAACCTCGTTCATTCTTTGATCAATATATGACAAATAGATATGTAACAGGCAGTCCAATGAGATCTACTATATTCCCATTCTCCTATGGCAACCTATTGCCAAACCTGTCGATGGGTAAAATACCATTCCCAACCGGTGGTTTTCGAACGTCGTCCACCATGACCATGACGAGATAAAGTGACGACGGACGGTGAATAATTTATCGGATCTGGCGCCCGGGTATTGACTTGCTGACCAGATGAGAAGAGATATTTGCGGGCAACGGCAGTCTATCCTTACAATCGAAGCTCTAGTTTGAATTTTAATGGACACTTGCGGTAGCTACATTCACGTTGATGTTTTCGATTCAACAGTCTCTGATATTCACTTGTTGATGAGATTTATGTGTTTGTGTCATGTTGTTTTGATTTTCGTTACGTTAGAGAGTAATTTATGTTTTTGATCTACCATAATCGTTGAATGGCTGGCAATTATCTGCGAACATGGCAGCCGCGTGTTTGGCCCAACTCCCACATGAAAAAGAGAATTTCGCGTGACGTTTATCGGTTCTTCCGAGCGATGGTATCGGGTCCCGTTACGAGCTGTTTATTGGCGGTTGGCATGAGAATGGCCTTCATAAATAGTTCGTAGGAGAACGATAGTACCGGCAGTTCGAAATTAATCGCAACATATCAGAACGTCGTTTGACCTTTTCGTGTGTATATTAATCACGATTAGCTCCACCCCCAAATTGTGTACAAAACTTTCCTCCGAAATAATGATGAAAAACGGTAATCCCAACTGAATCGACAATCACAGCCAGAAGGGGGAAGCCATATGTTAATCCTAGATTCACTCTCAAACAGTGGAGAAGTGCTCAGCCAGATTTCGACAGAGCTTAGCATACATTAGCACTCCTCGCAAATCCGAGAAGGGAACATATTTCCATAAAACACGTGAGCACACATGGAGAAGCATCTTTCCCGTTTTTCGCCGTGTTCCTTTTTTTCTTCCAACTCCGACTGCCCCACCAACGCCGCCTTCCGTCGCAACTCGTTTTGCTCGCTCGGCTCCATAAATTCGTCAAAATTAAGCATTTCGCATAATTATATGCTAATATCGTACAGCGTCAACCGTCGAAATTAACAAATTTTCGTATTTGAACTCTCCTTCTCCTCGCTTTATTCCGCCATCGAAATATTCTACGCGCGGAAGAACGATTTCAAGCGCGCCATGAAATTACTTCACTAACACCTCCTGCTCTTTCATTCGCGCGTTTTTTTTCTTCTTTTTCTTCCACCTTCTTTTCATTTATCTTCCTGTTTTCCACGGGAGTACACACCATGCAGCCAGTTGATGAAAGGAAAGCGAGGCACTTTGGTTTCGGTTCCGCGTGTTAACTGACTCAAATCAACATTTCAGCTTCAACCAGCCAGCCAACCAACCCCCTGGATTGTATTTTTTCCTTCCACCACCCGCTCAAGTGGGGGGCTCGGGGAAGAAAAAAGGTTCCCTGCAATATCCGCCGCCAACGGTTGTAACTTAACGGTGAATATTTACGCCCTAAGATCGTTGGCTAGGAGAATCCGCCAGCATCGGAAGAGACGAGAAGGTGTCGGTTACGGGAGATTTTAAAGCCACACGCCATAATGTATCACTTGATGCCGGGGATGATGCTTGCTCGAGAGAGAGAGAGAGAGAGAGAGAGAGAGAGAGACTTGACTCCTTAAAATGTGTAACGATCTGGTGGGCAGGGGTGGCTTTCTGACATGATACATTATGGTGGGTAATTTATGGAGATGTATTAAGCACCTGCTGGCTTACCTCTGTCGGCTCGATTTTTCGTCCTTGGGAGTATGTTGTTTTCCTTTCTATCAGGAAAGGGAGATCCGATGAAGGAATATGACATTCTAAATTGTGTAAGTTTATTCTGGGAGCTTTTATAATGTTGGCTTCGAAAATCGTCATATTCTTTGTTGTTTCTTTGATCCATCCATTATTTTCCATCATTCCAACATAGATTATATACTACCAAGCAGTTCTCTGCATCAATAAGGCCAATAAAACAATCAGTAGTAAGCTTAGATCAAACATAGGCCGAATTGATAATACATCCAAAAAGTTGGGCAAACTCATCAAAACCTAGGCAAAAAAATCAAAACACCAAAAAATAAAACAAAATAACAACACATCAAAACAACAAAAAGGAGGCCACCTCAAAACGTAAACCAAAATAATGACACTTCAAAAAATATATCAAAATAATAAAATATCAAAATGAATGACAAAATAATAAAACACCAAATAGTGGATCAAAATAATAAAACATCAAAAAGGTAAAAATAAAAATAAGTGAAAAAGCAGATCATAATAATATTGCATCAAAAAGTACTCTATAATAATAACACGTCAAAATAATTTAACAAAAAAGCAGACCAAAACAATAACATCAAAAAGTAGGCCCAAATGATAAGAATACAACAAAACGTAGGCCAGAAAAATTAACCCTTTGCCGTCGTATGAAATTTGGGCATAATACTGATCGGAATTATTTCAATTTCAAAGAGCAGTGATGCTGAACATGTAAAATTATGAAAGATGATGAAAAGGAGAATGTCTTTATTTTCTAAGAAGAATTCGAATCCACTCGTTCGAACAGAAAGTCAGACGTGGACGAAAACAAGCATAAGACTGAATAACGCCGCAAAAAGTAAGCCAGAACAATAAATTACATCAAAAAGTATGCCAAAATATGAAAATTACATTAAAAAAATAGACCAAAATAATAACACACCAAAAAGACAACGAAATAATATCACATCAAAATTAAGGCCAACATAATGAAACATCAAAAAGCAGACCATAATTATAACACATCAAAAAGTGAACCCAAAATAATAATAATCTTTTAATATATAAAAGAAGGAATTTCCCAAGTACGTGTAAAATATCATCACAGGAGAACGGCTGATCAGATCGGCACGGTCAGTATATTTTTTGAGTTTGTCTTCACCCAAATTAGAATGATAGGGTACTTTGGAAAACATTTGAAATGATTGAAAAAATTCGAAAAATTGACTGTGCATATCTTTATATAGAAGAAGGATATTTAACATAAAAAGGGAAAATTCAGAAATAAGAAGTACGCATATCTATGTTTCGCTGTGAAAATCATCATTTAGATAAATTTTACAGATTTGTATGATAACATACAAACTCTCTTGAAATATATTCGTTATTTTTACCAACCGAAATATTCTCTAAAAATAAAATATATGGCAGAACAACGTTTGCCGGGTCAGCTAGTAATACACAAAAATGTAGGCCAAGAAAATTAACCTTTTGCTGTCGTAATCAATTTGGAAAGGGATGCGATACTGGTCGGAATTATTTTTACTTGAATAAACTTGTGAGATGATGAAAGATAATGAGAACGAGAATGTGATTTTCGGAAATGTTCAAATCGAGTCGTTCGAAGGAAAGTCAGATACGGCAGTAAACAAGAACACCTCAAAACTTAGACCAAAATAATAATACATTAAAGCGTAGCCAAGAGAATTGAAACATGAAAAAGCAGACCAATACAAAATAATATCAAAAAGTAGGCAACAATAACTTATCAAAACGCATTAGAATTAAGATGCAATGTTGTTCAATTTACTTGAAAAAGCTTTGTATAAAAAAAAAAATTACGAAATAAATATATATATTTATCCAAAAAATGTATCAAAACGTAGGCCAGAATAATAATATACCATTAAGTGAGCCAAAAATGTTTTAATACAACATCAAGAAGAAGAACAGAATAATAGAACCGAAAAGTAGACCAAAATGATAATACATCGAAAAAAAAGAAAACATAATTACACATCAAAATGAAGGCTAAATAATAAAACATCAAAAAGTACCTCCAACTAATAACACACCAAAGACTAGAACAAAATAAAAACACACCAATCATCTCTAATATGCAATGTTGTTGATGCAAACATCTCGAGCTTCACAACAGCTGAGAAATGTAGGCGGAACACCCTACTTGGTTTTCAGCCCTATTGACAGTTGCGGTAGCTGAGATGTAGGCGCTTTCATAGTTTTTGAACCACACCGATGCTGCTTTAATGTTTGCATCATACAAGCACAAATTTGAACAAAAATCTAATTTGTCTAAAAAAAAATGCGAGCTTCAAACCAAAAAAAAAACATTATTATTTCTCTCGCTGCGCCATCATGTTATGAATTTACCGTTATTCACTGAGCATTTTCAGCTAGACACTTGAACCTCCTGGCAAAAGCTAAGTTTTGTTCTTTGTTCGTTTACAACCCGTTTTGCGGTTATAAGTACATAAAACAAACCATTTTCATGGTCACCATTTGCAGTTTCCAAAGAGTTTGAATAATTAAAATAAGAAAAAATTTCCGAACAATCGCATTTCTACGTCAAACTTACGTCCGTGTCCCTAGACTCACAATGTAAACAGGTAAATTTCGTTAAAATCAAAATTTTTAAACAACTTCTATAAGACCATCCTGATTCTATTTCGTTGCAACACAAACAGTTAGAATTTCAACAAGATACATTCATACATTATAGAATGCTTTTCTATTTTTCGAAAATTGCGACCTTGAGCTCTTCAATCGTGGTGTACCGCTTTCCTTCAGTGTAGATTCTGCGTACAAGGATCCCCCCCAAAGATTTTCAACAGGATTCAAATCTGGAGAGCGAGCCAGTCAGTCTAAAAATTAAGTTTGTGGTCCCTAATTCGTTGCTTAGTTTCCTTGCTGGTATGAATCATAGCATTTTTTTTGCTGGAATGTGATTTTTTTGTGATGATATCCACGCAAAAACGGTAGAAGAGAGGATTTCAGAACATGTATGTAATCCTTGACTGATGTGAAAGCTATCTTGAGCTTTCCAGTTGCACAGAATCCCACCCAAACCATGCACGAGCCTTCACCAAAGTTCCTGGTTGAAAAATACTGTTCCTCCTTCCGTAAGTCACGCCAGTACCCGTTAAAACCATCAGGACCATCCAAATTGAACTTTTTTTCGTCACTGAAGTGAACCTAGCAAAGTTAAAAGTAAAAAAATAATTGAAGAACTTTTCGTTGTGGTATAAAAGCAAAATGTATTCTTTTAAAAACGTTCTTTGTCATGACATACTATGTCCCACTGTGAGCTTTAGCAAAACTCAGACGTTTTTCGATGTGAGATGGTGTCATTAGTAGCTTTAACCTTTTAAGCCCTCTTTATGTAAGGACTTTTTACCAAAATTGGACGAATTGTCTCCCGTGAATCATTTAAATTCAAAGATTGCTTTGTTTGCAAAAGTAATTTTGAACTATTCGAAGCTGTTATAATTACTTTCCGCTTATTCCGATCAGAGAGCTTCGATTTACGCAGAGCGTACGCGTATCCTTGAGGATTCGTCAAATAATTGAGAACTACTCGATGGGATCGTCCAATCCGACGAGCAATTTCTCTAATTCGAACATTTTCTTGGTGAAATGCATCGATTTGTCCTTCTTCCTTATCCGTGAGCACTTTTCCTTTCGGCATTTTCTAGATTTGTTAATCAAACTAACCAAAAACATCGGAAAACGTAACTGGTCTTATAGAAAATTGACACTTGAACAATACAAAACTATTTGTTTACACTCAATGCTTGCACACACACACATATGAAAATCACGCAATGTATGATAGTTACCAATGCAAATACACTAGAATATAAATTGAAGCGTTGTTTGTTTACAATGACACAAACCAGCAAGATCATCACCTGGTCTTATAGATATTGGACAGAGTGTAAAAACGCCAGAAAAAATGTAAATAAATGTAACCCCCTCTAAATCTCTAAATCATGTAAACTGTAAAAAAAAACAAATACAATCAATGATTACGTAAACAACATCCAATTTTGACGCAGGATTACGTCTTTTGGGAACATATTGGGGTACAAATTGAAAATCGAAAATCGAGCAAATCGTGAAAATTGTCCAATCTCAAACGCTTATTGCTCAGTAGTCTCATGATGGATTGATGAAATTTTTGCGTCAATCGATTTCGGTACCTCATAACAATTTTTTATATTGAAGAAAATATACGTCATGAAACTAAATATCGGTCAATTGAAAAATCTCAACCCCTATCCTAACGGAAATACCCACTTCTGATTGGTCGAATTGACGACACATGCGGCGGGTCCCTAACAGAGACATCAAAACCAATCTGTCCGGAGAAAATCGGCATTGCAAATACATGAAAGTAGGGGGAATTTTTGTTCCTACCGAAATGTGTTCTCTAACAGAGACATCAAAACCAAGCTGCCTGGAGAAAATCGGCATTGCAAATACATAAAAGTAGGGGGTGTTTTTTTCCTACCGAAAAGTATTCCATAGCAGATTATATGCAAGTCGGGGGAATTTTTATACTGCAAGTAAGGTGAGTGATACGATTAATTCTAGCAAATAAAATTTTAATTTGGAACTTTAATGTTGGTTGCTTCGTGAAATTTCATATCGATGACCGATCGTGTATTGTGAAACATACAGCACAAGTATAAGTGTAAAATTGTATATGGTAGCAGTTGTGAAATAAATCTTTCACATATCAATTGATAATATATGAAAGATTTATTTCAATTTTCATAAATAATAACCAAGGTGTGTTCCCGCTCGAGAACGGGTGGGTTGGTTTAAGCTACCTGTTTTGTTGTGTTCATTTTCACCCAAGGAAAGTTTATACGGCGAGAATTATTGAAAAAGTGAAAAAATATTAGAAAAAGTGATTTCCCATGTGCTCTACATATACACCCCGATTCTGTATTCCGAACGATTCGAAATATTTCGAACGACTTGAAAAATTTCATTCTGTATTCCGTTTGAATTGTATAACATCTTTCGTTCGACGCTACTCGAATGTCAAACCCTTTCTTTATTTCGTTCGAGTGGTGGTTTGCAGTGGAATTTCTCCCGATATTTTTTTACTGCGGATTGCTAAAAAATGTAAGTAAAGTTTTACATCGGTTGCTTTTAATTGATTTTTTAATCAAATTTCTATTCACAGGGATAAAACCAAAAACATAACAACAACAAAGAAACAGTTTGAGCGGCTGGTGCAGCTTTTGGAGAAGAACCCCGACATCGCAAAAGGATTTATACGTGGTAACTCCGGACCATTTTGGAACGATTGTGCTGCTGAATTAAACAGTTTGGGACCACCCATCCGTGACGGGTCTGGATGGAAAAAGGTATTTACTGAAACTATTCCGAAATAATACATATGTATTTCACTTTTAATGTCCGGCAGGTTGAAGCGCAAACTCTCTCACAACAAAAGAGAGCAAAGGGCAACTGGAGGAGGACCCAACAGAACGATACATTTGTCTGAGCTAGAGGAGCAAGCGGTTCAGCTAACTGGACTGTTGGAAACCGTAGAAGGAATACCAGGTTGTTCTTCACAAGGAACACCTGAGGGAAAAAACAACGAGGTTAATGCAGATGTAAGTTGCGATTCAATTGACGAGTCCGACGATGCGAATGATACGGCTATTCCTCAATGCTCCCAACCAAAGAGACCTAGACTATCTGCCCTCAATTTAGTTCAAATACAAATTGAACAACAACATAAATTTCACTCGGAAATGGAATCGCTGTTGGGTACCTCAAACAAAAACCTCAATGATATGGTACATTACCAACGCAAATTCGCCAAAGCAATCAACTCAATAGATACTGGTCTCAAAGAAATGTTGAAAGAACAAAATCGACATAACCGCGAAATGGAAAAAATCGCTCGAGAGAAGCTGGAGGTTAAAAAATGAATATTAGAAATGCAAATAGAACATTTTTCCGAACATTCAAATATTGCATTATAAAAATAAACACAAGATTTAGACATTAGATCACCAAATCGTATTATTTTATTTATCGCATACAAAAAGAAAAAATAGATGATAGTTGCTAGTATTGAAGAGAATAAAAATTTATTGATATGACTCATCAAAATATGCCCCCTACTGAGAGCATCCGTATTCCAAACATATATTATGAAGTGCACAGCACACATTCACAATTTGAGCACATTTTGTAGGAGTATAATGTAGTTGTCGCGCTCCAAGTAAACATCTAAAACGATTTTTAAGAACACCGATTGTTCGTTCGACTATGCCTCGACCTAAAGCATGCCTCTGGTTGAAATCGCTTTCCAAACTGCCTTCTTCCGGAGCTCTGAATGGCGTTACCAGCCATGATTCCGATGGGTAGCCTGCATCACCTGTGGGAAACAATTTTATCATGCACATCTAGGAAATTTAAACAATTTTGTTTACCCAGTATTTTAGTTTGTGTTCCGCCGTTTCGATGCATCTGCTCGAAATACGTTCGTACAGGGCTTATTCGCCATATATGGGCATCGTGATTAGCTCCGTGAAAGCTTTTTTTTTTAATTTAATTTATTTTCAACTGGCTCAGCAACGTTAAGCATCAATGAGCCGTGTTTATGTATAGGGAAAAGCCTCTGTGAGTAGAACTATGCAAATGTTCTTTCTCATAAAGGCATAAAAACCCAATGATTTTTTCAAGAAATAGAACAATATAAATAATTATACAACAATTCATTATGAAATATTATATAAGACTTCTTCTTGAGGATTTTTTATAGAGAAAACCACCTCCTTGAAGATTGCGAGCAATTGCGTGCATCTGAGTATTTTTGAGTTCTGAGGAAAATAGTTGAAGAAAAATGAAAACGTTAATAACCATATATTATTGATAAATAATAAAAATATTCATAACAAAAAACAAAAAAGTTGGAGAAGTAAACGATAATCAAAAATAAAAGAAAAATACACACATACTCATACTTGAAAGTGTATGGATTTGAGGAAGTAATAAATCAACATAATTGCATCGAGATTACGAGTAGCCAGAACGTCACGGATCGAAACATTGAGTGGCATTCCCTTTTTGCGAAAATTTTCTATTAAAGATAACGTTTTATTTTGAAATTCAGAGCAATACCATACAATGTGATCAATATCGTGGTAACCTGTACCACAAATACATAGGTTACTATCACTGATGTTAATTCGAAAAAGATGTGCATTCGAGGAATAATGATTAGACATGAGTCTGCACACTACTCGAATGAAATCACGAGAATAATTATATCCTTTGAACCATGGTTTGAGGGAAACTTTAGGAATGATAGAATACAGCCACCGACCTTTATCACTACCATTCCAACTTGTCTGCCAACATTGAAGTGCACGTTCACGAGGAAAATGGAGATATTCATCAAAAGTAATTGGCCTATGAAATAACAGTCCTTCCGTAGCGCCCTTCTTAGCAAGAAGATCAGCTTTTTCATTTCCTGGTATCGAACAATGAGAGGGAATCCATACAAAAGTGATATTAAATGATCTACTTATCAAAACACTTAAAAGATGTTGGATTCCAGACAAGAAATACGAAGAATATCTAGACCTTATCGAACGAAGTGCCTCTAAAGAGCTGAGACTATCAGAAAAAATGTAAAAATGTTCGGGTGACAAGGACTGAATATGTTGTAATGCAGTGTATATTGCAGCCAATTCCGCAACAAACACCGAACAGGGTAAACTAAGCTTACGGAATATGGAGAAGTTAATATTAAATACCCCAAAACCTGTGGAACCATTAAGACTAGATCCATCAGTAAAAAAAAATTTGGTTGAGTCAATATGTTTATATCTTGACAAGAAAATTGCAGGCATGACTATTTGGCGGAGATCACTGGAAATACCACTCACATAAACTTTCATTGACAAGTCAAAATTAATAGAAGGATTGAACAAAATTGAAGGAATGGTCTGGAAACCAAGTAAAGCAGATGGGCTTTCCAGGGTCAGAAATTCAAGATATAGCGACATTCGCTTAGATTGAGTGCCTAAGGTTAGCATTTTTTCAAAGTTTGTTATCACTATCGGATTGAGTGTTTCACAACGTATCAAAAAACGAAATGATAACTCGAAAAAGTGCACAGAAAGAGGAAGGATACCAGCTAAAATTTCTAGGCTCATTGTATGTGTTGACTGCATACATCCTAGAGCAATACGCAAACAGCGATATTGGATCCTTTCCAGTTGCATAATATGAGTACGGGCAGCGGACCTGAAGCAAAAACTTCCATACTCCATAACAGATAGAACGGTTGTTTTATACAACCTAATCAAATCGACGGGATGCGCCCCCCACCAAGTCCCTGTTATGGATCGGAGAAAATTTATTCGTTTCTGACATTTTTGTTTCAAGTAACCTATGTGTTTACCCCATGTGCCTCTAGAATCAAACACAACTCCTAAATACTTGAATGACGGCGAGTGCCTAATTGTTCTATCCAAAAGTTTAAGTTGCAATTGTGCGGGACGGTGTTTTCTTGAAAACACAACCATTTCTGACTTTTCAGAAGAAAACTCAATACCCATTTTACAAGCCCACTCAGCCAAATTATCAAGAGAAATCTGCAAGGGATTATACAGATGAATACTGTCTTTGCCTGTTACCGACACTACACAATCATCTGCATATTGTCTCAAAGTACAGTTTCCTGATAAACAAACATCGATGTCATTTGCATAAAAGTTGTAAAGGATTGGACTAAGACATGAGCCTTGAGGAAGGCCCATGTAGCTAATCCGTAAAACTGACGAAGAACCATGGGAAAAACTCATATGTTTTTCACGCATTAGGTTAAACAAAAAACTATTTAATTTTGGAGAAAACCCATTTAGATGAAGTTTTTCAAAAAGAACCTCAATGGAAACTGAATCGAACGCACCTTTGATATCTAGGAACACTGATGCCATTTGTTACTTACTACACAAGGCTATGTCAACCTCTGATGAAAGCAGAGCAAGACAATCATTAGTTCCTTTACCTCTACGAAACCCGAACTGCGAAGGTGAGAGGAGGTTGTTGGATTCTATCCAGCTGTCTAAGCGACATAGAATCATTTTCTCTAATAATTTTCGAATGCAATTGGTCTATAAGAATTATAATCAGACGCAGGTTTACCAGGTTTCAGAATAGCTATAACTTTAATCTGTCGCCACTCATGCGGAACAACGTTCTGCTCAAGAAAAACATTGAACAATTTTAACAAACGTTTCTTCGCATTATCAGGTAGATTTTTCAATAAGTTGAATTTGATCCTATCTGACCCCGGAGCCGAATTGTTACATGACAGAAGTGCAAACGAAAATTCAGCCATACTGAACGGAGGCGCAATATCATCAGATGTCTCCAGGAAGGGAGGTGGAGCGGGGGCTGAATCTGGGCATATCTTATTGGCAAAGTCATAGATCCACCTTTCAGAATATTCAATCTGTTCATTTGAATGAGTTGAATTTCTCATTTGTCTGGCAACTCTCCAAAGAGTGCTCAAGGAAGACTCTCGGGAAAGCCCATTCACAAAATTACGCCAATAGCCTCTCTTTTTGG